>NC_091471.1:297196539-297804872 GCF_036971445.1 Narcine bancroftii | reverse complement strand
GGATGCAATTACATGGCAGCTGATTTGGACAACCAATTATTGGATCAAGTCGTGCAGCACTGCAGATCAGACAAGCTCAGGAGATGTCTACTGGAAAAAGGGAGTGAGTTGAAGCTGACCGATGCTTTAGCCATTGCTGCTGCATTAGAGGCTGTTGAGGGGCAATTTCATACCATGACCCTGAAGGACATCTCAAGCCAGCAAGTTAAGAGGCTCTCGCATCGTCATAACCAGCCAAGATATACGTCGACACATGACGTGGAGTGTTATCGATGTGGAAACAGAGATCATTTTGGAAAAGACCCATGCTGCCCAGCAAAAGGCAAAGTTTGCAGAAAGTGCGGAGGTAAGGACCACTTTGCAAAGAAGTGCAAAAGCAAGTCCAATGCAGACCAGAAAGGGAAGAGCACAGCTTCCAAAGTCAAAGCTTGGGGGAAAGGAAAGTATCCTGGAAAGAAAGACACTATTCGCCATATAGACGGTGACCCAGAAAGTGACGATGATGATGACAACCAGGATGGACAGAGATATTATCAATTTACCTTGAATGATGTACATCATGAGAAGGTCCCAGTGATCATTGGTGGAGTGACAGTGCAGGTCATTGTAGACTCAGGCAGTGACAGTAATGTAATTGATCGACATTTATGGGAGAAATTGAAAAGGAAAAAGATCATCTGTACCTCAAAGAAGTGCTCCAAGAAACTGTATCCATACACAGCAACCAAGCCATTGCAGACCATTGGATGTTTTACTGCAACTGTTGAAGCTGGTGATAAGTACACCGAAGCAGAGTTTGTTGTCATAGACGAGAGGGGAGAACCATTGCTGAGTAGACGCACAGCGCAAGACCTGGCAATACTTCATATTGGAGCTCGTGTCAATTCAGTCAGTCATACGAGGATATGAAGCAAGAATTCCCCGCAGTCTTCCAAGGAGTAGGAAAGCTGAAAGGTCGACAACTAAAGCTAGCGGTGGACAAAACGGTCAAACCCAAGGCGCAACCAGTGCGCAGAACTCCGTTTGGACTTCGTGGGAAAGTCGAAGCCAAAATTAAAGAGTTGATCGAGCAAGACATTATTGAACCTGTAGAATATTCGACACAATGGGTCAGCCCAGTAGTGATTGTGCACAAACCAAATGGTGACATAAAACTGTGTGTTGATATGAGGATGGCCAATGAAGCTATAATTCGAGAACGACACCCTATACCAACAGTGGAGGAAATACTTCAGGAGTTAACTACCAGTAAGATATTCTCAAAAATTGATTTAAAATGGGGCTATCATCAATTAGAGCTGGACCCAGAATCCCAAGACGTAACAACATTTGTGACTCACTGTGGATTGTACCGACACAAGAGACTATCGTTCGGCATTAATGCAGCTTCTGAGATCTACCAGTATGAAATCCATCGAGTGATTCAAGGCATTCCTGGAGTTGCTAACATTTCTGACGACATCATAGTCCATGCACCTACAAAGGAAGAGCATGACAGACGGTTGAGGTGTGTACTATCTAGACTACAGGAGGCAGGCCTTACCGTGAATGGAAACAAGTGCCAGTTCGGTGTGTCAGAAATGGACTTCATGGGACACAGACTTACACGGGAAGGACTAAACCCAACAGAGGCCAAGGTGAAGGCTATTGCAGATGTACGTGCACCCCAGAACGCAACGGAGGTGAGGAGTTTCCTGGGATTGGTCAATTATTGCGCAAAGTTCATCCCTAACTTTGCTACAGTGGCAGAACCACTAAGGAAACTAACCAGGAAAGGTGTACCTTTTCATTTTGGATCGGAGCAGAAGAAAGCATTCACAACGCTGAAGCAAAGTCTGACAGATGCTGATACTCTTGGATACTCTGCGCTGGTTTAGGAGCCGTGCTGGTCCAGATGCATGATGTAGGACCAAGAATCATTGCCTATGCCAGCAGATCGTTGTCAGATGTGGAAAGAAGATATTCTCAGACAGAGAAAGAAGCACTCGGACTTGTATGAATTTGAACTCATCACAGATCATAAGCCATTAGAGGTGATCTATGCTGCTAGATCCAAACCGTGTGCCAGAATAGAGCGATGGGTACTCCGACTCCAACCCTACAAATATAAAGTAGTTCACATTGCCGGGAAAGCAAACATTGCTGATCCGCTGTCCAGATTGGTGAAGGATGGATGCCCACAATCCAAGTCAGAATCGGGGACAGAGGCAGAGAGCTTTGTACGCTTTGTAGCTATTCAGTCGACACCGAAAGCTGTGACCACGAAGGAAGTCGAGAGAGAGTCTGAACATGACCCAGAACTCATGGAAGTGAGAGAATGTATCCAAAGTGGACAATGGGACAAGTGTACTCACAAGGCTTACATTCCCATTAGAGACGAACTTTGTTGCATCGGACAGTGTGTATTGAGAGGTTGTAGATTGGTGATACCGCAGAGGTTGAGACCGAAGATCATATCCTTAGCTCATGAAGGACACCTAGGTATTGTTGGTACCAAGCAAAACCTCAGGAGTAAAGTATGGTGGCCAGGTTGTGATAAAGACCCAGAGAAATTCGTCAAAACTTGCCATGGATGTCAAATCACAAATAGGAGTAATCCTCCAGAGCCGATCCGGAGTACGCAACTCCCGACAGGACCGTGGATCGACGTAGCCGTTGATTTTCTTGGACCTTTACTGACTGGTGAATCAATCATGGTAGTGATAGATTACTACAGCAGATACTATGAGTACGCTGTGATGAGGTCCACGACCACTGAAAAAACAATACAAGCATTAGCAGAGATCTTCGCAAGATATGGATTGCCTGTTACTCTGACAATGGTCCACAGTTCATTTCAGAGACATTTGCTGAATACATGAGGACTACAGGTATCCACCATCATAAAGTAACTTCGAAATGGCCACAAGCCAACGGGAAAGTAGAGAGACAAAATCAGTCCATTGAAAAACGATTACGGATTGCTCACGCAGAAGGACAAAATTGGCGAGAAGCATTGCTATCTTATGTGGCTGTCTATCGGGCAATGCCTCATGCAACCACAGGAAAAAGTCCTGCAGAAGCATTTTTTGGGAGAAAAGTCCGCACAAAAATGCCCGAAATAAAGGAAACCTGGGACGACCAGGAGATGAGGGACCACGATGCTGAAAAGAAAGGAGCAACAAAGCTGTACACAGATTCAAGACGTGGAGCCAGGTAACTCAGACATCATGCCTGGAGATGATGTTCTGGTGAGGCATGAGAATGTGGTAAGCTAGACACACCTTATTACCATCAACCCGACACTGTCGTATCCAGAAGTGGCAGTATGGTAACAGTCAAGTCTCCGGCTGGATTCCTGTACAAAAGAAATGTGTCTGGTGTAAAAAGGTACCAGTCCAGAGAGACATCGAGCGAGGTGGTTGAAAGTCCAAGATGCTCAACCTGAGAGACCAGATGATGTTCCCGAGGCGGTTACCAGCATTCCTGATGAAGTGACTAGAGTGCCAGAAGCACCCGAGGCCGTGGCGAGCAGTGTTTCCGACGCTGAGAGTGAACAACCGAGTAGCGACGATAGTATCGCAGGAAGGCCGAAACGAGACAGGAAAGCGCCTAAACGATACGAAGTCTTTGTGCCATATTTTTAATTGTGCCCGCATTAGATCATATATCATAAAATGCGTGTATGAGTGCTGTATGAAGTACATTTTATTTAGTTGAGTTATTGTATTACAGTTAGTTATGACATGTTCATGTTACATTGTGTGTTACATTTCATCAGATGCAAGGATCGACAATGAGATAGACAACAGACTCGCCAAGGCAAATAGCGCCTTTGGAAGACTACACAAAAGAGTCTGGAAAAACAACCAACTGAAATACCTCACAAAGATAAGCGTATACAGAGCCGTTGTCATACCCACACTCCTGTTCGGCTCCGAATCATGGGTCCTCTACCGGCACCACCTACGGCTCCTAGAACGCTTCCACCAGCGTTGTCTCCGCTCCATCCTCAACATCCATTGGAGCGCTCACACCCCTAACGTCGAGGTACTCGAGATGGCAGAGGTCGACAGCATCGAGTCCACGCTGCTGAAGATCCAGCTGCGCTGGATGGGTCACGTCTCCAGAATGGAGGACCATCGCCTTCCCAAGATCGTATTATACGGCGAGCTCTCCACTGGCCACCGTGACAGAGGTGCACCAAAGAAAAGGTACAAGGACTGCCTAAAGAAATCTCTTGGTGCCTGCCACATTGACCACCGCCAGTGGGCTGATAACGCCTCAAACCGTGCATCTTGGCGCCTCACAGTTTGGCGGGCAGCAGCCTCCTTTGAAGAAGACCGCAGAGCCCACCTCACTGACAAAAGGCAAAGGAGGAAAAACCCAACACCCAACCCCAACCAACCAATTTTCCCTTGCAACCGCTGCAATCGTGTCTGCCTGTCCCGCATCGGACTGGTCAGCCACAAACGAGCCTGCAGCTGACGTGGACTTTTTTACCCCCTCCATAAATCTTCGTCCGCGAAGCCAAGCCAAAGAAAGAACATTGTGTGTAGAAGGAGTTTGAACTTGTTTGTTTGTTTGTTAGACATTGTTTGTTGGTTCCGAGGGATATTGATAAGGTGACGGTGTTTACATTTCAACATTAAGGTGTAAAGTTTATTTCTGGTAAAAGGAGGGATATCATGATAACGAATATGCATGAGATGTATTCACCTGACCGGAAGTCACATGGTATGAGAGAGAGAGAAGTGCGCGAAATGGAGGAACAATGAAAACTGGAGAATAAAGACATGGAGATGTTTAACTGGTAAAACCTGCTTTATTAACTTCACATTTCGGGCCACAAATGTGACACTCTCTTCCTCTGTCTCCTTCCCTCCACCTTCCCACCCCCCCTTCCCTCCACCTTCCCACCCCCCCTTCCCTCCACATGCAGAGAGCTACCTCTCAGCTTTTTTCTCCTGCCCTCCCCCACCCCCCCATTCACCTGTGACCTCTTGCCTGTGGCCCTGTGCTCCTCCCCTTGCCCCTCCCCTCACCATTTTATACAGACGCCTGCCTGCTTTTTGCTTGCACTTTGATGAAGGGCTCAGGCCCGAAACTTTATCTCTGCTATAGAAAGAATGCTGCATGACCTGCTGAGTTTCTCCCGCATTTTTGTATAAACTACAATCAAAGCATCTGCAGATTTTCGTGTTTAACGCTTCCTTATTTTCTGGGTTCAACTCCATTCTCCATTTGTCCCTCTGTAACTTCTGGCATTCCTCCGGATTACCCACAATACCACCAATGTCTGTGTCACCTGCACTTTTACTAACCCACCCTTTCACTACCTCAGGCAGGTCATTTATAAAAATCACAAAGAATTTGAGTCCCAGAACAGATCCCTACGGAGCACCACTGGAATACAAACTGTCTACAACCACCCTCTGCCTTTTCTGGGCAGGCCAATTCTGTAACCACAAAGCAAGGCCTCCTTGGATCCCATGCCTCCCTAGTCTTGCATGGAGAACCTTATCAAATGTCTTATTGGCACTACATCCACCGCTGTATCTGCATCAATGTTGTGTCCTCAAGGAATTTAATAAGGCTCACAAGACAGGACCTTCCCCTGACAAAACCATGATGACTATCCCTAATAACATTATGCTTGTAAATCCTGGTTTTCATCACCAGCTTGCCTGCCGCTGAAGTAAGACTCATTGGTCTATAATTTCCTAGGTTATCTCTGCTCCCTTACTTGAACATTTGGAAACTTCCTGTCCCCAGTGATGATGTGAAGATCATCGCCTCTGGCACAGAAATCTCCTCCCTCACTTCCCACTGTAATCTCAGGTAAATCTCGTCTGGTCCTGGTGACTTATCTAGCCCACACTTATCAAAAGCTCCAACACATCCTCTTTCTTGATGTCAACATGCATTTCAGTCTGCTTTAAGTCACCCTCAACAATTGCCAAGGTCCTTTTCCCTGGTGAACACTGAAGCAAAGTATTCATCAATGACCTCTGTTATCTCCTTCAACTCCATCCACTGTCTCTCCTGCTGGGTCCTATCCTCACACAACTCATCCTCTTGTTCGACATCTACTTATGGAATACCTTGGGGCTTTTCCTTAATCCTGCTCACTAAGGCCTTCTCATGGCCCTTTCTAGCATTCCCAAGTCCTTTCTTAAGATCTTTCCTGGCAATCCTGCAATTCTCTAGAACTCCGTCAGTTCCTTAAACCTCTCAAAAGCTTTTCCTTTCTTAACAAGACTTTCTACACCATGGATATTAGGGGTAGTACCAACGGTGTGCAGGCCAAGCACCAATATTACTCGGTATGTTTCACATGTGTGAGCAGAACTATGTGATTATCTAACCCTCTATGTGCCACATACACCCAAATGCTTTTAATGACCAATTTTACGGTACAGTTCAGGCCCTCAGCGTTTAAAAACATATGTGGTTTAATTGAATAAATTGGTCATTATGCCTTCTTTTCCAAGCTGGTGAGTTGCTTTGAATCTGATGGGAGATTTAACCAAGGTTAGTCATTGATTTTTTTGTAATCAGTCTTCTAAATGGTGCATGAACTGCAGCTGAACGAAAGCAGAATTAATTCATTTTGCTGAAATGACCAGTTGGCACCAGATCACGAGCATTTTAGACGGATAGTCCTGTAATCAAACCATTCTGTCTTCTAATTAGTGTGCTTGATTGTCTTCTGGGCACTAATTGTAAATCTCCTCTGACTCCTGAGAACAGGAGTTAATTACAGGTCACATTTACAGGAATGTTACAGAGGTGAAACTGAAAGCATTCACGTTAATACATGTAACAGACTCAGGTTCAGGGAGGATTAGCTATGAAAAAGCATGGTGCCATCTTTTTGTAGTGCAGCAAGGTTGGGAACAATGACAGAGGGCAGTGATGATGCCTGCTGCACATAGAACCATTGAAAGTTATAGCAGTGAAAACAGGCCCTTTGGCCCTTCTCGTCTGTGCCAAACTATAATTCTACCTAGTCCTACGGACCTGCACACAATCCATAGCCCTCCATACCTCTCCCGTCCATGTAACTGTCCAAATTCTTCCTAAATGTGAAAATTGAGTCCACATTCACCACCTCAGCTAGCAGCTCGTTCCACACTTCCACTATTCCCTGTGAAAAATTTCCCACTAATATTCCCCCTAAACCTTTCCCCGTTCACCCTTAAACCATGTTCTGTATCTCACCTAACCTTAGTGGAAAAACCTATCTACAGTTACTCTGTCTATCCCCTTCATAATTTTGTAACCCTTTATCAAATCTCCCCATCATTCTTCTATGCTCCAGGGAATAAAGTCCTAACCTGTTTAACCTTTCCTTATAACTCAGTTCCTCAAGTCCCAGCAACATTCTAGTAAATCTTCTTTGCACTCTTTCAATCTTATTGATAATTCCTTTAGTGAGATGACCAAAACTGCACATACTACTCCAAATTTAGCCTCACCAATGTCCTATAAAATTTTACCATAGCATCCCAACTCCTATACTGAATACTTTGATTTCTGAAGGCCAATATGACCTAAGCTCTCTTTACCACCTTATCCACCTGTGGTGCCACTTTCAGGAAATTATGTATCTGTATTCCCAGATCCCTCTGTTCTACTGTGCTCCTCAGTGGCCTACCGTTTACCATGTATTTCCTACCTTGGACTGCCCTTCCAAAATGCAACATCTCACACTTGTCTGCATTAAATTCCCTGCCAATTTTTCCAACTGGTCCAGACCCCTGGGGGTCTGTAAGAAACCACTTGTTGCACAATGACCCATTTGACAACAAAGGCTTCACAAAAAGGTTGATGAGCTTCAAGAAACCCTCGCACATCGGTTGAATGCTCTTGCTGGGCATTGGCAAAGAGGTTTGAGTTAGAGATAAGACATCTTTGACCATCCTGGTTCACCTTTGGTTAGGAAGCAAACAGGATTGTAGATCTCTCTGGAGTGAGGCAAGAGGAGAGCGATTTTTCAAACTGGTTGGAGCAACAATGCTTCCAAAACCTGGTGAACATTGGCAGGTCTCCCAGTCAAACTCAACAGCCTCCCCCCCCCCCCCCCCACCTTCCAGGCCCATTTACCATCCTATTACCAAGTGCCATTCCAAATATTCCAGGGTCTGCTGTATGGGAAAGTGCCAGGCAAAACTGCGGGCCGCTTCTTATCAAAGGCCAAGTGCTTCTATGCCTGGGGTTCCTCAGCTGAAGATCGAATGCAATCCACAAGCAATGGGAAGAGAAATGTGGGGCATCAGTCTGTAAGACTCACATTGTTCATTCACTCCTCATCAGTTGGGTGAAGCAAATGCATCACTTCAGCAGAGCTTTAGTCAATGTTCACCTTGACAAACTGTGGCTGCAGGATTGCTCAAAGAGGAAACTAACATTCTGAGCAAACATTTTAACAGTACAGGGCTCTACTCCTGAGGTTGGCAAGCATTATTATTTCACATGAGGCACAGGAAGCTGCGGATGCAGGAATCTGGAACCAAGCACGACCCGCTGGAGGAATCAAGCAGGTAAAGCAGCATCTGTAGAAGAAAAAGAATGGTCAACATTTTGGGCCATTCAAGATGTCACAATTAACACCAACACAAAAATATTTTTTAAGTCATAGAAGGACAGTCAGAAGCCAAATGATTGTCACCACTTGGACGTTATAACTGAGATGGGGAAGCATCAATAGATGGAAGAAGAGCAGGCAATGCTCATCATTGGTGTTAAACAATTAGGTGCCTGCATTGCCAATTTCAGCATCTCAAGGACTAAACAGAAGATAGAATGATACATAGCATATGAGGAACATTTGATGGCTATTAGACTGTACTGCTTGGAGATCAGAAAAATGAGGGGGACCTCAAAGAAGCATGTTGAAAGGCCTGAATGGAGTAGATGTGGTCAAGTTGCTTCCCTTGGTAGGGGAGTCAAGAATAAGAGGGCACAACTTCAGGAATGAAGAGTGCCCATATAAAACAGAGGAATCTTTTTTAGACCGAGTGCGGTGATCCTCTATAATTTGCGACCAGGAGGCCAGGTCATTGTGAGTATTTACAGCAGAGATTGATGGGTATCTGACTAGTCAGGGTATCAAAGGCTATGGGGAAAAGGCAGGGGAGTGGGGCTGAGTGGGAGAATGAATCAGTTCATGGTGGAATGGTGGATGGGACTTGACAGGCAGAATGGCCTACTTCTGCTCCTATACCTTATGGTCTTCATCCATTGAGTCCATCTTAACCCCTCGATGCCAACCCTATATTAATCTCATCAACAAGAAGTCTGCAGGAGCTGGAATCAACGCACAACATGCTGGAGAAACTCAGCATCCATGGAAAGAAATAGATACTCAACATTTTGGGCCAGAACCCTCCATCACTTCGACTATTGATTATGTGCCATGGATGCTGAGTTCTTCAGTATGGTTCCATCCATCCCATTTCATTCTCCTTGCATTCCCTTTCAATATTCTGTCACTAACCGACACACCAGGGGTAATTTGCAACAGCTCATTAATCGGTCAATCTGGGATGTATGGAAGGAAAGCAAAGTATCCAAAGGAAACCCACGTAGTCACAAGAAGAACCTGCAAACTCCTCACAGACAGCAGCCCAGGTCAAGATTGAACCCGGGTCGCTTAAGCTGGCTGGCATCAGTGCTGCCCCAAATGTGGTACAGGAATTTAGTGCTGAGGACAGAAGTAATGGGGGGAGGGGTGCTGTTTACTTCTGCTCCCCAAAGACAAACGAACAATCACTTCTTTCTGAAGCGTCTGCACCTTTAAGCTCAGTGTTTGCAAGCAATAGGCTTGCAGATTAACCTAGCTTGAAAGAAGAAAGTGTTGACTGAGGGAATTAGCTTAAAAGGAATTCATTCACAGGCATTCTGGACCAGTATTTGGATCCAGTCCAGACACACTGAGAGATACAACTCCCTCCTTGCTGGTGGATGTTAAAGATCAGAAGTGAAATATTTTTGGACAGATTTAAGGCATGCCCTCGTGGGATTGGAATGCACAGTACAGAGTGTCCTTAGTATTAGTCTTGGTCAAGAGCCCAAAATATAAAACAAATGAAAAATTATAGCAATTCTGTGTTAACCCAGCCGGAAACCATTAAAACTGCAGGATTTTTTTTTAACATTTGGAAATAAGGTTTAAACATCCATGAAAATGATCTCTCCAATATAGAGGGATTGAATTTAAGAGCAGTGAGGTTATGCTGCAACTCTACAAGGGTCCAGTGAGACTGCAATCCCCTGGGCCCCTGTTGAGTGCAGTTCTGGTCTCCTTACTTGAGGAAGGATGTACTAGCTTCAGAGGTGTTGCAGAGGAGGTTCACCAGGTTGATTAGAGATGAGGGGGTTGAACTATGAGGATGTTTTGTGGTAGCAGTATTGTGCATTACAGGTACAAAATTACTATAAATTACAGTTCCGTAAATACAAGAATTAAATAAATAAATAAATAAATAGTGCTAAAGGAGAGGAAAAAAATAGTCTATCGCCTCATTGTCTATTCAGAAATTTAATGGTGGTTGGGGAAGAAGCTGTTTTTTCACTGTTGGGTGATTGTCTTCAGGCTCCTGCACCTCCTTCCTGATCGTAGCAGTGTGAAGAGGGCATGGCCTGGGTGGTGAAAGTCCCTGAGGATAGAGGCTGCCTGCTTGAGACACTGCCTCTTGTACATGTCCGTAATTGATTGATGACTGATGCCCATGATGGCCCTGGCACCCCAACTAGTTCCAAAATGATATTGACCAAACCAAGTAGAAACACCTTTCACCTGATCTTATTACAAACAAAAGTATCACAAAGAAAAAGTGAAAATTCATGAGGCAGTGCTGAATACAAACTGATTGGTTGAGATGAAGGACCTGAAGGATGAGCTGGTTCTCTCTCCACAGCTGCTGCCTGACCTGCCAAGTGCTTCCATTATTTTCTGCTTTTATCATAGATTGATCAATGTTTAACTGTCATTTGCATTCAAGGTCAGTGACAATGGAGATAATTATTTCAAATGAGATGGACTTTATGTATCAAGTAAAATTTGTTCAACTTAACTTTGGAATAGCCAGAGAATGTATTGCTGTAACTTGGAAGTCAGATACTGATCTGGAAATGGATAGATGGTGTGCAGAAGCTCAAAGTTGGATTCCACTTGAGAAAATTATTTATAATTTAAGAAATAAATATCATACATTTTGTGAAATATGGAGCACATATTTACAAACTGTTGGTATTAAAATTTAAATGAATCTTGAACATTCCCTTTCTCTTATAGGTCTCTATAAATATTTAAATATTTAAAAGTATCAGAACATGAAGTTATCCTGTTGTGGTTTTCTTGTCCCTATTCTTTTTCTTCTTTGTTTTAGTTTGGAGGGGGTTGGGGGAAGGGAGTTGGGGAGGGGGTTCGGGGAGGGGTTGGGGGGGGAAGGTTTCTTTCTTTTTGTATTTTTTCTATTTCTTTTTTTATTAATCTGGACCTGATATTTGATACCAAATATTTGATTTCCTTTATTGGGATTACAAAATAAATGCCATTTACAACAGACGTCACACACCATAACCATTCCCTGAAATAGTAGTTGTTTAGAAGTTGCCATTTACTTTGTACAAGACCAGACAATGTTACAGCTTTAGTGATAGCTTTACTCTTTGAAGGCAAAATTATGTTCTTGTACTAAACCCAAAAATAACAGAAGTCCAATGCTTCTTCCCACAGTTACAAGTACTTTCTGTTATTCTCTGCACCCTTATGACTTTGAATAAAAGTATTTTAGAATAAATTTGGCAGAATGTTGTTTTAGTTTCCTTGGAGAATAAAAAGTGTTTGATTTTTGAGGGACAAATAGTTGATTTGATACACTCTCTTGTATTGCAAATATTATTGATCAGCCATTCTCAACACTTTTACATCTATGCACCCGCCACACCCCCCTCCAAAAACCAGGATTCTGCTCAAAGTTTATGGGCCCCCTTCCCTGTGAAGCAAGTTTTAATTTCTTCCGTACTTCTCTCCCACCAACCACATGAAAAAAATTTAAGTGAGCTGAGGTGTAAAGCAAACAAGCCTTTTACTTAAATGTGCTGGATCCCCTGGGCCCCTGTTGAAAATAGCTGCTGTAGAAGAATTAGACTGTGTCATTTTGTGATTGGTAACAAGATAAAGTTTTGTGCTTTTTAAACATCAAATTCCATTTTTTAGTTCTTGAACTTGTCCCAACCAACTGTTTGCAGACCAAAAATTAACATTTCTCCGTAAATTTGGAGAGAAGCATACTGAGGAATACAGTGGAGGAGAAAATCAGGCAGGGAAGAGAACTGCTTGCCGAAATAAATCAGCTCTTACATTTCAAATTCCAAAGGTAAATTTTCCCTTAAAGTCACAGGGCTTTTACAACACAGAAACGTCTGTTCAAACTTGTCCATGCTAAATAAGTTGTTTAACAAATATACCAAATGGCCTGTATTTGCCCCGCCTCCCTCAGAACCATTCCTGTCTGGTAAATGTTCTCCCTCTGAACCGTTCTGTCGGTGGACCTGTGCTCCTCTGAACGTTCCTGTCTGTGGACCAGTTCACCTCTAAACATTCCTGTTTGTGTACCCATTCTCCCTCTGAACATTCCTGTCTGTGGACCAATACACCTCTGAACATACCTGTCTGGGCACCTGTTCACCGTCTGAACCGTTCCTCTCTGTGTACCAGTTCTCCTCTGAACATTCCTGTCTGTAGACCTGTTCTCTATCTGAACCGTTCCTGTCTGTGTACCTGTTATCTCTCTGAACATTTCCTGTCTGAGGACAGTTCTCCCTCTGAACATTCCTATCTGTGAAACTGTTCTCCTCTGAACATTCCAGTCTGTCAACTGTTCTCCTCTGAACATTCCTGTCTGTGAACCTGTTCTCCTCTGAACATTCCTGTCTGTGGACCTGTTCTCCTCTGAACATTCCTGTCTGTGAACCTGTTCTCCTCTGAACATTCCTGTCTGTGAACCTGTTCTCCTCTGATCATTCCTTTCTGTGAACCTGTTCTCCTCTGAACATTCCTGTCTGTGAACCTGTTCTCCTCTGAACATTGCTGTCTGTGAACCTGTTCTCCTCTGAACATTCCTGTCTGTGAACCTGTTCTCCTCTGAACATTCCTGTCTGTGGACCTGTTCTCCCTCTGAACATTCCTGTCTGTGAACCTGTTCTCCTCTGAACATTGCTGTCTGTGAACCTGTTCTCCTCTGAACATTCCTGTCTGTGAACCTGTTCTCCTCTGAACATTCCTGTCTGTGGACCTGTTCTCCTCTGAACATTCCTGTCTGTGAACCTGTTCTCCTCTGAACATTCCTGTCTGTGAACCTGTTCTTCCTCTGAACATTCCTGTCTGTGAACCTGTTCTCCTCTGAACATTCCTGTCTGTGAACCTGTTCTCCTCTGAACATTCCTGTCTGTGAACCTGTTCTTCCTCTGAACATTCCTGTCTGTGAACCTGTTCTCCCCCTGAACATTCCTGTCTGTGAACCAGTTCTTCCTCTGAACATTCCTGTCTGTGAACCAGTTCTTCCTCTGAACATTCCTGTCTGTGAACCTGTTCTTCCTCTGAACATTCTTGTCTGTGAACCTGTTCTCCTCTAAACATTCCTGTCTGTGAACCTGTTCTTCCTCTGAACATTCCTGTCTGTGAACCTGTTCTCCCTCTGAACATTCCTGTCTGTGAACCTGTTCTTCCTCTGAACATTCCTGTCTGTGAACCTGTTCTTCCTCTGAACATTCCTGTCTGTGAACCTGTTCTTCCTCTGAACATTCCTGTCTGTGAACCTGTTCTCCTCTGAACATTCCGGTCTGTGAACCTGTTCTTCCTTTGAACATTCCTGACTGTGAACCTGTTCTCCCCCTGAACATTCCTGTCTATGAACCTGTTCTTCCTCTGAACATTCCTGTCTGTGAACCTGTTCTTCCTCTGAACATTCCTGACTGTGAACCTGTTCTCCTCTAAACATTCCTGTCTGTGAACCTGTTCTTCCTCTGAACATTCCTGTCTGTGAACATGTTCTTCCTCTGAACATTCTTGTCTGTGAACCTGTTCTCCTCTAAACATTCCTGTCTGTGAACCTGTTCTTCCTCTGAACATTCCTGACTGTGAACCTGTTCTTCCTCTGAACATTCCTGTCTGTGAACCTGTTCTTCCTATGAACATTCCTGTCTGTGAACCTGTTCTTCCTCTGAACATTCCTGTCTGTGAACCTGTTCTTCCTATGAACATTCCTGTCTGTGAACCTGTTCTTCCTCTGAACATTCCTGTCTGTGAACCTGTTCTTCCTCTGAACATTCCTGTCTGTGAACCTGTTCTTCCTCTGAACATTCCTGACTGTGAACCTGTTCTTCCTCTGAACATTCCTGTCTGTGAACCTGTTCTTCCTATGAACATTCCTGTCTGTGAACCTGTTCTTCCTCTGAACATTCCTGTCTGTGAACCTGTTCTTCCTCTGAACATTCCTGTCTGTGAACCTGTGCTCCTCTGAACATTCCTGTCTGTGAACCTGTTCTCCTCTGAACATTCCTGTCTGTGAACCTGTTCTTCCTATGAACATTCCTGTCTGTGAACCTGTTCTTCCTCTGAACATTCCTGTCTGTGAACCTGTTCTTCCTCTGAACATTCCTGTCTGTGAACCTGTGCTCCTCTGAACATTCCTGTCTGTGAACCTGTTCTCCTCTGAACATTCCTGTCTGTGAACCCGTTCTTCCTCTGAACATTCCTGTCTGTGAACCTGTGCTCCTCTGAACATTCCTGTCTGTGAACCTGTTCTCCTCTGAACATTCCTGTCTGTGAACCTGTTCTTCCTCTGAACATTCCTGTCTGTGAACCTGTTCTCCTCTGAACATTCCTGTCTGTGAACCTGTTCTTCCTCTGAACATTCCTGTCTGTGAACCTGTTCTTCCTCTGAACATTCCTGTCTGTGAACCTGTTCTCCCCCTTAACATTCCTGTCTGTGGACCTGTTCTTCCTCTGAACATTCCTGTCTGTGAACCTATTCTTCCTCCGAACATTCCTGTCTGTGGACCTGTTCTCCTCTGAACATTCTTGTCTGTGAACCTTTTCTCCCCCTGAACATTCCTGTCTGTGGACCTGTTCTTCCTCTGAACATTCCTGTCTGTGAACCTGTTCTCCTCTGAACATTCCTGTCTGTGAACCTGTTCTTCCTCTGAACATTCCTGTCTGTGAACCTGTTCTCCCCCTTAACATTCCTGTCTGTGAACCTGTTCTTCCTCTGAACATTCCTGTCTGTGAACCTGTTCTTCCTCTGAACATTCCTGTCTGTGAACCTGTTCTTCCTCTGAACATTCCTGTCTGTGAACCTGTTCTTCCTCTGAACATTCCTGTCTGTGAACCTGTTCTTCCTCTGAACATTCCTGTCTGTGAACCTGTTCTTCCTCTGAACATTCCTGTCTGTGAACCTGTTCTCCCCCTTAACATTCCTGTCTGTGAACCTGTTCTTCCTCTGAACATTCCTGTCTGTGAACCTGTTCTTCCTCTGAACATTCCTGTCTGTGAACCTGTTCTTCCTCTGAACATTCCTGTCTGTGAACCTGTTCTTCCTCTGAACATTCCTGTCTGTGAACCTGTTCTCCCCCTTAACATTCCTGTCTGTGAACCTGTTCTTCCTCTGAACATTCCTGTCTGTGAACCTGTTCTTCCTCTGAACATTCCTGTCTGTGAACCTGTTCTTCCTCTGAACATTCCTGTCTGTGAACCTGTTCTTCCTCTGAACATTCCTGTCTGTGAACCTGTTCTTCCTCTGAACATTCCTGTCTGTGAACCTGTTCTTCCTCTGAACATTCCTGTCTGTGAACCTGTTCTTCCTCTGAACATTCCTGTCTGTGAACCTGTTCTTCCTCTGAACATTCCTGTCTGTGAACCTGTTCTCCCCCTGAACATTCCTGTCTGTGAACCAGTTCTTCCTCTGAACATTCCTGTCTGTGAACCTGTTCTTCCTCTGAACATTCCTGTCTGTGAACCTGTTCTCCCCCTGAACATTCCTGTCTGTGGACCTGTTCTTCCTCTGAACATTCCTGTCTGTGAACCTGTTCTCCCCCTGAACATTCCTGTCTGTGAACCTGTTCTCCTCTGAACATTCCTGTCTGTGAACCTGTTCTCCCCCTGAACATTCCTGTCTGTGAACCTGTTCTTCCTCTGAACATTCCTGTCTGTGAACCTGTTCTCCCCCGGAACATTCCTGTCTGTGAACCTGTTCTCCCCCGGAACATTCCTGTCTGTGGACCTGTTCTTCCTCTGAACATTCCTCTCTGTGAACCTGTTCACCCCTGAACATTCCTGTCGGTTGACCTGTTCTTCCCCTGAACATTCCTGTCTGTGAACCTGTTCTTCCTCTGAACATTCCTGTCTGTGAACCTGTTCTTCCTCTGAACATTCCTGTCTGTGAACCTGTTCTCCTCTGAACATTCCTCTCTGTGGACCTGTTCTTCCTCTGAACATTCCTGTCTGTGAAACTGTTCTTCCTCTGAACATTCCTGTCTGTGAACCTGTTCTCCCCCTGAACATTCCTGTCTGTGGACCTGTTCTCCTCTGAACATTCCTGTCTGTGAACCTGTTCTTCCTCTGAACATTCCTGTCTGTGAACCTGTTCTCCTCTGAACATTCCTGTCTGTCAACCTGTTCTTCCTCTGAACATTCCTGTCTGTGAACCTGTTCTCCCCCTGAACATTCCTGTCTGTGAACCAGTTCTTCCTCTGAACATTCCTGACTGTGAACCTGTTCTCCCCCTGAACATTCCTGTCTGTGAACCTGTTCTTCCTCTGAACATTCTTGTCTGTGAACCTGTTCTCCTCTAAACATTCCTGTCTGTGAACCTGTTCTTCCTCTGAACATTCCTGTCTGTGAACCTGTTCTCCCTCTGAACATTCCTGTCTGTGAACCTGTTCTTCCTCTGAACATTCCTGTCTGTGAACCTGTTCTTCCTCTGAACATTCCTGTCTGTGAACCTGTTCTCCTCTGAACATTCCGGTCTGTGAACCTGTTCTTCCTCTGAACATTCCTGACTGTGAACCTGTTCTCCCCCTGAACATTCCTGTCTATGAACCTGTTCTTCCTCTGAACATTCCTGTCTGTGAACCTGTTCTTCCTCTGAACATTCCTGACTGTGAACCTGTTCTCCCCCTGAACATTCCTGTCTGTGAACCTGTTCTTCCTCTGAACATTCTTGTCTGTGAACCTGTTCTCCTCTAAACATTCCTGTCTGTGAACCTGTTCTTCCTCTGAACATTCCTGACTGTGAACCTGTTCTTCCTCTGAACATTCCTGTCTGTGAACCTGTTCTTCCTATGAACATTCCTGTCTGTGAACCTGTTCTTCCTCTGAACATTCCTGTCTGTGAACCTGTTCTTCCTATGAACATTCCTGTCTGTGAACCTGTTCTTCCTCTGAACATTCCTGTCTGTGAACCTGTTCTTCCTCTGAACATTCCTGTCTGTGAACCTGTTCTTCCTCTGAACATTCCTGTCTGTGAACCTGTTCTTCCTCTGAACATTCCTGACTGTGAACCTGTTCTTCCTCTGAACATTCCTGTCTGTGAACCTGTTCTTCCTATGAACATTCCTGTCTGTGAACCTGTTCTTCCTCTGAACATTCCTGTCTGTGAACCTGTTCTTCCTATGAACATTCCTGTCTGTGAACCTGTTCTTCCTCTGAACATTCCTGTCTGTGAACCTGTTCTTCCTCTTAACATTCCTGTCTGTGAACCTGTTCTTCCTATGAACATTCCTGTCTGTGAACCTGTTCTTCCTCTGAACATTCCTGTCTGTGAACCTGTTCTTCCTCTGAACATTCCTGTCTGTGAACCTGTTCTTCCTCTGAACATTCCTGACTGTGAACCTGTTCTTCCTCTGAACATTCCTGTCTGTGAACCTGTTCTTCCTATGAACATTCCTGTCTGTGAACCTGTTCTTCCTCTGAACATTCCTGTCTGTGAACCTGTTCTTCCTCTGAACATTCCTGTCTGTGAACCTGTTCTCCTCTGAACATTCCTGTCTGTGAACCCATTCTTCCTCTGAACATTCCTGTCTGTGAACCTGTGCTCCTCTGAACATTCCTCTCTGTGAACCTGTTCTTCCTCTGAACATTCCTGTCTGTGAACCTGTTCTTCCTCTGAACATTCCTGTCTGTGAACCTGTTCTCCTCTGAACATTCCTGTCTGTGAACCTGTTCTTCCTCTGAACATTCCTGTCTGTGAACCTGTTCTCCCCCTTAACATTCCTGTCTGTGGACCTGTTCTTCCTCTGAACATTCCTGTCTGTGAACCTGTTCTTCCTCTGAACATTCCTGTCTGTGAACCTGTTCTCCCCCTGAACATTCCTGTCTGTGAACCTGTTCTCCCCCAGAACATTCCTGTCTGTGGACCTGTTCTTCCTCTGAACATTCCTGTCTGTGAACCTGTTCTCCTCTGAACATTCCTGTCTGTGAACCTGTTCTTCCTCGGAACATTCTCGTCTGTGAACCTGTTCTTCCTCTGAACATTCCTGTCTGTGAACCTGTTCTCCTCTGAACATTCCTGTCTGTGAACCTGTTCTTCCTCGGAACATTCTCGTCTGTGAACCTGTTCTTCCTCTGAACATTCCTATCTGTGAACCTGTTCTCCTCTGAACATTCCTGTCTGTGAACCTGTTCTTCCTCTGAACATTCCTGTCTGTGAACCTGTTCTTCCTCTGAACATTCCTGTCTGTGAACCTGTTCTTCCTCTGCACATTCCTGTCTGTGGACCTGTTCTCCCCCTGAACATTCCTGTCTGTGAACCTGTTCTTCTTCTGAACATTCCTGTCTGTGAACCTGTTCTCCCCCTGAACATTCCTGTCTGTGAACCTGTTCTTCCTCTGAACATTCCTGTCTGTGAACCTGTTCTTCCTCTGAACATTCCTGTCTGTGAACCTGTTCTTCCTCTGAACATTCCTGTCTGTGAACCTGTTCTCCCCCTGAACATTCCTGTCTGTGGACCTGTTCTTCCTCTGAACATTCCTGTCTGTGAACCTGTGCTCCTCTGAACATTCCTGTCTGTGAACCTGTTCTCCTCTGAACATTCCTGTCTGTGAACCTGTTCTTCCTCTGAACATTCCTGTCTGTGAACCTGTTCTCCTCTGAACATTCCTGTCTGTGAAACTGTTCTTCCTCTGAACATTCCTGTCTGTGAACCTGTTCTTCCTCTGAACATTCCTGTCTGTGAACCTGTTCTCCCCCTTAACATTCCTGTCTGTGGACCTGTTCTTCCTCTGAACATTCCTGTCTGTGAACCTGTTCTTCCTCTGAACATTCCTGTCTGTGAACCTGTTCTCCCCCTGAACATTCCTGTCTGTGAAACTGTTCTCCCCCTGAACATTCCTGTCTGTGGACCTGTTCTTCCTCTGAACATTCCTGTCTGTGAACCTGTTCTCCTCTGAACATTCCTGTCTGTGAACCTGTTCTTCCTCGGAACATTCTCGTCTGTGAACCTGTTCTTCCTCTGAACATTCCTGTCTGTGAACCTGTTCTCCTCTGAACATTCCTGTCTGTGAACCTGTTCTTCCTCGGAACATTCTCGTCTGTGAACCTGTTCTTCCTCTGAACATTCCTATCTGTGAACCTGTTCTCCTCTGAACATTCCTGTCTGTGAACCTGTTCTTCCTCTGAACATTCCTGTCTGTGAACCTGTTCTTCCTCTGAACATTCCTGTCTGTGAACCTGTTCTTCCTCTGCACATTCCTGTCTGTGGACCTGTTCTCCCCCTGAACATTCCTGTCTGTGAACCTGTTCTTCCTCTGAACATTCCTGTCTGTGAACCTGTTCTCCCCCTGAACATTCCTGTCTGTGGACCTGTTCTTCCTCTGAACATTCCTGTCTGTGAACCTGTTCTTCCTCTGAACATTCCTGTCTGTGAACCTGTTCTTCCTCTGAACATTCCTGTCTGTGGACCTGTTCTTCCTCTGAACATTCCTGTCTGTGAACCTGTTCTTCCTCTGAACATTCCTGTCTGTGAACCTGTTCTCCCCCTGAACATTCCTGTCTGTGGACCTGTTCTTCCTCTGAACATTCCTGTCTGTGAACCTGTTCTCCCCCTGAACATTCCTGTCTGTGAACCTGTTCTCCTCTGAACATTCCTGTCTGTGAACCTGTTCTCCCCCTGAACATTCCTGTCTGTGAACCTGTTCTTCCTCTGAACATTCCTGTCTGTGAACCTGTTCTCCCCCGGAACATTCCTGTCTGTGAACCTGTTCTCCCCCGGAACATTCCTGTCTGTGGACCTGTTCTTCCTCTGAACATTCCTCTCTGTGAACCTGTTCACCCCTGAACATTCCTGTCTGTTGACCTGTTCTTCCCCTGAACATTCCTGTCTGTGAACCTGTTCTTCCTCTGAACATTCCTGTCTGTGAACCTGTTCTTCCTCTGAACATTCCTGTCTGTGAACCTGTTCTCCTCTGAACATTCCTCTCTGTGGACCTGTTCTTCCTCTGAACATTCCTGTCTGTGAAACTGTTCTTCCTCTGAACATTCCTGTCTGTGAACCTGTTCTCCCCCTGAACATTCCTGTCTGTGGACCTGTTCTCCTCTGAACATTCCTGTCTGTGAACCTGTTCTTCCTCTGAACATTCCTGTCTGTGAACCTGTTCTCCTCTGAACATTCCTGTCTGTCAACCTGTTCTTCCTCTGAACATTCCTGTCTGTGAACCTGTTCTCCCCCTGAACATTCCTGTCTGTGAACCAGTTCTTCCTCTGAACATTCCTGACTGTGAACCTGTTCTCCCCCTGAACATTCCTGTCTGTGAACCTGTTCTTCCTCTGAACATTCTTGTCTGTGAACCTGTTCTCCTCTAAACATTCCTGTCTGTGAACCTGTTCTTCCTCTGAACATTCCTGTCTGTGAACCTGTTCTCCCTCTGAACATTCCTGTCTGTGAACCTGTTCTTCCTCTGAACATTCCTGTCTGTGAACCTGTTCTTCCTCTGAACATTCCTGTCTGTGAACCTGTTCTTCCTCTGAACATTCCTGTCTGTGAACCTGTTCTCCTCTGAACATTCCGGTCTGTGAACCTGTTCTTCCTCTGAACATTCCTGACTGTGAACCTGTTCTCCCCCTGAACATTCCTGTCTATGAACCTGTTCTTCCTCTGAACATTCCTGTCTGTGAACCTGTTCTTCCTCTGAACATTCCTGACTGTGAACCTGTTCTCCCCCTGAACATTCCTGTCTGTGAACCTGTTCTTCCTCTGAACATTCTTGTCTGTGAACCTGTTCTCCTCTAAACATTCCTGTCTGTGAACCTGTTCTTCCTCTGAACATTCCTGACTGTGAACCTGTTCTTCCTCTGAACATTCCTGTCTGTGAACCTGTTCTTCCTATGAACATTCCTGTCTGTGAACCTGTTCTTCCTCTGAACATTCCTGTCTGTGAACCTGTTCTTCCTATGAACATTCCTGTCTGTGAACCTGTTCTTCCTCTGAACATTCCTGTCTGTGAACCTGTTCTTCCTCTGAACATTCCTGTCTGTGAACCTGTTCTTCCTCTGAACATTCCTGACTGTGAACCTGTTCTTCCTCTGAACATTCCTGTCTGTGAACCTGTTCTTCCTATGAACATTCCTGTCTGTGAACCTGTTCTTCCTCTGAACATTCCTGTCTGTGAACCTGTTCTTCCTCTGAACATTCCTGTCTGTGAACCTGTTCTTCCTCTGAACATTCCTGTCTGTGAACCTGTTCTCCTCTGAACATTCCTCTCTGTGAACCTGTTCTCCCACTGAACATTCCTGTCTGTGGACCTGTTTTCCTCTGAACATTCATGTCTGTGAACCCATTCTTCCTCTGAACATTCCTGTCTGTGAACCTGTGCTCCTCTGAACATTCCTCTCTGTGAACCTGTTCTTCCTCTGAACATTCCTGTCTGTGAACCTGTTCTTCCTCTGAACATTCCTGTCTGTGAACCTGTTCTCCTCTGAACATTCCTGTCTGTGAACCTGTTCTTCCTCTGAACATTCCTGTCTGTGAACCTGTTCTTCCTCTGAACATTCCTGTCTGTGGACCTGTTCTTCCTCTGAACATTCCTGTCTGTGAACCTGTTCTTCCTCTGAACATTCCTGTCTGTGAACCTGTTCTCCCCCTGAACATTCCTGTCTGTGAACCTGTTCTCCCCCAGAACATTCCTGTCTGTGGACCTGTTCTTCCTCTGAACATTCCTGTCTGTGAACCTGTTCTCCTCTGAACATTCCTGTCTGTGAACCTGTTCTTCCTCGGAACATTCTCGTCTGTGAACCTGTTCTTCCTCTGAACATTCCTGTCTGTGAACCTGTTCTCCTCTGAACATTCCTGTCTGTGAACCTGTTCTTCCTCGGAACATTCTCGTCTGTGAACCTGTTCTTCCTCTGAACATTCCTATCTGTGAACCTGTTCTCCTCTGAACATTCCTGTCTGTGAACCTGTTCTTCCTCTGAACATTCCTGTCTGTGAACCTGTTCTTCCTCTGAACATTCCTGTCTGTGAACCTGTTCTTCCTCTGCACATTCCTGTCTGTGGACCTGTTCTCCCCCTGAACATTCCTGTCTGTGAACCTGTTCTTCTTCTGAACATTCCTGTCTGTGAACCTGTTCTCCCCCTGAACATTCCTGTCTGGACCTGTTCTTCCTCTGAACATTCCTGTCTGTGAACCTGTTCTTCCTCTGAACATTCCTGTCTGTGAACCTGTTCTTCCTCTGAACATTCCTGTCTGTGAACCTGTTCTTCCTCTGAACATTCCTGTCTGTGAACCTGTTCTTCCTCTGAACATTCCTGTCTGTGAACCTGTTCTTCCTCTGAACATTCCTGTCTGTGAACCTGTTCTTCCTCTGAACATTCCTGTCTGTGAACCTGTTCTTCCTCTGAACATTCCTGTCTGTGAACCTGTTCTCCCCCTGAACATTCCTGTCTGTGGACCTGTTCTTCCTCTGAACATTCCTGTCTGTGAACCTGTTCTTCCTCTGAACATTCCTGTCTGTGAACCTGTTCTCCCCCTGAACATTCCTGTCTGTGAACCTGTTCTCCCCCTTAACATTCCTGTCTGTGAACCTGTTCTTCCTCTGAACATTCCTGTCTGTGAACCTGTTCTTCCTCTGAACATTCCTGTCTGTGAACCTGTTCTTCCTCTGAACATTCCTGTCTGTGAACCTGTTCTTCCTCTGAACATTCATGTCTGTGAACCTGTTCTCCCCCTGAACATTCCTGTCTGTGAAACTGTTCTCCCCCTGAACATTCCTGTCTGTGGACCTGTTCTTCCTCTGAACATTCCTGTCTGTGAACCTGTTCTCCTCTGAACATTCCTGTCTGTGAACCTGTTCTTCCTCGGAACATTCTCGTCTGTGAACCTGTTCTTCCTCTGAACGTTCCTGTCTGTGAACCTGTTCTCCTCTGAACATTCCTGTCTGTGAACCTGTTCTTCCTCGGAACATTCTCGTCTGTGAACCTGTTCTTCCTCTGAACATTCCTATCTGTGAACCTGTTCTCCTCTGAACATTCCTGTCTGTGAACCTGTTCTTCCTCTGAACATTCCTGTCTGTGAACCTGTTCTTCCTCTGAACATTCCTGTCTGTGAACCTGTTCTTCCTCTGCACATTCCTGTCTGTGGACCTGTTCTCCCCCTGAACATTCCTGTCTGTGAACCTGTTCTTCCTCTGAACATTCCTGTCTGTGAACCTGTTCTCCCCCTGAACATTCCTGTCTGTGAACCTGTTCTTCCTCTGAACATTCCTGTCTGTGAACCTGTTCTTCCTCTGAACATTCCTGTCTGTGAACCTGTTCTTCCTCTGAACATTCCTGTCTGTGAACCTGTTCTTCCTCTGAACATTCCTGTCTGTGAACCTGTTCTTCCTCTGAACATTCCTGTCTGTGAACCTGTTCTTCCTCTGAACATTCCTGTCTGTGAACCTGTTCTTCCTCTGAACATTCCTGTCTGTGGACCTGTTCTTCCTCTGAACATTCCTGTCTGTGAACCTGTTCTCCCCCTGAACATTCCTGTCTGTGGACCTGTTCTTCCTCTGAACATTCCTGTCTGTGAACCTGTTCTCCCCCTGAACATTCCTGTCTGTGAACCTGTTCTCCTCTGAACATTCCTGTCTGTGAACCTGTTCTCCCCCTGAACATTCCTGTCTGTGAACCTGTTCTTCCTCTGAACATTCCTGTCTGTGAACCTGTTCTCCCCCGGAACATTCCTGTCTGTGAACCTGTTCTCCCCCGGAACATTCCTGTCTGTGGACCTGTTCTTCCTCTGAACATTCCTCTCTGTGAACCTGTTCACCCCTGAACATTCCTGTCTGTTGACCTGTTCTTCCCCTGAACATTCCTGTCTGTGAACCTGTTCTTCCTCTGAACATTCCTGTCTGTGAACCTGTTCTTCCTCTGAACATTCCTGTCTGTGGACCTGTTCTCCTCTGAACATTCCTGTCTGTGAACCTGTTCTTCCTCTGAACATTCCTGTCTGTGAACCTGTTCTCCTCTGAACATTCCTGTCTGTCAACCTGTTCTTCCTCTGAACATTCCTGTCTGTGAACCTGTTCTCCCCCTGAACATTCCTGTCTGTGAACCAGTTCTTCCTCTGAACATTCCTGACTGTGAACCTGTTCTCCCCCTGAACATTCCTGTCTGTGAACCTGTTCTTCCTCTGAACATTCTTGTCTGTGAACCTGTTCTCCTCTAAACATTCCTGTCTGTGAACCTGTTCTTCCTCTGAACATTCCTGTCTGTGAACCTGTTCTCCCTCTGAACATTCCTGTCTGTGAACCTGTTCTTCCTCTGAACATTCCTGTCTGTGAACCTGTTCTTCCTCTGAACATTCCTGTCTGTGAACCTGTTCTCCTCTGAACATTCCGGTCTGTGAACCTGTTCTTCCTCTGAACATTCCTGACTGTGAACCTGTTCTCCCCCTGAACATTCCTGTCTATGAACCTGTTCTTCCTCTGAACATTCCTGTCTGTGAACCTGTTCTTCCTCTGAACATTCCTGACTGTGAACCTGTTCTCCCCCTGAACATTCCTGTCTGTGAACCTGTTCTTCCTCTGAACATTCTTGTCTGTGAACCTGTTCTCCTCTAAACATTCCTGTCTGTGAACCTGTTCTTCCTCTGAACATTCCTGACTGTGAACCTGTTCTTCCTCTGAACATTCCTGTCTGTGAACCTGTTCTTCCTATGAACATTCCTGTCTGTGAACCTGTTCTTCCTCTGAACATTCCTGTCTGTGAACCTGTTCTTCCTCTGAACATTCCTGTCTGTGAACCTGTTCTTCCTCTGAACATTCCTGTCTGTGAACCTGTTCTTCCTCTGAACATTCCTGACTGTGAACCTGTTCTTCCTCTGAACATTCCTGTCTGTGAACCTGTTCTTCCTATGAACATTCCTGTCTGTGAACCTGTTCTTCCTCTGAACATTCCTGTCTGTGAACCTGTTCTTCCTATGAACATTCCTGTCTGTGAACCTGTTCTTCCTCTGAACATTCCTGTCTGTGAACCTGTTCTTCCTCTTAACATTCCTGTCTGTGAACCTGTTCTTCCTATGAACATTCCTGTCTGTGAACCTGTTCTTCCTCTGAACATTCCTGTCTGTGAACCTGTTCTTCCTCTGAACATTCCTGTCTGTGAACCTGTTCTTCCTCTGAACATTCCTGACTGTGAACCTGTTCTTCCTCTGAACATTCCTGTCTGTGAACCTGTTCTTCCTATGAACATTCCTGTCTGTGAACCTGTTCTTCCTCTGAACATTCCTGTCTGTGAACCTGTTCTTCCTCTGAACATTCCTGTCTGTGAACCTGTTCTCCTCTGAACATTCCTGTCTGTGAACCCATTCTTCCTCTGAACATTCCTGTCTGTGAACCTGTGCTCCTCTGAACATTCCTCTCTGTGAACCTGTTCTTCCTCTGAACATTCCTGTCTGTGAACCTGTTCTTCCTCTGAACATTCCTGTCTGTGAACCTGTTCTCCTCTGAACATTCCTGTCTGTGAACCTGTTCTTCCTCTGAACATTCCTGTCTGTGAACCTGTTCTTCCTCTGAACATTCCTGTCTGTGAACCTGTTCTCCCCCTTAACATTCCTGTCTGTGGACCTGTTCTTCCTCTGAACATTCCTGTCTGTGAACCTGTTCTTCCTCTGAACATTCCTGTCTGTGAACCTGTTCTCCCCCTGAACATTCCTGTCTGTGAACCTGTTCTCCCCCAGAACATTCCTGTCTGTGGACCTGTTCTTCCTCTGAACATTCCTGTCTGTGAACCTGTTCTCCTCTGAACATTCCTGTCTGTGAACCTGTTCTTCCTCGGAACATTCTCGTCTGTGAACCTGTTCTTCCTCTGAACATTCCTGTCTGTGAACCTGTTCTCCTCTGAACATTCCTGTCTGTGAACCTGTTCTTCCTCGGAACATTCTCGTCTGTGAACCTGTTCTTCCTCTGAACATTCCTATCTGTGAACCTGTTCTCCTCTGAACATTCCTGTCTGTGAACCTGTTCTTCCTCTGAACATTCCTGTCTGTGAACCTGTTCTTCCTCTGAACATTCCTGTCTGTGAACCTGTTCTTCCTCTGCACATTCCTGTCTGTGGACCTGTTCTCCCCCTGAACATTCCTGTCTGTGAACCTGTTCTTCTTCTGAACATTCCTGTCTGTGAACCTGTTCTCCCCCTGAACATTCCTGTCTGGACCTGTTCTTCCTCTGAACATTCCTGTCTGTGAACCTGTTCTTCCTCTGAACATTCCTGTCTGTGAACCTGTTCTTCCTCTGAACATTCCTGTCTGTGAACCTGTTCTTCCTCTGAACATTCCTGTCTGTGAACCTGTTCTTCCTCTGAACATTCCTGTCTGTGAACCTGTTCTCCCCCTGAACATTCCTGTCTGTGGACCTGTTCTTCCTCTGAACATTCCTGTCTGTGAACCTGTGCTCCTCTGAACATTCCTGTCTGTGAACCTGTTCTCCTCTGAACATTCCTGTCTGTGAACCTGTTCTTCCTCTGAACATTCCTGTCTGTGAACCTGTTCTTCCTCTGAACATTCCTGTCTGTGAAACTGTTCTTCCTCTGAACATTCCTGTCTGTGAAACTGTTCTTCCTCTGAACATTCCTGTCTGTGAACCTGTTCTTCCTCTGAACATTCCTGTCTGTGAAACTGTTCTTCCTCTGAACATTCCTGTCTGTGAACCTGTTCTTCCTCTGAACATTCCTGTCTGTGAAACTGTTCTTCCTCTGAACATTCCTGTCTGTGAACCTGTTCTTCCTCTGAACATTCCTGTCTGTGAACCTGTTCTCCCCCTTAACATTCCTGTCTGTGGACCTGTTCTTCCTCTGAACATTCCTGTCTGTGAACCTGTTCTTCCTCTGAACATTCCTGTCTGTGAACCTGTTCTCCCCCTGAACATTCCTGTCTGTGAAACTGTTCTCCCCCTGAACATTCCTGTCTGTGGACCTGTTCTTCCTCTGAACATTCCTGTCTGTGAACCTGTTCTCCTCTGAACATTCCTGTCTGTGAACCTGTTCTTCCTCGGAACATTCTCGTCTGTGAACCTGTTCTTCCTCTGAACATTCCTGTCTGTGAACCTGTTCTCCTCTGAACATTCCTGTCTGTGAACCTGTTCTTCCTCGGAACATTCTCGTCTGTGAACCTGTTCTTCCTCTGAACATTCCTATCTGTGAACCTGTTCTCCTCTGAACATTCCTGTCTGTGAACCTGTTCTTCCTCTGAACATTCCTGTCTGTGAACCTGTTCTTCCTCTGAACATTCCTGTCTGTGAACCTGTTCTTCCTCTGCACATTCCTGTCTGTGGACCTGTTCTCCCCCTGAACATTCCTGTCTGTGAACCTGTTCTTCCTCTGAACATTCCTGTCTGTGAACCTGTTCTCCCCCTGAACATTCCTGTCTGTGGACCTGTTCTTCCTCTGAACATTCCTGTCTGTGAACCTGTTCTTCCTCTGAACATTCCTGTCTGTGAACCTGTTCTTCCTCTGAACATTCCTGTCTGTGGACCTGTTCTTCCTCTGAACATTCCTGTCTGTGAACCTGTTCTTCCTCTGAACATTCCTGTCTGTGAACCTGTTCTCCCCCTGAACATTCCTGTCTGTGGACCTGTTCTTCCTCTGAACATTCCTGTCTGTGAACCTGTTCTCCCCCTGAACATTCCTGTCTGTGAACCTGTTCTCCTCTGAACATTCCTGTCTGTGAACCTGTTCTCCCCCTGAACATTCCTGTCTGTGAACCTGTTCTTCCTCTGAACATTCCTGTCTGTGAACCTGTTCTCCCCCGGAACATTCCTGTCTGTGAACCTGTTCTCCCCCGGAACATTCCTGTCTGTGGACCTGTTCTTCCTCTGAACATTCCTCTCTGTGAACCTGTTCACCCCTGAACATTCCTGTCTGTTGACCTGTTCTTCCCCTGAACATTCCTGTCTGTGAACCTGTTCTTCCTCTGAACATTCCTGTCTGTGAACCTGTTCTTCCTCTGAACATTCCTGTCTGTGAACCTGTTCTCCTCTGAACATTCCTCTCTGTGGACCTGTTCTTCCTCTGAACATTCCTGTCTGTGAAACTGTTCTTCCTCTGAACATTCCTGTCTGTGAACCTGTTCTCCCCCTGAACATTCCTGTCTGTGGACCTGTTCTCCTCTGAACATTCCTGTCTGTGAACCTGTTCTTCCTCTGAACATTCCTGTCTGTGAACCTGTTCTCCTCTGAACATTCCTGTCTGTCAACCTGTTCTTCCTCTGAACATTCCTGTCTGTGAACCTGTTCTCCCCCTGAACATTCCTGTCTGTGAACCAGTTCTTCCTCTGAACATTCCTGACTGTGAACCTGTTCTCCCCCTGAACATTCCTGTCTGTGAACCTGTTCTTCCTCTGAACATTCTTGTCTGTGAACCTGTTCTCCTCTAAACATTCCTGTCTGTGAACCTGTTCTTCCTCTGAACATTCCTGTCTGTGAACCTGTTCTCCCTCTGAACATTCCTGTCTGTGAACCTGTTCTTCCTCTGAACATTCCTGTCTGTGAACCTGTTCTTCCTCTGAACATTCCTGTCTGTGAACTTGTTCTTCCTCTGAACATTCCTGTCTGTGAACCTGTTCTCCTCTGAACATTCCGGTCTGTGAACCTGTTCTTCCTCTGAACATTCCTGACTGTGAACCTGTTCTCCCCCTGAACATTCCTGTCTATGAACCTGTTCTTCCTCTGAACATTCCTGTCTGTGAACCTGTTCTTCCTCTGAACATTCCTGACTGTGAACCTGTTCTCCCCCTGAACATTCCTGTCTGTGAACCTGTTCTTCCTCTGAACATTCTTGTCTGTGAACCTGTTCTCCTCTAAACATTCCTGTCTGTGAACCTGTTCTTCCTCTGAACATTCCTGACTGTGAACCTGTTCTTCCTCTGAACATTCCTGTCTGTGAACCTGTTCTTCCTATGAACATTCCTGTCTGTGAACCTGTTCTTCCTCTGAACATTCCTGTCTGTGAACCTGTTCTTCCTATGAACATTCCTGTCTGTGAACCTGTTCTTCCTCTGAACATTCCTGTCTGTGAACCTGTTCTTCCTCTGAACATTCCTGTCTGTGAACCTGTTCTTCCTCTGAACATTCCTGACTGTGAACCTGTTCTTCCTCTGAACATTCCTGTCTGTGAACCTGTTCTTCCTATGAACATTCCTGTCTGTGAACCTGTTCTTCCTCTGAACATTCCTGTCTGTGAACCTGTTCTTCCTCTGAACATTCCTGTCTGTGAACCTGTTCTTCCTCTGAACATTCCTGTCTGTGAACCTGTTCTCCTCTGAACATTCCTGTCTGTGAACCCATTCTTCCTCTGAACATTCCTGTCTGTGAACCTGTGCTCCTCTGAACATTCCTCTCTGTGAACCTGTTCTTCCTCTGAACATTCCTGTCTGTGAACCTGTTCTTCCTCTGAACATTCCTGTCTGTGAACCTGTTCTCCTCTGAACATTCCTGTCTGTGAACCTGTTCTTCCTCTGAACATTCCTGTCTGTGAACCTGTTCTTCCTCTGAACATTCCTGTCTGTGAACCTGTTCTCCCCCTTAACATTCCTGTCTGTGGACCTGTTCTTCCTCTGAACATTCCTGTCTGTGAACCTGTTCTTCCTCTGAACATTCCTGTCTGTGAACCTGTTCTCCCCCTGAACATTCCTGTCTGTGAACCTGTTCTCCCCCAGAACATTCCTGTCTGTGGACCTGTTCTTCCCCTGAACATTCCTGTCTGTGAACCTGTTCTCCTCTGTACATTCCTGTCTGTGAACCTGTTCTTCCTCGGAACATTCTCGTCTGTGAACCTGTTCTTCCTCTGAACATTCCTGTCTGTGAACCTGTTCTCCTCTGAACATTCCTGTCTGTGAACCTGTTCTTCCTCGGAACATTCTCGTCTGTGAACCTGTTCTTCCTCTGAACATTCCTATCTGTGAACCTGTTCTCCTCTGAACATTCCTGTCTGTGAACCTGTTCTTCCTCTGAACATTCCTGTCTGTGAACCTGTTCTTCCTCTGAACATTCCTGTCTGTGAACCTGTTCTCCTCTGAACATTCCTGTCTGTCAACCTGTTCTTCCTCTGAACATTCCTGTCTGTGAACCTGTTCTCCCCTGAACATTCCTGTCTGTGAACCAGTTCTTCCTCTGAACATTCCTGACTGTGAACCTGTTCTTCCTCTGAACATTCCTGTCTGTGAACCTGTTCTTCCTCTGAACATTCCTGTCTGTGAACCTGTTCTTCCTCTGAACATTCCTGTCTGTGAACCTGTTCTTCCTCTGAACATTCCTGTCTGTGAACCTGTTCTACCCCTGAACATTCCTGTCTGTGGACCTGTTCTTCCTCTGAACATTCCTGTCTGTGAACCTGTTCTTCCTCTGAACATTCCTGTCTGTGAACCTGTTCTCCCCCTGAACATTCCTGTCTGTGGACCTGTTCTTCCTCTGAACATTCCTGTCTGTGAACCTGTTCTCCCCCTGAACATTCCTGTCTGTGAACCTGTTCTCCTCTGAACATTCCTGTCTGTGAACCTGTTCTCCCCCTGAACATTCCTGTCTGTGAACCTGTTCTTCCTCTGAACATTCCTGTCTGTGAACCTGTTCTTCCTCTGAACATTCCTGTCTGTGAACCTGTTCTCCCCCTGAACATTCCTGTCTGTGGACCTGTTCTTCCTCTGAACATTCCTGTCTGTCAACCTGTTCTTCCTCTGAACATTCCTGTCTGTGAACCTGTTCTCCCCCTGAACATTCCTGTCTGTGGACCTGTTCTTCCTCTGAACATTCCTGTCTGTGAACCTGTTCTCCCCCTGAACATTCTTGTCTGTGAACCTGTTCTCCTCTGAACATTCCTGTCTGTGAACCTGTTCTCCCCCGGAACATTCCTGTCTGTGAACCTGTTCTCCCCCGGAACATTCCTGTCTGTGGACCTGTTCTTCCTCTGAACATTCCTCTCTGTGAACCAGTTCACCCCTGAACATTCCTGTCTGTTGACCTGTTCTTCCCCTGAACATTCCTGTCTGTGAACCTGTTCTTCCTCTGAACATTCCTGTCTGTGAACCTGTTGTTCCTCTGAACATTCCTGTCTGTGAACCTGTTCTCCTCTGAACATTCCTGTCTGTGGACCTGTTCTTCCTCTGAACATTCCTGTCTGTGAACCTGTTCTTCCTCTGAACCTTCCTGTCTGTGAACCTGTTCTCCCCCTGAACATTCCTGTCTGTGGACCTGTTCTCCTCTGAACATTCCTGTCTGTGAACCTGTTCTCCTCTGAACATTCCTGTCTGTGAACCTGTTCTCCTCTGAACATTCCTATCTGTGAACCTGTTCTTCCTCTGAACATTCCTGTCTGTGAACCTGTTCTCCCCCTGAACATTCCTGTCTGTGAACCTGTTCTTCCTCTGAACATTCCTGTCTGTGAACCTGTTCTCCCCCTGAACATTCCTGTCTGTGGACCTGTTCTTCCTCTGAACATTCCTGTCTGTGAACCTGTTCTGCCCCTGAACATTCCTGTCTGTGGACCTGTTCTTCCTCTGAACATTCCTGTCTGTGAACCTGTTCTTCCTCTGAACATTCCTGTCTGTGAACCTGTTCTTCCTCTGAACATTCCTGTCTGTGAACCTGTTCTCCTCTGAACATTCCTGTCTATGAACCTGTTCTCCCCCTGAACATTCCTGTCTGTGGACCTGTTCTTCCTCTGAACATTCCTGTCTGTGAACCTGTTCTCCCCCTGAACATTCCTGTCTGTGAACCTGTTCTCCCCCTGAACATTCCTGTCTGTGAACCTGTTCTTCCTCTGAACATTCCTGTCTGTGAACCTGTTCTCCCCCTGAACATTCCTGTCTGTGAACCTGTTCTTCCTCTGAACATTCCTGTCTGTGAACCTGTTCTCCCCCGGAACATTCCTGTCTGTGAACCTGTTCTCCCACGGAACATTCCTGTCTGTGGACCTGTTCTTCCTCTGAACATTCCTGTCTGTGAACCTGTTCTTCCTCTGAACATTCCTGTCTGTGAACCTGTTCTTCCTCTGAACATTCCTGTCTGTGAACCTGTTCTTCCTCTGAACATTCCTGTCTGTGAACCTGTTCTTCCTCTGAACATTCCTGTCTGTGGACCTGTTCTCCCCCTGAACATTCCTGTCTGTGAACCTGTTCTTCCTCTGAACATTCCTGTCTGTGAACCTGTTCTCCCCCTGAACATTCCTGTCTGTGAACCTGTTCTCCCCCTGAACATTCCTGTCTGTGGACCTGTTCTTCCTCTGAACATTCCTGTCTGTGAACCTGTTCTCCCCCTGAACATTCCTGTCTGTGGACCTGTTCTTCCTCTGAACATTCCTGTCTGTGAACCTGTTCTTCCTCTGAACATTCCTGTCTGTGAACCTGTTCTTCCTCTGAACATTCCTGTCTGTGAACCTGTTCTCCTCTGAACATTCCTGTCTGTGAACCTGTTCTCCTCTGAACATTCCTGTCTGTGAACCTGTTCTCCCCCTGAACATTCCTGTCTGTGGACCTGTTCTTCCACTGAACATTCCTGTCTGTGAACCTGTTCTCCCCCTGAACATTCCTGTCTGTGAACCTTTTCTCCTCTGAACATTCCTGTCTGTGAACCTGTTTTCCCCCTGAACATTCCTGTCTGTGAACCTGTTCTTCCTCTGAACATTCCTGTCTGTGAACCTGTTCTCCCCCGGAACATTCCTGTCTGTGGACCTGTTCTTCCTCTGAACATTCCTCTCTGTGAACCTGTTCTCCCCCTGAACATTCCTGTCTGTTGACCTGTTCTTCCTCTGAACATTCCTGTCTCTGAACCTGTTCTTCCTCTGAACATTCCTGTCTGTGAACCTGTTCTTCCTCTGAACATTCCTGTCTGTGAACCTGTTCTTCCTCTGAACATTCCTGTCTGTGAACCTGTTCTTCCTCTGAACATTCCTGTCTGTGAACCTGTTCTCCTCTGAACATTTCTGTCTGTGAAACTGTTCTTACTCTGAACATTCCTGTCTGTGAACCTGTTCTCCTCTGAACATTCCTGTCTGTGAACCTGTTCTTCCTCTGAACATTCCTGTCTGTGAACCTGTTCTCCCCCTTAACATTCCTGTCTGTGAACCAGTTCTTCCTCTGAACATTCCTGTCTGTGAACCAGTTCTTCCTCTGAACATTCCTGTCTGTGAACCTGTTCTCCCCCTGAACATTCCTGTCTGTGAACCTGTTCTCCTCTGAATATTCCTGTCTGTGAACCTATTCTTCCTCTGAACATTCCTGTCTGTGAACCTGTTTTCCTCTGAACATTCCTGTCTGTGAACCTGTTCTTCTTCTGAACATTCCTGTCTGTGAACCTATTCTCCCCCTGAACATTCCTTTCTGTGAACCAGTTGTCCCCCTGAACATTCCTGTCTGTGAACCCGTTCTTCCTCTGAACATTCCTGTCTGTGAACCTGTTCTTCCTCTAAACATTCCTGACTGTGAACCTGTTCTTCTTCTGAACATTCCTGTCTGTGAACCAGTTCTCCCCCTGAACATTCCTGTCTGTGAACCCGTTCTTCCTCTGAACATTCCTGTCTGTGAACCTGTTCTCCTCTGAACATTCCTGTCTGTGGACCTGTTCTTCCTCTGAACATTCCTGTCTGTGAACCTGTTCTCCCCCTGAACATTCCTGTCTGTGGACCTGTTCTTCCTCTGAACATTCCTGTCTGTGAACCTGTTCTTCCTCTGAACATTCCTGTCTGTGAACCTGTTCTTCCTCTGAACATTCCTGTCTGTGAACCTGTTCTCCCCCTGAACATTCCTGTCTGTGGACCTGTTCTTCCTCTGAACATTCCTGTCTGTGAACCTGTTCTTCCTCTGAACATTCCTGTCTGTGAACCTGTTCTTCCTCTGAACATTCCTGTCTGTGAACCTGTTCTCCCCCTGAACATTCCTGTCTGTGGACCTGTTCTTCCTCTGAACATTCCTGTCTGTGAACCTGTTCTTCCTCTGAACATTCCTGTCTGTGAACCTGTTCTTCCTCTGAACATTCCTGTCTGTGAACCTGTTCTTCCTCTGAACATTCCTGTCTATGAACCTGTTCTTCCTCTGAACATTCCTGTCTGTGGACCTGTTCTCCCCCTGAACATTCCTGTCTGTGAACCTGTTCTTCCTCTGAACATTCCTGTCTGTGAACCTGTTCTCCCCCTGAACATTCCTGTCTGTGAACCTGTTCTCCCCCTGAACATTCCTGTCTGTGAAACTGTTCTCCCCCTGAACATTCCTGTCTGTGGACCTGTTCTCCCCCTGAACATTCCTGTCTGTGAACCTGTTCTTCCTCTGAACATTCCTGTCTGTGAACCTGTTCTCCCCCTGAACATTCCTGTCTGTGAACCTGTTCTCCCCCTGAACATTCCTGTCTGTGAAACTGTTCTCCCCCTGAACATTCCTGTCTGTGAAACTGTTCTCCCCCTGAACATTCCTGTCTGTGGACCTGTTCTTCCTCTGAACATTCCTGTCTGTGAACCTGTTCTTTCTCTGAACATTCCTGTCTGTGAACCTGTTCTCCTCTGAACATTCCTGTCTGTGAACCTGTTCTTCCTCTGAAAATTCCTGTCTGTGAACCTGTTCTTCCTCTGAACATTCCTGTCTGTGAACCTGTTCTCCCCCTGAACATTCCTGTCTGTGGACCTGTTCTCCTCTGAACATTCCTGTCTGTGGACCTGTTCTCCTCTGAACATTCCTGTCTGTGAACCTGTTCTTCCTCTGAACATTCCTGTCTGTGAACCTGTTCTCCCCCTGAACATTCCTGTCTGTGGACCTGTTCTTTCTCTGAACATTCCTGTCTGTGAACCTGTTCTTCCTCTGAACATTCCTGTCTGTGAACCTGTTCTTCCTCTGAACATTCCTGTCTGTGGACCTGTTCTTCCTCTGAACATTCCTGTCTGTGAACCTGTTCTCCCCCTGAACATTCCTGTCTGTGGACCTGTTCTTCCTCTGAACATTCCTGTCTGTGAACCTGTTCTTCCTCTGAACATTCCTGTCTGTGAACCTGTTCTTCCTCTGAACATTCCTGTCTGTGAACCTGTTCTCCCCCTGAACATTCCTGTCTGTGGACCTGTTCTTCCTCTGAACATTCCTGTCTGTGAACCTGTTCTTCCTCTGAACATTCCTGTCTGTGAACCTGTTCTTCCTCTGAACATTCCTGTCTGTGAACCTGTTCTCCCCCTGAACATTCCTGTCTGTGGACCTGTTCTTCCTCTGAACATTCCTGTCTGTGAACCTGTTATTCCTCTGAACATTCCTGTCTGTGAACCTGTTCTTCCTCTGAACATTCCTGTCTGTGAACCTGTTCTTCCTCTGAACATTCCTGTCTATGAACCTGTTCTTCCTCTGAACATTCCTGTCTGTGGACCTGTTCTCCCCCTGAACATTCCTGTCTGTGAACCTGTTCTTCCTCTGAACATTCCTGTCTGTGAACCTGTTCTCCCCCTGAACATTCCTGTCTGTGAACCTGTTCTCCCCCTGAACATTCCTGTCTGTGAAACTGTTCTCCCCCTGAACATTCCTGTCTGTGGACCTGTTCTCCCCCTGAACATTCCTGTCTGTGATCCTGTTCTTCCTCTGAACATTCCTGTCTGTGAACCTGTTCTCCCCCTGAACATTCCTGTCTGTGAACCTGTTCTCCCCCTGAACATTCCTGTCTGTGAAACTGTTCTCCCCCTGAACATTCCTGTCTGTGAAACTGTTCTCCCCCTGAACATTCCTGTCTGTGGACCTGTTCTTCCTCTGAACATTCCTGTCTGTGAACCTGTTCTTCCTCTGAACATTCCTGTCTGTGAACCTGTTCTTCCTCTGAACATTCCTGTCTGTGAATCTGTTCTTCCTCTGAACATTCCTGTCTGTGAACCTGTTCTTCCTCTGAACATTCCTGTCTCTGAACCTGTTCTTCCTCTGAACATTCCTGTCTGTGAACCTGTTCTTCCTCTGAACATTCCTGTCCGTGAAACTGTTCTTCCTCTGAACATTCCTGTCTGTGAACCTGTTCTTCCTCTGAACATTCCTGTCTGTGAACCTGTTCTTCCTCTGAACATTCCTGTCTGTGAACCTGTTCTCCTCTGAACATTCCTGTCTGTGAACCTGTGCTCCTCTGAACATTCCTGTCTGTGAACCTGTTCTCCTCTGAACATTCCTGTCTGTGAACCTGTTCTTCCTCTGAACATTCCTGTCTGTGAACCTGTTCTCCCCCTGAACATTCCTGTCTGTGAACCTGTTCTCCCCCTGAACATTCCTGTCTGTGAACCTGTTCTCCTCTGAAGATTCCTGTCTGTGAACCTGTTCTCCCCCTGAACATTCCTGTCTGTGAACCTGTTCTTCCTCTCAACATTCCTGTCTGTGAACCTGTCCTCCCCCAGAACATTCCTGTCTGTGAACCTGTTCTCCCAGGGAACATTCCTGTCTGTGGACCTGTTCTTCCTCTGAACATTCCTCTCTGTGAACCTGTTCTCCCCCTGAACATTCCTGTCTGTTGACCTGTTCTTCCTCTGAACATTCCTGTCTGTGGACCTGTTCTTCCTCTGAACATTCCTGTCTGTGAACCTGTTCTTCCTCTGAACATTCCTGTCTGTGAACCTGTTCTCCCCCTGAACGTTCCTGTCTGTGGACCTGTTCTTCCTCTGAACATTCCTGTCTGTGAACTTGTTCTTCCTCTGAACATTCCTGTCTGTGAACCTGTTCTTCCTCTGAACATTCCTGTCTGTGAACCTGTTCTTCCTCTGAACATTCCTGTCTGTGAACCTGTTCTCCTCTGAACATTCCTGTCTGTGAACCTGTTCTTCCTCTGAACATTCCTGTCTGTGAACCTGTTCTCCTCTGAACATTCCTGTCTGTGAACCTGTTCTTCCTCTGAACATTCCTGTCTGTGAACCTGTTCTTCCTCTGAACATTCCTGTCTGTGAACCTGTTCTTCCTCTGAACATTCCTGTCTGTGAACCTGTTCTTCCTCTGAACATTCCTGTCTGTGAACCTGTTCTTCCTCTGAACATTCCTGTCTGTGAACCTGTTCTCCCCCTGAACATTCCTGACTGTGAACCTGTTCTTCCTCTGAACATTCCTGTCTGTGAACCTGTTCTTCCTCTGAACATTCCTGTCTGTGAACCTGTTCTCCCCCTGAACATTCCTGACTGTGAACCTGTTCTTCCTCTGAACATTCCTGTCTGTGAACCTGTTCTTCCTCTGAACATTCCTGTCTGTGAACCTGTTCTTCCTCTGAACATTCCTGTCTGTGAACCTGTTCTTCCTCTGAACATTCCTGTCTGTGAACCTGTTCTTCCTCTGAACATTCCTGTCTGTGAACCTGTTCTCCCCCTGAACATTCCTGACTGTGAACCTGTTCTTCCTCTGAACATTCCTGTCTGTGAACTTGTTCTCCCACGGAACATTCCTGTCTGTGGATCTGTTCTTCCTCAGAACATTCCTGTCTGTGAACCTGTTCTTCCTCTGAACATTCCTGTCTGTGAACCAGTTCTCCTCTGAACATTCCTGTCTGTGGACCTGTTCTTCCTCTGAACATTCCTGTCTGTGAACCTGTTCTTCCTCTTAACATTCCTGTCTGTGAACCTGTTCTCCCCCTGAACATTCCTGTCTGTGGACCTGTTCTTCCTCTCAACATTCCTGTCTGTGAACCTGTTCTTCCTCTGAACATTCCTGTCTGTGAACCTGTTCTCCTCTGAACATTCCTGTCTGTGAACCTGTTCTTCCTCTGAACATTCCTGTCTGTGAACGTGTTCTCCTCTGAACATTCCTGTCTGTGAACCTGTTCTTCCTCTGAACATTCCTATCTGTGAACCTGTTCTCCTCTGAACATTCCTGTCTGTGAACCTGTTCTTCCTCTGAACATTCCTGTCTGTGAACCTGTTCTTCCTCTGAACATTCCTGTCTGTGAACCTGTTCTTCCTCTGCACATTCCTGTCTGTGGACCTGTTCTCCCCCTGAACATTCCTGTCTGTGAACCTGTTCTTCTTCTGAACATTCCTGTCTGTGAACCTGTTCTCCCCCTGAACATTCCTGTCTGGACCTGTTCTTCCTCTGAACATTCCTGTCTGTGAACCTGTTCTTCCTCTGAACATTCCTGTCTGTGAACCTGTTCTTCCTCTGAACATTCCTGTCTGTGAACCTGTTCTTCCTCTGAACATTCCTGTCTGTGAACCTGTTCTTCCTCTGAACATTCCTGTCTGTGAACCTGTTCTTCCTCTGAACATTCCTGTCTGTGAACCTGTTCTTCCTCTGAACATTCCTGTCTGTGAACCTGTTCTTCCTCTGAACATTCCTGTTTGTGAACCTGTTCTCCCCCTGAACATTCCTGTCTGTGGACCTGTTCTTCCTCTGAACATTCCTGTCTGTGAACCTGTTCTTCCTCTGAACATTCCTGTCTGTGAACCTGTTCTCCCCCTGAACATTCCTGTCTGTGGACCTGTTCTTCCTCTGAACATTCCTGTCTGTGAACCTGTTCTCCCCCTGAACATTCCTGTCTGTGAACCTGTTCTCCTCTGAACATTCCTGTCTGTGAACCTGTTCTCCCCCTGAACATTCCTGTCTGTGAACCTGTTCTTCCTCTGAACATTCCTGTCTGTGAACCTGTTCTTCCTCTGAACATTCCTGTCTGTGAACCTGTTCTCCCCCTGAACATTCCTGTCTGTGGACCTGTTCTTCCTCTGAACATTCCTGTCTGTCAACCTGTTCTTCCTCTGAACATTCCTGTCTGTGAACCTGTTCTCCCCCTGAACATTCCTGTCTGTGGACCTGTTCTTCCTCTGAACATTCCTGTCTGTCAACCTGTTCTTCCTCTGAACATTCCTGTCTGTGAACCTGTTCTCCCCCTGAACATTCCTGTCTGTGAACCTGTTCTCCTCTGAACATTCCTGTCTGTGAACCTGTTCTCCCCCGGAACATTCCTGTCTGTGAACCTGTTCTCCCCCGGAACATTCCTGTCTGTGGACCTGTTCTTCCTCTGAACATTCCTCTCTGTGAACCAGTTCACCCCTGAACATTCCTGTCTGTTGACCTGTTCTTCCCCTGAACATTCCTGTCTGTGAACCTGTTCTTCCTCTGAACATTCCTGTCTGTGAACCTGTTGTTCCTCTGAACATTCCTGTCTGTGAACCTGTTCTCCTCTGAACATTCCTGTCTGTGGACCTGTTCTTCCTCTGAACATTCCTGTCTGTGAACCTGTTCTTCCTCTGAACCTTCCTGTCTGTGAACCTGTTCTCCCCCTGAACATTCCTGTCTGTGGACCTGTTCTCCTCTGAACATTCCTGTCTGTGAACCTGTTCTCCAATGAACATTCCTGTCTGTGAACCTGTTCTCCTCTGAACATTCCTGTCTGTGAACCTGTTCTCCTCTGAACATTTCTGTCTGTGAAACTGTTCTTCCTCTGAACATTCCTGTCTGTGAACCTGTTCTCCTCTGAACATTCCTGTCTGTGAACCTGTTCTTCCTCTGAACATTCCTGTCTGTGAACCTGTTCTTCCTCTGAACATTCCTGTCTGTGAACCTGTTCTTCCTCTGAACATTCCTGTCTGTGAACCTGTTCTCCCCCTTAACATTCCTGTCTGTGAACCAGTTCTTCCTCTGAACATTCCTGTCTGTGAACCAGTTCTTCCTCTGAACATTCCTGTCTGTGAACCTGTTCTCCCCCTGAACATTCCTGTCTGTGAACCTGTTCTCCTCTGAACATTCCTGTCTGTGAACCTATTCTTCCTCTGAACATTCCTGTCTGTGAACCTGTTCTTCCTCTGAACATTCCTGTCTGTGAACCTGTTCTTCCTCTGAACATTCCTGTCTATGAACCTGTTCTTCCTCTGAACATTCCTGTCTGTGGACCTGTTCTCCCCCTGAACATTCCTGTCTGTGAACCTGTTCTTCCTCTGAACATTCCTGTCTGTGAACCTGTTCTCCCCCTGAACATTCCTGTCTGTGAACCTGTTCTCCCCCTGAACATTCCTGTCTGTGAAACTGTTCTCCCCCTGAACATTCCTGTCTGTGGACCTGTTCTCCCCCTGAACATTCCTGTCTGTGAACCTGTTCTTCCTCTGAACATTCCTGTCTGTGAACCTGTTCTCCCCCTGAACATTCCTGTCTGTGAACCTGTTCTCCCCCTGAACATTCCTGTCTGTGAAACTGTTCTCCCCCTGAACATTCCTGTCTGTGAAACTGTTCTCCCCCTGAACATTCCTGTCTGTGGACCTGTTCTTCCTCTGAACATTCCTGTCTGTGAACCTGTTCTTTCTCTGAACATTCCTGTCTGTGAACCTGTTCTCCTCTGAACATTCCTGTCTGTGAACCTGTTCTTCCTCTGAAAATTCCTGTCTGTGAACCTGTTCTTCCTCTGAACATTCCTGTCTGTGAACCTGTTCTCCCCCTGAACATTCCTGTCTGTGGACCTGTTCTCCTCTGAACATTCCTGTCTGTGGACCTGTTCTCCTCTGAACATTCCTGTCTGTGAACCTGTTCTTCCTCTGAACATTCCTGTCTGTGAACCTGTTCTCCCCCTGAACATTCCTGTCTGTGGACCTGTTCTTTCTCTGAACATTCCTGTCTGTGAACCTGTTCTTCCTCTGAACATTCCTGTCTGTGAACCTGTTCTTCCTCTGAACATTCCTGTCTGTGGACCTGTTCTTCCTCTGAACATTCCTGTCTGTGAACCTGTTCTCCCCCTGAACATTCCTGTCTGTGGACCTGTTCTTCCTCTGAACATTCCTGTCTGTGAACCTGTTCTTCCTCTGAACATTCCTGTCTGTGAACCTGTTCTTCCTCTGAACATTCCTGTCTGTGAACCTGTTCTCCCCCTGAACATTCCTGTCTGTGGACCTGTTCTTCCTCTGAACATTCCTGTCTGTGAACCTGTTCTTCCTCTGAACATTCCTGTCTGTGAACCTGTTCTTCCTCTGAACATTCCTGTCTGTGAACCTGTTCTCCCCCTGAACATTCCTGTCTGTGGACCTGTTCTTCCTCTGAACATTCCTGTCTGTGAACCTGTTATTCCTCTGAACATTCCTGTCTGTGAACCTGTTCTTCCTCTGAACATTCCTGTCTGTGAACCTGTTCTTCCTCTGAACATTCCTGTCTATGAACCTGTTCTTCCTCTGAACATTCCTGTCTGTGGACCTGTTCTCCCCCTGAACATTCCTGTCTGTGAACCTGTTCTTCCTCTGAACATTCCTGTCTGTGAACCTGTTCTCCCCCTGAACATTCCTGTCTGTGAACCTGTTCTCCCCCTGAACATTCCTGTCTGTGAAACTGTTCTCCCCCTGAACATTCCTGTCTGTGGACCTGTTCTCCCCCTGAACATTCCTGTCTGTGATCCTGTTCTTCCTCTGAACATTCCTGTCTGTGAACCTGTTCTCCCCCTGAACATTCCTGTCTGTGAACCTGTTCTCCCCCTGAACATTCCTGTCTGTGAAACTGTTCTCCCCCTGAACATTCCTGTCTGTGAAACTGTTCTCCCCCTGAACATTCCTGTCTGTGGACCTGTTCTTCCTCTGAACATTCCTGTCTGTGAACCTGTTCTTCCTCTGAACATTCCTGTCTGTGAACCTGTTCTTCCTCTGAACATTCCTGTCTGTGAATCTGTTCTTCCTCTGAACATTCCTGTCTGTGAACCTGTTCTTCCTCTGAACATTCCTGTCTCTGAACCTGTTCTTCCTCTGAACATTCCTGTCTGTGAACCTGTTCTTCCTCTGAACATTCCTGTCCGTGAAACTGTTCTTCCTCTGAACATTCCTGTCTGTGAACCTGTTCTTCCTCTGAACATTCCTGTCTGTGAACCTGTTCTTCCTCTGAACATTCCTGTCTGTGAACCTGTTCTCCTCTGAACATTCCTGTCTGTGAACCTGTGCTCCTCTGAACATTCCTGTCTGTGAACCTGTTCTCCTCTGAACATTCCTGTCTGTGAACCTGTTCTTCCTCTGAACATTCCTGTCTGTGAACCTGTTCTCCCCCTGAACATTCCTGTCTGTGAACCTGTTCTCCCCCTGAACATTCCTGTCTGTGAACCTGTTCTCCTCTGAAGATTCCTGTCTGTGAACCTGTTCTCCCCCTGAACATTCCTGTCTGTGAACCTGTTCTTCCTCTCAACATTCCTGTCTGTGAACCTGTCCTCCCCCAGAACATTCCTGTCTGTGAACCTGTTCTCCCAGGGAACATTCCTGTCTGTGGACCTGTTCTTCCTCTGAACATTCCTCTCTGTGAACCTGTTCTCCCCCTGAACATTCCTGTCTGTTGACCTGTTCTTCCTCTGAACATTCCTGTCTGTGGACCTGTTCTTCCTCTGAACATTCCTGTCTGTGAACCTGTTCTTCCTCTGAACATTCCTGTCTGTGAACCTGTTCTCCCCCTGAACGTTCCTGTCTGTGGACCTGTTCTTCCTCTGAACATTCCTGTCTGTGAACTTGTTCTTCCTCTGAACATTCCTGTCTGTGAACCTGTTCTTCCTCTGAACATTCCTGTCTGTGAACCTGTTCTTCCTCTGAACATTCCTGTCTGTGAACCTGTTCTCCTCTGAACATTCCTGTCTGTGAACCTGTTCTTCCTCTGAACATTCCTGTCTGTGAACCTGTTCTCCTCTGAACATTCCTGTCTGTGAACCTGTTCTTCCTCTGAACATTCCTGTCTGTGAACCTGTTCTTCCTCTGAACATTCCTGTCTGTGAACCTGTTCTTCCTCTGAACATTCCTGTCTGTGAACCTGTTCTTCCTCTGAACATTCCTGTCTGTGAACCTGTTCTTCCTCTGAACATTCCTGTCTGTGAACCTGTTCTCCCCCTGAACATTCCTGACTGTGAACCTGTTCTTCCTCTGAACATTCCTGTCTGTGAACTTGTTCTCCCACGGAACATTCCTGTCTGTGGATCTGTTCTTCCTCTGAACATTCCTGTCTGTGAACCTGTTCTTCCTCTGAACATTCCTGTCTGTGAACCTGTTCTTCCTCTGAACATTCCTGTCTGTGAACCTGTTCTTCCTCTGAACATTCCTGTCTGTGAACCTGTTCTCCCCCTGAACATTCCTGACTGTGAACCTGTTCTTCCTCTGAACATTCCTGTCTGTGAACTTGTTCTCCCACGGAACATTCCTGTCTGTGGATCTGTTCTTCCTCAGAACATTCCTGTCTGTGAACCTGTTCTTCCTCTGAACATTCCTGTCTGTGAACCAGTTCTCCTCTGAACATTCCTGTCTGTGGACCTGTTCTTCCTCTGAACATTCCTGTCTGTGAACCTGTTCTTCCTCTTAACATTCCTGTCTGTGAACCTGTTCTCCCCCTGAACATTCCTGTCTGTGGACCTGTTCTTCCTCTCAACATTCCTGTCTGTGAACCTGTTCTTCCTCTGAACATTCCTGTCTGTGAACCTGTTCTCCTCTGAACATTCCTGTCTGTGAACCTGTTCTTCCTCTGAACATTCCTGTCTGTGAACGTGTTCTCCTCTGAACATTCCTGTCTGTGAACCTGTTCTTCCTCTGAACATTCCTATCTGTGAACCTGTTCTCCTCTGAACATTCCTGTCTGTGAACCTGTTCTTCCTCTGAACATTCCTGTCTGTGAACCTGTTCTTCCTCTGAACATTCCTGTCTGTGAACCTGTTCTTCCTCTGCACATTCCTGTCTGTGGACCTGTTCTCCCCCTGAACATTCCTGTCTGTGAACCTGTTCTTCTTCTGAACATTCCTGTCTGTGAACCTGTTCTCCCCCTGAACATTCCTGTCTGGACCTGTTCTTCCTCTGAACATTCCTGTCTGTGAACCTGTTCTTCCTCTGAACATTCCTGTCTGTGAACCTGTTCTTCCTCTGAACATTCCTGTCTGTGAACCTGTTCTTCCTCTGAACATTCCTGTCTGTGAACCTGTTCTTCCTCTGAACATTCCTGTCTGTGAACCTGTTCTTCCTCTGAACATTCCTGTCTGTGAACCTGTTCTTCCTCTGAACATTCCTGTCTGTGAACCTGTTCTTCCTCTGAACATTCCTGTTTGTGAACCTGTTCTCCCCCTGAACATTCCTGTCTGTGGACCTGTTCTTCCTCTGAACATTCCTGTCTGTGAACCTGTTCTTCCTCTGAACATTCCTGTCTGTGAACCTGTTCTCCCCCTGAACATTCCTGTCTGTGGACCTGTTCTTCCTCTGAACATTCCTGTCTGTGAACCTGTTCTCCCCCTGAACATTCCTGTCTGTGAACCTGTTCTCCTCTGAACATTCCTGTCTGTGAACCTGTTCTCCCCCTGAACATTCCTGTCTGTGAACCTGTTCTTCCTCTGAACATTCCTGTCTGTGAACCTGTTCTTCCTCTGAACATTCCTGTCTGTGAACCTGTTCTCCCCCTGAACATTCCTGTCTGTGGACCTGTTCTTCCTCTGAACATTCCTGTCTGTCAACCTGTTCTTCCTCTGAACATTCCTGTCTGTGAACCTGTTCTCCCCCTGAACATTCCTGTCTGTGGACCTGTTCTTCCTCTGAACATTCCTGTCTGTCAACCTGTTCTTCCTCTGAACATTCCTGTCTGTGAACCTGTTCTCCCCCTGAACATTCCTGTCTGTGAACCTGTTCTCCTCTGAACATTCCTGTCTGTGAACCTGTTCTCCCCCGGAACATTCCTGTCTGTGAACCTGTTCTCCCCCGGAACATTCCTGTCTGTGGACCTGTTCTTCCTCTGAACATTCCTCTCTGTGAACCAGTTCACCCCTGAACATTCCTGTCTGTTGACCTGTTCTTCCCCTGAACATTCCTGTCTGTGAACCTGTTCTTCCTCTGAACATTCCTGTCTGTGAACCTGTTGTTCCTCTGAACATTCCTGTCTGTGAACCTGTTCTCCTCTGAACATTCCTGTCTGTGGACCTGTTCTTCCTCTGAACATTCCTGTCTGTGAACCTGTTCTTCCTCTGAACCTTCCTGTCTGTGAACCTGTTCTCCCCCTGAACATTCCTGTCTGTGGACCTGTTCTCCTCTGAACATTCCTGTCTGTGAACCTGTTCTCCAATGAACATTCCTGTCTGTGAACCTGTTCTCCTCTGAACATTCCTGTCTGTGAACCTGTTCTCCTCTGAACATTTCTGTCTGTGAAACTGTTCTTCCTCTGAACATTCCTGTCTGTGAACCTGTTCTCCTCTGAACATTCCTGTCTGTGAACCTGTTCTTCCTCTGAACATTCCTGTCTGTGAACCTGTTCTTCCTCTGAACATTCCTGTCTGTGAACCTGTTCTTCCTCTGAACATTCCTGTCTGTGAACCTGTTCTCCCCCTTAACATTCCTGTCTGTGAACCAGTTCTTCCTCTGAACATTCCTGTCTGTGAACCAGTTCTTCCTCTGAACATTCCTGTCTGTGAACCTGTTCTCCCCCTGAACATTCCTGTCTGTGAACCTGTTCTCCTCTGAACATTCCTGTCTGTGAACCTATTCTTCCTCTGAACATTCCTGTCTGTGAACCTGTTTTCCTCTGAACATTCCTGTCTGTGAACCTGTTCTTCTTCTGAACATTCCTGTCTGTGAACCTATTCTCCCCCTGAACATTCCTTTCTGTGAACCAGTTGTCCCCCTGAACATTCCTGTCTGTGAACCCGTTCTTCCTCTGAACATTCCTGTCTGTGAACCTGTTCTTCCTCTGAACATTCCTGACTGTGAACCTGTTCTTCTTCTGAACATTCCTGTCTGTGAACCAGTTCTCCCCCTGAACATTCCTGTCTGTGAACCCGTTCTTCCTCTGAACATTCCTGTCTGTGAACCTGTTCTCCTCTGAACATTCCTGTCAGTGAACCTGTTCTTCCTCTGAACATTCCTGTCTGTGGACCTGTTCTTCCTCTGAACATTCCTGTCTGTGAACCTGTTCTTTCTCTGAACATTCCTGTCTGTGAACCTGTTCTCCTCTGAACATTCCTGTCTGTGAACCTGTTCTTCCTCTGAAAATTCCTGTCTGTGAACCTGTTCTTCCTCTGAACATTCCTGTCTGTGAACCTGTTCTCCCCCTGAACATTCCTGTCTGTGGACCTGTTCTCCTCTGAACATTCCTGTCTGTGGACCTGTTCTCCTCTGAACATTCCTGTCTGTGAACCTGTTCTTCCTCTGAACATTCCTGTCTGTGAACCTGTTCTCCCCCTGAACATTCCTGTCTGTGGACCTGTTCTTTCTCTGAACATTCCTGTCTGTGAACCTGTTCTTCCTCTGAACATTCCTGTCTGTGAACCTGTTCTTCCTCTGAACATTCCTGTCTGTGGACCTGTTCTTCCTCTGAACATTCCTGTCTGTGAACCTGTTCTCCCCCTGAACATTCCTGTCTGTGGACCTGTTCTTCCTCTGAACATTCCTGTCTGTGAACCTGTTCTTCCTCTGAACATTCCTGTCTGTGAACCTGTTCTTCCTCTGAACATTCCTGTCTGTGAACCTGTTCTCCCCCTGAACATTCCTGTCTGTGGACCTGTTCTTCCTCTGAACATTCCTGTCTGTGAACCTGTTCTTCCTCTGAACATTCCTGTCTGTGAACCTGTTCTTCCTCTGAACATTCCTGTCTGTGAACCTGTTCTCCCCCTGAACATTCCTGTCTGTGGACCTGTTCTTCCTCTGAACATTCCTGTCTGTGAACCTGTTCTTCCTCTGAACATTCCTGTCTGTGAACCTGTTCTTCCTCTGAACATTCCTGTCTGTGAACCTGTTCTTCCTCTGAACATTCCTGTCTATGAACCTGTTCTTCCTCTGAACATTCCTGTCTGTGGACCTGTTCTCCCCCTGAACATTCCTGTCTGTGAACCTGTTCTTCCTCTGAACATTCCTGTCTGTGAACCTGTTCTCCCCCTGAACATTCCTGTCTGTGAACCTGTTCTCCCCCTGAACATTCCTGTCTGTGAAACTGTTCTCCCCCTGAACATTCCTGTCTGTGAAACTGTTCTCCCCCTGAACATTCCTGTCTGTGGACCTGTTCTTCCTCTGAACATTCCTGTCTGTGAACCTGTTCTTCCTCTGAACATTCCTGTCTGTGAACCTGTTCTTCCTCTGAACATTCCTGTCTGTGAACCTGTTCTCCTCTGAACATTCCTGTCTGTGAACCTGTTCTCCCCCTGAACATTCCTGTCTGTGGACCTGTTCTTCCTCTGAACATTCCTGTCTGTGAACCTGTTCTCCCCCTGAACATTCCTGTCTGTGAACCTTTTCTCCTCTGAACATTCCTGTCTGTGAACCTGTTCTCCCCCTGAACATTCCTGTCTGTGGACCTGTTCTCCTCTGAACATTCCTGTCTGTGAACCTGTTCTCCCTCTGAACATTCCTGTCTGTGAACCTGTTCTTCCTCTTAACATTCCTGTCTGTGAACATGTTCTCCTCTGAACATTCCTGTCTGTGAACCTGTTCTTCCTCTGAACATTCCTGTCTGTGAACCTGTTCTTCCTCTGAACATTCCTGTCTGTGAATCTGTTCTTCCTCTGAACATTCCTGTCTCTGAACCTGTTCTTCCTCTGAACATTCCTGTCTGTGAACCTGTTCTTCCTCTGAACATTCCTGTCCGTGAAACTGTTCTTCCTCTGAACATTCCTGTCTGTGAACCTGTTCTCCCCCTGAACATTCCTGTCTGTGAACCTGTTCTCCCCCTGAACATTCCTGTCTGTGAAACTGTTCTCCCCCTGAACATTCCTGTCTGTGAAACTGTTCTCCCCCTGAACATTCCTGTCTGTGGACCTGTTCTTCCTCTGAACATTCCTGTCTGTGAACCTGTTCTTCCTCTGAACATTCCTGTCTGTGAACCTGTTCTTCCTCTGAACATTCCTGTCTGTGAACCTGTTCTCCTCTGAACATTCCTGTCTGTGAACCTGTTCTCCCCCTGAACATTCCTGTCTGTGGACCTGTTCTTCCTCTGAACATTCCTGTCTGTGAACCTGTTCTCCCCCTGAACATTCCTGTCTGTGAACCTTTTCTCCTCTGAACATTCCTGTCTGTGAACCTGTTCTCCCCCTGAACATTCCTGTCTGTGGACCTGTTCTCCTCTGAACATTCCTGTCTGTGAACCTGTTCTCCCTCTGAACATTCCTGTCTGTGAACCTGTTCTTCCTCTTAACATTCCTGTCTGTGAACATGTTCTCCTCTGAACATTCCTGTCTGTGAACCTGTTCTTCCTCTGAACATTCCTGTCTGTGAACCTGTTCTTCCTCTGAACATTCCTGTCTGTGAATCTGTTCTTCCTCTGAACATTCCTGTCTCTGAACCTGTTCTTCCTCTGAACATTCCTGTCTGTGAACCTGTTCTTCCTCTGAACATTCCTGTCCGTGAAACTGTTCTTCCTCTGAACATTCCTGTCTGTGAACCTGTTCTTCCTCTGAACATTCCTGTCTGTGAACCTGTTCTTCCTCTGAACATTCCTGTCTGTGAACCTGTTCTCCTCTGAACATTCCTGTCTGTGAACCTGTGCTCCTCTGAACATTCCTGTCTGTGAACCTGTTCTCCTCTGAACATTCCTGTCTGTGAACCTGTTCTTCCTCTGAACATTCCTGTCTGTGAACCTGTTCTCCCCCTGAACATTCCTGTCTGTGAACCTGTTCTCCCCCTGAACATTCCTGTCTGTGAACCTGTTCTCCTCTGAAGATTCCTGTCTGTGAACCTGTTCTCCCCCTGAACATTCCTGTCTGTGAACCTGTTCTTCCTCTCAACATTCCTGTCTGTGAACCTGTCCTCCCCCAGAACATTCCTGTCTGTGAACCTGTTCTCCCAGGGAACATTCCTGTCTGTGGACCTGTTCTTCCTCTGAACATTCCTCTCTGTGAACCTGTTCTCCCCCTGAACATTCCTGTCTGTTGACCTGTTCTTCCTCTGAACATTCCTGTCTGTGGACCTGTTCTTCCTCTGAACATTCCTGTCTGTGAACCTGTTCTTCCTCTGAACATTCCTGTCTGTGAACCTGTTCTCCCCCTGAACGTTCCTGTCTGTGGACCTGTTCTTCCTCTGAACATTCCTGTCTGTGAACTTGTTCTTCCTCTGAACATTCCTGTCTGTGAACCTGTTCTTCCTCTGAACATTCCTGTCTGTGAACCTGTTCTTCCTCTGAACATTCCTGTCTGTGAACCTGTTCTCCTCTGAACATTCCTGTCTGTGAACCTGTTCTCCCCCTGAACGTTCCTGTCTGTGGACCTGTTCTTCCTCTGAACATTCCTGTCTGTGAACCTGTTCTTCCTCTGAACATTCCTGTCTGTGAACCTGTTCTTCCTCTGAACATTCCTGTCTGTGAACCTGTTCTTCCTCTGAACATTCCTGTCTGTGAACCTGTTCTTCCTCTGAACATTCCTGTCTGTGAACCTGTTCTTCCTCTGAACATTCCTGTCTGTGAACCTGTTCTCCCCCTGAACATTCCTGACTGTGAACCTGTTCTTCCTCTGAACATTCCTGTCTGTGAACTTGTTCTCCCACGGAACATTCCTGTCTGTGGATCTGTTCTTCCTCTGAACATTCCTGTCTGTGAACCTGTTCTTCCTCTGAACATTCCTGTCTGTGAACCTGTTCTTCCTCTGAACATTCCTGTCTGTGAACCTGTTCTTCCTCTGAACATTCCTGTCTGTGAACCTGTTCTCCCCCTGAACATTCCTGACTGTGAACCTGTTCTTCCTCTGAACATTCCTGTCTGTGAACTTGTTCTCCCACGGAACATTCCTGTCTGTGGATCTGTTCTTCCTCAGAACATTCCTGTCTGTGAACCTGTTCTTCCTCTGAACATTCCTGTCTGTGAACCAGTTCTCCTCTGAACATTCCTGTCTGTGGACCTGTTCTTCCTCTGAACATTCCTGTCTGTGAACCTGTTCTTCCTCTTAACATTCCTGTCTGTGAACCTGTTCTCCCCCTGAACATTCCTGTCTGTGGACCTGTTCTTCCTCTCAACATTCCTGTCTGTGAACCTGTTCTTCCTCTGAACATTCCTGTCTGTGAACCTGTTCTCCTCTGAACATTCCTGTCTGTGAACCTGTTCTTCCTCTGAACATTCCTGTCTGTGAACGTGTTCTCCTCTGAACATTCCTGTCTGTGAACCTGTTCTTCCTCTGAACATTCCTATCTGTGAACCTGTTCTCCTCTGAACATTCCTGTCTGTGAACCTGTTCTTCCTCTGAACATTCCTGTCTGTGAACCTGTTCTTCCTCTGAACATTCCTGTCTGTGAACCTGTTCTTCCTCTGCACATTCCTGTCTGTGGACCTGTTCTCCCCCTGAACATTCCTGTCTGTGAACCTGTTCTTCTTCTGAACATTCCTGTCTGTGAACCTGTTCTCCCCCTGAACATTCCTGTCTGGACCTGTTCTTCCTCTGAACATTCCTGTCTGTGAACCTGTTCTTCCTCTGAACATTCCTGTCTGTGAACCTGTTCTTCCTCTGAACATTCCTGTCTGTGAACCTGTTCTTCCTCTGAACATTCCTGTCTGTGAACCTGTTCTTCCTCTGAACATTCCTGTCTGTGAACCTGTTCTTCCTCTGAACATTCCTGTCTGTGAACCTGTTCTTCCTCTGAACATTCCTGTCTGTGAACCTGTTCTTCCTCTGAACATTCCTGTCTGTGAACCTGTTCTCCCCCTGAACATTCCTGTCTGTGGACCTGTTCTTCCTCTGAACATTCCTGTCTGTGAACCTGTTCTTCCTCTGAACATTCCTGTCTGTGAACCTGTTCTCCCCCTGAACATTCCTGTCTGTGGACCTGTTCTTCCTCTGAACATTCCTGTCTGTGAACCTGTTCTCCCCCTGAACATTCCTGTCTGTGAACCTGTTCTCCTCTGAACATTCCTGTCTGTGAACCTGTTCTCCCCCTGAACATTCCTGTCTGTGAACCTGTTCTTCCTCTGAACATTCCTGTCTGTGAACCTGTTCTTCCTCTGAACATTCCTGTCTGTGAACCTGTTCTCCCCCTGAACATTCCTGTCTGTGGACCTGTTCTTCCTCTGAACATTCCTGTCTGTCAACCTGTTCTTCCTCTGAACATTCCTGTCTGTGAACCTGTTCTCCCCCTGAACATTCCTGTCTGTGGACCTGTTCTTCCTCTGAACATTCCTGTCTGTGAACCTGTTCTCCCCCTGAACATTCCTGTCTGTGAACCTGTTCTCCTCTGAACATTCCTGTCTGTGAACCTGTTCTCCCCCGGAACATTCCTGTCTGTGAACCTGTTCTCCCCCGGAACATTCCTGTCTGTGGACCTGTTCTTCCTCTGAACATTCCTCTCTGTGAACCAGTTCACCCCTGAACATTCCTGTCTGTTGACCTGTTCTTCCCCTGAACATTCCTGTCTGTGAACCTGTTCTTCCTCTGAACATTCCTGTCTGTGAACCTGTTGTTCCTCTGAACATTCCTGTCTGTGAACCTGTTCTCCTCTGAACATTCCTGTCTGTGGACCTGTTCTTCCTCTGAACATTCCTGTCTGTGAACCTGTTCTTCCTCTGAACCTTCCTGTCTGTGAACCTGTTCTCCCCCTGAACATTCCTGTCTGTGGACCTGTTCTCCTCTGAACATTCCTGTCTGTGAACCTGTTCTCCTCTGAACATTCCTGTCTGTGAACCTGTTCTCCTCTGAACATTCCTGTCTGTGAACCTGTTCTCCTCTGAACATTTCTGTCTGTGAAACTGTTCTTCCTCTGAACATTCCTGTCTGTGAACCTGTTCTCCTCTGAACATTCCTGTCTGTGAACCTGTTCTTCCTCTGAACATTCCTGTCTGTGAACCTGTTCTTCCTCTGAACATTCCTGTCTGTGAACCTGTTCTTCCTCTGAACATTCCTGTCTGTGAACCAGTTCTTCCTCTGAACATTCCTGTCTGTGAACCTGTTCTCCCCCTGAACATTCCTGTCTGTGAACCTGTTCTCCTCTGAACATTCCTGTCTGTGAACCTATTCTTCCTCTGAACATTCCTGTCTGTGAACCTGTTTTCCTCTGAACATTCCTGTCTGTGAACCTGTTCTTCTTCTGAACATTCCTGTCTGTGAACCTATTCTCCCCCTGAACATTCCTTTCTGTGAACCAGTTGTCCCCCTGAACATTCCTGTCTGTGAACCCGTTCTTCCTCTGAACATTCCTGTCTGTGAACCTGTTCTTCCTCTGAACATTCCTGACTGTGAACCTGTTCTTCTTCTGAACATTCCTGTCTGTGAACCAGTTCTCCCCCTGAACATTCCTGTCTGTGAACCCGTTCTTCCTCTGAACATTCCTGTCTGTGAACCTGTTCTCCTCTGAACATTCCTGTCAGTGAACCTGTTCTTCCTCTGAACATTCCTGTCTGTGGACCTGTTCTTCCTCTGAACATTCCTGTCTGTGAACCTGTTCTTTCTCTGAACATTCCTGTCTGTGAACCTGTTCTCCTCTGAACATTCCTGTCTGTGAACCTGTTCTTCCTCTGAAAATTCCTGTCTGTGAACCTGTTCTTCCTCTGAACATTCCTGTCTGTGAACCTGTTCTCCCCCTGAACATTCCTGTCTGTGGACCTGTTCTCCTCTGAACATTCCTGTCTGTGGACCTGTTCTCCTCTGAACATTCCTGTCTGTGAACCTGTTCTTCCTCTGAACATTCCTGTCTGTGAACCTGTTCTCCCCCTGAACATTCCTGTCTGTGGACCTGTTCTTTCTCTGAACATTCCTGTCTGTGAACCTGTTCTTCCTCTGAACATTCCTGTCTGTGAACCTGTTCTTCCTCTGAACATTCCTGTCTGTGGACCTGTTCTTCCTCTGAACATTCCTGTCTGTGAACCTGTTCTCCCCCTGAACATTCCTGTCTGTGGACCTGTTCTTCCTCTGAACATTCCTGTCTGTGAACCTGTTCTTCCTCTGAACATTCCTGTCTGTGAACCTGTTCTTCCTCTGAACATTCCTGTCTGTGAACCTGTTCTCCCCCTGAACATTCCTGTCTGTGGACCTGTTCTTCCTCTGAACATTCCTGTCTGTGAACCTGTTCTTCCTCTGAACATTCCTGTCTGTGAACCTGTTCTTCCTCTGAACATTCCTGTCTGTGAACCTGTTCTCCCCCTGAACATTCCTGTCTGTGGACCTGTTCTTCCTCTGAACATTCCTGTCTGTGAACCTGTTCTTCCTCTGAACATTCCTGTCTGTGAACCTGTTCTTCCTCTGAACATTCCTGTCTGTGAACCTGTTCTTCCTCTGAACATTCCTGTCTATGAACCTGTTCTTCCTCTGAACATTCCTGTCTGTGGACCTGTTCTCCCCCTGAACATTCCTGTCTGTGAACCTGTTCTTCCTCTGAACATTCCTGTCTGTGAACCTGTTCTCCCCCTGAACATTCCTGTCTGTGAACCTGTTCTCCCCCTGAACATTCCTGTCTGTGAAACTGTTCTCCCCCTGAACATTCCTGTCTGTGAAACTGTTCTCCCCCTGAACATTCCTGTCTGTGGACCTGTTCTTCCTCTGAACATTCCTGTCTGTGAACCTGTTCTTCCTCTGAACATTCCTGTCTGTGAACCTGTTCTTCCTCTGAACATTCCTGTCTGTGAACCTGTTCTCCTCTGAACATTCCTGTCTGTGAACCTGTTCTCCCCCTGAACATTCCTGTCTGTGGACCTGTTCTTCCTCTGAACATTCCTGTCTGTGAACCTGTTCTCCCCCTGAACATTCCTGTCTGTGAACCTTTTCTCCTCTGAACATTCCTGTCTGTGAACCTGTTCTCCCCCTGAACATTCCTGTCTGTGGACCTGTTCTCCTCTGAACATTCCTGTCTGTGAACCTGTTCTCCCTCTGAACATTCCTGTCTGTGAACCTGTTCTTCCTCTTAACATTCCTGTCTGTGAACATGTTCTCCTCTGAACATTCCTGTCTGTGAACCTGTTCTTCCTCTGAACATTCCTGTCTGTGAACCTGTTCTTCCTCTGAACATTCCTGTCTGTGAACCTGTTCTTCCTCTGAACATTCCTGTCTGTGAATCTGTTCTTCCTCTGAACATTCCTGTCTGTGAACCTGTTCTTCCTCTGAACATTCCTGTCTCTGAACCTGTTCTTCCTCTGAACATTCCTGTCTGTGAACCTGTTCTTCCTCTGAACATTCCTGTCCGTGAAACTGTTCTTCCTCTGAACATTCCTGTCTGTGAACCTGTTCTTCCTCTGAACATTCCTGTCTGTGAACCTGTTCTTCCTCTGAACATTCCTGTCTGTGAACCTGTTCTCCTCTGAACATTCCTGTCTGTGAACCTGTGCTCCTCTGAACATTCCTGTCTGTGAACCTGTTCTCCTCTGAACATTCCTGTCTGTGAACCTGTTCTTCCTCTGAACATTCCTGTCTGTGAACCTGTTCTCCCCCTGAACATTCCTGTCTGTGAACCTGTTCTCCCCCTGAACATTCCTGTCTGTGAACCTGTTCTCCTCTGAAGATTCCTGTCTGTGAACCTGTTCTCCCCCTGAACATTCCTGTCTGTGAACCTGTTCTTCCTCTCAACATTCCTGTCTGTGAACCTGTCCTCCCCCAGAACATTCCTGTCTGTGAACCTGTTCTCCCACGGAACATTCCTGTCTGTGGACCTGTTCTTCCTCTGAACATTCCTCTCTGTGAACCTGTTCTCCCCCTGAACATTCCTGTCTGTTGACCTGTTCTTCCTCTGAACATTCCTGTCTGTGGACCTGTTCTTCCTCTGAACATTCCTGTCTGTGAACCTGTTCTTCCTCTGAACATTCCTGTCTGTGAACCTGTTCTCCCCCTGAACGTTCCTGTCTGTGGACCTGTTCTTCCTCTGAACATTCCTGTCTGTGAACCTGTTCTTCCTCTGAACATTCCTGTCTGTGAACCTGTTCTTCCTCTGAACATTCCTGTCTGTGAACCTGTTCTTTCTCTGAACATTCCTGTCTGTGAACCTGTTCTCCTCTGAACATTCCTGTCTGTGAACCTGTTCTTCCTCTGAACATTCCTGTCTGTGAACCTGTTCTTCCTCTGAACATTCCTGTCTGTGAACCTGTTCTCCCTCTGAACATTCCTGTCTGTGAACCTGTTCTCCCCCTGAACATTCCTGTCTGTGAAACTGTTCTCCCCCTGAACATTCCTGTCTGTGAAACTGTTCTCCCCCTGAACATTCCTGTCTGTGGACCTGTTCTTCCTCTGAACATTCCTGTCTGTGAACCTGTTCTTCCTCTGAACATTCCTGTCTGTGAACCTGTTCTTCCTCTGAACATTCCTGTCTGTGAACCTGTTCTCCTCTGAACATTCCTGTCTGTGAACCTGTTCTCCCCCTGAACATTCCTGTCTGTGGACCTGTTCTTCCTCTGAACATTCCTGTCTGTGAACCTGTTCTCCCCCTGAACATTCCTGTCTGTGAACCTTTTCTCCTCTGAACATTCCTGTCTGTGAACCTGTTCTCCCCCTGAACATTCCTGTCTGTGGACCTGTTCTCCTCTGAACATTCCTGTCTGTGAACCTGTTCTCCCTCTGAACATTCCTGTCTGTGAACCTGTTCTTCCTCTTAACATTCCTGTCTGTGAACATGTTCTCCTCTGAACATTCCTGTCTGTGAACCTGTTCTTCCTCTGAACATTCCTGTCTGTGAACCTGTTCTTCCTCTGAACATTCCTGTCTGTGAACCTGTTCTTCCTCTGAACATTCCTGTCTGTGAATCTGTTCTTCCTCTGAACATTCCTGTCTGTGAACCTGTTCTTCCTCTGAACATTCCTGTCTCTGAACCTGTTCTTCCTCTGAACATTCCTGTCTGTGAACCTGTTCTTCCTCTGAACATTCCTGTCCGTGAAACTGTTCTTCCTCTGAACATTCCTGTCTGTGAACCTGTTCTTCCTCTGAACATTCCTGTCTGTGAACCTGTTCTTCCTCTGAACATTCCTGTCTGTGAACCTGTTCTCCTCTGAACATTCCTGTCTGTGAACCTGTGCTCCTCTGAACATTCCTGTCTGTGAACCTGTTCTCCTCTGAACATTCCTGTCTGTGAACCTGTTCTTCCTCTGAACATTCCTGTCTGTGAACCTGTTCTCCCCCTGAACATTCCTGTCTGTGAACCTGTTCTCCCCCTGAACATTCCTGTCTGTGAACCTGTTCTCCTCTGAAGATTCCTGTCTGTGAACCTGTTCTCCCCCTGAACATTCCTGTCTGTGAACCTGTTCTTCCTCTCAACATTCCTGTCTGTGAACCTGTCCTCCCCCAGAACATTCCTGTCTGTGAACCTGTTCTCCCACGGAACATTCCTGTCTGTGGACCTGTTCTTCCTCTGAACATTCCTCTCTGTGAACCTGTTCTCCCCCTGAACATTCCTGTCTGTTGACCTGTTCTTCCTCTGAACATTCCTGTCTGTGGACCTGTTCTTCCTCTGAACATTCCTGTCTGTGAACCTGTTCTTCCTCTGAACATTCCTGTCTGTGAACCTGTTCTCCCCCTGAACGTTCCTGTCTGTGGACCTGTTCTTCCTCTGAACATTCCTGTCTGTGAACCTGTTCTTCCTCTGAACATTCCTGTCTGTGAACCTGTTCTTCCTCTGAACATTCCTGTCTGTGAACCTGTTCTTCCTCTGAACATTCCTGTCTGTGAACCTGTTCTCCTCTGAACATTCCTGTCTGTGAACCTGTTCTTCCTCTGAACATTCCTGTCTGTGAACCTGTTCTCCTCTGAACATTCCTGTCTGTGAACCTGTTCTTCCTCTGAACATTCCTGTCTGTGAACCTGTTCTTCCTCTGAACATTCCTGTCTGTGAACCTGTTCTTCCTCTGAACATTCCTGTCTGTGAACCTGTTCTTCCTCTGAACATTCCTGTCTGTGAACCTGTTCTCCCCCTGAACATTCCTGACTGTGAACCTGTTCTTCCTCTGAACATTCCTGTCTGTGAACTTGTTCTCCCACGGAACATTCCTGTCTGTGGATCTGTTCTTCCTCTGAACATTCCTCTCTGTGAACCTGTTCTCCCCCTGAACATTCCTGTCTGTTGACCTGTTCTTCCTCAGAACATTCCTGTCTGTGAACCTGTTCTTCCTCTGAACATTCCTGTCTGTGAACCAGTTCTCCTCTGAACATTCCTGTCTGTGGACCTGTTCTTCCTCTGAACATTCCTGTCTGTGAACCTGTTCTTCCTCTTAACATTCCTGTCTGTGAACCTGTTCTCCCCCTGAACATTCCTGTCTGTGGACCTGTTCTTCCTCTCAACATTCCTGTCTGTGAACCTGTTCTTCCTCTGAACATTCCTGTCTGTGAACCTGTTCTCCTCTGAACATTCCTGTCTGTGAACCTGTTCTTCCTCTGAACATTCCTGTCTGTGAACGTGTTCTCCTCTGAACATTCCTGTCTGTGAACCTGTTCTTCCTCTGAACATTCCTGTCTGTGAACCTGTTCTTCCTCTGAACAATCCTGTCTGTGAACCTGTTCTCCCCCTGAACATTCCTGTCTGTGAACCTGTTCTTCCTCTGAACATTCCTGTCTGTGAACCTGTTCTTCCTCTGAACATTCCTGTCTGTGAACCTTTTCTCCTCTGAACATTCCTGTCTGTGAACCTGTTCTCCTCTGAACATTCCTGTCTGTGAACCTGTTCTCCTCTGAACATTCCTGTCTGTGAACCTGTGCTTCCTCTTAACATTCCTGTCTGTGAACATATTCTCCCCCTGAACATTCCTGTCTGTGAACCTGTTCTTCCTCTGAACATTCCTGTCTGTGAACTTGTTCTTCCTCTGAACATTCCTGCCTGTGAACTTGTTCTTCCTCTGAACATTCCTGTCTGTGAACTTGTTCTTCCTCTGAACATTCCTGTCTGTGAACCTGTTCTTCCTCTGAACATTCCTGTCTGTGAACCTGTTCTTCCTCTGAACATTCCTGTCCGTGAAACTGTTCTTCCTCTGAACATTCCTGTCTGTGAACCTTTTCTCCTCTGAACATTCCTGTCTGTGAACCTGTTCTTCCTCTGAACATTCCTGTCTGTGAACCTGTTCTCCTCTGAACATTCCTGTCTGTGAACCTGTGCTCCTCTGAACATTCCTGTCTGTGAACCTGTTCTCCTCTGAACATTCCTGTCTGTGAACCTGTTCTCCCTCTGAACATTCCTGTCTGTGAACCTGTTCTTCCTCTTAACATTCCTGTCTGTGAACATGTTCTCCTCTGAACATTCCTGTCTGTGAACCTGTTCTTCCTCTGAACATTCCTGTCTGTGAACCTGTTCTTCCTCTGAACATTCCTGTCTGTGAACCTGTTCTTCCTCTGAACATTCCTGTCTGTGAATCTGTTCTTCCTCTGAACATTCCTGTCTGTGAACCTGTTCTTCCTCTGAACATTCCTGTCTCTGAACCTGTTCTTCCTCTGAACATTCCTGTCTGTGAACCTGTTCTTCCTCTGAACATTCCTGTCCGTGAAACTGTTCTTCCTCTGAACATTCCTGTCTGTGAACCTGTTCTTCCTCTGAACATTCCTGTCTGTGAACCTGTTCTTCCTCTGAACATTCCTGTCTGTGAACCTGTTCTCCTCTGAACATTCCTGTCTGTGAACCTGTTCTTCCTCTTAACATTCCTGTCTGTGAACCTGTTCTCCCCCTGAACATTCCTGTCTGTGAACCTGTGCTCCTCTGAACATTCCTGTCTGTGAACCTGTTCTTCCTCTGAACATTCCTGTCTGTGAACCTGTGCTCCTCTGAACATTCCTGTCTGTGAACCTGTTCTCCCCCTGAACATTCCTGTCTGTGAACCTGTGCTCCTCTGAACATTCCTGTCTGTGAACCTGTTCTTCCTCTGAACATTCCTGTCCGTGAAACTGTTCTTCCTCTGAACATTCCTGTCTGTGAACCTGTTCTTCCTCTGAACATTCCTGTCTGTGAACCTGTTCTCCCCCTGAACATTCCTGTCTGTGAACCTGTGCTCCTCTGAACATTCCTGTCTGTGAACCTGTTCTCCTCTGAACATTCCTGTCTGTGAACCTGTTCTTCCTCTGAACATTCCTGTCTGTGAACCTGTTCTCCCCCTGAACATTCCTGTCTGTGAACCTGTTCTCCCCCTGAACATTCCTGTCTGTGAACCTGTTCTCCTCTGAAGATTCCTGTCTGTGAACCTGTTCTCCCCCTGAACATTCCTGTCTGTGAACCTGTTCTTCCTCTCAACATTCCTGTCTGTGAACCTGTCCTCCCCCAGAACATTCCTGTCTGTGAACCTGTTCTCCCACGGAACATTCCTGTCTGTGGACCTGTTCTTCCTCTGAACATTCCTCTCTGTGAACCTGTTCTCCCCCTGAACATTCCTGTCTGTTGACCTGTTCTTCCTCTGAACATTCCTGTCTGTGGACCTGTTCTTCCTCTGAACATTCCTGTCTGTGAACCTGTTCTTCCTCTGAACATTCCTGTCTGTGAACCTGTTCTCCCCCTGAACGTTCCTGTCTGTGGACCTGTTCTTCCTCTGAACATTCCTGTCTGTGAACCTGTTCTTCCTCTGAACATTCCTGTCTGTGAACCTGTTCTTCCTCTGAACATTCCTGTCTGTGAACCTGTTCTTCCTCTGAACATTCCTGTCTGTGAACCTGTTCTCCTCTGAACATTCCTGTCTGTGAACCTGTTCTTCCTCTGAACATTCCTGTCTGTGAACCTGTTCTCCTCTGAACATTCCTGTCTGTGAACCTGTTCTTCCTCTGAACATTCCTGTCTGTGAACCTGTTCTTCCTCTGAACATTCCTGTCTGTGAACCTGTTCTTCCTCTGAACATTCCTGTCTGTGAACCTGTTCTTCCTCTGAACATTCCTGTCTGTGAACCTGTTCTCCCCCTGAACATTCCTGACTGTGAACCTGTTCTTCCTCTGAACATTCCTGTCTGTGAACTTGTTCTCCCACGGAACATTCCTGTCTGTGGATCTGTTCTTCCTCTGAACATTCCTCTCTGTGAACCTGTTCTCCCCCTGAACATTCCTGTCTGTTGACCTGTTCTTCCTCAGAACATTCCTGTCTGTGAACCTGTTCTTCCTCTGAACATTCCTGTCTGTGAACCAGTTCTCCTCTGAACATTCCTGTCTGTGGACCTGTTCTTCCTCTGAACATTCCTGTCTGTGAACCTGTTCTTCCTCTTAACATTCCTGTCTGTGAACCTGTTCTCCCCCTGAACATTCCTGTCTGTGGACCTGTTCTTCCTCTCAACATTCCTGTCTGTGAACCTGTTCTTCCTCTGAACATTCCTGTCTGTGAACCTGTTCTCCTCTGAACATTCCTGTCTGTGAACCTGTTCTTCCTCTGAACATTCCTGTCTGTGAACGTGTTCTCCTCTGAACATTCCTGTCTGTGAACCTGTTCTTCCTCTGAACATTCCTGTCTGTGAACCTGTTCTTCCTCTGAACAATCCTGTCTGTGAACCTGTTCTCCCCCTGAACATTCCTGTCTGTGAACCTGTTCTTCCTCTGAACATTCCTGTCTGTGAACCTGTTCTTCCTCTGAACATTCCTGTCTGTGAACCTTTTCTCCTCTGAACATTCCTGTCTGTGAACCTGTTCTCCTCTGAACATTCCTGTCTGTGAACCTGTTCTCCTCTGAACATTCCTGTCTGTGAACCTGTGCTTCCTCTTAACATTCCTGTCTGTGAACATATTCTCCCCCTGAACATTCCTGTCTGTGAACCTGTTCTTCCTCTGAACATTCCTGTCTGTGAACTTGTTCTTCCTCTGAACATTCCTGCCTGTGAACCTGTTCTTCCTCTGAACATTCCTGTCTGTGAATCTGTTCTTCCTCTGAACATTCCTGTCTGTGAACCTGTTCTTCCTCTGAACATTCCTGTCTGTGAACCTGTTCTTCCTCTGAACATTCCTGTCCGTGAAACTGTTCTTCCTCTGAACATTCCTGTCTGTGAACCTTTTCTCCTCTGAACATTCCTGTCTGTGAACCTGTTCTCCTCTGAACATTCCTGTCTGTGAACCTGTTCTCCTCTGAACATTCCTGTCTGTGAACCTGTTCTCCCTCTGAACATTCCTGTCTGTGAACCTGTTCTCCCTCTGAACATTCCTGTCTGTGAACATGTTCTCCTCTGAACATTCCTGTCTGTGAACCTGTTCTTCCTCTGAACATTCCTGTCTGTGAACCTGTTCTTCCTCTGAACATTCCTGTCTGTGAACCTGTTCTTCCTCTGAACATTCCTGTCTGTGAATCTGTTCTTCCTCTGAACATTCCTGTCTGTGAACCTGTTCTTCCTCTGAACATTCCTGTCTCTGAACCTGTTCTTCCTCTGAACATTCCTGTCTGTGAACCTGTTCTTCCTCTGAACATTCCTGTCCGTGAAACTGTTCTTCCTCTGAACATTCCTGTCTGTGAACCTGTTCTTCCTCTGAACATTCCTGTCTGTGAACCTGTTCTTCCTCTGAACATTCCTGTCTGTGAACCTGTTCTCCTCTGAACATTCCTGTCTGTGAACCTGTGCTCCTCTGAACATTCCTGTCTGTGAACCTGTTCTCCTCCGAACATTCCTGTCTGTGAACCTGTTCTTCCTCTGAACATTCCTGTCTGTGAACCTGTTCTCCTCTGAACATTACTGTCTCTGAACCTGTTCTTCCTCTCAACATTCCTGTCTGTGAACCTGTTCTTCCTCTGAACATTCCTGTCTGTGGACCTGTTCTCCTCTGAACATTCCTGTCTGTGAACCTGTTCTTCCTCGGAACATTCTCGTCTGTGAACCTGTTCTTCCTCTGAACATTCCTGTCTGTGAACCTGTTCTTCCTCTGAACATTCCTGTCTGTGAACCTGTTCTCCTCTGAACATTCCTGTCTGTGAACCTGTTCTTCCTCTGAACATTCCTGTCTGTGAACCTGTTCTTCCTCTGAACATTCCTGTCTGTGAACCTGTTCTTCCTCTGAACATTCCTGTCTGCGAACCTGTTCTTCCTCTGAACATTCCTGTCTGTGAACCTGTTCTTCCTCTGAACATTCCTGTCTGTGGACCTGTTCTCCCCCTGAATATTCCTGTCTGTGAACCTGTTCTTCCTCTGAACATTCCTGTCTGTGAACCTGTTCTCCCCCTGAACATTCCTGTCGGTGAACCTGTTCTCCCCCTGAACATTCCTGTCTGTGGACCTGTTCTTCCTCTGAACATTCCTGTCTGTGAACCTGTTCTCCCCCTGAACATTCCTGTCTGTGGACCTGTTCTTCCTCTGAACATTCCTGTCTGTGAACCTGTTCTCCCTCTGAACATTCCTGTCTGTGAACCTGTTCTTCCTCTGAACATTCCTGTCTGTGAACCTGTTCTTCATCTGAACATTCCTGTCTGTGAACCTGTTCTTCCTCTGAACATTCCTGTCTGTGGACCTGTTCTCCCCCTGAACATTCCTGTCTGTGAACCTGTTCTTCCTCTGAACATTCCTGTCTGTGAACCTGTTCTCCCCCTGAACATTCCTGTCTGTGAACCTGTTCTCCCCCTGAACATTCCTGTCTGTGGACCTGTTCTTCCTCTGAACATTCCTGTCTGTGAACCTGTTCTCCCCCTGAACATTCCTGTCTGTGGACCTGTTCTTCCTCTGAACATTCCTGTCTGTGAACCTGTTCTTCCTCTGAACATTCCTGTCTGTGAACCTGTTCTTCCTCTGAACATTCCTGTCTGTGAACCTGTTCTTCCTCTGAATATTCCTGTCTGTGAACCTGTTCTCCTCTGAACATTCCTGTCTGTGAACCTCTTCTCCCCCTGAACATTCCTGTCTGTGGACCTGTTCTTCCTCTGAACATTCCTGTCTGTGAACCTGTTCTCCCCCTGAACATTCCTGTCTGTGAACCTGTTCTCCTCTGAACATTCCTGTCTGTGAACCTGTTCTCCCCCTGAACATTCCTGTCTGTGAACCTGTTCTTTCTCTGAACATTCCTGTCTGTGAACCTGTTCTCCCCCGGAACATTCCTGTCTGTGAACCTGTTCTCCCATGGAACATTCCTGTCTGTGGACCTGTTCTTCCTCTGAACATTCCTGTCTGTGGACCTGTTCTCCCCCTGAACATTCCTGTCTGTGAACCTGTTCTTCCTCTGAACATTCCTGTCTGTGAACCTGTTCTTCCTCTGAACATTCCTGTCTGTGAACCTGTTCTCCTCTGAACATTCCTGTCTGTGAACCTGTTCTTCCTCTGAACATTCCTGTCTGTGAACCTGTTCTTCCTCTGAACATTCCTGTCTGTGAACCTGTTCTTCCTCTGAACATTCCTGTCTGCGAACCTGTTCTTCCTCTGAACATTCCTGTCTGTGAACCTGTTCTTCCTCTGAACATTCCTGTCTGTGGACCTGTTCTCCCCCTGAATATTCCTGTCTGTGAACCTGTTCTTCCTCTGAACATTCCTGTCTGTGAACCTGTTCTCCCCCTGAACATTCCTGTCGGTGAACCTGTTCTCCCCCTGAACATTCCTGTCTGTGGACCTGTTCTTCCTCTGAACATTCCTGTCTGTGAACCTGTTCTCCCCCTGAACATTCCTGTCTGTGGACCTGTTCTTCCTCTGAACATTCCTGTCTGTGAACCTGTTCTTCCTCTGAACATTCCTGTCTGTGAACCTGTTCTTCCTCTGAACATTCCTGTCTGTGAACCTGTTCTTCATCTGAACATTCCTGTCTGTGAACCTGTTCTTCCTCTGAACATTCCTGTCTGTGAACCTGTTCTTCCTCTGAACATTCCTGTCTGTGAACCTGTTCTTCCTCTGAACATTCCTGTCTGTGAACCTGTTCTTCCTCTGAACATTCCTGTCTGTGAACCTGTTCTTCCTCTGAACATTCCTGTCTGTGAACCTGTTCTTCATCTGAACATTCCTGTCTGTGAACCTGTTCTTCCTCTGAACATTCCTGTCTGTGGACCTGTTCTCCCCCTGAACATTCCTGTCTGTGAACCTGTTCTTCCTCTGAACATTCCTGTCTGTGAACCTGTTCTCCCCCTGAACATTCCTGTCTGTGAACCTGTTCTCCCCCTGAACATTCCTGTCTGTGGACCTGTTCTTCCTCTGAACATTCCTGTCTGTGAACCTGTTCTCCCCCTGAACATTCCTGTCTGTGGACCTGTTCTTCCTCTGAACATTCCTGTCTGTGAACCTGTTCTTCCTCTGAACATTCCTGTCTGTGAACCTGTTCTTCCTCTGAACATTCCTGTCTGTGAACCTGTTCTCCCCCGGAACATTCCTGTCTGTGAACCTGTTCTCCCACGGAACATTCCTGTCTGTGGACCTGTTCTTCCTCTGAACATTCCTCTCTGTGAACCTGTTCTCCCCCTGAACATTCCTGTCTGTTGACCTGTTCTTCCTCTGAACATTCCTGTCTGTGAACCTGTTCTTCCTCTGAACATTCCTGTCTGTGAACCTGTTCTTCCTCTGAACATTCCTGTCTGTGAACCTGTTCTTCCTCTGAACATTCCTGTCTGTGAACCTGTTCTCCCCCTTAACATTCCTGTCTGTGAACCAGTTCTTCCTCTGAACATTCCTGTCTGTGAACCAGTTCTTCCTCTGAACATTCCTGTCTGTGAACCTGTTCTCCCCCTGAACATTCCTGTCTGTGAAACTGTTCTTCCTCTGAACATTCCTGTCTGTGAACCTGTTCTCCTCTGAACATTCCTGTCTGTGAACCTGTTCTCCTCTGAACATTTCTGTCTGTGAAACTGTTCTTCCTCTGAACATTCCTGTCTGTGAACCTGTTCTCCTCTGAACATTCCTGTCTGTGAACCTGTTCTTCCTCTGAACATTCCTGTCTGTGAACCTGTTCTTCCTCTGAACATTCCTGTCTGTGAACCTGTTCTTCCTCTGAACATTCCTGTCTGTGAACCTGTTCTCCCCCTTAACATTCCTGTCTGTGAACCAGTTCTTCCTCTGAACATTCCTGTCTGTGAACCAGTTCTTCCTCTGAAAATTCCTGTCTGTGAACCTGTTCTCCCCCTGAACATTCCTGTCTGTGAACCTGTTCTCCTCTGAACATTCCTGTCTGTGAACCTATTCTTCCTCTGAACATTCCTGTCTGTGAACCTGTTTTCCTCTGAACATTCCTGTCTGTGAACCTGTTCTTCTTCTGAACATTCCTGTCTGTGAACCTATTCTCCCCCTGAACATTCCTTTCTGTGAACCAGTTGTCCCCCTGAACATTCCTGTCTGTGAACCCGTTCTTCCTCTGAACATTCCTGTCTGTGAACCTGTTCTTCCTCTGAACATTCCTGACTGTGAACCTGTTCTTCTTCTGAACATTCCTGTCTGTGAACCAGTTCTCCCCCTGAACATTCCTGTCTGTGAACCCGTTCTTCCTCTGAACATTCCTGTCTGTGAACCTGTTCTCCTCTGAACATTCCTGTCAGTGAACCTGTTCTTCCTCTGAACATTCCTGTCTGTGGACCTGTTCTTCCTCTGAACATTCCTGTCTGTGAACCTGTTCTTTCTCTGAACATTCCTGTCTGTGAACCTGTTCTCCTCTGAACATTCCTGTCTGTGAACCTGTTCTTCCTCTGAAAATTCCTGTCTGTGAACCTGTTCTTCCTCTGAACATTCCTGTCTGTGAACCTGTTCTCCCCCTGAACATTCCTGTCTGTGGACCTGTTCTCCTCTGAACATTCCTGTCTGTGGACCTGTTCTCCTCTGAACATTCCTGTCTGTGAACCTGTTCTCCCCCTGAACATTCCTGACTGTGAACCTGTTCTTCCTCTGAACATTCCTGTCTGTGAACTTGTTCTCCCACGGAACATTCCTGTCTGTGGATCTGTTCTTCCTCTGAACATTCCTGTCTGTGAACCTGTTCTTCCTCTGAACATTCCTGTCTGTGAACCTGTTCTTCCTCTGAACATTCCTGTCTGTGAACCTGTTCTTCCTCTGAACATTCCTGTCTGTGAACCTGTTCTCCCCCTGAACATTCCTGACTGTGAACCTGTTCTTCCTCTGAACATTCCTGTCTGTGAACTTGTTCTCCCACGGAACATTCCTGTCTGTGGATCTGTTCTTCCTCAGAACATTCCTGTCTGTGAACCTGTTCTTCCTCTGAACATTCCTGTCTGTGAACCAGTTCTCCTCTGAACATTCCTGTCTGTGGACCTGTTCTTCCTCTGAACATTCCTGTCTGTGAACCTGTTCTTCCTCTTAACATTCCTGTCTGTGAACCTGTTCTCCCCCTGAACATTCCTGTCTGTGGACCTGTTCTTCCTCTCAACATTCCTGTCTGTGAACCTGTTCTTCCTCTGAACATTCCTGTCTGTGAACCTGTTCTCCTCTGAACATTCCTGTCTGTGAACCTGTTCTTCCTCTGAACATTCCTGTCTGTGAACGTGTTCTCCTCTGAACATTCCTGTCTGTGAACCTGTTCTTCCTCTGAACATTCCTATCTGTGAACCTGTTCTCCTCTGAACATTCCTGTCTGTGAACCTGTTCTTCCTCTGAACATTCCTGTCTGTGAACCTGTTCTTCCTCTGAACATTCCTGTCTGTGAACCTGTTCTTCCTCTGCACATTCCTGTCTGTGGACCTGTTCTCCCCCTGAACATTCCTGTCTGTGAACCTGTTCTTCTTCTGAACATTCCTGTCTGTGAACCTGTTCTCCCCCTGAACATTCCTGTCTGGACCTGTTCTTCCTCTGAACATTCCTGTCTGTGAACCTGTTCTTCCTCTGAACATTCCTGTCTGTGAACCTGTTCTTCCTCTGAACATTCCTGTCTGTGAACCTGTTCTTCCTCTGAACATTCCTGTCTGTGAACCTGTTCTTCCTCTGAACATTCCTGTCTGTGAACCTGTTCTTCCTCTGAACATTCCTGTCTGTGAACCTGATCTTCCTCTGAACATTCCTGTCTGTGAACCTGTTCTTCCTCTGAACATTCCTGTCTGTGAACCTGTTCTCCCCCTGAACATTCCTGTCTGTGGACCTGTTCTTCCTCTGAACATTCCTGTCTGTGAACCTGTTCTTCCTCTGAACATTCCTGTCTGTGAACCTGTTCTCCCCCTGAACATTCCTGTCTGTGGACCTGTTCTTCCTCTGAACATTCCTGTCTGTGAACCTGTTCTCCCCCTGAACATTCCTGTCTGTGGACCTGTTCTTCCTCTGAACATTCCTGTCTGTGAACCTGTTCTTCCTCTGAACATTCCTGTCTGTGAACCTGTTCTCCCCCTGAACATTCCTGTCTGTGAACCTGTTCTCTTCTGAACATTTCTGTCTGTGGACCTGTTCTTCCTCTGAACATTCCTGTCTGTGAACCTGTTCTCCTCTGAACATTCCTGTCTGTGAACCTGTTCTCCTCTGAACATTCCTGTCTGTGAACCTGTTCTTCCTCTGAACATTCCTGTCTGTGAACCTGTTGTCTTCTGAAAATTTCTGTCTGTGAACCTGTTCTCCTCTGAACATTCCTGTCTGTGAACCTGTTCTCCTCTGAACATTCCTGTCTGTGAACCTGTTCTCTTCTGAACATTTCTGTCTATGGACCTGTTATTCCTCTGAACATTCCTGTCTGTGAACCTGTTCTCCTCTGAACATTCCTGTCTGTGAACCTGTTCTCCTCTGAACATTCCTGTCTGTGAACCTGTTCTCCTCTGAACATTCCTGTCTGTGAACCTGTTCTTCCTCTGAACATTCCTGTCTGTGAACCTGTTCTTCCTCTGAACATTCCTGTCTGTGAACCTGTTCTCCTCTGAACATTCCTGTCTGTGAACCTGTTCTTCCTGTGAACATTCCTGTCTGTGAACCTGTTCTTCCTCTGAACATTCCTGTCTGTGAACCTGTTCTCCTCTGAACATTCCTGTCTGTGAACCTGTTCTTCCTCTGAACATTCCTGTCTGTGAACCTGTTCTTCCTCTGAACATTCCTGTCTGTGAACCTGTTCTTCCTCTGAACATTCCTGTCTGTGAACCTGTTCTTCCTCTGAACATTCCTGTCTATGAACATGTTCTTCCTCTGAACATTCCTGTCTGTGAACCTGTTCTTCCTCTGAACATTCCTGTCTGTGAACCTGTTCTCCTCTGAACATTCCTGTCTGTGAACCTGTTCTTCCTCTGAACATTCCTGTCTGTGAACCTGTTCTTCCTCTGAACATTCCTGTCTGTGAACCTGTGCTCCTCTGAACATTCCTGTCTGTGAACCTGTTCTCCTCTGAACATTCCTGTCTGTGAACCTGTTCTCCTCTGAACATTCCTGTCTGTGAACCCGTTCTTCCTCTGAACATTCCTGTCTGTTAACCTGTTCTCCTCTGAACATTCCTGTCTGTGAACCTGTTCTTCCTCTGAACATTCCTGTCTGTGAACCTGTTCTCCTCTGAACATTACTGTCTGTGAACCTGTTCTTCCTCTGAACATTCCTGTCTGTGAACCTGTTCTTCCTCTGAGCATTCCTGTCTGTGAACCTGTTCTTCCTCTGAACATTCCTGACTGTGAATCTGTTCTCCCCCTGAACATTCCTGACTGTGAACCTGTTCTTCCTCTGAACATTCCTGTCTGTGAACCTGTTCTTCCTCTGAACATTCCTGTCTGTGAACCTGTTCTTCCTCTGAACATTCCTGACTGTGAACCTGTTCTTCCTCTGAACATTCCTGTCTGTGAACCTATTATTCCCCTGAACATTCCTGTCTGTGAACCTGTTCTTCCTCTGAACATTCCTGACTGTGAACCTGTTCTCCCCCTGAACATTCCAGACTGTGAACCTGTTCTTCCTCTGAACATTCCTGTCTGTGAACCTGTTCTTCCTCTGAACATTCATGTCTGTGAACCTGTTCTTCCTCTAAACATTCCTGTCTGTGAACCTGTTCTTCCTTTGAACATTCCTGTCTGTGAACCTGTTCTTCCTCTGAACATTCCTGTCTGTGAACCTGTTCTTCCTCTGAACATTCCTGTCTGTGAACCTGTTCTTCCTCTGAACATTCCTTTCTGTGAACCTGTTCTTCCTCTGAACATTCCTGTCTGTTAACCTGTTCTCCCCTGAACATTCCTGTCTGTGAACCTGTTCTCCCCCTGAACATTCCTGTCTGTGAACCTGTTCTCCCTCTGCATATTCCTGTCTGTGATCCTGTTCTCCCCCTGAACATTCCTGTCTGTGAACCTGTTCTCCTCTGAACATTCCTGTCTGTGAACCTGTTCTCCCTCTGAACATTCCTGTCTGTGAACCTGTTCTTCCTCTTAACATTCCTGTCTGTGAACATGTTCTCCTCTGAACATTCCTGTCTGTGAACCTGTTCTTCCTCTGAACATTCCTTTCTGTGAACCTGTTCTTCCTCTGAACATTCCTGTCCGTGAAACTGTTCTTCCTCTGAACATTCCTGTCTGTGAACCTGTTCTCCTCTGAACATTCCTGTCTGTGAACCTGTTCTCCTCTGAACATTCCTGTCTGTGAACCTGTTCTCCCTCTGAACATTCCTGTCTGTGAACCTGTTCTTCCTCTTAACATTCCTGTCTGTGAACATGTTCTCCTCTGAACATTCCTGTCTGTGAACCTGTTCTTCTTCTGAACATTCCTGTCTGTGAACCTATTCTCCCCCTGAACATTCCTGTCCGTGAAACTGTTCTTCCTCTGAACATTCCTGTCTGTGAACCAGTTCTCCTCTGAACATTCCTGTCTGTGGACCTGTTCTTCCTCTGAACATTCCTGTCTGTGAACCTGTTCTTCCTCTTAACATTCCTGTCTGTGAACCTGTTCTCCCCCTGAACATTCCTGTCTGTGGACCTGTTCTTCCTCTCAACATTCCTGTCTGTGAACCTGTTCTTCCTCTGAACATTCCTGTCTGTGAACCTGTTCTCCTCTGAACATTCCTGTCTGTGAACCTGTTCTTCCTCTGAACATTCCTGTCTGTGAACGTGTTCTCCTCTGAACATTCCTGTCTGTGAACCTGTTCTTCCTCTGAACATTCCTATCTGTGAACCTGTTCTCCTCTGAACATTCCTGTCTGTGAACCTGTTCTTCCTCTGAACATTCCTGTCTGTGAACCTGTTCTTCCTCTGAACATTCCTGTCTGTGAACCTGTTCTTCCTCTGCACATTCCTGTCTGTGGACCTGTTCTCCCCCTGAACATTCCTGTCTGTGAACCTGTTCTTCTTCTGAACATTCCTGTCTGTGAACCTGTTCTCCCCCTGAACATTCCTGTCTGGACCTGTTCTTCCTCTGAACATTCCTGTCTGTGAACCTGTTCTTCCTCTGAACATTCCTGTCTGTGAACCTGTTCTTCCTCTGAACATTCCTGTCTGTGAACCTGTTCTTCCTCTGAACATTCCTGTCTGTGAACCTGTTCTTCCTCTGAACATTCCTGTCTGTGAACCTGTTCTTCCTCTGAACATTCCTGTCTGTGAACCTGATCTTCCTCTGAACATTCCTGTCTGTGAACCTGTTCTTCCTCTGAACATTCCTGTCTGTGAACCTGTTCTCCCCCTGAACATTCCTGTCTGTGGACCTGTTCTTCCTCTGAACATTCCTGTCTGTGAACCTGTTCTTCCTCTGAACATTCCTGTCTGTGAACCTGTTCTCCCCCTGAACATTCCTGTCTGTGGACCTGTTCTTCCTCTGAACATTCCTGTCTGTGAACCTGTTCTCCCCCTGAACATTCCTGTCTGTGGACCTGTTCTTCCTCTGAACATTCCTGTCTGTGAACCTGTTCTTCCTCTGAACATTCCTGTCTGTGAACCTGTTCTCCCCCTGAACATTCCTGTCTGTGAACCTGTTCTCTTCTGAACATTTCTGTCTGTGGACCTGTTCTTCCTCTGAACATTCCTGTCTGTGAACCTGTTCTCCTCTGAACATTCCTGTCTGTGAACCTGTTCTCCTCTGAACATTCCTGTCTGTGAACCTGTTCTTCCTCTGAACATTCCTGTCTGTGAACCTGTTGTCTTCTGAAAATTTCTGTCTGTGAACCTGTTCTCCTCTGAACATTCCTGTCTGTGAACCTGTTCTCCTCTGAACATTCCTGTCTGTGAACCTGTTCTCTTCTGAACATTTCTGTCTATGGACCTGTTATTCCTCTGAACATTCCTGTCTGTGAACCTGTTCTCCTCTGAACATTCCTGTCTGTGAACCTGTTCTCCTCTGAACATTCCTGTCTGTGAACCTGTTCTCCTCTGAACATTCCTGTCTGTGAACCTGTTCTTCCTCTGAACATTCCTGTCTGTGAACCTGTTCTTCCTCTGAACATTCCTGTCTGTGAACCTGTTCTCCTCTGAACATTCCTGTCTGTGAACCTGTTCTTCCTGTGAACATTCCTGTCTGTGAACCTGTTCTTCCTCTGAACATTCCTGTCTGTGAACCTGTTCTCCTCTGAACATTCCTGTCTGTGAACCTGTTCTTCCTCTGAACATTCCTGTCTGTGAACCTGTTCTTCCTCTGAACATTCCTGTCTGTGAACCTGTTCTTCCTCTGAACATTCCTGTCTGTGAACCTGTTCTTCCTCTGAACATTCCTGTCTATGAACATGTTCTTCCTCTGAACATTCCTGTCTGTGAACCTGTTCTTCCTCTGAACATTCCTGTCTGTGAACCTGTTCTCCTCTGAACATTCCTGTCTGTGAACCTGTTCTTCCTCTGAACATTCCTGTCTGTGAACCTGTTCTTCCTCTGAACATTCCTGTCTGTGAACCTGTGCTCCTCTGAACATTCCTGTCTGTGAACCTGTTCTCCTCTGAACATTCCTGTCTGTGAACCTGTTCTCCTCTGAACATTCCTGTCTGTGAACCCGTTCTTCCTCTGAACATTCCTGTCTGTTAACCTGTTCTCCTCTGAACATTCCTGTCTGTGAACCTGTTCTTCCTCTGAACATTCCTGTCTGTGAACCTGTTCTCCTCTGAACATTACTGTCTGTGAACCTGTTCTTCCTCTGAACATTCCTGTCTGTGAACCTGTTCTTCCTCTGAGCATTCCTGTCTGTGAACCTGTTCTTCCTCTGAACATTCCTGACTGTGAATCTGTTCTCCCCCTGAACATTCCTGACTGTGAACCTGTTCTTCCTCTGAACATTCCTGTCTGTGAACCTGTTCTTCCTCTGAACATTCCTGTCTGTGAACCTGTTCTTCCTCTGAACATTCCTGACTGTGAACCTGTTCTTCCTCTGAACATTCCTGTCTGTGAACCTATTATTCCCCTGAACATTCCTGTCTGTGAACCTGTTCTTCCTCTGAACATTCCTGACTGTGAACCTGTTCTCCCCCTGAACATTCCAGACTGTGAACCTGTTCTTCCTCTGAACATTCCTGTCTGTGAACCTGTTCTTCCTCTGAACATTCATGTCTGTGAACCTGTTCTTCCTCTAAACATTCCTGTCTGTGAACCTGTTCTTCCTTTGAACATTCCTGTCTGTGAACCTGTTCTTCCTCTGAACATTCCTGTCTGTGAACCTGTTCTTCCTCTGAACATTCCTGTCTGTGAACCTGTTCTTCCTCTGAACATTCCTTTCTGTGAACCTGTTCTTCCTCTGAACATTCCTGTCTGTTAACCTGTTCTCCCCTGAACATTCCTGTCTGTGAACCTGTTCTCCCCCTGAACATTCCTGTCTGTGAACCTGTTCTCCCTCTGCATATTCCTGTCTGTGATCCTGTTCTCCCCCTGAACATTCCTGTCTGTGAACCTGTTCTCCTCTGAACATTCCTGTCTGTGAACCTGTTCTCCCTCTGAACATTCCTGTCTGTGAACCTGTTCTTCCTCTTAACATTCCTGTCTGTGAACATGTTCTCCTCTGAACATTCCTGTCTGTGAACCTGTTCTTCCTCTGAACATTCCTGTCCGTGAAACTGTTCTTCCTCTGAACATTCCTGTCTGTGAACCTGTTCTCCTCTGAACATTCCTGTCTGTGAACCTGTTCTCCTCTGAACATTCCTGTCTGTGAACCTGTTCTCCCTCTGAACATTCCTGTCTGTGAACCTGTTCTTCCTCTTAACATTCCTGTCTGTGAACATGTTCTCCTCTGAACATTCCTGTCTGTGAACCTGTTCTTCCTCTGAACATTCCTGTCTGTGAACCTGTTCTCCCTCTGAACATTCCTGTCCGTGAAACTGTTCTTCCTCTGAACATTCCTGTCTGTGAACCTGTTCTCCTCTGAACATTCCTGTCTGTGAACCTGTTCTCCTCTGAACATTCCTGTCTGTGAACCTGTTCTCCTCTGAACATTCCTGTCTGTGAACCTGTTCTCCCTCTGAACATTCCTGTCTGTGAACCTGTTCTTCCTCTTAACATTCCTGTCTGTGAACATGTTCTCCTCTGAACATTCCTGTCTGTGAACCTGTTCTTCCTCTGAACATTCCTTTCTGTGAACCTGTTCTTCCTCTGAACATTCCTGTCCGTGAAACTGTTCTTCCTCTGAACATTCCTGTCTGTGAACCTGTTCTCCTCTGAACATTCCTGTCTGTGAACCTGTTCTCCTCTGAACATTCCTGTCTGTGAACCTGTTCTCCCTCTGAACATTCCTGTCTGTGAACCTGTTCTTCCTCTTAACATTCCTGTCTGTGAACATGTTCTCCTCTGAACATTCCTGTCTGTGAACCTGTTCTCCCTCTGAACATTCCTGTCTGTGAACCTGTTCTTCCTCTTAACATTCCTGTCTGTGAACATGTTCTCCTCTGAACATTCCTGTCTGTGAACCTGTTCTCCCTCTGAACATTCCTGTCCGTGAAACTGTTCTTCCTCTGAACATTCCTGTCTGTGAACCTGTTCTCCTCTGAACATTCCTGTCTGTGAACCTGTTCTCCTCTGAACATTCCTGTCTGTGAACCTGTTCTCCCTCTGAACATTCCTGTCTGTGAACCTGTTCTTCCTCTTAACATTCCTGTCTGTGAACATGTTCTCCTCTGAACATTCCTGTCTGTGAACCTGTTCTTCCTCTGAACATTCCTGTCCGTGAAACTGTTCTTCCTCTGAACATTCCTGTCTGTGAACCTGTTCTTCCTCTGAACATTCCTGTCTGTGAACCTGTTCTCCTCTGAACATTCCTGTCTGTGAACCTGTTCTTCCTCTGAACATTCCTGTCTGTGAACCTGTTCTTCCTCTGAACATTCCTGTCTGTGAACCTGTTCTTCCTCTGAACATTCCTGTCCGTGAACCTGTTCTCCTCTGAACATTCCTGTCTGTGAACCTGTTCTTCCTCTGAACATTCCTGTCTGTGGACCTGTTCTCCTCTGAACATTCCTGTCTGTGAACCTGTTCTTCCTCTGAACATTCCTGTCTGTGAACCTGTTCTTCCTCTGAACATTCCTGTCTGTGAACCTGTTCTCCTCTGAACATTCCTGTCTGTGAACCTGTTCTCCCTCTGAACATTTTTGTCTGTGAACCTGTTCTTCCTCTGAACATTCCTGTCTGTGAACCTGTTCTTCCTCTGAACATTCCTGTCTGTGAACCTGTTCTTCCTCTGAACATTCCTGTCTGTGGACCTGTTCTCCTCTGAACATTCCTGTCTGTGAACCTGTTCTTCCTCTGAACATTCCTGTATGTGAACCTGTTCTCCTCTGAACATTCCTGTCTGTGAACCTGTTCTTCCTCTGAACATTCCTGTCTGTGGACCTGTTCTTCCTCTGAACATTCCTGACTGTGAACCTGTTCTTCCTCTGAACATTCCTGTCTGTGAACCTGTTCTCCTCTGAACATTTCTGTCTGTCTGTTGACCTGTTCTTCCTCTGAACATTCCTGTCTGTGAACCTGTTCTTCCTCTGAACATTCCTGTATGTGAACCTGTTCTCCTCTGAACATTCCTGTCTGTGAACCTGTTCTTCCTCTGAACATTCCTGTCTGTGAACCTGTTGTCTTCTGAACATTTATGTCTGTGAACCTGTTCTCCTCTGAACATTCCTGTCTGTGAACCTGTTCTCCTCTGAACATTCCTGTCTGTGAACCTGTTCTCTTCTGAACAGTTCTGTCTATGGACCTGTTATTCCTCTGAACATTCCTGTCTGTGAACCTGTTCTCCTCTGAACATTCCTGTCTGTGAACCTGTTCTCCTCTGAACATTCCTGTCTGTGAACCTGTTCTCCTCTGAACATTCCTGTCTGTGAACCTGTTCTTCCTCTGAACATTCCTGTCTGTGAACCTGTTCTTCCTCTGAACATTCCTGTCTGTGAACCTGTTCTCCTCTGAACATTCCTGTCTGTGAACCTGTTCTCCTCTGAACATTCCTGTCTGTGAACCTGTTCTCCTCTGAACATTCCTGTCTGTGAACCTGTTCTTCCTCTGAACATTCCTGTCTGTGAACCTGTTCTTCCTCTGAACATTCCTGTCTGTGAACCTGTTCTCCTCTGAACATTCCTGTCTGTGAACCTGTTCTTCCTCTGAACATTCCTGTCTGTGAACCTGTTCTTCCTCTGAACATTCCTGTCTGTGAACCTGTTCTTCCTCTGAACATTCCTGTCTGTGAACCTGTTCTTCCTCTGAACATTCCTGTCTGTGGACCTGTTCTCCTCTGAACATTCCTGTCTGTGAACCTGTTCTTCCTCTGAACATTCCTGTATGTGAACCTGTTCTCCTCTGAATTTTCCTGTCTGTGAACCTGTTCTTCCTCTGAACATTCCTGTCTGTGGACCTGTTCTTCCTCTGAACATTCCTGACTGTGAACCTGTTCTTCCTCTGAACATTCCTGTCTGTGAACCTGTTCTCCTCTGAACATTCCTGTCTGTGAACCTGTTCTCCTCTGAACATTCCTGTCTGTGAACCTGTTCTTCCTCTGAACATTCCTGTATGTGAACCTGTTCTCCTCTGAACATTCCTGTCTGTGAACCTGTTCTTCCTCTGAACATTCCTGTCTGTGGACCTGTTCTTCCTCTGAACATTCCTGTCTGTGAACCTGTTCTTCCTCTGAACATTCCTGACTGTGAACCTGTTCTTCCTCTGAACATTCCTGTCTGTGAACCTGTTCTCCTCTGAACATTCCTGTCTGTGAACCTGTTCTTCCTCTGAACATTCCTGTCTGTGAACCTGTTCTCCTCTGAACATTCCTGTCTGTGAACCTGTTCTCCTCTGAACATTCCTGTCTGTGAACCTGTTCTTCCTCTGAACATTCCTGTCTGTGAACCTGTTCTCTTCTGAACATTTCTGTCTGTGGACCTGTTCTTCCTCTGAACAATCCTGTCTGTGAACCTGTTCTTTTTCTGAACATTCCTGTCTGTGAACCTGTTCTTCCTCTGAACATTCCTGTCTGTGAACCTGTTCTCCTCTGAACATTCCTGTCTGTGAACCTGTTCTTCCTCTGAACATTCCTGTCTGTGAACCTGTTCTCTTCTGAACATTTCTGTCTGTGGACCTGTTCTTCCTCTGAACATTCCTGTCTGTGAACCTGTTCTCCTCTGAACATTCCTGTCTGTGAACCTGTTCTCCTCTGAACATTCCTGTATGTGAACCTGTTCTTCCTCTGAACATTCCTGTCTGTGAACCTGTTGTCTTCTGAAAATTTCTGTCTGTGAACCTGTTCTCCTCTGAACATTCCTGTCTGTGAACCTGTTCTCCTCTGAACATTCCTGTCTGTGAACATGTTCTCCTCTGAACATTCCTGTCTGTGAACCTGTTCTTCCTCTGAACATTCCTTTCTGTGAACCTGTTCTTCCTCTGAACATTCCTGTCCGTGAAACTGTTCTTCCTCTGAACATTCCTGTCTGTGAACCTGTTCTACTCTGAACATTCCTGTCTGTGAACCTGTTCTCCTCTGAACATTCCTGTCTGTGAACCTGTTCTCCCTCTGAACATTCCTGTCTGTGAACCTGTTCTTCCTCTTAACATTCCTGTCTGTGAACATGTTCTCCTCTGAACATTCCTGTCTGTGAACCTGTTCTTCCTCTGAACATTCCTGTCTGTGAACCTGTTCTCCCTCTGAACATTCCTGTCCGTGAAACTGTTCTTCCTCTGAACATTCCTGTCTGTGAACCTGTTCTCCTCTGAACATTCCTGTCTGTGAACCTGTTCTCCTCTGAACATTCCTGTCTGTGAACCTGTTCTCCTCTGAACATTCCTGTCTGTGAACCTGTTCTCCCTCTGAACATTCCTGTCTGTGAACCTGTTCTTCCTCTTAACATTCCTGTCTGTGAACATGTTCTCCTCTGAACATTCCTGTCTGTGAACCTGTTCTTCCTCTGAACATTCCTTTCTGTGAACCTGTTCTTCCTCTGAACATTCCTGTCCGTGAAACTGTTCTTCCTCTGAACATTCCTGTCTGTGAACCTGTTCTCCTCTGAACATTCCTGTCTGTGAACCTGTTCTCCTCTGAACATTCCTGTCTGTGAACCTGTTCTCCCTCTGAACATTCCTGTCTGTGAACCTGTTCTTCCTCTTAACATTCCTGTCTGTGAACATGTTCTCCTCTGAACATTCCTGTCTGTGAACCTGTTCTCCCTCTGAACATTCCTGTCTGTGAACCTGTTCTTCCTCTTAACATTCCTGTCTGTGAACATGTTCTCCTCTGAACATTCCTGTCTGTGAACCTGTTCTCCCTCTGAACATTCCTGTCCGTGAAACTGTTCTTCCTCTGAACATTCCTGTCTGTGAACCTGTTCTCCTCTGAACATTCCTGTCTGTGAACCTGTTCTCCTCTGAACATTCCTGTCTGTGAACCTGTTCTCCCTCTGAACATTCCTGTCTGTGAACCTGTTCTTCCTCTTAACATTCCTGTCTGTGAACATGTTCTCCTCTGAACATTCCTGTCTGTGAACCTGTTCTTCCTCTGAACATTCCTGTCCGTGAAACTGTTCTTCCTCTGAACATTCCTGTCTGTGAACCTGTTCTTCCTCTGAACATTCCTGTCTGTGAACCTGTTCTCCTCTGAACATTCCTGTCTGTGAACCTGTTCTTCCTCTGAACATTCCTGTCTGTGAACCTGTTCTTCCTCTGAACATTCCTGTCTGTGAACCTGTTCTTCCTCTGAACATTCCTGTCCGTGAACCTGTTCTCCTCTGAACATTCCTGTCTGTGAACCTGTTCTTCCTCTGAACATTCCTGTCTGTGGACCTGTTCTCCTCTGAACATTCCTGTCTGTGAACCTGTTCTTCCTCTGAACATTCCTGTCTGTGAACCTGTTCTTCCTCTGAACATTCCTGTCTGTGAACCTGTTCTCCTCTGAACATTCCTGTCTGTGAACCTGTTCTCCCTCTGAACATTTTTGTCTGTGAACCTGTTCTTCCTCTGAACATTCCTGTCTGTGAACCTGTTCTTCCTCTGAACATTCCTGTCTGTGAACCTGTTCTTCCTCTGAACATTCCTGTCTGTGGACCTGTTCTCCTCTGAACATTCCTGTCTGTGAACCTGTTCTTCCTCTGAACATTCCTGTATGTGAACCTGTTCTCCTCTGAACATTCCTGTCTGTGAACCTGTTCTTCCTCTGAACATTCCTGTCTGTGGACCTGTTCTTCCTCTGAACATTCCTGACTGTGAACCTGTTCTTCCTCTGAACATTCCTGTCTGTGAACCTGTTCTCCTCTGAACATTTCTGTCTGTCTGTTGACCTGTTCTTCCTCTGAACATTCCTGTCTGTGAACCTGTTCTTCCTCTGAACATTCCTGTATGTGAACCTGTTCTCCTCTGAACATTCCTGTCTGTGAACCTGTTCTTCCTCTGAACATTCCTGTCTGTGAACCTGTTGTCTTCTGAACATTTATGTCTGTGAACCTGTTCTCCTCTGAACATTCCTGTCTGTGAACCTGTTCTCCTCTGAACATTCCTGTCTGTGAACCTGTTCTCTTCTGAACAGTTCTGTCTATGGACCTGTTATTCCTCTGAACATTCCTGTCTGTGAACCTGTTCTCCTCTGAACATTCCTGTCTGTGAACCTGTTCTCCTCTGAACATTCCTGTCTGTGAACCTGTTCTCCTCTGAACATTCCTGTCTGTGAACCTGTTCTTCCTCTGAACATTCCTGTCTGTGAACCTGTTCTTCCTCTGAACATTCCTGTCTGTGAACCTGTTCTCCTCTGAACATTCCTGTCTGTGAACCTGTTCTTCCTCTGAACATTCCTGTCTGTGAACCTGTTCTTCCTCTGAACATTCCTGTCTGTGAACCTGTTCTCCTCTGAACATTCCTGTCTGTGAACCTGTTCTTCCTCTGAACATTCCTGTCTGTGAACCTGTTCTTCCTCTGAACATTCCTGTCTGTGAACCTGTTCTTCCTCTGAACATTCCTGTCTGTGAACCTGTTCTTCCTCTGAACATTCCTGTCTGTGGACCTGTTCTCCTCTGAACATTCCTGTCTGTGAACCTGTTCTTCCTCTGAACATTCCTGTATGTGAACCTGTTCTCCTCTGAATTTTCCTGTCTGTGAACCTGTTCTTCCTCTGAACATTCCTGTCTGTGGACCTGTTCTTCCTCTGAACATTCCTGACTGTGAACCTGTTCTTCCTCTGAACATTCCTGTCTGTGAACCTGTTCTCCTCTGAACATTCCTGTCTGTGAACCTGTTCTCCTCTGAACATTCCTGTCTGTGAACCTGTTCTTCCTCTGAACATTCCTGTATGTGAACCTGTTCTCCTCTGAACATTCCTGTCTGTGAACCTGTTCTTCCTCTGAACATTCCTGTCTGTGGACCTGTTCTTCCTCTGAACATTCCTGACTGTGAACCTGTTCTTCCTCTGAACATTCCTGTCTGTGAACCTGTTCTTCCTCTGAACATTCCTGACTGTGAACCTGTTCTTCCTCTGAACATTCCTGTCTGTGAACCTGTTCTCCTCTGAACATTCCTGTCTGTGAACCTGTTCTTCCTCTGAACATTCCTGTCTGTGAACCTGTTCTCCTCTGAACATTCCTGTCTGTGAACCTGTTCTCCTCTGAACATTCCTGTCTGTGAACCTGTTCTTCCTCTGAACATTCCTGTCTGTGAACCTGTTCTCTTCTGAACATTTCTGTCTGTGGACCTGTTCTTCCTCTGAACAATCCTGTCTGTGAACCTGTTCTTTTTCTGAACATTCCTGTCTGTGAACCTGTTCTTCCTCTGAACATTCCTGTCTGTGAACCTGTTCTCCTCTGAACATTCCTGTCTGTGAACCTGTTCTTCCTCTGAACATTCCTGTCTGTGAACCTGTTCTCTTCTGAACATTTCTGTCTGTGGACCTGTTCTTCCTCTGAACATTCCTGTCTGTGAACCTGTTCTCCTCTGAACATTCCGTTCTGTGAACCTGTTCTCCTCTGAACATTCCTGTATGTGAACCTGTTCTTCCTCTGAACATTCCTGTCTGTGAACCTGTTGTCTTCTGAAAATTTCTGTCTGTGAACCTGTTCTCCTCTGAACATTCCTGTCTGTGAACCTGTTCTCCTCTGAACATTCCTGTCTGTGAACCTGTTCTCTTCTGAACATTTCTGTCTATGGACCTGTTATTCCTCTGAACATTCCTGTCTGTGAACCTGTTCTCCTCTGAACATTCCTGTCTGTGAACCTGTTCTCCTCTGAACATTCCTGTCTGTGAACCTGTTCTCCTCTGAACATTCCTGTCTGTGAACCTGTTCTTCCTCTGAACATTCCTGTCTGTGAACCTGTTGTCTTCTGAAAATTTCTGTCTGTGAACCTGTTCTCCTCTGAACATTCCTGTCTGTGAACCTGTTCTCCTCTGAACATTCATGTCTGTGAACCTGTTCTCTTCTGAACATTTCTGTCTATGGACCTGTTATTCCTCTGAACATTCCTGTCTGTGAACCTGTTCTCCTCTGAACATTCCTGTCTGTGAACCTGTTCTCCTCTGAACATTCCTGTCTGTGAACCTGTTCTCCTCTGAACATTCCTGTCTATGAACATGTTCTTCCTCTGAACATTCCTGTCTGTGAACCTGTTCTTCCTCTGAACATTCCTGACTGTGAACCTGTTCTTCCTCTGAACATTCCTGTCTGTGAACCTATTATTCCCCTGAACATTCCTGTCTGTGAACCTGTTCTTCCTCTGAACATTCCTGACTGTGAACCTCTTCTCCCCCTGAACATTCCAGACTGTGAACCTGTTCTTCCTCTGAACATTCCTGTCTGTGAACCTGTTCTTCCTCTGAACATTCCTGTCTGTGAACCTGTTCTTCCTCTAAACATTCCTGTCTGTGAACCTGTTCTTCCTTTGAACATTCCTGTCTGTGAACCTGTTCTTCCTCTGAACATTCCTGTCTGTGAACCTGTTCTTCCTCTGAACATTCCTGTCTGTGAACCTGTTCTTCCTCTGAACATTCCTTTCTGTGAACCTGTTCTTCCTCTGAACATTCCTGTCTGTTAACCTGTTCTCCCCTGAACATTCCTGTCTGTGAACCTGTTCTCCCCCTGAACATTCCTGTCTGTGAACCTGTTCTCCCTCTGCATATTCCTGTCTGTGATCCTGTTCTCCCCCTGAACATTCCTGTCTGTGAACCTGTTCTCCTCTGAACATTCCTGTCTGTGAACCTGTTCTCCCTCTGAACATTCCTGTCTGTGAACCTGTTCTTCCTCTGAACATTCCTGTCTGTGAACCTGTTCTTCCTCTGAACATTCCTGTCTGTGAACCTGTTCTCCTCTGAACATTCCTGTCTGTGAACCTGTTCTTCCTCTGAACATTCCTGTCTGTGAACCTGTTCTTCCTCTGAACATTCCTGTCTGTGAACCTGTTCTCCTCTGAACATTCCTGTCTGTGAACCTGTTCTTCCTCTGAACATTCCTGTCTGTGAACCTGTTCTTCCTCTGAACATTCCTGTCTGTGAACCTGTTCTTCCTCTGAACATTCCTGTCTGTGAACCTGTTCTTCCTCTGAACATTCCTGTCTGTGGACCTGTTCTCCTCTGAACATTCCTGTCTGTGAACCTGTTCTTCCTCTGAACATTCCTGTATGTGAACCTGTTCTCCTCTGAATTTTCCTGTCTGTGAACCTGTTCTTCCTCTGAACATTCCTGTCTGTGGACCTGTTCTTCCTCTGAACATTCCTGACTGTGAACCTGTTCTTCCTCTGAACATTCCTGTCTGTGAACCTGTTCTCCTCTGAACATTCCTGTCTGTGAACCTGTTCTTCCTCTGAACATTCCTGTATGTGAACCTATTATTCCCCTGAACATTCCTGTCTGTGGACCTGTTCTTCCTCTGAACATTCCTGACTGTGAACCTGTTCTTCCTCTGAACATTCCTGTCTGTGAACCTGTTCTCCTCTGAACATTCCTGTCTGTGGACCTGTTCTTCCTCTGAACATTCCTGACTGTGAACCTGTTCTTCCTCTGAACATTCATGTCTGTGAACCTGTTCTCCTCTGAACATTCCTGTCTGTGAACCTGTTCTCCTCTGAACATTCCTGTCTATGAACATGTTCTTCCTCTGAACATTCCTGTCTGTGAACCTGTTCTTCCTCTGAACATTCCTGACTGTGAACCTGTTCTTCCTCTGAACATTCCTGTCTGTGAACCTATTATTCCCCTGAACATTCCTGTCTGTGAACCTGTTCTTCCTCTGAACATTCCTGACTGTGAACCTGTTCTCCCCCTGAACATTCCAGACTGTGAACCTGTTCTTCCTCTGAACATTCCTGTCAGTGAACCTGTTCTTCCTCTGAACATTCCTGTCTGTGAACCTGTTCTTCCTCTAAACATTCCTGTCTGTGAACCTGTTCTTCCTTTGAACATTCCTGTCTGTGAACCTGTTCTTCCTCTGAACATTCCTGTCTGTGAACCTGTTCTTCCTCTGAACATTCCTGTCTGTGAACCTGTTCTTCCTCTGAACATTCCTTTCTGTGAACCTGTTCTTCCTCTGAACATTCCTGTCTGTTAACCTGTTCTCCCCTGAACATTCCTGTCTGTGAACCTGTTCTCCCTCTGCATATTCCTGTCTGTGATCCTGTTCTCCCCCTGAACATTCCTGTCTGTGAACCTGTTCTCCTCTGAACATTCCTGTCTGTGAACCTGTTCTCCCTCTGAACATTCCTGTCTGTGAACCTGTTCTTCCTCTTAACATTCCTGTCTGTGAACATGTTCTCCTCTGAACATTCCTGTCTGTGAACCTGTTCTTCCTCTGAACATTCCTTTCTGTGAACCTGTTCTTCCTCTGAACATTCCTGTCCGTGAAACTGTTCTTCCTCTGAACATTCCTGTCTGTGAACCTGTTCTCCTCTGAACATTCCTGTCTGTGAACCTGTTCTCCTCTGAACATTCCTGTCTGTGAACCTGTTCTCCCTCTGAACATTCCTGTCTGTGAACCTGTTCTTCCTCTTAACATTCCTGTCTGTGAACATGTTCTCCTCTGAACATTCCTGTCTGTGAATCTGTTCTTCCTCTGAACATTCCTGTCTGTGAACCTGTTCTCCCTCTGAACATTCCTGTCCGTGAAACTGTTCTTCCTCTGAACATTCCTGTCTGTGAACCTGTTCTCCTCTGAACATTCCTGTCTGTGAACCTGTTCTCCTCTGAACATTCCTGTCTGTGAACCTGTTCTCCTCTGAACATTCCTGTCTGTGAACCTGTTCTCCTCTGAACATTCCTGTCTGTGAACCTGTTCTTCCTCTGAACATTCCTGTCTGTGAACCTGTTGTCTTCTGAAAATTTCTGTCTGTGAACCTGTTCTCCTCTGAACATTCCTGTCTGTGAACCTGTTCTCCTCTGAACATTCCTGTCTGTGAACCTGTTCTCTTCTGAACATTTCTGTCTATGGACCTGTTATTCCTCTGAACATTCCTGTCTGTGAACCTGTTCTCCTCTGAACATTCCTGTCTGTGAACCTGTTCTCCTCTGAACATTCCTGTCTGTGAACCTGTTCTCCTCTGAACATTCCTGTCTGTGAACCTGTTCTTCCTCTGAACATTCCTGTCTGTGAACCTGTTGTCTTCTGAAAATTTCTGTCTGTGAACCTGTTCTCCTCTGAACATTCCTGTCTGTGAACCTGTTCTCCTCTGAACATTCCTGTCTGTGAACCTGTTCTCTTCTGAACATTTCTGTCTATGGACCTGTTATTCCTCTGAACATTCCTGTCTGTGAACCTGTTCTCCTCTGAACATTCCTGTCTGTGAACCTGTTCTCCTCTGAACATTCCTGTCTGTGAACCTGTTCTCCTCTGAACATTCCTGTCTATGAACATGTTCTTCCTCTGAACATTCCTGTCTGTGAACCTGTTCTCTTCTGAACATTTCTGTCTATGGACCTGTTATTCCTCTGAACATTCCTGTCTGTGAACCTGTTCTCCTCTGAACATTCCTGTCTGTGAACCTGTTCTCCTCTGAACATTCCTGTCTGTGAACCTGTTCTCCTCTGAACATTCCTGTCTATGAACATGTTCTTCCTCTGAACATTCCTGACTGTGAACCTGTTCTTCCTCTGAACATTCCTGTCTGTGAACCTATTATTCCCCTGAACATTCCTGTCTGTGAACCTGTTCTTCCTCTGAACATTCCTGACTGTGAACCTGTTCTCCCCCTGAACATTCCAGACTGTGAACCTGTTCTTCCTCTGAACATTCCTGTCAGTGAACCTGTTCTTCCTCTGAACATTCCTGTCTGTGAACCTGTTCTTCCTCTAAACATTCCTGTCTGTGAACCTGTTCTTCCTTTGAACATTCCTGTCTGTGAACCTGTTCTTCCTCTGAACATTCCTGTCTGTGAACCTGTTCTTCCTCTGAACATTCCTGTCTGTGAACCTGTTCTTCCTCTGAACATTCCTGTCTGTGAACCTGTTCTTCCTCTGAACATTCCTGTCTGTGAACCTGTTCTTCCTTTGAACATTCCTGTCTGTGAACCTGTTCTTCCTCTGAACATTCCTGTCTGTGAACCTGTTCTTCCTCTGAACATTCCTTTCTGTGAACCTGTTCTTCCTCTGAACATTCCTGTCTGTTAACCTGTTCTCCCCTGAACATTCCTGTCTGTGAACCTGTTCTCCCTCTGCATATTCCTGTCTGTGATCCTGTTCTCCCCCTGAACATTCCTGTCTGTGAACCTGTTCTCCTCTGAACATTCCTGTCTGTGAACCTGTTCTCCCTCTGAACATTCCTGTCTGTGAACCTGTTCTTCCTCTTAACATTCCTGTCTGTGAACATGTTCTCCTCTGAACATTCCTGTCTGTGAACCTGTTCTTCCTCTGAACATTCCTTTCTGTGAACCTGTTCTTCCTCTGAACATTCCTGTCCGTGAAACTGTTCTTCCTCTGAACATTCCTGTCTGTGAACCTGTTCTCCTCTGAACATTCCTGTCTGTGAACCTGTTCTCCTCTGAACATTCCTGTCTGTGAACCTGTTCTCCCTCTGAACATTCCTGTCTGTGAACCTGTTCTTCCTCTTAACATTCCTGTCTGTGAACATGTTCTCCTCTGAACATTCCTGTCTGTGAACCTGTTCTTCCTCTGAACATTCCTGTCTGTGAACCTGTTCTCCCTCTGAACATTCCTGTCCGTGAAACTGTTCTTCCTCTGAACATTCCTGTCTGTGAACCTGTTCTCCTCTGAACATTCCTGTCTGTGAACCTGTTCTCCTCTGAACATTCCTGTCTGTGAACCTGTTCTCCCTCTGAACATTCCTGTCTGTGAACCTGTTCTTCCTCTTAACATTCCTGTCTGTGAACATGTTCTCCTCTGAACATTCCTGTCTGTGAACCTGTTCTTCCTCTGAACATTCCTTTCTGTGAACCTGTTCTTCCTCTGAACATTCCTGTCCGTGAAACTGTTCTTCCTCTGAACATTCCTGTCTGTGAACCTGTTCTCCTCTGAACATTCCTGTCTGTGAACCTGTTCTCCTCTGAACATTCCTGTCTGTGAACCTGTTCTCCCTCTGAACATTCCTGTCTGTGAACCTGTTCTTCCTCTTAACATTCCTGTCTGTGAACATGTTCTCCTCTGAACATTCCTGTCTGTGAACCTGTTCTTCCTCTGAACATTCCTGTCTGTGAACCTGTTCTCCCTCTGAACATTCCTGTCCGTGAAACTGTTCTTCCTCTGAACATTCCTGTCTGTGAACCTGTTCTCCTCTGAACATTCCTGTCTGTGAACCTGTTCTCCTCTGAACATTCCTGTCTGTGAACCTGTTCTCCCTCTGAACATTCCTGTCTGTGAACCTGTTCTTCCTCTTAACATTCCTGTCTGTGAACATGTTCTCCTCTGAACATTCCTGTCTGTGAACCTGTTCTTCCTCTGAACATTCCTCTCCGTGAAACTGTTCTTCCTCTGAACATTCCTGTCTGTGAACCTGTTCTTCCTCTGAACATTCCTGTCTGTGAACCTGTTCTCCTCTGAACATTCCTGTCTGTGAACCTGTTCTTCCTCTGAACATTCCTGTCTGTGAACCTGTTCTTCCTCTGAACATTCCTGTCTGTGAACCTGTTCTTCCTCTGAACATTCCTGTCCGTGAACCTGTTCTCCTCTGAACATTCCTGTCTGTGAACCTGTTCTTCCTCTGAACATTCCTGTCTGTGGACCTGTTCTCCTCTGAACATTCCTGTCTGTGAACCTGTTCTTCCTCTGAACATTCCTGTCTGTGAACCTGTTCTTCCTCTGAACATTCCTGTCTGTGAACCTGTTCTCCTCTGAACATTCCTGTCTGTGAACCTGTTCTCCCTCTGAACATTCCTGTCTGTGAACCTGTTCTTCCTCTGAACATTCCTGTCTGTGAACCTGTTCTTCCTCTGAACATTCCTGTCTGTGAACCTGTTCTTCCTCTGAACATTCCTGTCTGTGGACCTGTTCTCCTCTGAACATTCCTGTCTGTGAACCTGTTCTTCCTCTGAACATTCCTGTATGTGAACCTGTTCTCCTCTGAACATTCCTGTCTCTGAACCTGTTCTTCCTCTGAACATTCCTGTCTGCGGACCTGTTCTTCCTCTGAACATTCCTGACTGTGAACCTGTTCTTCCTCTGAACATTCCTGTCTGTGAACCTGTTCTCCTCTGAACATTCCTGTCTGTGAACCTGTTCTCCTCTGAACATTCCTGTCTGTGAACCTGTTCTTCCTCTGAACATTCCTGTATGTGAACCTGTTCTCCTCTGAACATTCCTGTCTGTGAACCTGTTCTTCCTCTGAACATTCCTGTCTGTGGACCTGTTCTTCCTCTGAACATTCCTGACTGTGAACCTGTTCTTCCTCTGAACATTCCTGTCTGTGAACCTGTTCTTCCTCTGAACATTCCTGACTGTGAACCTGTTCTTCCTCTGAACATTCCTGTCTGTGAACCTGTTCTCCTCTGAACATTCCTGTCTGTGAACCTGTTCTTCCTCTGAACATTCCTGTCTGTGAACCTGTTCTCCTCTGAACATTCCTGTCTGTGAACCTGTTCTCCTCTGAACATTCCTGTCTGTGAACCTGTTCTTCCTCTGAACATTCCTGTCTGTGAACCTGTTCTCTTCTGAACATTTCTGTCTGTGGACCTGTTCTTCCTCTGAACATTCCTGTCTGTGAACCTGTTCTTCCTCTGAACATTCCTGTCTGTGAACCTGTTCTTCCTCTGAACATTCCTGTCTGTGGACCTGTTCTCCTCTGAACATTCCTGTCTGTGAACCTGTTCTTCCTCTGAACATTCCTGTATGTGAACCTGTTCTCCTCTGAACATTCCTGTCTGTGAACCTGTTCTTCCTCTGAACATTCCTGTCTGTGGACCTGTTCTTCCTCTGAACATTCCTGACTGTGAACCTGTTCTTCCTCTGAACATTCCTGTCTGTGAACCTGTTCTCCTCTGAACATTCCTGTCTGTGAACCTGTTCTCCTCTGAACATTCCTGTCTGTGAACCTGTTCTCTTCTGAACATTTCTGTCTGTGGACCTGTTCTTCCTCTGAACATTCCTGTCTGTGAACCTGTTCTCCTCTGAACATTCCTGTCTGTGAACCTGTTCTCCTCTGAACATTCCTGTCTGTGAACCTGTTCTTCCTCTGAACATTCCTGTCTGTGAACCTGTTGTCTTCTGAACATTTCTGTCTGTGAACCTGTTCTCCTCTGAACATTCCTGTCTGTGAACCTGTTCTCCTCTGAACATTCCTGTCTGTGAACCTGTTCTCTTCTGAACATTTCTGTCTATGGACCTGTTATTCCTCTGAACATTCCTGTCTGTGAACCTGTTCTCCTCTGAACATTCCTGTCTGTGAACCTGTTCTCCTCTGAACATTCCTGTCTGTGAACCTGTTCTCCTCTGAACATTCCTGTCTGTGAACCTGTTCTTCCTCTTAACATTCCTGTCTGTGAACATGTTCTCCTCTGAACATTCCTGTCTGTGAACCTGTTCTTCCTCTGAACATTCCTGTCTGTGAACCTGTTCTTCCTCTGAACATTCCTGTCTATGAACATGTTCTTCCTCTGAACATTCCTGTCTGTGAACCTGTTCTCCTCTGAACATTCCTGTCTGTGAACCTGTTCTCCTCTGAACATTCCTGTCTGTGAACCTGTTCTCCTCTGAACATTCCTGTCTGTGAACCTGTTCTTCCTCTTAACATTCCTGTCTGTGAACATGTTCTCCTCTGAACATTCCTGTCTGTGAACCTGTTCTTCCTCTGAACATTCCTGTCTGTGAACCTGTTCTTCCTCTGAACATTCCTGTCTATGAACATGTTCTTCCTCTGAACATTCCTGTCTGTGAACCTGTTCTCCCTCTGAACATTCCTGTCTGTGAACCTGTTCTTCCTCTGAACATTCCTGTCTGTGAACCTGTTCTTCCTCTGAACATTCCTGTCTGTGAACCTGTTCTTCCTCTGAACATTCCTGTCTGTGGACCTGTTCTCCTCTGAACATTCCTGTCTGTGAACCTGTTCTTCCTCTGAACATTCCTGTATGTGAACCTGTTCTCCTCTGAACATTCCTGTCTGTGAACCTGTTCTTCCTCTTAACATTCCTGTCTGTGAACATGTTCTCCTCTGAACATTCCTGTCTGTGAACCTGTTCTTCCTCTGAACATTCCTGTCTGTGAACCTGTTCTTCCTCTGAACATTCCTGTCTGTGAACCTGTTCTTCCTCTTAACATTCCTGTCTGTGAACATGTTCTCCTCTGAACATTCCTGTCTGTGAACCTGTTCTTCCTCTGAACATTCCTGTCTGTGAACCTGTTCTTCCTCTGAACATTCCTGTCTATGAACATGTTCTTCCTCTGAACATTCCTGTCTGTGAACCTGTTCTCCTCTGAACATTCCTGTCTGTGAACCTGTTCTCCTCTGAACATTCCTGTCTGTGAACCTGTTCTCCTCTGAACATTCCTGTCTGTGAACCTGTTCTTCCTCTTAACATTCCTGTCTGTGAACATGTTCTCCTCTGAACATTCCTGTCTGTGAACCTGTTCTTCCTCTGAACATTCCTGTCTGTGAACCTGTTCTTCCTCTGAACATTCCTGTCTATGAACATGTTCTTCCTCTGAACATTCCTGTCTGTGAACCTGTTCTCCCTCTGAACATTCCTGTCTGTGAACCTGTTCTTCCTCTGAACATTCCTGTCTGTGAACCTGTTCTTCCTCTGAACATTCCTGTCTGTGAACCTGTTCTTCCTCTGAACATTCCTGTCTGTGGACCTGTTCTCCTCTGAACATTCCTGTCTGTGAACCTGTTCTCCTCTGAACATTCCTGTCTGTGAACCTGTTCTTCCTCTGAACATTCCTGTATGTGAACCTGTTCTCCTCTGAACATTCCTGTCTGTGAACCTGTTCTTCCTCTGAACATTCCTGTCTGTGGACCTGTTCTTCCTCTGAACATTCCTGACTGTGAACCTGTTCTTCCTCTGAACATTCCTGTCTGTGAACCTGTTCTTCCTCTGAACATTCCTGTCTGTGAACCTGTTCTCCTCTGAACATTCCTGTCTGTGAACCTGTTCTCCTCTGAACATTCCTGTCTGTGAACCTGTTCTCCTCTGAACATTCCTGTCTGTGAACCTGTTCTCCTCTGAACATTCCTGTCTGTGAACCTGTTCTTCCTCTGAACATTCCTGTCTGTGAACCTGTTGTCTTCTGAACATTTCTGTCTGTGAACCTGTTCTCCTCTGAACATTCCTGTCTGTGAACCTGTTCTCCTCTGAACATTCCTGTCTGTGAACCTGTCCTCTTCTGAACATTTCTGTCTATGGACCTGTTATTCCTCTGAACATTCCTGTCTGTGAACCTGTTCTCCTCTGAACATTCCTGTCTGTGAACCTGTTCTCCTCTGAACATTCCTGTCTGTGAACCTGTTCTCCTCTGAACATTCCTGTCTGTGAACCTGTTCTCCTCTGAACATTCCTGTCTGTGAACCTGTTCTCCTCTGAACATTCCTGTCTGTGAACCTGTTCTCCTCTGAACATTCCTGTCTATGAACATGTTCTTCCTCTGAACATTCCTGTCTGTGAACCTGTTCTCCTCTGAACATTCCTGTCTGTGAACCTGTTCTCCTCTGAACATTCCTGTCTGTGAACCTGTTCTCTTCTGAACATTTCTGTCTGTGGACCTGTTCTTCCTCTGAACATTCCTGTCTGTGAACCTGTTCTCCTCTGAACATTCCTGTCTGTGAACCTGTTCTCCTCTGAAGATTCCTGTCTGTGAACCTGTTCTTCCTCTGAACATTCCTGTCTGTGAACCTGTTGTCTTCTGAACATTTCTGTCTGTGAACCTGTTCTCCTCTGAACATTCCTGTCTGTGAACCTGTTCTCCTCTGAACATTCCTGTCTGTGAACCTGTTCTCTTCTGAACATTTCTGTCTATGGACCTGTTATTCCTCTGAACATTCCTGTCTGTGAACCTGTTCTCCTCTGAACATTCCTGTCTGTGAACCTGTTCTCCTCTGAACATTCCTGTCTGTGAACCTGTTCTCCTCTGAACATTCCTGTCTGTGAACCTGTTCTTCCTCTTAACATTCCTGTCTGTGAACATGTTCTCCTCTGAACATTCCTGTCTGTGAACCTGTTCTTCCTCTGAACATTCCTGTCTGTGAACCTGTTCTTCCTCTGAACATTCCTGTCTGTGAACCTGTTCTTCCTCTTAACATTCCTGTCTGTGAACATGTTCTCCTCTGAACATTCCTGTCTGTGAACCTGTTCTTCCTCTGAACATTCCTGTCTGTGAACCTGTTCTTCCTCTGAACATTCCTGTCTGTGAACCTGTTCTTCCTCTGAACATTCCTGTCTGTGAACCTGTTCTTCCTCTGAACATTCCTGTCTATGAACCTGTTCTTCCTCTGAACATTCCTGTCTGTGAACCTGTTCTTCCTCTGAACATTCCTGTCTGTGAACCTGTTCTCTTCTGAACATTTCTGTCTATGGACCTGTTATTCCTCTGAACATTCCTGTCTGTGAACCTGTTCTCCTCTGAACATTCCTGTCTGTGAACCTGTTCTCCTCTGAACATTCCTGTCTGTGAACATGTTCTCCTCTGAACATTCCTGTCTGTGAACCTGTTCTTCCTCTTAACATTCCTGTCTGTGAACATGTTCTCCTCTGAACATTCCTGTCTGTGAACCTGTTCTTCCTCTGAACATTCCTGTCTGTGAACATGTTCTCCTCTGAACATTCCTGTCTGTGAACCTGTTCTTCCTCTGAACATTCCTGTCTATGAACATGTTCTTCCTCTGAACATTCCTGTCTGTGAACCTGTTCTCCCTCTGAACATTCCTGTCTGTGAACCTGTTCTTCCTCTGAACATTCCTGTCTGTGAACCTGTTCTTCCTCTGAACATTCCTGTCTGTGAACCTGTTCTTCCTCTGAACATTCCTGTCTGTGGACCTGTTCTCCTCTGAACATTCCTGTCTGTGAACCTGTTCTTCCTCTGAACATTCCTGTATGTGAACCTGTTCTCCTCTGAATTTTCCTGTCTGTGAACCTGTTCTTCCTCTGAACATTCCTGTCTGTGGACCTGTTCTTCCTCTGAACATTCCTGACTGTGAACCTGTTCTTCCTCTGAACATTCCTGTCTGTGAACCTGTTCTCCTCTGAACATTCCTGTCTGTGAACCTGTTCTCCTCTGAACATTCCTGTCTGTGAACCTGTTCTTCCTCTGAACATTCCTGTATGTGAACCTGTTCTCCTCTGAACATTCCTGTCTGTGAACCTGTTCTTCCTCTGAACATTCCTGTCTGTGGACCTGTTCTTCCTCTGAACATTCCTGACTGTGAACCTGTTCTTCCTCTGAACATTCCTGTCTGTGAACCTGTTCTTCCTCTGAACATTCCTGACTGTGAACCTGTTCTTCCTCTGAACATTCCTGTCTGTGAACCTGTTCTCCTCTGAACATTCCTGTCTGTGAACCTGTTCTTCCTCTGAACATTCCTGTCTGTGAACCTGTTCTCCTCTGAACATTCCTGTCTGTGAACCTGTTCTCCTCTGAACATTCCTGTCTGTGAACCTGTTCTCCTCTGAACATTCCTGTCTGTGAACCTGTTCTTCCTCTGAACATTCCTGTCTGTGAACCTGTTGTCTTCTGAACATTTCTGTCTGTGAACCTGTTCTCCTCTGAACATTCCTGTCTGTGAACCTGTTCTCCTCTGAACATTCCTGTCTGTGAACCTGTTCTCTTCTGAACATTTCTGTCTATGGACCTGTTATTCCTCTGAACATTCCTGTCTGTGAACCTGTTCTCCTCTGAACATTCCTGTCTGTGAACCTGTTCTCCTCTGAACATTCCTGTCTGTGAACCTGTTCTCCTCTGAACATTCCTGTCTGTGAACCTGTTCTCCTCTGAACATTCCTGTCTGTGAACCTGTTCTCCTCTGAACATTCCTGTCTGTGAACCTGTTCTCCTCTGAACATTCCTGTCTATGAACCTGTTCTCCTCTGAACATTCCTGTCTGTGAACCTGTTCTCTTCTGAACATTTCTGTCTGTGGACCTGTTCTTCCTCTGAACATTCCTGTCTGTGAACCTGTTCTCCTCTGAACATTCCTGTCTGTGAACCTGTTCTCCTCTGAACATTCCTGTCTGTGAACCTGTTCTTCCTCTGAACATTCCTGTCTGTGAACCTGTTGTCTTCGAAACATTTCTGTCTGTGAACCTGTTCTCCTCTGAACATTCCTGTCTGTGAACCTGTTCTCCTCTGAACATTCCTGTCTGTGAACCTGTTCTCTTCTGAACATTTCTGTCTATGGACCTGTTATTCCTCTGAACATTCCTGTCTGTGAACCTGTTCTCCTCTGAACATTCCTGTCTGTGAACCTGTTCTCCTCTGAACATTCCTGTCTGTGAACCTGTTCTCCTCTGAACATTCCTCTCTGTGAACCTGTTCTTCCTCTTAACATTCCTGTCTGTGAACATGTTCTCCTCTGAACATTCCTGTCTGTGAACCTGTTCTTCCTCTGAACATTCCTGTCTGTGAACCTGTTCTTCCTCTGAACATTCCTGTCTATGAACATGTTCTTGCTCTGAACATTCCTGTCTGTGAACCTGTTCTCCTCTGAACATTCCTGTCTGTGAACCTGTTCTCCTCTGAACATTCCTGTCTGTGAACCTGTTCTCCTCTGAACATTCCTGTCTGTGAACCTGTTCTTCCTCTTAACATTCCTGTCTGTGAACCTGTTCTCCTCTGAACATTCCTGTCTGTGAACCTGTTCTTCCTCTGAACATTCCTGTCTGTGAACCTGTTCTTCCTCTGAACATTCCTGTCTATGAACATGTTCTTCCTCTGAACATTCCTGTCTGTGAACCTGTTCTCCCTCTGAACATTCCTGTCTGTGAACCTGTTCTTCCTCTGAACATTCCTGTCTGTGAACCTGTTCTTCCTCTGAACATTCCTGTCTGTGAACCTGTTCTTCCTCTGAACATTCCTGTCTGTGGACCTGTTCTCCTCTGAACATTCCTGTCTGTGAACCTGTTCTTCCTCTGAACATTCCTGTATGTGAACCTGTTCTCCTCTGAACATTCCTGTCTGTGAACCTGTTCTTCCTCTTAACATTCCTGTCTGTGAACATGTTCTCCTCTGAACATTCCTGTCTGTGAACCTGTTCTTCCTCTGAACATTCCTGTCTGTGAACCTGTTCTTCCTCTGAACATTCCTGTCTGTGAACCTGTTCTTCCTCTTAACATTCCTGTCTGTGAACATGTTCTCCTCTGAACATTCCTGTCTGTGAACCTGTTCTTCCTCTGAACATTCCTGTCTGTGAACCTGTTCTTCCTCTGAACATTCCTGTCTATGAACATGTTCTTCCTCTGAACATTCCTGTCTGTGAACCTGTTCTCCTCTGAACATTCCTGTCTGTGAACCTGTTCTCCTCTGAACATTCCTGTCTGTGAACCTGTTCTCCTCTGAACATTCCTGTCTGTGAACCTGTTCTTCCTCTTAACATTCCTGTCTGTGAACATGTTCTCCTCTGAACATTCCTGTCTGTGAACCTGTTCTTCCTCTGAACATTCCTGTCTGTGAACCTGTTCTTCCTCTGAACATTCCTGTCTATGAACATGTTCTTCCTCTGAACATTCCTGTCTGTGAACCTGTTCTCCCACTGAACATTCCTGTCTGTGAACCTGTTCTTCCTCTGAACATTCCTGTCTGTGAACCTGTTCTTCCTCTGAACATTCCTGTCTGTGAACCTGTTCTTCCTCTGAACATTCCTGTCTGTGGACCTGTTCTCCTCTGAACATTCCTGTCTGTGAACCTGTTCTTCCTCTGAACATTCCTGTATGTGAACCTGTTCTCCTCTGAATTTTCCTGTCTGTGAACCTGTTCTTCCTCTGAACATTCCTGTCTGTGGACCTGTTCTTCCTCTGAACATTCCTGACTGTGAACCTGTTCTTCCTCTGAACATTCCTGTCTGTGAACCTGTTCTCCTCTGAACATTCCTGTCTGTGAACCTGTTCTCCTCTGAACATTCCTGTCTGTGAACCTGTTCTTCCTCTGAACATTCCTGTATGTGAACCTGTTCTCCTCTGAACATTCCTGTCTGTGAACCTGTTCTTCCTCTGAACATTCCTGTCTGTGGACCTGTTCTTCCTCTGAACATTCCTGACTTTGAACCTGTTCTTCCTCTGAACATTCCTGTCTGTGAACCTGTTCTTCCTCTGAACATTCCTGACTGTGAACCTGTTCTTCCTCTGAACATTCCTGTCTGTGAACCTGTTCTCCTCTGAACATTCCTGTCTGTGAACCTGTTCTTCCTCTGAACATTCCTGTCTGTGAACCTGTTCTCCTCTGAACATTCCTGTCTGTGAACCTGTTCTCCTCTGAACATTCCTGTCTGTGAACCTGTTCTTCCTCTGAACATTCCTGTCTGTGAACCTGTTCTCTTCTGAACATTTCTGTCTGTGGACCTGTTCTTCCTCTGAACAATCCTGTCTGTGAACCTGTTCTTTTTCTGAACATTCCTGTCTGTGAACCTGTTCTTCCTCTGAACATTCCTGTCTGTGAACCTGTTCTCCTCTGAACATTCCTGTGTGTGAACCTGTTCTTCCTCTGAACATTCCTGTCTGTGAACCTGTTCTCCTCTGAACATTCCTGTCTGTGAACCTGTTCTCCTCTGAACATTCCTGTCTGTGAACCTGTTCTCTTCTGAACATTTCTGTCTGTGGACCTGTTCTTCCTCTGAACATTCCTGTCTGTGAACCTGTTCTCCTCTGAACATTCCTGTCTGTGAACCTGTTCTCCTCTGAACATTCCTGTCTGTGAACCTGTTCTTCCTCTGAACATTCCTGTCTGTGAACCTGTTGTCTTCTGAACATTTCTGTCTGTGAACCTGTTCTCCTCTGAACATTCCTGTCTGTGAACCTGTTCTCCTCTGAACATTCCTGTCTGTGAACCTGTTCTCTTCTGAACATTTCTGTCTATGGACCTGTTATTCCTCTGAACATTCCTGTCTGTGAACCTGTTCTCCTCTGAACATTCCTGTCTGTGAACCTGTTCTCCTCTGAACATTCCTGTCTGTGAACCTGTTCTCCTCTGAACATTCCTGTCTGTGAACCTGTTCTTCCTCTTAACATTCCTGTCTGTGAACATGTTCTCCTCTGAACATTCCTGTCTGTGAACCTGTTCTTCCTCTGAACATTCCTGTCTATGAACATGTTCTTCCTCTGAACATTCCTGTCTGTGAACCTGTTCTCCCTCTGAACATTCCTGTCTGTGAACCTGTTCTTCCTCTGAACATTCCTGTCTGTGAACCTGTTCTTCCTCTGAACATTCCTGTCTGTGAACCTGTTCTTCCTCTGAACATTCCTGTCTGTGGACCTGTTCTCCTCTGAACATTCCTGTCTGTGAACCTGTTCTTCCTCTGAACATTCCTGTATGTGACCCTGTTCTCCTCTGAATTTTCCTGTCTGTGAACCTGTTCTTCCTCTGAACATTCCTGTCTGTGGACCTGTTCTTCCTCTGAACATTCCTGACTGTGAACCTGTTCTTCCTCTGAACATTCCTGTCTGTGAACCTGTTCTCCTCTGAACATTCCTGTCTGTGAACCTGTTCTCCTCTGAACATTCCTGTCTGTGAACCTGTTCTTCCTCTGAACATTCCTGTATGTGAACCTGTTCTCCTCTGAACATTCCTGTCTGTGAACCTGTTCTTCCTCTGAACATTCCTGTCTGTGAACCTGTTCTCCTCTGAACATTACTGTCTGTGAACCTGTTCTTCCTCTGAACATTCCTGTCTGTGAACCTGTTCTTCCTCTGAACATTCCTGACTGTGAACCTGTTCTTCCTCTGAACATTCCTGTCTGTGAACCTGTTCTCCCCCTGAACATTCCTGACTGTGAACCTGTTCTTCCTCTGAACATTCCTGTCTGTGAACCTGTTCTTCCTCTGAACATTCCTGACTGTGAACCTGTTCTTCCTCTGAACATTCCTGTCTGTGAACCTGTTCTCCTCTGAACATTCCTGTCTGTGAACCTGTTCTCCTCTGAACATTCCTGTCTGTGGACCTGTTCTTCCTCTGAACATTCCTGACTGTGAACCTGTTCTTCCTCTGAACATTCCTGTCTGTGAACCTGTTCTTCCTCTGAACATTCGTGTCTGTGAACCTGTTCTTCCTCTGAACATTCCTGTCTGTGAACCTGTTCTTCCTCTGAACATTCCTGTCTGTGAACCTGTTCTTCCTCTAAACATTCCTGTCTGTGAACCTGTTCTTCCTTTGAACATTCCTGTCTGTGAACCTGTTCTTCCTCTGAACATTCCTGTCTGTGAACCTGTTCTTCCTCTGAACATTCCTGTCTGTGAACCTGTTCTTCCTCTGAACATTCCTTTCTGTGAACCTGTTCTTCCTCTGAACATTCCTGTCTGTGAACCTGTTCTCCCCTGAACATTCCTGTCTGTGAACCTGTTCTCCCCCTGAACATTCCTGTCTGTGAACCTGTTCTCCCTCTGCATATTCCTGTCTGTGATCCTGTTCTCCCCCTGAACATTCCTGTCTGTGAACCTGTTCTCCCTCTGAACATTCCTGTCTGTGAACCTGTTCTTCCTCTGAACATTCCTGTCTGTGATCCTGTTGTCCCCCTGAACATTCCTGTCTGTGAACCTGTTCTCCCTCTGAACATTGCTGATTGTGAACCTGTTCTTCCTCTGAACATTCCTGTCTGTGAACCTGTTCTCCTCTGAACATTCCTGTCTGTGAACCTGTTCTCCTCTGAACATTCCTGTCTGTGAACCTGTTCTCCTCTGAACATTCCTGTCTGCGAACCTGTTCTTCCTCTGAACATTCCTGTCTGTGTACATGTTCTCCTCTGAAAATTCCTGTCTGTGAACCTGTTCTTCCTCTGAACATTCCTGTCTGTGAACCTGTTCTTCCTCTGAACATTCCTGTCTGTGAACCTGTTCTTCCTCTGAACATTCCTGACTGTGAACCTGTTCTTCCTCTGAACATTCCTGACTGTGAACCTGTTCTTCTTCTGAACATTCCTGTCTGTGAACCTGTTCTCCCCCTGAACATTCCTTTCTGTGAACCTGTTCTCCTCTGAACATTCCTGTCTGTGAACCTGTTCTTCCTCTGAACATTCCTGTCTGTGAACCTGTTCTTCCTCTGAACATTCCAGTCTGTGTACCTGTTCTCTCTCTGAAACTTTCCTGTCTGTGGACCTGTTCTCTATCTGAACATTCCTGTCTGTGGACCTGTTCTCCTCTGAACCTTTCCTGTTCGAGGACCTGTTCTCACTCTGAACATTCCTGTCTGTGAACCTGTTCTGCCACTGAACATTCATGTCTGTGAACCTGTTCTCCCCCTGAACATTCCTGTCTGTGAACCTGTTCTCCCCCTGAACATTCCTGTCTGTGAACCTGTTCTTCCTCTGAACATTCCTTTCTGTGAACCTGTTCTTCCTCTGAACATTCCTGTCTGTGAACCTGTTCTCCCCCTGAACATTCCTGTCTGTGAACCTGTTCTTCCTCTGAACATTCCTGTCTGTGGACCTGTTCTTCCTCTGAACATTCCTGACTGTGAACCTGTTCTTCCTCTGAACATTCCTGTCTGTGAACCTGTTCTCCTCTGAACATTCCTGTCTGTGAACCTGTTCTCCTCTGAACATTCCTGTCTGTGAACCTGTTCTTCCTCTGAACATTCCTGTCTGTGAACCTGTTCTCTTCTGAACATTTCTGTCTGTGGACCTGTTCTTCCTCTGAACAATCCTGTCTGTGAACCTGTTCTTTTTCTGAACATTCCTGTCTGTGAACCTGTTCTTCCTCTGAACATTCCTGTCTGTGAACCTGTTCTCCTCTGAACATTCCTGTCTGTGAACCTGTTCTTCCTCTGAACATTCCAGTCTGTGAACCTGTTCTCTTCTGAACATTTCTGTCTGTGGACCTGTTCTTCCTCTGAACATTCCTGTCTGTGAACCTGTTCTCCTCTGAACATTCCTGTCTGTGAACCTGTTCTCCTCTGAACATTCCTGTCTGTGAACCTGTTCTTCCTCTGAACATTCCTGTCTGTGAACCTGTTGTCTTCTGAAAATTTCTGTCTGTGAACCTGTTCTCCTCTGAACATTCCTGTCTGTGAACCTGTTCTCCTCTGAACATTCCTGTCTGTGAACCTGTTCTCTTCTGAACATTTCTGTCTATGGACCTGTTATTCCTCTGAACATTCCTGTCTGTGAACCTGTTCTCCTCTGAACATTCCTGTCTGTGAACCTGTTCTCCTCTGAACATTCCTGTCTGTGAACCTGTTCTCCTCTGAACATTCCTGTCTGTGAACCTGTTCTTCCTCTGAACATTCCTGTCTGTGAACCTGTTCTCTTCTGAACATTTCTGTCTGTGGACCTGTTCTTCCTCTGAACAATCCTGTCTGTGAACCTGTTCTTTTTCTGAACATTCCTGTCTGTGAACCTGTTCTTCCTCTGAACATTCCTGTCTGTGAACCTGTTCTCCTCTGAACATTCCTGTCTGTGAACCTGTTCTTCCTCTGAACATTCCTGTCTGTGAACCTGTTCTCTTCTGAACATTTCTGTCTGTGGACCTGTTCTTCCTCTGAACATTCCTGTCTGTGAACCTGTTCTCCTCTGAACATTCCTGTCTGTGAACCTGTTCTCCTCTGAACATTCCTGTCTGTGAACCTGTTCTTCCTCTGAACATTCCTGTCTGTGAACCTGTTGTCTTCTGAAAATTTCTGTCTGTGAACCTGTTCTCCTCTGAACATTCCTGTCTGTGAACCTGTTCTCCTCTGAACATTCCTGTCTGTGAACCTGTTCTCTTCTGAACATTTCTGTCTATGGACCTGTTATTCCTCTGAACATTCCTGTCTGTGAACCTGTTCTCCTCTGAACATTCCTGTCTGTGAACCTGTTCTCCTCTGAACATTCCTGTCTGTGAACCTGTTCTCCTCTGAACATTCCTGTCTGTGAACCTGTTCTTCCTCTGAACATTCCTGTCTGTGAACCTGTTCTTCCTCTGAACATTCCTGTCTGTGAACCTGTTCTCCTCTGAACATTCCTGTCTGTGAACCTGTTCTTCCTCTGAACATTCCTGTCTGTGAACCTGTTCTTCCTCTGAACATTCCTGTCTGTGAACCTGTTCTCCTCTGAACATTCCTGTCTGTGAACCTGTTCTTCCTCTGAACATTCCTGTCTGTGAACCTGTTCTTCCTCTGAACATTCCTGTCTGTGAACCTGTTCTTCCTCTGAACATTCCTGTCTGTGAACCTGTTCTTCCTCTGAACATTCCTGTCTATGAACCTGTTCTTCCTCTGAACATTCCTGTCTGTGAACCTGTTCTTCCTCTGAACATTCCTGTCTGTGAACCTGTTCTTCCTCTGAACATTCCTGTCTATGAACCTGTTCTTCCTCTGAACATTCCTGTCTGTGAACCTGTTCTTCCTCTGAACATTCCTGTCTGTGAACCTGTTCTCCTCTGAACATTCCTGTCTGTGAACCTGTTCTTCCTCTGAACATTCCTGTCTGTGAACCTGTTCTTCCTCTGAACATTCCTGTCTGTGAACCTGTGCTCCTCTGAACATTCCTGTCTGTGAACCTGTTCTCCTCTGAACATTCCTGTCTGTGAACCTGTTCTCCTCTGAACATTCCTGTCTGTGAACCCGTTCTTCCTCTGAACATTCCTGTCTGTTAACCTGTTCTCCTCTGAACATTCCTGTCTGTGAACCTGTTCTTCCTCTGAACATTCCTGTCTGTGAACCTGTTCTCCTCTGAACATTACTGTCTGTGAACCTGTTCTTCCTCTGAACATTCCTGTCTGTGAACCTGTTCTTCCTCTGAGCATTCCTGTCTGTGAACCTGTTCTTCCTCTGAACATTCCTGACTGTGAATCTGTTCTCCCCCTGAACATTCCTGACTGTGAACCTGTTCTTCCTCTGAACATTCCTGTCTGTGAACCTGTTCTTCCTCTGAACATTCCTGTCTGTGAACCTGTTCTTCCTCTGAACATTCCTGACTGTGAACCTGTTCTTCCTCTGAACATTCCTGTCTGTGAACCTATTATTCCCCTGAACATTCCTGTCTGTGAACCTGTTCTTCCTCTGAACATTCCTGACTGTGAACCTGTTCTCCCCCTGAACATTCCAGACTGTGAACCTGTTCTTCCTCTGAACATTCCTGTCTGTGAACCTGTTCTTCCTCTGAACATTCCTGTCTGTGAACCTGTTCTTCCTCTAAACATTCCTGTCTGTGAACCTGTTCTTCCTTTGAACATTCCTGTCTGTGAACCTGTTCTTCCTCTGAACATTCCTGTCTGTGAACCTGTTCTTCCTCTGAACATTCCTGTCTGTGAACCTGTTCTTCCTCTGAACATTCCTTTCTGTGAACCTGTTCTTCCTCTGAACATTCCTGTCTGTTAACCTGTTCTCCCCTGAACATTCCTGTCTGTGAACCTGTTCTCCCCCTGAACATTCCTGTCTGTGAACCTGTTCTCCCTCTGAACATTCCTGTCTGTGAACCTGTTCTTCCTCTGAACATTCCTGTCTGTGATCCTGTTGTCCCCCTGAACATTCCTGTCTGTGAACCTGTTCTTCCTCTGAACATTCCTGTCTGTGAACCTGTTCTTCCTCTAAACATTCCTGTCTGTGAACCTGTTCTTCCTTTGAACATTCCTGTCTGTGAACCTGTTCTTCCTCTGAACATTCCTGTCTGTGAACCTGTTCTTCCTCTGAACATTCCTGTCTGTGAACCTGTTCTTCCTCTGAACATTCCTTTCTGTGAACCTGTTCTTCCTCTGAACATTCCTGTCTGTTAACCTGTTCTCCCCTGAACATTCCTGTCTGTGAACCTGTTCTCCCCCTGAACATTCCTGTCTGTGAACCTGTTCTCCCTCTGCATATTCCTGTCTGTGATCCTGTTCTCCCCCTGAACATTCCTGTCTGTGAACCTGTTCTCCCTCTGAACATTCCTGTCTGTGAACCTGTTCTTCCTCTGAACATTCCTGTCTGTGATCCTGTTGTCCCCCTGAACATTCCTGTCTGTGAACCTGTTCTCCCTCTGAACATTGCTGATTGTGAACCTGTTCTTCCTCTGAACATTCCTGTCTGTGAACCTGTTCTCCTCTGAACATTCCTGTCTGTGAACCTGTTCTCATCTGAACATTCCTGTCTGTGAACCTGTTCTCCTCTGAACATTCCTGTCTGTGAACCTGTTCTTCCTCTGAACATTCCTGTATGTGAACCTGTTCTCCTCTGAACATTCCTGTCTGTGAACCTGTTCTTCCTCTGAACATTCCTGTCTGTGAACCTGTTCTTCCTCTGAACATTCCTGTCTGTGAACCTGTTCTCCTCTGAACATTCCTGTCTGTGAACCTGTTCTCCTCTGAACATTCCTGTCTGTGAACCTGTTCTCCTCTGAACATTCCTGTCTGTGAACCTGTTCTTCCTCTGAACATTCCTGTCTGTGAACCTGTTCTCCTCTGAACATTCCTGTCTGTGAACCTGTTCTCCTCTGAACATTCCTGTCTGTGAACCTGTTCTTCCTCTGAACATTCCTGTCTGTGAACCTGTTCTCTTCTGAACATTTCTGTCTGTGGACCTGTTCTTCCTCTGAACAATCCTGTCTGTGAACCTGTTCTTTTTCTGAACATTCCTGTCTGTGAACCTGTTCTTCCTCTGAACATTCCTGTCTGTGAACCTGTTCTCCTCTGAACATTCCTGTCTGTGAACCTGTTCTTCCTCTGAACATTCCTGTCTGTGAACCTGTTCTCTTCTGAACATTTCTGTCTGTGAACCTGTTCTCCTCTGAACATTCCTGTCTGTGAACCTGTTCTCCTCTGAACATTCCTGTCTGTGAACCTGTTCTTCCTCTGAACATTCCTGTCTGTGAACCTGTTGTCTTCTGAAAATTTCTGTCTGTGAACCTGTTCTCCTCTGAACATTCCTGTCTGTGAACCTGTTCTCCTCTGAACATTCCTGTCTGTGAACCTGTTCTCTTCTGAACATTTCTGTCTATGGACCTGTTATTCCTCTGAACATTCCTGTCTGTGAACCTGTTCTCCTCTGAACATTCCTGTCTGTGAACCTGTTCTCCTCTGAACATTCCTGTCTGTGAACCTGTTCTCCTCTGAACATTCCTGTCTGTGAACCTGTTCTTCCTCTGAACATTCCTGTCTGTGAACCTGTTCTTCCTCTGAACATTCCTGTCTGTGAACCTGTTCTCCTCTGAACATTCCTGTCTGTGAACCTGTTCTTCCTCTGAACATTCCTGTCTGTGAACCTGTTCTTCCTCTGAACATTCCTGTCTGTGAACCTGTTCTCCTCTGAACATTCCTGTCTGTGAACCTGTTCTTCCTCTGAACATTCCTGTCTGTGAACCTGTTCTTCCTCTGAACATTCCTGTCTGTGAACCTGTTCTCCTCTGAACATTCCTGTCTGTGAACCCGTTCTTCCTCTGAACATTCCTGTCTGTTAACCTGTTCTCCTCTGAACATTCCTGTCTGTGAACCTGTTCTTCCTCTGAACATTCCTGTCTGTGAACCTGTTCTTCCTCTGAACATTCCTGTCTGTGAACCTGTTCTCCTCTGAACATTCCTGTCTGTGAACCTGTTCTTCCTCTGAACATTCCTGTCTGTGAACCTGTTCTTCCTCTGAACATTCCTGTCTGTGAACCTGTTCTCCTCTGAACATTCCTGTCTGTGAACCCGTTCTTCCTCTGAACATTCCTGTCTGTTAACCTGTTCTCCTCTGAACATTCCTGTCTGTGAACCTGTTCTTCCTCTGAACATTCCTGTCTGTGAACCTGTTCTCCTCTGAACATTACTGTCTGTGAACCTGTTCTTCCTCTGAACATTCCTGTCTGTGAACCTGTTCTTCCTCTGAACATTCCTGACTGTGAATCTGTTCTCCCCCTGAACATTCCTGACTGTGAACCTGTTCTTCCTCTGAACATTCCTGTCTGTGAACCTGTTCTTCCTCTGAACATTCCTGTCTGTGAACCTGTTCTTCCTCTGAACATTCCTGACTGTGAACCTGTTCTTCCTCTGAACATTCCTGTCTGTGAACCTGTTCTTCCTCTGAACATTCCTGACTGTGAACCTGTTCTCCCCCTGAACATTCCAGACTGTGAACCTGTTCTTCCTCTGAACATTCCTGTCTGTGAACCTGTTCTTCCTCTGAACATTCCTGTCTGTGAACCTGTTCTTCCTCTAAACATTCCTGTCTGTGAACCTGTTCTTCCTTTGAACATTCCTGTCTGTGAACCTGTTCTTCCTCTGAACATTCCTGTCTGTGTACCTGTTCTTCCTCTGAACATTCCTGTCTGTGAACCTGTTCTTCCTCTGAACATTCCTTTCTGTGAACCTGTTCTTCCTCTGAACATTCCTGTCTGTTAACCTGTTCTCCCCTGAACATTCCTGTCTGTGAACCTGTTCTCCCCCTGAACATTCCTGTCTGTGAACCTGTTCTCCCTCTGCATATTCCTGTCTGTGATCCTGTTCTCCCCCTGAACATTCCTGTCTGTGAACCTGTTCTCCTTCTGAACATTCCTGTCTGTGAACCTGTTCTTCCTCTGAACATTCCTGTCTGTGATCCTGTTGTCCCCCTGAACATTCCTGTCTGTGAACCTGTTCTCCCTCTGAACATTGCTGATTGTGAACCTGTTCTTCCTCTGAACATTCCTGTCTGTGAACCTGTTCTCCTCTGAACATTCCTGTCTGTGAACCTGTTCTCCTCTGAACATTCCTGTCTGTGAACCTGTTCTCCTCTGAACATTCCTGTCTGTGAACCTGTTCTTCCTCTGAACATTCCTGTCTGTGTACATGTTCTCCTCTGAAAATTCCTGTCTGTGAACCTGTTCTTCCTCTGAACATTCCTGTCTGTGAACCTGTTCTTCCTCTGAACATTCCTGTCTGTGAACCTGTTCTTCCTCTGAACATTCCTGACTGTGAACCTGTTCTTCCTCTGAACATTCCTGACTGTGAACCTGTTCTTCTTCTGAACATTCCTGTCTGTGAACCTGTTCTCCTCTGAATTTTCCTGTCTGTGAACCTGTTCTTCCTCTGAACATTCCTGTCTGTGGACCTGTTCTTCCTCTGAACATTCCTGACTGTGAACCTGTTCTTCCTCTGAACATTCCTGTCTGTGAACCTGTTCTCCTCTGAACATTCCTGTCTGTGAACCTGTTCTTCCTCTGAACATTCCTGTCTGTGAACCTGTTCTTCCTCTGAACATTCCTGTCTGTGAACCTGTTCTTCCTCTGAACATTCCTGTCTATGAACCTGTTCTTCCTCTGAACATTCCTGTCTGTGAACCTGTTCTTCCTCTGAACATTCCTGTCTGTGAACCTGTTCTTCCTCTGAACATTCCTGTCTATGAACCTGTTCTTCCTCTGAACATTCCTGTCTGTGAACCTGTTCTTCCTCTGAACATTCCTGTCTGTGAACCTGTTCTCCTCTGAACATTCCTGTCTGTGAACCTGTTCTTCCTCTGAACATTCCTGTCTGTGAACCTGTTCTTCCTCTGAACATTCCTGTCTGTGAACCTGTGCTCCTCTGAACATTCCTGTCTGTGAACCTGTTCTCCTCTGAACATTCCTGTCTGTGAACCTGTTCTCCTCTGAACATTCCTGTCTGTGAACCCGTTCTTCCTCTGAACATTCCTGTCTGTTAACCTGTTCTCCTCTGAACATTCCTGTCTGTGAACCTGTTCTTCCTCTGAACATTCCTGTCTGTGAACCTGTTCTCCTCTGAACATTACTGTCTGTGAACCTGTTCTTCCTCTGAACATTCCTGTCTGTGAACCTGTTCTTCCTCTGAGCATTCCTGTCTGTGAACCTGTTCTTCCTCTGAACATTCCTGACTGTGAATCTGTTCTCCCCCTGAACATTCCTGACTGTGAACCTGTTCTTCCTCTGAACATTCCTGTCTGTGAACCTGTTCTTCCTCTGAACATTCCTGTCTGTGAACCTGTTCTTCCTCTGAACATTCCTGACTGTGAACCTGTTCTTCCTCTGAACATTCCTGTCTGTGAACCTATTATTCCCCTGAACATTCCTGTCTGTGAACCTGTTCTTCCTCTGAACATTCCTGACTGTGAACCTGTTCTCCCCCTGAACATTCCAGACTGTGAACCTGTTCTTCCTCTGAACATTCCTGTCTGTGAACCTGTTCTTCCTCTGAACATTCCTGTCTGTGAAGCTGTTCTTCCTCTAAACATTCCTGTCTGTGAACCTGTTCTTCCTTTGAACATTCCTGTCTGTGAACCTGTTCTTCCTCTGAACATTCCTGTCTGTGAACCTGTTCTTCCTCTGAACATTCCTGTCTGTGAACCTGTTCTTCCTCTGAACATTCCTTTCTGTGAACCTGTTCTTCCTCTGAACATTCCTGTCTGTTAACCTGTTCTCCCCTGAACATTCCTGTCTGTGAACCTGTTCTCCCCCTGAACATTCCTGTCTGTGAACCTGTTCTCCCTCTGCATATTCCTGTCTGTGATCCTGTTCTCCCCCTGAACATTCCTGTCTGTGAACCTGTTCTCCCTCTGAACATTCCTGTCTGTGAACCTGTTCTTCCTCTGAACATTCCTGTCTGTGATCCTGTTGTCCCCCTGAACATTCCTGTCTGTGAACCTGTTCTCCCTCTGAACATTGCTGATTGTGAACCTGTTCTTCCTCTGAACATTCCTGTCTGTGAACCTGTTCTCCTCTGAACATTCCTGTCTGTGAACCTGTTCTCCTCTGAACATTCCTGTCTGTGAACCTGTTCTCCTCTGAACATTCCTGTCTGTGAACCTGTTCTTCCTCTGAACATTCCTGTCTGTGTACATGTTCTCCTCTGAAAATTCCTGTCTGTGAACCTGTTCTTCCTCTGAACATTCCTGTCTGTGAACCTGTTCTTCCTCTGAACATTCCTGTCTGTGAACCTGTTCTTCCTCTGAACATTCCTGACTGTGAACCTGTTCTTCCTCTGAACATTCCTGACTGTGAACCTGTTCTTCTTCTGAACATTCCTGTCTGTGAACCTGTTCTCCTCTGAATTTTCCTGTCTGTGAACCTGTTCTTCCTCTGAACATTCCTGTCTGTGGACCTGTTCTTCCTCTGAACATTCCTGACTGTGAACCTGTTCTTCCTCTGAACATTCCTGTCTGTGAACCTGTTCTCCTCTGAACATTCCTGTCTGTGAACCTGTTCTCCTCTGAACATTCCTGTCTGTGAACCTGTTCTTCCTCTGAACATTCCTGTATGTGAACCTGTTCTCCTCTGAACATTCCTGTCTGTGAACCTGTTCTTCCTCTGAACATTCCTGTCTGTGGACCTGTTCTTCCTCTGAACATTCCTGACTGTGAACCTGTTCTTCCTCTGAACATTCCTGTCTGTGAACCTGTTCTTCCTCTGAACATTCCTGACTGTGAACCTGTTCTTCCTCTGAACATTCCTGTCTGTGAACCTGTTCTCCTCTGAACATTCCTGTCTGTGAACCTGTTCTTCCTCTGAACATTCCTGTCTGTGAACCTGTTCTCCTCTGAACATTCCTGTCTGTGAACCTGTTCTCCTCTGAACATTCCTGTCTGTGAACCTGTTCTTCCTCTGAACATTCCTGTCTGTGAACCTGTTCTCTTCTGAACATTTCTGTCTGTGGACCTGTTCTTCCTCTGAACAATCCTGTCTGTGAACCTGTTCTTTTTCTGAACATTCCTGTCTGTGAACCTGTTCTTCCTCTGAACATTCCTGTCTGTGAACCTGTTCTCCTCTGAACATTCCTGTCTGTGAACCTGTTCTTCCTCTGAACATTCCTGTCTGTGAACCTGTTCTCTTCTGAACATTTCTGTCTGTGGACCTGTTCTTCCTCTGAACATTCCTGTCTGTGAACCTGTTCTCCTCTGAACATTCCTGTCTGTGAACCTGTTCTCCTCTGAACATTCCTGTCTGTGAACCTGTTCTTCCTCTGAACATTCCTGTCTGTGAACCTGTTGTCTTCTGAAAATTTCTGTCTGTGAACCTGTTCTCCTCTGAACATTCCTGTCTGTGAACCTGTTCTCCTCTGAACATTCCTGTCTGTGAACCTGTTCTCTTCTGAACATTTCTGTCTATGGACCTGTTATTCCTCTGAACATTCCTGTCTGTGAACCTGTTCTCCTCTGAACATTCCTGTCTGTGAACCTGTTCTCCTCTGAACATTCCTGTCTGTGAACCTGTTCTCCTCTGAACATTCCTGTCTGTGAACCTGTTCTTCCTCTGAACATTCCTGTCTGTGAACCTGTTCTTCCTCTGAACATTCCTGTCTGTGAACCTGTTCTCCTCTGAACATTCCTGTCTGTGAACCTGTTCTTCCTCTGAACATTCCTGTCTGTGAACCTGTTCGCCTCTGAACATTCCTGTCTGTGAACCTGTTCTTCCTCTGAACATTCCTGTCTGTGAACCTGTTCTTCCTCTGAACATTCCTGTCTGTGAACCTGTTCTTCCTCTGAACATTCCTGTCTGTGAACCTGTTCTCTTCTGAACATTTCTGTCTGTGGACCTGTTCTTCCTCTGAACATTCCTGTCTGTGAACCTGTTCTCCTCTGAACATTCCTGTCTGTGAACCTGTTCTCCTCTGAACATTCCTGTCTGTGAACCTGTTCTTCCTCTGAACATTCCTGTCTGTGAACCTGTTGTCTTCTGAAAATTTCTGTCTGTGAACCTGTTCTCCTCTGAACATTCCTGTCTGTGAACCTGTTCTCCTCTGAACATTCCTGTCTGTGAACCTGTTCTCTTCTGAACATTTCTGTCTATGGACCTGTTATTCCTCTGAACATTCCTGTCTGTGAACCTGTTCTCCTCTGAACATTCCTGTCTGTGAACCTGTTCTCCTCTGAACATTCCTGTCTGTGAACCTGTTCTCCTCTGAACATTCCTGTCTGTGAACCTGTTCTTCCTCTGAACATTCCTGTCTGTGAACCTGTTCTTCCTCTGAACATTCCTGTCTGTGAACCTGTTCTCCTCTGAACATTCCTGTCTGTGAACCTGTTCTTCCTCTGAACATTCCTGTCTGTGAACCTGTTCTTCCTCTGAACATTCCTGTCTGTGAACCTGTTCGCCTCTGAACATTCCTGTCTGTGAACCTGTTCTTCCTCTGAACATTCCTGTCTGTGAACCTGTTCTTCCTCTGAACATTCCTGTCTGTGAACCTGTTCTTCCTCTGAACATTCCTGTCTGTGAACCTGTTCATCCTCTGAACATTCCTGTCTGTGAACCTGTTCTTCCTCTGAACATTCCTGTCTGTGAACCTGTTCTTCCTCTGAACATTCCTGTCTGTGAACCTGTTCTTCCTCTGAACATTCCTGTCTATGAACCTGTTCTTCCTCTGAACATTCCTGTCTGTGAACCTGTTCTTCCTCTGAACATTCCTGTCTGTGAACCTGTTCTCCTCTGAACATTCCTGTCTGTGAACCTGTTCTTCCTCTGAACATTCCTGTCTGTGAACCTGTTCTTCCTCTGAACATTCCTGTCTGTGAACCTGTGCTCCTCTGAACATTCCTGTCTGTGAACCTGTTCTCCTCTGAACATTCCTGTCTGTGAACCTGTTCTCCTCTGAACATTCCTGTCTGTGAACCCGTTCTTCCTCTGAACATTCCTGTCTGTTAACCTGTTCTCCTCTGAACATTCCTGTCTGTGAACCTGTTCTTCCTCTGAACATTCCTGTCTGTGAACCTGTTCTCCTCTGAACATTACTGTCTGTGAACCTGTTCTTCCTCTGAACATTCCTGTCTGTGAACCTGTTCTTCCTCTGAGCATTCCTGTCTGTGAACCTGTTCTTCCTCTGAACATTCCTGACTGTGAATCTGTTCTCCCCCTGAACATTCCTGACTGTGAACCTGTTCTTCCTCTGAACATTCCTGTCTGTGAACCTGTTCTTCCTCTGAACATTCCTGTCTGTGAACCTGTTCTTCCTCTGAACATTCCTGACTGTGAACCTGTTCTTCCTCTGAACATTCCTGTCTGTGAACCTATTATTCCCCTGAACATTCCTGTCTGTGAACCTGTTCTTCCTCTGAACATTCCTGACTGTGAACCTGTTCTCCCCCTGAACATTCCAGACTGTGAACCTGTTCTTCCTCTGAACATTCCTGTCTGTGAACCTGTTCTTCCTCTGAACATTCCTGTCTGTGAACCTATTCTTCCTCTAAACATTCCTGTCTGTGAACCTGTTCTTCCTTTGAACATTCCTGTCTGTGAACCTGTTCTTCCTCTGAACATTCCTGTCTGTGAACCTATTCTTCCTCTGAACATTCCTGTCTGTGAACCTGTTCTTCCTCTGAACATTCCTTTCTGTGAACCTGTTCTTCCTCTGAACATTCCTGTCTGTTAACCTGTTCTCCCCTGAACATTCCTGTCTGTGAACCTGTTCTCCCCCTGAACATTCCTGTCTGTGAACCTGTTCTCCCTCTGCATATTCCTGTCTGTGATCCTGTTCTCCCCCTGAACATTCCTGTCTGTGAACCTGTTCTCCCTCTGAACATTCCTGTCTGTGAACCTGTTCTTCCTCTGAACATTCCTGTCTGTGATCCTGTTGTCCCCCTGAACATTCCTGTCTGTGAACCTGTTCTCCCTCTGAACATTGCTGATTGTGAACCTGTTCTTCCTCTGAACATTCCTGTCTGTGAACCTGTTCTCCTCTGAACATTCCTGTCTGTGAACCTGTTCTCCTCTGAACATTCCTGTCTGTGAACCTGTTCTCCTCTGAACATTCCTGTCTGTGAACCTGTTCTTCCTCTGAACATTCCTGTCTGTGTACATGTTCTCCTCTGAAAATTCCTGTCTGTGAACCTGTTCTTCCTCTGAACATTCCTGTCTGTGAACCTGTTCTTCCTCTGAACATTCCTGTCTGTGAACCTGTTCTTCCTCTGAACATTCCTGACTGTGAACCTGTTCTTCCTCTGAACATTCCTGACTGTGAACCTGTTCTTCTTCTGAACATTCCTGTCTGTGAACCTGTTCTCCCCCTGAACATTCCTTTCTGTGAACCTGTTCTCCTCTGAACATTCCTGTCTGTGAACCTGTTCTCCCCCTGAACATTCCTGTCTGTGGACCTGATCTCCCCATGAACATTCCTGTCTGTGAACCCTTTCTTCCTCTGAACATTCCTGTCTGTGAACCTGTTCTCCTCTGAACATTCCTGTCTGTGAACCTGTTCTTCCTCTGAACATTCCTTTCTGTGAACCTGTTCTCCTCTGAACATTCCTGTCTGTGAACCTGTTCTTCCTCTGAACATTCCTGTCTGTGAACCTGTTCTCCTCTGAACATTCCAGTCTGTGTACCTGTTCTCTCTCTGAAACTTTCCTGTCTGTGGACCTGTTCTCCCTCTGAACATTCCTGTCTGTGGACTTGTTCTCCTGTGAACATTCCAGTCTGTGTACCTGTTCTCTCTCTGAACCTTTCCTGTCTGTGGACATGTTCTCTATCTGAACATTCCTGTCTGTGGACCTGTTCTCCTCTGAACCTTTCATGTTCGAGGACCTGTTCTCACTCTGAACATTCCTGTCTGTGAACCTGTTCTTCCTCTGAACATTCCTGTCTGTGAACCTGTTCTCCTCTGAACATTCCTGTCTGTGAACCTGTTCTTCTTCTGAACATTCCTGTCTGTGAACCTGTTCTTCCTCTGAACATTCCTGTCTGTGAACCTGTTCTTCCTCTGAACATTCCTGTCTATGAACCTGTTCTTCCTCTGAACATTCCTGTCTGTGAACCTGTTCTTCCTCTGAACATTCCTGTCTGTGAACCTGTTCTTCCTCTGAACATTCCTGTCTGTGGACCTGATCTCCCCCTGAACATTCCTGTCTGTGGACCTGTTCTTCCTCTGAACATTCCTGTCTGTGAACCTGTTCTTCCTCTGAACATTCCTGTCCGTGAAACTGTTCTTCCTCTGAACATTCCTGTCTGTGAACCTGTTCTTCCTCTGAACATTCCTGTCCGTGAAACTGTTCTTCCTCTGAACATTCCTGTCTGTGAACCTGTTCTTCCTCTGAACATTCCTGTCTGTGAACCTGTTCTCCTCTGAACATTCCTGTCTGTGAACCTGTTCTTCCTCTGAACATTCCTGTCTGTGAACCTGTTCTTCCTCTGAACATTCCTGTCTGTGAACCTGTTCTTCCTCTGAACATTCCTGTCCGTGAACCTGTTCTCCTCTGAACATTCCTGTCTGTGAACCTGTTCTTCCTCTGAACATTCCTGTCTGTGGACCTGTTCTCCTCTGAACATTCCTGTCTGTGAACCTGTTCTTCCTCTGAACATTCCTGTCTGTGAACCTGTTCTTCCTTTGAACATTCCTGTCTGTGAACCTGTTCTCCTCTGAACATTCCTGTCTGTGAACCTGTTCTCCCTCTGAACATTCCTGTCTGTGAACCTGTTCTTCCTCTGAACATTCCTGTCTGTGAACCTGTTCTTCCTCTGAACATTCCTGTCTGTGAACCTGTTCTTCCTCTGAACATTCCTGTCTGTGGACCTGTTCTCCTCTGAACATTCCTGTCTGTGAACCTGTTCTTCCTCTGAACATTCCTGTATGTGAACCTGTTCTCCTCTGAACATTCCTGTCTGTGAACCTGTTCTTCCTCTGAACATTCCTGTCTGTGGACCTGTTCTTCCTCTGAACATTCCTGACTGTGAACCTGTTCTTCCTCTGAACATTCCTGTCTGTGAACCTGTTCTCCTCTGAACATTCCTGTCTGTGAACCTGTTCTCCTCTGAACATTCCTGTCTGTGAACCTGTTCTTCCTCTGAACATTCCTGTATGTGAACCTGTTCTCCTCTGAACATTCCTGTCTGTGAACCTGTTCTTCCTCTGAACATTCCTGTCTGTGGACCTGTTCTTCCTCTGAACATTCCTGTCTGTGAACCTGTTCTTCCTCTGAACATTCCTGACTGTGAACCTGTTCTTCCTCTGAACATTCCTGTCTGTGAACCTGTTCTCCTCTGAACATTCCTGTCTGTGAACCTGTTCTTCCTCTGAACATTCCTGTCTGTGAACCTGTTCTCCTCTGAACATTCCTGTCTGTGAACCTGTTCTCCTCTGAACATTCCTGTCTGTGAACCTGTTCTTCCTCTGAACATTCCTGTCTGTGAACCTGTTCTCTTCTGAACATTTCTGTCTGTGGACCTGTTCTTCCTCTGAACAATCCTGTCTGTGAACCTGTTCTTTTTCTGAACATGCCTGTCTGTGAACCTGTTCTTCCTCTGAACATTCCTGTCTGTGAACCTGTTCTCCTCTGAACATTCCTGTCTGTGAACCTGTTCTTCCTCTGAACATTCCTGTCTGTGAACCTGTTCTCTTCTGAACATTTCTGTCTGTGGACCTGTTCTTCCTCTGAACATTCCTGTCTGTGAACCTGTTCTCCTCTGAACATTCCTGTCTGTGAACCTGTTCTCCTCTGAACATTCCTGTCTGTGAACCTGTTCTTCCTCTGAACATTCCTGTCTGTGAACCTGTTGTCTTCTGAACATTTCTGTCTGTGAACCTGTTCTCCTCTGAACATTCCTGTCTGTGAACCTGTTCTCCTCTGAACATTCCTGTCTGTGAACCTGTTCTCTTCTGAACATTTCTGTCTATGGACCTGTTATTCCTCTGAACATTCCTGTCTGTGAACCTGTTCTCCTCTGAACATTCCTGTCTGTGAACCTGTTCTCCTCTGAACATTCCTGTCTGTGAACCTGTTCTCCTCTGAACATTCCTGTCTGTGAACCTGTTCTCCTCTGAACATTCCTGTCTGTGAACCTGTTCTTCCTCTGAACATTCCTGTCTGTGAACCTGTTCTTCCTCTGAACATTCCTGTCTGTGAACCTGTTCTCCTCTGAACATTCCTGTCTGTGAACCTGTTCTTCCTCTGAACATTCCTGTCTGTGAACCTGTTCTTCGTCTGAACATTCCTGTCTGTGAACCTGTTCTCCTCTGAACATTCCTGTCTGTGAACCTGTTCTTCCTCTGAACATTCCTGTCTGTGAACCTGTTCTTCCTCTGAACATTCCTGTCTGTGAACCTGTTCTTCCTCTGAACATTCCTGTCTGTGAACCTGTTCTTCCTCTGAACATTCCTGTCTATGAACCTGTTCTTCCTCTGAACATTCCTGTCTGTGAACCTGTTCTTCCTCTGAACATTCCTGTCTGTGAACCTGTTCTCCTCTGAACATTCCTGTCTGTGAACCTGTTCTTCCTCTGAACATTCCTGTCTGTGAACCTGTTCTTCCTCTGAACATTCCTGTCTGTGAACCTGTGCTCCTCTGAACATTCCTGTCTGTGAACCTGTTCTCCTCTGAACATTCCTGTCTGTGAACCTGTTCTCCTCTGAACATTCCTGTCTGTGAACCCGTTCTTCCTCTGAACATTCCTGTCTGTTAACCTGTTCTCCTCTGAACATTCCTGTCTGTGAACCTGTTCTTCCTCTGAACATTCCTGTCTGTGAACCTGTTCTCCTCTGAACATTACTGTCCGTGAACCTGTTCTTCCTCTGAACATTCCTGTCTGTGAACCTGTTCTTCCTCTGAGCATTCCTGTCTGTGAACCTGTTCTTCCTCTGAACATTCCTGACTGTGAATCTGTTCTCCCCCTGAACATTCCTGTCTGTGAACCTGTTCTTCCTCTGAACATTCCTGTCTGTGAACCTGTTCTCCTCTGAACATTACTGTCCGTGAACCTGTTCTTCCTCTGAACATTCCTGTCTGTGAACCTGTTCTTCCTCTGAGCATTCCTGTCTGTGAACCTGTTCTTCCTCTGAACATTCCTGTCTGTGAACCTGTTCTTCCTCTGAACATTCCTGTCTATGAACCTGTTCTTCCTCTGAACATTCCTGTCTGTGAACCTGTTCTTCCTCTGAACATTCCTGTCTGTGAACCTGTTCTCCTCTGAACATTCCTGTCTGTGAACCTGTTCTTCCTCTGAACATTCCTGTCTGTGAACCTGTTCTTCCTCTGAACATTCCTGTCTGTGAACCTGTGCTCCTCTGAACATTCCTGTCTGTGAACCTGTTCTCCTCTGAACATTCCTGTCTGTGAACCTGTTCTCCTCTGAACATTCCTGTCTGTGAACCCGTTCTTCCTCTGAACATTCCTGTCTGTTAACCTGTTCTCCTCTGAACATTCCTGTCTGTGAACCTGTTCTTCCTCTGAACATTCCTGTCTGTGAACCTGTTCTCCTCTGAACATTACTGTCTGTGAACCTGTTCTTCCTCTGAACATTCCTGTCTGTGAACCTGTTCTTCCTCTGAGCATTCCTGTCTGTGAACCTGTTCTTCCTCTGAACATTCCTGACTGTGAATCTGTTCTCCCCCTGAACATTCCTGACTGTGAACCTGTTCTTCCTCTGAACATTCCTGTCTGTGAACCTGTTCTTCCTCTGAACATTCCTGTCTGTGAACCTGTTCTTCCTCTGAACATTCCTGACTGTGAACCTGTTCTTCCTCTGAACATTCCTGTCTGTGAACCTATTATTCCCCTGAACATTCCTGTCTGTGAACCTGTTCTTCCTCTGAACATTCCTGACTGTGAACCTGTTCTCCCCCTGAACATTCCAGACTGTGAACCTGTTCTTCCTCTGAACATTCCTGTCTGTGAACCTGTTCTTCCTCTGAACATTCCTGTCTGTGAACCTATTCTTCCTCTAAACATTCCTGTCTGTGAACCTGTTCTTCCTTTGAACATTCCTGTCTGTGAACCTGTTCTTCCTCTGAACATTCCTGTCTGTGAACCTGTTCTTCCTCTGAACATTCCTGTCTGTGAACCTGTTCTTCCTCTGAACATTCCTTTCTGTGAACCTGTTCTTCCTCTGAACATTCCTGTCTGTTAACCTGTTCTCCCCTGAACATTCCTGTCTGTGAACCTGTTCTCCCCCTGAACATTCCTGTCTGTGAACCTGTTCTCCCTCTGCATATTCCTGTCTGTGATCCTGTTCTCCCCCTGAACATTCCTGTCTGTGAACCTGTTCTCCCTCTGAACATTCCTGTCTGTGAACCTGTTCTTCCTCTGAACATTCCTGTCTGTGATCCTGTTGTCCCCCTGAACATTCCTGTCTGTGAACCTGTTCTCCCTCTGAACATTGCTGATTGTGAACCTGTTCTTCCTCTGAACATTCCTGTCTGTGAACCTGTTCTCCTCTGAACATTCCTGTCTGTGAACCTGTTCTCCTCTGAACATTCCTGTCTGTGAACCTGTTCTCCTCTGAACATTCCTGTCTGTGAACCTGTTCTTCCTCTGAACATTCCTGTCTGTGTACATGTTCTCCTCTGAAAATTCCTGTCTGTGAACCTGTTCTTCCTCTGAACATTCCTGTCTGTGAACCTGTTCTTCCTCTGAACATTCCTGTCTGTGAACCTGTTCTTCCTCTGAACATTCCTGACTGTGAACCTGTTCTTCCTCTGAACATTCCTGACTGTGAACCTGTTCTTCTTCTGAACATTCCTGTCTGTGAACCTGTTCTCCCCCTGAACATTCCTTTCTGTGAACCTGTTCTCCTCTGAACATTCCTGTCTGTGAACCTGTTCTCCCCCTGAACATTCCTGTCTGTGGACCTGATCTCCCCATGAACATTCCTGTCTGTGAATCCTTTCTTCCTCTGAACATTCCTGTCTGTGAACCTGTTCTCCTCTGAACATTCCTGTCTGTGAACCTGTTCTTCCTCTGAACATTCCTTTCTGTGAACCTGTTCTCCTCTGAACATTCCTGTCTGTGAACCTGTTCTTCCTCTGAACATTCCTGTCTGTGAACCTGTTCTCCTCTGAACATTCCAGTCTGTGTACCTGTTCTCTCTCTGAAACTTTCCTGTCTGTGGACCTGTTCTCCCTCTGAACATTCCTGTCTGTGGACTTGTTCTCCTGTGAACATTCCAGTCTGTGTACCTGTTCTCTCTCTGAACCTTTCCTGTCTGTGGACATGTTCTCTATCTGAACATTCCTGTCTGTGGACCTGTTCTCCTCTGATCCTTTCATGTTCGAGGACCTGTTCTCACTCTGAACATTCCTGTCTGTGAACCTGTTCTTCCTCTGAACATTCCTGTCTGTGAACCTGTTCTCCTCTGAACATTCCTGTCTGTGAACCTGTTCTTCTTCTGAACATTCCTGTCTGTGAACCTGTTCTTCCTCTGAACATTCCTGTCTGTGAACCTGTTCTTCCTCTGAACATTCCTGTCTATGAACCTGTTCTTCCTCTGAACATTCCTGTCTGTGAACCTGTTCTTCCTCTGAACATTCCTGTCTGTGAACCTGTTCTTCCTCTGAACATTCCTGTCTGTGGACCTGATCTCCCCCTGAACATTCCTGTCTGTGGACCTGTTCTTCCTCTGAACATTCCTGTCTGTGAACCTGTTCTTCCTCTGAACATTCCTGTCCGTGAAACTGTTCTTCCTCTGAACATTCCTGTCTGTGAACCTGTTCTTCCTCTGAACATTCCTGTCTGTGAACCTGTTCTCCTCTGAACATTCCTGTCTGTGAACCTGTTCTTCCTCTGAACATTCCTGTCCGTGAAACTGTTCTTCCTCTGAACATTCCTGTCTGTGAACCTGTTCTTCCTCTGAACATTCCTGTCTGTGAACCTGTTCTCCTCTGAACATTCCTGTCTGTGAACCTGTTCTTCCTCTGAACATTCCTGTCTGTGAACCTGTTCTTCCTCTGAACATTCCTGTCTGTGAACCTGTTCTTCCTCTGAACATTCCTGTCCGTGAACCTGTTCTCCTCTGAACATTCCTGTCTGTGAACCTGTTCTTCCTCTGAACATTCCTGTCTGTGGACCTGTTCTCCTCTGAACATTCCTGTCTGTGAACCTGTTCTTCCTCTGAACATTCCTGTCTGTGAACCTGTTCTTCCTTTGAACATTCCTGTCTGTGAACCTGTTCTCCTCTGAACATTCCTGTCTGTGAACCTGTTCTCCCTCTGAACATTCCTGTCTGTGAACCTGTTCTTCCTCTGAACATTCCTGTCTGTGAACCTGTTCTTCCTCTGAACATTCCTGTCTGTGAACCTGTTCTTCCTCTGAACATTCCTGTCTGTGGACCTGTTCTCCTCTGAACATTCCTGTCTGTGAACCTGTTCTTCCTCTGAACATTCCTGTATGTGAACCTGTTCTCCTCTGAACATTCCTGTCTGTGAACCTGTTCTTCCTCTGAACATTCCTGTCTGTGGACCTGTTCTTCCTCTGAACATTCCTGACTGTGAACCTGTTCTTCCTCTGAACATTCCTGTCTGTGAACCTGTTCTCCTCTGAACATTCCTGTCTGTGAACCTGTTCTCCTCTGAACATTCCTGTCTGTGAACCTGTTCTTCCTCTGAACATTCCTGTATGTGAACCTGTTCTCCTCTGAACATTCCTGTCTGTGAACCTGTTCTTCCTCTGAACATTCCTGTCTGTGGACCTGTTCTTCCTCTGAACATTCCTGACTGTGAACCTGTTCTTCCTCTGAACATTCCTGTCTGTGAACCTGTTCTTCCTCTGAACATTCCTGACTGTGAACCTGTTCTTCCTCTGAACATTCCTGTCTGTGAACCTGTTCTCCTCTGAACATTCCTGTCTGTGAACCTGTTCTTCCTCTGAACATTCCTGTCTGTGAACCTGTTCTCCTCTGAACATTCCTGTCTGTGAACCTGTTCTCCTCTGAACATTCCTGTCTGTGAACCTGTTCTTCCTCTGAACATTCCTGTCTGTGAACCTGTTCTCTTCTGAACATTTCTGTCTGTGGACCTGTTCTTCCTCTGAACAATCCTGTCTGTGAACCTGTTCTTTTTCTGAACATGCCTGTCTGTGAACCTGTTCTTCCTCTGAACATTCCTGTCTGTGAACCTGTTCTCCTCTGAACATTCCTGTCTGTGAACCTGTTCTTCCTCTGAACATTCCTGTCTGTGAACCTGTTCTCTTCTGAACATTTCTGTCTGTGGACCTGTTCTTCCTCTGAACATTCCTGTCTGTGAACCTGTTCTCCTCTGAACATTCCTGTCTGTGAACCTGTTCTCCTCTGAACATTCCTGTCTGTGAACCTGTTCTTCCTCTGAACATTCCTGTCTGTGAACCTGTTGTCTTCTGAACATTTCTGTCTGTGAACCTGTTCTCCTCTGAACATTCCTGTCTGTGAACCTGTTCTCCTCTGAACATTCCTGTCTGTGAACCTGTTCTCTTCTGAACATTTCTGTCTATGGACCTGTTATTCCTCTGAACATTCCTGTCTGTGAACCTGTTCTCCTCTGAACATTCCTGTCTGTGAACCTGTTCTCCTCTGAACATTCCTGTCTGTGAACCTGTTCTCCTCTGAACATTCCTGTCTGTGAACCTGTTCTCCTCTGAACATTCCTGTCTGTGAACCTGTTCTTCCTCTGAACATTCCTGTCTGTGAACCTGTTCTTCCTCTGAACATTCCTGTCTGTGAACCTGTTCTCCTCTGAACATTCCTGTCTGTGAACCTGTTCTTCCTCTGAACATTCCTGTCTGTGAACCTGTTCTTCGTCTGAACATTCCTGTCTGTGAACCTGTTCTCCTCTGAACATTCCTGTCTGTGAACCTGTTCTTCCTCTGAACATTCCTGTCTGTGAACCTGTTCTTCCTCTGAACATTCCTGTCTGTGAACCTGTTCTTCCTCTGAACATTCCTGTCTGTGAACCTGTTCTTCCTCTGAACATTCCTGTCTATGAACCTGTTCTTCCTCTGAACATTCCTGTCTGTGAACCTGTTCTTCCTCTGAACATTCCTGTCTGTGAACCTGTTCTCCTCTGAACATTCCTGTCTGTGAACCTGTTCTTCCTCTGAACATTCCTGTCTGTGAACCTGTTCTTCCTCTGAACATTCCTGTCTGTGAACCTGTGCTCCTCTGAACATTCCTGTCTGTGAACCTGTTCTCCTCTGAACATTCCTGTCTGTGAACCTGTTCTCCTCTGAACATTCCTGTCTGTGAACCCGTTCTTCCTCTGAACATTCCTGTCTGTTAACCTGTTCTCCTCTGAACATTCCTGTCTGTGAACCTGTTCTTCCTCTGAACATTCCTGTCTGTGAACCTGTTCTTCCTCTGAACATTCCTGACTGTGAACCTGTTCTTCCTCTGAACATTCCTGTCTGTGAACCTATTATTCCCCTGAACATTCCTGTCTGTGAACCTGTTCTTCCTCTGAACATTCCTGACTGTGAACCTGTTCTCCCCCTGAACATTCCAGACTGTGAACCTGTTCTTCCTCTGAACATTCCTGTCTGTGAACCTGTTCTTCCTCTGAACATTCCTGTCTGTGAACCTATTCTTCCTCTAAACATTCCTGTCTGTGAACCTGTTCTTCCTTTGAACATTCCTGTCTGTGAACCTGTTCTTCCTCTGAACATTCCTGTCTGTGAACCTGTTCTTCCTCTGAACATTCCTGTCTGTGAACCTGTTCTTCCTCTGAACATTCCTTTCTGTGAACCTGTTCTTCCTCTGAACATTCCTGTCTGTTAACCTGTTCTCCCCTGAACATTCCTGTCTGTGAACCTGTTCTCCCCCTGAACATTCCTGTCTGTGAACCTGTTCTCCCTCTGCATATTCCTGTCTGTGATCCTGTTCTCCCCCTGAACATTCCTGTCTGTGAACCTGTTCTCCCTCTGAACATTCCTGTCTGTGAACCTGTTCTTCCTCTGAACATTCCTGTCTGTGATCCTGTTGTCCCCCTGAACATTCCTGTCTGTGAACCTGTTCTCCCTCTGAACATTGCTGATTGTGAACCTGTTCTTCCTCTGAACATTCCTGTCTGTGAACCTGTTCTCCTCTGAACATTCCTGTCTGTGAACCTGTTCTCCTCTGAACATTCCTGTCTGTGAACCTGTTCTCCTCTGAACATTCCTGTCTGTGAACCTGTTCTTCCTCTGAACATTCCTGTCTGTGTACATGTTCTCCTCTGAAAATTCCTGTCTGTGAACCTGTTCTTCCTCTGAACATTCCTGTCTGTGAACCTGTTCTTCCTCTGAACATTCCTGTCTGTGAACCTGTTCTTCCTCTGAACATTCCTGACTGTGAACCTGTTCTTCCTCTGAACATTCCTGACTGTGAACCTGTTCTTCTTCTGAACATTCCTGTCTGTGAACCTGTTCTCCCCCTGAACATTCCTTTCTGTGAACCTGTTCTCCTCTGAACATTCCTGTCTGTGAACCTGTTCTCCCCCTGAACATTCCTGTCTGTGGACCTGATCTCCCCATGAACATTCCTGTCTGTGAATCCTTTCTTCCTCTGAACATTCCTGTCTGTGATCCTGTTCTCCTCTGAACATTCCTGTCTGTGAACCTGTTCTTCCTCTGAACATTCCTTTCTGTGAACCTGTTCTCCTCTGAACATTCCTGTCTGTGAACCTGTTCTTCCTCTGAACATTCCTGTCTGTGAACCTGTTCTCCTCTGAACATTCCAGTCTGTGTACCTGTTCTCTCTCTGAAACTTTCCTGTCTGTGGACCTGTTCTCCCTCTGAACATTCCTGTCTGTGGACTTGTTCTCCTGTGAACATTCCAGTCTGTGTACCTGTTCTCTCTCTGAACCTTTCCTGTCTGTGGACATGTTCTCTATCTGAACATTCCTGTCTGTGGACCTGTTCTCCTCTGATCCTTTCATGTTCGAGGACCTGTTCTCACTCTGAACATTCCTGTCTGTGAACCTGTTCTTCCTCTGAACATTCCTGTCTGTGAACCTGTTCTCCTCTGAACATTCCTGTCTGTGAACCTGTTCTTCTTCTGAACATTCCTGTCTGTGAACCTGTTCTTCCTCTGAACATTCCTGTCTGTGAACCTGTTCTTCCTCTGAACATTCCTGTCTATGAACCTGTTCTTCCTCTGAACATTCCTGTCTGTGAACCTGTTCTTCCTCTGAACATTCCTGTCTGTGAACCTGTTCTTCCTCTGAACATTCCTGTCTGTGGACCTGATCTCCCCCTGAACATTCCTGTCTGTGGACCTGTTCTTCCTCTGAACATTCCTGTCTGTGAACCTGTTCTTCCTCTGAACATTCCTGTCCGTGAAACTGTTCTTCCTCTGAACATTCCTGTCTGTGAACCTGTTCTTCCTCTGAACATTCCTGTCTGTGAACCTGTTCTCCTCTGAACATTCCTGTCTGTGAACCTGTTCTTCCTCTGAACATTCCTGTCCGTGAAACTGTTCTTCCTCTGAACATTCCTGTCTGTGAACCTGTTCTTCCTCTGAACATTCCTGTCTGTGAACCTGTTCTCCTCTGAACATTCCTGTCTGTGAACCTGTTCTTCCTCTGAACATTCCTGTCTGTGAACCTGTTCTTCCTCTGAACATTCCTGTCTGTGAACCTGTTCTTCCTCTGAACATTCCTGTCCGTGAACCTGTTCTCCTCTGAACATTCCTGTCTGTGAACCTGTTCTTCCTCTGAACATTCCTGTCTGTGGACCTGTTCTCCTCTGAACATTCCTGTCTGTGAACCTGTTCTTCCTCTGAACATTCCTGTCTGTGAACCTGTTCTTCCTTTGAACATTCCTGTCTGTGAACCTGTTCTCCTCTGAACATTCCTGTCTGTGAACCTGTTCTCCCTCTGAACATTCCTGTCTGTGAACCTGTTCTTCCTCTGAACATTCCTGTCTGTGAACCTGTTCTTCCTCTGAACATTCCTGTCTGTGAACCTGTTCTTCCTCTGAACATTCCTGTCTGTGGACCTGTTCTCCTCTGAACATTCCTGTCTGTGAACCTGTTCTTCCTCTGAACATTCCTGTATGTGAACCTGTTCTCCTCTGAACATTCCTGTCTGTGAACCTGTTCTTCCTCTGAACATTCCTGTCTGTGGACCTGTTCTTCCTCTGAACATTCCTGACTGTGAACCTGTTCTTCCTCTGAACATTCCTGTCTGTGAACCTGTTCTCCTCTGAACATTCCTGTCTGTGAACCTGTTCTCCTCTGAACATTCCTGTCTGTGAACCTGTTCTTCCTCTGAACATTCCTGTATGTGAACCTGTTCTCCTCTGAACATTCCTGTCTGTGAACCTGTTCTTCCTCTGAACATTCCTGTCTGTGGACCTGTTCTTCCTCTGAACATTCCTGACTGTGAACCTGTTCTTCCTCTGAACATTCCTGTCTGTGAACCTGTTCTTCCTCTGAACATTCCTGACTGTGAACCTGTTCTTCCTCTGAACATTCCTGTCTGTGAACCTGTTCTCCTCTGAACATTCCTGTCTGTGAACCTGTTCTTCCTCTGAACATTCCTGTCTGTGAACCTGTTCTCCTCTGAACATTCCTGTCTGTGAACCTGTTCTCCTCTGAACATTCCTGTCTGTGAACCTGTTCTTCCTCTGAACATTCCTGTCTGTGAACCTGTTCTCTTCTGAACATTTCTGTCTGTGGACCTGTTCTTCCTCTGAACAATCCTGTCTGTGAACCTGTTCTTTTTCTGAACATGCCTGTCTGTGAACCTGTTCTTCCTCTGAACATTCCTGTCTGTGAACCTGTTCTCCTCTGAACATTCCTGTCTGTGAACCTGTTCTTCCTCTGAACATTCCTGTCTGTGAACCTGTTCTCTTCTGAACATTTCTGTCTGTGGACCTGTTCTTCCTCTGAACATTCCTGTCTGTGAACCTGTTCTCCTCTGAACATTCCTGTCTGTGAACCTGTTCTCCTCTGAACATTCCTGTCTGTGAACCTGTTCTTCCTCTGAACATTCCTGTCTGTGAACCTGTTGTCTTCTGAACATTTCTGTCTGTGAACCTGTTCTCCTCTGAACATTCCTGTCTGTGAACCTGTTCTCCTCTGAACATTCCTGTCTGTGAACCTGTTCTCTTCTGAACATTTCTGACTATGGACCTGTTATTCCTCTGAACATTCCTGTCTGTGAACCTGTTCTCCTCTGAACATTCCTGTCTGTGAACCTGTTCTCCTCTGAACATTCCTGTCTGTGAACCTGTTCTCCTCTGAACATTCCTGTCTGTGAACCTGTTCTCCTCTGAACATTCCTGTCTGTGAACCTGTTCTTCCTCTGAACATTCCTGTCTGTGAACCTGTTCTTCCTCTGAACATTCCTGTCTGTGAACCTGTTCTCCTCTGAACATTCCTGTCTGTGAACCTGTTCTTCCTCTGAACATTCCTGTCTGTGAACCTGTTCTTCGTCTGAACATTCCTGTCTGTGAACCTGTTCTCCTCTGAACATTCCTGTCTGTGAACCTGTTCTTCCTCTGAACATTCCTGTCTGTGAACCTGTTCTTCCTCTGAACATTCCTGTCTGTGAACCTGTTCTTCCTCTGAACATTCCTGTCTGTGAACCTGTTCTTCCTCTGAACATTCCTGTCTATGAACCTGTTCTTCCTCTGAACATTCCTGTCTGTGAACCTGTTCTTCCTCTGAACATTCCTGTCTGTGAACCTGTTCTCCTCTGAACATTCCTGTCTGTGAACCTGTTCTTCCTCTGAACATTCCTGTCTGTGAACCTGTTCTTCCTCTGAACATTCCTGTCTGTGAACCTGTGCTCCTCTGAACATTCCTGTCTGTGAACCTGTTCTCCTCTGAACATTCCTGTCTGTGAACCTGTTCTCCTCTGAACATTCCTGTCTGTGAACCCGTTCTTCCTCTGAACATTCCTGTCTGTTAACCTGTTCTCCTCTGAACATTCCTGTCTGTGAACCTGTTCTTCCTCTGAACATTCCTGTCTGTGAACCTGTTCTCCTCTGAACATTACTGTCCGTGAACCTGTTCTTCCTCTGAACATTCCTGTCTGTTAACCTGTTCTTCCTCTGAGCATTCCTGTCTGTGAACCTGTTCTTCCTCTGAACATTCCTGACTGTGAATCTGTTCTCCCCCTGAACATTCCTGACTGTGAACCTGTTCTTCCTCTGAACATTCCTGTCTGTGAACCTGTTCTTCCTCTGAACATTCCTGTCTGTGAACCTGTTCTTCCTCTGAACATTCCTGACTGTGAACCTGTTCTTCCTCTGAACATTCCTGTCTGTGAACCTATTATTCCCCTGAACATTCCTGTCTGTGAACCTGTTCTTCCTCTGAACATTCCTGACTGTGAACCTGTTCTCCCCCTGAACATTCCAGACTGTGAACCTGTTCTTCCTCTGAACATTCGTGTCTGTGAACCTGTTCTTCCTCTGAACATTCCTGTCTGTGAACCTGTTCTTCCTCTGAACATTCCTGTCTGTGAACCTGTTCTTCCTCTAAACATTCCTGTCTGTGAACCTGTTCTTCCTTTGAACATTCCTGTCTGTGAACCTGTTCTTCCTCTGAACATTCCTGTCTGTGAACCTGTTCTTCCTCTGAACATTCCTGTCTGTGAACCTGTTCTTCCTCTGAACATTCCTTTCTGTGAACCTGTTCTTCCTCTGAACATTCCTGTCTGTGAACCTGTTCTCCCCTGAACATTCCTGTCTGTGAACCTGTTCTCCCCCTGAACATTCCTGTCTGTGAACCTGTTCTCCTTCTGCATATTCCTGTCTGTGATCCTGTTCTCCCCCTGAACATTCCTGTCTGTGAACCTGTTCTCCCTCTGAACATTCCTGTCTGTGAACCTGTTCTTCCTCTGAACATTCCTGTCTGTGATCCTGTTGTCCCCCTGAACATTCCTGTCTGTGAACCTGTTCTCCCTCTGAACATTGCTGATTGTGAACCTGTTCTTCCTCTGAACATTCCTGTCTGTGAACCTGTTCTCCTCTGAACATTCCTGTCTGTGAACCTGTTCTCCTCTGAACATTCCTGTCTGTGAACCTGTTCTCCTCTGAACATTCCTGTCTGTGAACCTGTTCTTCCTCTGAACATTCCTGTCTGTGAACCTGTTCTTCCTCTGAACATTCCTGTCTGTGAACCTGTTCTTCCTCTGAACATTCCTGACTGTGAACCTGTTCTTCCTCTGAACATTCCTGACTGTGAACCTGTTCTTCTTCTGAACATTCCTGTCTGTGAACCTGTTCTCCCCCTGAACATTCCTTTCTGTGAACCTGTTCTCCTCTGAACATTCCTGTCTGTGAACCTGTTCTCCCCCTGAACATTCCTGTCTGTGGACCTGATCTCCCCATGAACATTCCTGTCTGTGAACCCTTTCTTCCTCTGAATATTCCTGTCTGTGAACCTGTTCTCCTCTGAACATTCCTGTCTGTGAACCTGTTCTTCCTCTGAACATTCCTGTCTGTGAACCTGTTCTTCCTCTGAACATTCCTGTCTGTGAACCTGTTCTCCTCTGAACATTCCAGTCTGTGTACCTGTTCTCTCTCTGAAACTTTCCTGTCTGTGGACCTGTTCTCCCTCTGAACATTCCTGTCTGTGGACTTGTTCTCCTGTGAACATTCCAGTCTGTGTACCTGTTCTCTCTGAACCTTTCCTGTCTGTGGACATGTTCTCTATCTGAACATTCCTGTCTGTGGACCTGTTCTCCTCTGAACCTTTCATGTTCGAGGACCTGTTCTCACTCTGAACATTCCTGTCTGTGAACCTGTTCTGCCACTGAACATTCATGTCTGTGAACCTGTTCTCCCCCTGAACATTCCTGTCTGTGAACCTGTTCTCCCCCTGAACATTCCTGTCTGTGAACCTGTTCTTCCTCTGAACATTCCTTTCTGTGAACCTGTTCTTCCTCTGAACATATAGTCTGTGAACCTGTTCTCCCCCTGAACATTCCTGTCTGTGAACCTGTTCTCCCCCTCAACATTCCTGTCTGTGAACCTGTTCTCCTCTGAACATTCCTGTCTGTGAACCTGTTCTTCCTCTGAACATTCCTGTCTGTGAACCTGTTCTCTTCTGAACATTTCTGTCTGTGGACCTGTTCTTCCTCTGAACATTCCTGTCTGTGAACCTGTTCTTCCTCTGAACATTCCTGTCCGTGAACCTGTTCTCCTCTGAACATTCCTGTCTGTGAACCTGCTCTTCCTCTGAACATTCCTGTCTGTGGACCTGTTCTCCTCTGAACATTCCTGTCTGTGAACCTGTTCTTCCTCTGAACATTCCTGTCTGTGAACCTGTTCTTCCTCTGAACATTCCTGTCTGTGAACCTGTTCTCCTCTGAACATTCCTGTCTGTGAACCTGTTCTCCCTCTGAACATTCCTGTCTGTGAACCTGTTCTTCCTCTGAACATTCCTGTCTGTGAACCTGTTCTTCCTCTGAACATTCCTGTCTGTGAACCTGTTCTTCCTCTGAACATTCCTGTCTGTGGACCTGTTCTCCTCTGAACATTCCTGTCTGTGAACCTGTTCTTCCTCTGAACATTCCTGTATGTGAACCTGTTCTCCTCTGAACATTCCTGTCTGTGAACCTGTTCTTCCTCTGAACATTCCTGTCTGTGGACCTGTTCTTCCTCTGAACATTCCTGACTGTGAACCTGTTCTTCCTCTGAACATTCCTGTCTGTGAACCTGTTCTCCTCTGAACATTCCTGTCTGTGAACCTGTTCTCCTCTGAACATTCCTGTCTGTGAACCTGTTCTTCCTCTGAACATTCCTGTATGTGAACCTGTTCTCCTCTGAACATTCCTGTCTGTGAACCTGTTCTTCCTCTGAACATTCCTGTCTGTGGACCTGTTCTTCCTCTGAACATTCCTGACTGTGAACCTGTTCTTCCTCTGAACATTCCTGTCTGTGAACCTGTTCTCCTCTGAACATTCCTGTCTGTGAACCTGTTCTCCTCTGAACATTCCTGTCTGTGGACCTGTTCTTCCTCTGAACATTCCTGACTGTGAACCTGTTCTTCCTCTGAACATTCCTGTCTGTGAACCTGTTCTCCTCTTAACATTCCTGTCTGTGAACCTGTTCTCCTCTGAACATTCCTGTCTGTGAACCTGTTCTTCCTCTGAACATTCCTGTCTGTGGACCTGTTCTTCCTCTGAACATTCCTGTCTGTGAACCTGTTCTTCCTCTGAACATTCCTGACTGTGAACCTGTTCTTCCTCTGAACATTCCTGACTGTGAACCTGTTCTTCCTCTGAACATTCCTGTCTGTGAACCTGTTCTCCTCTGAACATTCCTGTCTGTGAACCTGTTCTTCCTCTGAACATTCCTGTCTGTGAACCTGTTCTCCTCTGAACATTCCTGTCTGTGAACCTGTTCTCCTCTCAACATTCCTGTCTGTGAACCTGTTCTTCCTCTGAACATTCCTGTCTGTGAACCTGTTCTCCTCGGAACATTCCTGTCTGTGAACCTGTTCTTTCTCTGAACATTCCTGTCTGTGAACCTGTTCTTCCTCTGAACATTCCTGTCTGTGAACCTGTTCTCCTCTGAACATTCCTGTCTGTGAACCTGTTCTTCCTCTGAACATTCCTGTCTGTGAACCTGTTCTTCCTCTGAACATTCCTGTCTGTGAACCTGTTCTTCTTCTGAACATTCCTGTCTGTGAACCTGTTCTTCCTCTGAACATTCCTGTCTATGAACCTGTTCTTCCTCTGAACATTCCTGTCTGTGAACCTGTTCTTCCTCTGAACATTCCTGTCTGTGAACCTGTTCTCCTCTGAACATTCCTGTCTGTGAACCTGTTCTTCCTCTGAACATTCCTGTCTGTGAACCTGTTCTTCCTCTGAACATTCCTGTCTGTGAACCTGTGCTCCTCTGAACATTCCTGTCTGTGAACCTGTTCTCCTCTGAACATTCCTGTCTGTGAACCTGTTCTCCTCTGAACATTCCTGTCTGTGAACCTGTGCTCCTCTGAACATTCCTGTCTGTGAACCCGTTCTTCCTCTGAACATTCCTGTCTGTGAACCTGTGCTCCTCTGAACATTCCTATCTGTGAACCTTTTCTCCTCTGAACATTCCTGTCTGTGAACCTGTTCTTCCTCTGAACATTCCTGTCTGTGAACCTGTTCTCCTCTGAACATTACTGTCCGTGAACCTGTTCTTCCTCTGAACATTCCTGTCTGTGAACCTGTTCTTCCTCTGAGCATTCCTGTCTGTGAACCTGTTCTTCCTCTGAATATTCCTGACTGTGAATCTGTTCTCCCCCTGAACATTCCTGACTCTGAACCTGTTCTTCCTCTGAACATTCCTGTCTGTGAACCTGTTCTTCCTCTGAACATTCCTGTCTGTGAACCTGTTCTTCCTCTGAACATTCCTGACTGTGAACTTGTTCTTCCCCTGAACATTCCTGTCTGTGAACCTATTCTTCCCCTGAACATTCCTGTCTGTGAACCTGTTCTTCCTCTGAACATTCCTGACTGTGAACCTGTTCTCCCCCTGAACATTCCAGACTGTGAACCTGTTCTTCCTCTGAACATTCGTGTCTGTGAACCTGTTCTTCCTCTGAACATTCCTGTCTGTGAACCTGTTCTTCCTCTGAACATTCCTGTCTGTGAAACTGTTCTTCCTCTAAACATTCCTGTCTGTGAACCTGTTCTTCCTCTGAACATTCCTGTCTGTGAACCTGTTCTTCCTCTGAACATTCCTGTCTGTGAACCTGTTCTTCCTCTGAACATTCCTGTCTGTGAACCTGTTCTTCCTCTGAACATTCCTTTCTGTGAACCTGTTCTTCCTCTGAACATTCCTGTCTGTGAACCTGTTCTCCCCCTTAACATTCCTGTCTGTGAACCTGTTCTCCCCCTGAACATTCCTGTCTGTGAACCTGTTCTCCCTCTGCATATTCCTGTCTGTGATCCTGTTCTCCCCCTGAACATTCCTGTCTGTGAACCTGTTCTCCCTCTGAACATTCCTGTCTGTGAACCTGTTCTTCCTCTGAACATTCCTGTCTGTGATCCTGTTGTCCCCTTGAACATTCCTGTCTGTGAACCTGTTCTCCCTCTGAACATTGCTGACTGTGAACCTGTTCTTCCTCTGAACATTCCTGTCTGTGAACCTGTTCTCCTCTGAACATTCCTGTCTGTGAACCTGTTCTTCCTCTGAACATTCCTGTCTGTGAACCTGTTCTTCCTCTGAACATTCCTGTCTGTGAACCTGTTCTTCCTCTGAACATTCCTGACTGTGAACCTGTTCTTCCTCTGAACATTCCTGACTGTGAACCTGTTCTTCCTCTGAACATTCCTGACTGTGAACCTGTTCTTCTTCTGAACATTCCTGTCTGTGAACCTGTTCTCCCCCTGAACATTCCTTTCTGTGAACCTGTTCTCCTCTGAACATTCCTGTCTGTGAACCTGTTCTTCTTCTGAACATTCCTGTCTGTGAACCTGTTCTCCCCCTGAACATTCCTTTCTGTGAACCTGTTCTCCTCTGAACATTCCTGACTGTGAACATGTTCTTCTTCTGAACATTCCTGTCTGTGAACCTGTTCTCCCCCTGAACATTCCTTTCTGTGAACCTGTTCTCCTCTGAACATTCCTGTCTGTGAACCTGTTCTCCCCCTGAACATTCCTGTCTGTGGACCTGATCTCCCCCTGAACATTCCTGTCTGTGAACCTGTTCTTCCTCTGAACATTCCTGTCTGTGGACCTGTTCTCCTCTGAAAATTCCTGTCTGTGAACCTGTTCTTCCTCTGAACATTCCTGTCTGTGGACCTGTTCTTCCTCTGAACCATCCTGTCTGTGAACCTGTTCTTCCTCTGAACATTCCTGACTGTGAACCTGTTCTTCCTCTGAACATTCCTGACTGTGAACCTGTTCTTCTTCTGAACATTCCTGTCTGTGAACCTGTTCTCCCCCTGAACATTCCTTTCTGTGAACCTGTTCTCCTCTGAACATTCCTGTCTGTGAACCTGTTCTCCCCCTGAACATTCCTGTCTGTGGACCTGATCTCCCCCTGAACATTCCTGTCTGTGAACCCTTTCTTCCTCTGAACATTCCTGTCTGTGAACCTGTTCTCCTCTGAACATTCCTGTCTGTGAACCTGTTCTTCCTCTGAACATTCCTGTCTGTGAACCTGTTCTCCTCTGAACATTCCTGTCTGTGAACCTGTTCTCCCCCTGAACATTCCTTTCTGTGAACCTGTTCTCCTCTGAACATTCCTGTCTGTGAACCTGTTCTCCCCCTGAACATTCCTGTCTGTGGACCTGATCTCCCCCTGAACATTCCTGTCTGTGAACCCTTTCTTCCTCTGAACATTCCTGTCTGTGAACCTGTTCTCCTCTGAACATTCCTGTCTGTGAACCTGTTCTTCCTCTGAACATTCCTGTCTGTGAACCTGTTCTCCTCTGAACATTCCTGTCTGTGAACCTGTTCTTCCTCTCAACATTCCTGTCTGTGAACCTGTTCTCCTCTGAACATTCCTGTCTGTGGACTTGTTCTCCCACTGAACATTCCTGTCTGTGGACCTGTTTTCCTCTGAACATTCCTGTCTGTGGACCTGTTCTCCTCTGAACATTCCTGTCTTTGGACCTGTTCTCCCACTGAACTTTCCTGTCTGTGGACCTGTTTTCCTCTGAACATTCCTGTCTGTGGACCTATTCTCCACCTGAACATTCCTGTCTGTGTACCTGTTCTCTTCTGAACATTCCTGTGTGTGGACCTGTTTTTTCTCTCAGAACATTCCTGTCTGTGGAGCTGTTCTCCTCTGAACATTCCTGTCCGTGGACCTGTTCTCCTCTGAACATTCCTGTCCATGTACCTGTTTTCCCTCTGAACATTCCTGTCTGTGATCCTGTTCTCCCCCTGAACATTCCTGTCTGTGAACCTGTTCTCCTCTGAACATTCCTCTCTGTGAACCTGTTCTCCCCCTGAACATTCGTGTCTGTGGACCTATTTCCCTCTGAACATTCCCGTCTGTGTACCTGTTCTCCCTCTGAACATTCATGTCCGTGTACCAGTTTTCCCTCTAAACATTCCTGTCTGTGGACCTTTTCTCCCTCTGAACATTCCTGTCTGTGAAATTGTTCTCCACTTGAACATTCCTGTCTGTGAACGTCTTCTTCTCTGAACATTCCTGTCTGTGGACCTGTTTCCTCTGAACATTCCAGTCTGTGAACCTATTCTCCTCTGAACATTCCTGTCTGTGAACCTCTTCTCCTCTGAACATTTCTGTCTGTGGTCCTGTTCTCCTCTGAACATTCCAGTCTGTGAACCTGTTCTCCTCTGAACACTCCTCTCTGTGAACCTGTTCTCCTCTGAACATTCCTGTCTGTGAACCTGTTCTCTTCTGAACATTCCTGTCTGTGGACCTGTTCTCCTCTCAACATTCCTGTCTGTGAGCCTGTTCTCCCTCTGAACATTCCTGTCTGTGGACCTGTTCTCCCACTGAACATTCCTGTCTGTGGACCTGTTTTCCTCTGAACATTCCTGTCTGTGGACCTGTTCTCCTCTGAACATTCCTGTCTGTGGACCTGTTCTCCCCCTGAACATTCCTGTCTGTGGACCTGTTTTCCTCTGAACATTCCCCTGTGAACCTGTTCTCCCTCTGAACATTTCTGTCTGTGGTCCTGTTCTCCTCTGAACATTCCTGTCTGTGAACCTGTTCTCCTCTGAACACTCCTTTCTGTGAACCTGTTCTCCTCTGTACATTCCTGTCTGTGAACCTGTTCTCTTCTGAACATTCCTGTCTGTGGACCTGTTCTCCTCTCAACATTCCTGTCTGTGAACCTGTTCTCCCTCTGAACATTCCTGTCTGTGGACCTGTTCTCCCACTGAACATTCCTGTCTGTGGACCTGTTTTCCTCTGAACATTCCTGTCTGTGGACCTGTTCTCCTCTGAACATTCCTGTTTGTGGACCTGTTCTCCCACTGCACATTCCTGTCTGTGGACCTGTTTTCCTCTGAACATTCCTGTCTGTTTTCCTATTCTCCACCTGAACATTCCTGTCTGTGTACCTGTTCTGTTCTGAACATTCCTGTCTGTGGACCTGTGATTTATCTCAGAACATTCCTGTCTGTGGAGCTGTTCTCCTCTGAACATTCCTGTCCGTGGACCTGTTCTCCTCTGAACATTCCTGTCCATGTACCTGTTCCCCCTCTGAACATTCCTGTCTGTGTACCTGTTCTCTTCTGAACATTCCTGTCTGTGAACTTGTTCTCCTCTAAACATTCCTGTCTGTGGATCTGATCTCCCTCTGAACATTCCTGTCTGTGAACCTGTTTTCCTCTGCACATTCCTCTGTGAACCTGTTCTCCCCCTGAACATTCGTGTCTGTGGACCTATTTCCCTCTGAACATTCCCGTCTGTGTACCTTTTCTCCCTCTGAACATTCCTGTCTGTGAAATTGTTCTCCACCTGAACATTCCTCTCTGTGGAACATTTCTCCTCGGAACATTCCTGTCTGTTGTACTGATCTCGCTCTAAATATTCCTGTCTGTGAACGTCTTCTTCTCTGAACATTCCTGTCTGTGAACCTCTTCTCCTCTGAACATTCCTGTCTGTGAACCTCTTCTCCTCTGAACATTTCTGTCTGTGGTCCTGTTCTCCTCTGAACATTCCTGTCTGTGAACCTGTTCTCCTCTGAACACTCCTGTCTGTGAACCTGTTGTCCTCTGAACATTCCTGTCTGTGAACCTGTTCTCTGCTGAACATTCCTGTCTGTGGACCTGTTCTCCTCTCAACATTCCTGTCTGTGGACCTGTTCTCCCGCTGAACATTCCTGTCTGTGGACCTGTTTTCCTCTGAACATTCCTGCCTGTGGACCTGTTCTCCTCTGAACATTCCCGTCTTTGGACCTATTCTCCACCTGAACATTCCTGTCTGTGTACCTGTTCTCTTCTGAACATTCCTGTCTGTGGACCTGTTTTTTCTCTCAGAACATTCCTGTCTGTGGAGCTGTTCTCCTCTGAACATTCCTGTCCATGTACCTGTTCTCCCCCTGAACATTCCTGTCTGTGAACCTGTTCTCCTCTGAACATTCCTCTCTGTGAACCTGTTCTCCCCCTGAACATTCGTGTCTGTGGACCTATTTCCCTCTGAACATTCCCGTCTGTGTACCTGTTCTCCCTCTGAACATTCATGTCCGTGTACCAGTTTTCCCTCTGAACATTCCTGACTGTGAACCTGTTCTTCTTCTGAACATTCCTGTCTGTGAACCTGTTCTTCCTCTGAACATTCCTTTCTGTGAACCTGTTCTTCCTCTGAACATTCCTGTCTGTGAACCTGTTCTCCTCTGAACATTGCTGTCTGTGAACCTGTTCTTCCTCTGAACATTCCTTTCTGTGAACCTGTTCTTCCTCTGAACATTCCTGTCTGTGAACCTGTTCTTCTTCTGAACATTCCTGTCTGTGAACCTGTTCTTCCTCTGAACATTTCTGTCTGTGAACCTGTTCTCCCCCTGAAAATTCCTGTCTGTGAACCTGTTCTTCCTCTGAACATTCCTGTCTGTGAACCTGTTCTCCCCCTGAACATTCCTGTCTGTGAACCTGTTCTTCCTCTGAACATTCCTGTCTGTGAACCTGTTCTCCTCTGAACATTCCTGTCTGTGAACCTGTTCTTCCTCTGAACATTCCTGTCTGTGAACCTGTTCTCCTCTGAACATTCCTGTCTGTGAACCTGTTCTTCTTCTGAAAATTCCTGTCTGTGAACCTGTTCTTCCTCTGAACATTTCTGTCTGTGAACCTGTTCTCCCCCTGAAAATTCCTGTCTGTGAACCTGTTCTTCCTCTGAACATTCCTGTCTGTGAACCCGTTCTTCCTCTGAACATTCCTGTCTGTGAACCTGTTCTCCTCTGAACATTCCTCTCTGTGAACCTGTTCTCCTCTGAACATTCCTGTCTGTGAACCAGTTCTCCCCCTGAACATTCCTGTCTGTGAACCTGTTCTTCCTCTGAACATTCCTGTCTGTGAACCTGTTCTTCCTCTGAACATTCCTGTCTGTGAACCTGTTCTTCCTCTGAACAATCCTGTCTGTGGACCTGTTCTTCCTCTGAACATTCCAGTCTGTGAACCTGTTCATCCTCTGAACATTCCTTTCTGTGAACCTGTTCTTCCTCTGAACATTCCTGACTGTGAACCTGTTCTCCTCTGAACATTCCTTTCTGTGAACCTGTTCTCCTCTGAACATTCCTCTCTGTGCACCTGTTCTCCTCTGAACATTCCTGTCTGTGAACCAGTTGTCCCCCTGAACATTCCTGTCTGTGGACCTGATCTCCCCCTGAACATTCCTGTCTGTGAACCTGTTCTCCTCTGAACATTCCTGACTGTGAACCTGTTCTTCCTCTGAACATTCCTGTCTGTGAACCTGTTCTTCCTCTGAACATTCCTGTCTGTGAACCTGTTCTTCCTCTGAACATTCCTGACTGTGAACCTGTTCTTCCTCTGAACATTCCTGACTGTGAACCTGTTCTTCCTCTGAACATTCCTGACTGTGAACCTGTTCTTCTTCTGAACATTCCTGTCTGTGAACCTGTTCTCCCCCTGAACATTCCTTTCTGTGAACCTGTTCTCCTCTGAACATTCCTGTCTGTGAACCTGTTCTTCTTCTGAACATTCCTGTCTGTGAACCTGTTCTCCCCCTGAACATTCCTTTCTGTGAACCTGTTCTCCTCTGAACATTCCTGACTGTGAACATGTTCTTCTTCTGAACATTCCTGTCTGTGAACCTGTTCTCCCCCTGAACATTCCTTTCTGTGAACCTGTTCTCCTCTGAACATTCCTGTCTGTGAACCTGTTCTCCCCCTGAACATTCCTGTCTGTGGACCTGATCTCCCCCTGAACATTCCTGTCTGTGAACCTGTTCTTCCTCTGAACATTCCTGTCTGTGTACCTGTTCTCCTCTGAAAATTCCTGTCTGTGAACCTGTTCTTCCTCTGAACATTCCTGTCTGTGGACCTGTTCTTCCTCTGAACCATCCTGTCTGTGAACCTGTTCTTCCTCTGAACATTCCTGACTGTGAACCTGTTCTTCCTCTGAACATTCCTGACTGTGAACCTGTTCTTCTTCTGAACATTCCTGTCTGTGAACCTGTTCTCCCCCTGAACATTCCTTTCTGTGAACCTGTTCTCCTCTGAACATTCCTGTCTGTGAACCTGTTCTCCCCCTGAACATTCCTGTCTGTGGACCTGATCTCCCCCTGAACATTCCTGTCTGTGAACCCTTTCTTCCTCTGAACATTCCTGTCTGTGAACCTGTTCTCCTCTGAACATTCCTGTCTGTGAACCTGTTCTTCCTCTGAACATTCCTGTCTGTGAACCTGTTCTCCTCTGAACATTCCTGTCTGTGAACCTGTTCTCCCCCTGAACATTCCTTTCTGTGAACCTGTTCTCCTCTGAACATTCCTGTCTGTGAACCTGTTCTCCCCCTGAACATTCCTGTCTGTGGACCTGATCTCCCCCTGAACATTCCTGTCTGTGAACCCTTTCTTCCTCTGAACATTCCTGTCTGTGAACCTGTTCTCCTCTGAACATTCCTGTCTGTGAACCTGTTCTTCCTCTGAACATTCCTGTCTGTGAACCTGTTCTCCTCTGAACATTCCTGTCTGTGAACCTGTTCTTCCTCTCAACATTCCTGTCTGTGAACCTGTTCTCCTCTGAACATTCCTGTCTGTGGACTTGTTCTCCCACTGAACATTCCTGTCTGTGGACCTGTTTTCCTCTGAACATTCCTGTCTGTGGACCTGTTCTCCTCTGAACATTCCTGTCTTTGGACCTGTTCTCCCACTGAACTTTCCTGTCTGTGGACCTGTTTTCCTCTGAACATTCCTGTCTGTGGACCTATTCTCCACCTGAACATTCCTGTCTGTGTACCTGTTCTCTTCTGAACATTCCTGTGTGTGGACCTGTTTTTTCTCTCAGAACATTCCTGTCTGTGAACCTGTTCTCCCCCTGAACATTCCTTTCTGTGAACCTGTTCTCCTCTGAACATTCCTGTCTGTGAACCTGTTCTCCCCCTGAACATTCCTGTCTGTGGACCTGATCTCCCCCTGAACATTCCTGTCTGTGAACCCTTTCTTCCTCTGAACATTCCTGTCTGTGAACCTGTTCTCCTCTGAACATTCCTGTCTGTGAACCTGTTCTTCCTCTGAACATTCCTGTCTGTGAACCTGTTCTCCTCTGAACATTCCTGTCTGTGAACCTGTTCTCCCCCTGAACATTCCTTTCTGTGAACCTGTTCTCCTCTGAACATTCCTGTCTGTGAACCTGTTCTCCCCCTGAACATTCCTGTCTGTGGACCTGATCTCCCCCTGAACATTCCTGTCTGTGAACCCTTTCTTCCTCTGAACATTCCTGTCTGTGAACCTGTTCTCCTCTGAACATTCCTGTCTGTGAACCTGTTCTTCCTCTGAACATTCCTGTCTGTGAACCTGTTCTCCTCTGAACATTCCTGTCTGTGAACCTGTTCTTCCTCTCAACATTCCTGTCTGTGAACCTGTTCTCCTCTGAACATTCCTGTCTGTGGACTTGTTCTCCCACTGAACATTCCTGTCTGTGGACCTGTTTTCCTCTGAACATTCCTGTCTGTGGACCTGTTCTCCTCTGAACATTCCTGTCTTTGGACCTGTTCTCCCACTGAACTTTCCTGTCTGTGGACCTGTTTTCCTCTGAACATTCCTGTCTGTGGACCTATTCTCCACCTGAACATTCCTGTCTGTGTACCTGTTCTCTTCTGAACATTCCTGTGTGTGGACCTGTTTTTTCTCTCAGAACATTCCTGTCTGTGGAGCTGTTCTCCTCTGAACATTCCTGTCCGTGGACCTGTTCTCCTCTGAACATTCCTGTCCATGTACCTGTTTTCCCTCTGAACATTCCTGTCTGTGATCCTGTTCTCCCCCTGAACATTCCTGTCTGTGAACCTGTTCTCCTCTGAACATTCCTCTCTGTGAACCTGTTCTCCCCCTGAACATTCGTGTCTGTGGACCTATTTCCCTCTGAACATTCCCGTCTGTGTACCTGTTCTCCCTCTGAACATTCATGTCCGTGTACCAGTTTTCCCTCTAAACATTCCTGTCTGTGGACCTTTTCTCCCTCTGAACATTCCTGTCTGTGAAATTGTTCTCCACTTGAACATTCCTGTCTGTGAACGTCTTCTTCTCTGAACATTCCTGTCTGTGGACCTGTTTCCTCTGAACATTCCAGTCTGTGAACCTATTCTCCTCTGAACATTCCTGTCTGTGAACCTCTTCTCCTCTGAACATTTCTGTCTGTGGTCCTGTTCTCCTCTGAACATTCCAGTCTGTGAACCTGTTCTCCTCTGAACACTCCTCTCTGTGAACCTGTTCTCCTCTGAACATTCCTGTCTGTGAACCTGTTCTCTTCTGAACATTCCTGTCTGTGGACCTGTTCTCCTCTCAACATTCCTGTCTGTGAGCCTGTTCTCCCTCTGAACATTCCTGTCTGTGGACCTGTTCTCCCACTGAACATTCCTGTCTGTGGACCTGTTTTCCTCTGAACATTCCTGTCTGTGGACCTGTTCTCCTCTGAACATTCCTGTCTGTGGACCTGTTCTCCCCCTGAACATTCCTGTCTGTGGACCTGTTTTCCTCTGAACATTCCCCTGTGAACCTGTTCTCCCTCTGAACATTTCTGTCTGTGGTCCTGTTCTCCTCTGAACATTCCTGTCTGTGAACCTGTTCTCCTCTGAACACTCCTTTCTGTGAACCTGTTCTCCTCTGTACATTCCTGTCTGTGAACCTGTTCTCTTCTGAACATTCCTGTCTGTGGACCTGTTCTCCTCTCAACATTCCTGTCTGTGAACCTGTTCTCCCTCTGAACATTCCTGTCTGTGGACCTGTTCTCCCACTGAACATTCCTGTCTGTGGACCTGTTTTCCTCTGAACATTCCTGTCTGTGGACCTGTTCTCCTCTGAACATTCCTGTTTGTGGACCTGTTCTCCCACTGCACATTCCTGTCTGTGGACCTGTTTTCCTCTGAACATTCCTGTCTGTTTTCCTATTCTCCACCTGAACATTCCTGTCTGTGTACCTGTTCTCTTCTGAACATTCCTGTCTGTGGACCTGTGATTTATCTCAGAACATTCCTGTCTGTGGAGCTGTTCTCCTCTGAACATTCCTGTCCGTGGACCTGTTCTCCTCTGAACATTCCTGTCCATGTACCTGTTCCCCCTCTGAACATTCCTGTCTGTGTACCTGTTCTCTTCTGAACATTCCTGTCTGTGAACTTGTTCTCCTCTAAACATTCCTGTCTGTGGATCTGATCTCCCTCTGAACATTCCTGTCTGTGAACCTGTTTTCCTCTGCACATTCCTCTGTGAACCTGTTCTCCCCCTGAACATTCGTGTCTGTGGACCTATTTCCCTCTGAACATTCCCGTCTGTGTACCTTTTCTCCCTCTGAACATTCCTGTCTGTGAAATTGTTCTCCACCTGAACATTCCTCTCTGTGGAACATTTCTCCTCGGAACATTCCTGTCTGTTGTACTGATCTCGCTCTAAATATTCCTGTCTGTGAACGTCTTCTTCTCTGAACATTCCTGTCTGTGAACCTCTTCTCCTCTGAACATTCCTGTCTGTGAACCTCTTCTCCTCTGAACATTTCTGTCTGTGGTCCTGTTCTCCTCTGAACATTCCTGTCTGTGAACCTGTTCTCCTCTGAACACTCCTGTCTGTGAACCTGTTGTCCTCTGAACATTCCTGTCTGTGAACCTGTTCTCTGCTGAACATTCCTGTCTGTGGACCTGTTCTCCTCTCAACATTCCTGTCTGTGGACCTGTTCTCCCGCTGAACATTCCTGTCTGTGGACCTGTTTTCCTCTGAACATTCCTGCCTGTGGACCTGTTCTCCTCTGAACATTCCCGTCTTTGGACCTATTCTCCACCTGAACATTCCTGTCTGTGTACCTGTTCTCTTCTGAACATTCCTGTCTGTGGACCTGTTTTTTCTCTCAGAACATTCCTGTCTGTGGAGCTGTTCTCCTCTGAACATTCCTGTCCATGTACCTGTTCTCCCCCTGAACATTCCTGTCTGTGAACCTGTTCTCCTCTGAACATTCCTCTCTGTGAACCTGTTCTCCCCCTGAACATTCGTGTCTGTGGACCTATTTCCCTCTGAACATTCCCGTCTGTGTACCTGTTCTCCCTCTGAACATTCATGTCCGTGTACCAGTTTTCCCTCTGAACATTCCTGACTGTGAACCTGTTCTTCTTCTGAACATTCCTGTCTGTGAACCTGTTCTTCCTCTGAACATTCCTTTCTGTGAACCTGTTCTTCCTCTGAACATTCCTGTCTGTGAACCTGTTCTCCTCTGAACATTGCTGTCTGTGAACCTGTTCTTCCTCTGAACATTCCTTTCTGTGAACCTGTTCTTCCTCTGAACATTCCTGTCTGTGAACCTGTTCTTCTTCTGAACATTCCTGTCTGTGAACCTGTTCTTCCTCTGAACATTTCTGTCTGTGAACCTGTTCTCCCCCTGAAAATTCCTGTCTGTGAACCTGTTCTTCCTCTGAACATTCCTGTCTGTGAACCTGTTCTCCCCCTGAACATTCCTGTCTGTGAACCTGTTCTTCCTCTGAACATTCCTGTCTGTGAACCTGTTCTCCTCTGAACATTCCTGTCTGTGAACCTGTTCTTCCTCTGAACATTCCTGTCTGTGAACCTGTTCTCCTCTGAACATTCCTGTCTGTGAACCTGTTCTTCTTCTGAAAATTCCTGTCTGTGAACCTGTTCTTCCTCTGAACATTTCTGTCTGTGAACCTGTTCTCCCCCTGAAAATTCCTGTCTGTGAACCTGTTCTTCCTCTGAACATTCCTGTCTGTGAACCCGTTCTTCCTCTGAACATTCCTGTCTGTGAACCTGTTCTCCTCTGAACATTCCTCTCTGTGAACCTGTTCTCCTCTGAACATTCCTGTCTGTGAACCAGTTCTCCCCCTGAACATTCCTGTCTGTGAACCTGTTCTTCCTCTGAACATTCCTGTCTGTGAACCTGTTCTTCCTCTGAACATTCCTGTCTGTGAACCTGTTCTTCCTCTGAACAATCCTGTCTGTGGACCTGTTCTTCCTCTGAACATTCCAGTCTGTGAACCTGTTCATCCTCTGAACATTCCTTTCTGTGAACCTGTTCTTCCTCTGAACATTCCTGACTGTGAACCTGTTCTCCTCTGAACATTCCTTTCTGTGAACCTGTTCTCCTCTGAACATTCCTCTCTGTGCACCTGTTCTCCTCTGAACATTCCTGTCTGTGAACCAGTTGTCCCCCTGAACATTCCTGTCTGTGGACCTGATCTCCCCCTGAACATTCCTGTCTGTGAACCTGTTCTCCTCTGAACATTCCTGACTGTGAACCTGTTCTTCCTCTGAACATTCCTGTCTGTGAACCTGTTCTTCCTCTGAACATTCCTGTCTGTGAACCTGTTCTTCCTCTGAACATTCCTGACTGTGAACCTGTTCTTCCTCTGAACATTCCTGACTGTGAACCTGTTCTTCCTCTGAACATTCCTGACTGTGAACCTGTTCTTCTTCTGAACATTCCTGTCTGTGAACCTGTTCTCCCCCTGAACATTCCTTTCTGTGAACCTGTTCTCCTCTGAACATTCCTGTCTGTGAACCTGTTCTTCTTCTGAACATTCCTGTCTGTGAACCTGTTCTCCCCCTGAACATTCCTTTCTGTGAACCTGTTCTCCTCTGAACATTCCTGACTGTGAACATGTTCTTCTTCTGAACATTCCTGTCTGTGAACCTGTTCTCCCCCTGAACATTCCTTTCTGTGAACCTGTTCTCCTCTGAACATTCCTGTCTGTGAACCTGTTCTCCCCCTGAACATTCCTGTCTGTGGACCTGATCTCCCCCTGAACATTCCTGTCTGTGAACCTGTTCTTCCTCTGAACATTCCTGTCTGTGTACCTGTTCTCCTCTGAAAATTCCTGTCTGTGAACCTGTTCTTCCTCTGAACATTCCTGTCTGTGGACCTGTTCTTCCTCTGAACCATCCTGTCTGTGAACCTGTTCTTCCTCTGAACATTCCTGACTGTGAACCTGTTCTTCCTCTGAACATTCCTGACTGTGAACCTGTTCTTCTTCTGAACATTCCTGTCTGTGAACCTGTTCTCCCCCTGAACATTCCTTTCTGTGAACCTGTTCTCCTCTGAACATTCCTGTCTGTGAACCTGTTCTCCCCCTGAACATTCCTGTCTGTGGACCTGATCTCCCCCTGAACATTCCTGTCTGTGAACCCTTTCTTCCTCTGAACATTCCTGTCTGTGAACCTGTTCTCCTCTGAACATTCCTGTCTGTGAACCTGTTCTTCCTCTGAACATTCCTGTCTGTGAACCTGTTCTCCTCTGAACATTCCTGTCTGTGAACCTGTTCTCCCCCTGAACATTCCTTTCTGTGAACCTGTTCTCCTCTGAACATTCCTGTCTGTGAACCTGTTCTCCCCCTGAACATTCCTGTCTGTGGACCTGATCTCCCCCTGAACATTCCTGTCTGTGAACCCTTTCTTCCTCTGAACATTCCTGTCTGTGAACCTGTTCTCCTCTGAACATTCCTGTCTGTGAACCTGTTCTTCCTCTGAACATTCCTGTCTGTGAACCTGTTCTCCTCTGAACATTCCTGTCTGTGAACCTGTTCTTCCTCTCAACATTCCTGTCTGTGAACCTGTTCTCCTCTGAACATTCCTGTCTGTGGACTTGTTCTCCCACTGAACATTCCTGTCTGTGGACCTGTTTTCCTCTGAACATTCCTGTCTGTGGACCTGTTCTCCTCTGAACATTCCTGTCTTTGGACCTGTTCTCCCACTGAACTTTCCTGTCTGTGGACCTGTTTTCCTCTGAACATTCCTGTCTGTGGACCTATTCTCCACCTGAACATTCCTGTCTGTGTACCTGTTCTCTTCTGAACATTCCTGTGTGTGGACCTGTTTTTTCTCTCAGAACATTCCTGTCTGTGGAGCTGTTCTCCTCTGAACATTCCTGTCCGTGGACCTGTTCTCCTCTGAACATTCCTGTCCATGTACCTGTTTTCCCTCTGAACATTCCTGTCTGTGATCCTGTTCTCCCCCTGAACATTCCTGTCTGTGAACCTGTTCTCCTCTGAACATTCCTCTCTGTGAACCTGTTCTCCCCCTGAACATTCGTGTCTGTGGACCTATTTCCCTCTGAACATTCCCGTCTGTGTACCTGTTCTCCCTCTGAACATTCATGTCCGTGTACCAGTTTTCCCTCTAAACATTCCTGTCTGTGGACCTTTTCTCCCTCTGAACATTCCTGTCTGTGAAATTGTTCTCCACTTGAACATTCCTGTCTGTGAACGTCTTCTTCTCTGAACATTCCTGTCTGTGGACCTGTTTCCTCTGAACATTCCAGTCTGTGAACCTATTCTCCTCTGAACATTCCTGTCTGTGAACCTCTTCTCCTCTGAACATTTCTGTCTGTGGTCCTGTTCTCCTCTGAACATTCCAGTCTGTGAACCTGTTCTCCTCTGAACACTCCTCTCTGTGAACCTGTTCTCCTCTGAACATTCCTGTCTGTGAACCTGTTCTCTTCTGAACATTCCTGTCTGTGGACCTGTTCTCCTCTCAACATTCCTGTCTGTGAGCCTGTTCTCCCTCTGAACATTCCTGTCTGTGGACCTGTTCTCCCACTGAACATTCCTGTCTGTGGACCTGTTTTCCTCTGAACATTCCTGTCTGTGGACCTGTTCTCCTCTGAACATTCCTGTCTGTGGACCTGTTCTCCCCCTGAACATTCCTGTCTGTGGACCTGTTTTCCTCTGAACATTCCCCTGTGAACCTGTTCTCCCTCTGAACATTTCTGTCTGTGGTCCTGTTCTCCTCTGAACATTCCTGTCTGTGAACCTGTTCTCCTCTGAACACTCCTTTCTGTGAACCTGTTCTCCTCTGTACATTCCTGTCTGTGAACCTGTTCTCTTCTGAACATTCCTGTCTGTGGACCTGTTCTCCTCTCAACATTCCTGTCTGTGAACCTGTTCTCCCTCTGAACATTCCTGTCTGTGGACCTGTTCTCCCACTGAACATTCCTGTCTGTGGACCTGTTTTCCTCTGAACATTCCTGTCTGTGGACCTGTTCTCCTCTGAACATTCCTGTTTGTGGACCTGTTCTCCCACTGCACATTCCTGTCTGTGGACCTGTTTTCCTCTGAACATTCCTGTCTGTTTTCCTATTCTCCACCTGAACATTCCTGTCTGTGTACCTGTTCTCTTCTGAACATTCCTGTCTGTGGACCTGTGATTTATCTCAGAACATTCCTGTCTGTGGAGCTGTTCTCCTCTGAACATTCCTGTCCGTGGACCTGTTCTCCTCTGAACATTCCTGTCCATGTACCTGTTCCCCCTCTGAACATTCCTGTCTGTGTACCTGTTCTCTTCTGAACATTCCTGTCTGTGAACTTGTTCTCCTCTAAACATTCCTGTCTGTGGATCTGATCTCCCTCTGAACATTCCTGTCTGTGAACCTGTTTTCCTCTGCACATTCCTCTGTGAACCTGTTCTCCCCCTGAACATTCGTGTCTGTGGACCTATTTCCCTCTGAACATTCCCGTCTGTGTACCTTTTCTCCCTCTGAACATTCCTGTCTGTGAAATTGTTCTCCACCTGAACATTCCTCTCTGTGGAACATTTCTCCTCGGAACATTCCTGTCTGTTGTACTGATCTCGCTCTAAATATTCCTGTCTGTGAACGTCTTCTTCTCTGAACATTCCTGTCTGTGAACCTCTTCTCCTCTGAACATTCCTGTCTGTGAACCTCTTCTCCTCTGAACATTTCTGTCTGTGGTCCTGTTCTCCTCTGAACATTCCTGTCTGTGAACCTGTTCTCCTCTGAACACTCCTGTCTGTGAACCTGTTGTCCTCTGAACATTCCTGTCTGTGAACCTGTTCTCTGCTGAACATTCCTGTCTGTGGACCTGTTCTCCTCTCAACATTCCTGTCTGTGGACCTGTTCTCCCGCTGAACATTCCTGTCTGTGGACCTGTTTTCCTCTGAACATTCCTGCCTGTGGACCTGTTCTCCTCTGAACATTCCCGTCTTTGGACCTATTCTCCACCTGAACATTCCTGTCTGTGTACCTGTTCTCTTCTGAACATTCCTGTCTGTGGACCTGTTTTTTCTCTCAGAACATTCCTGTCTGTGGAGCTGTTCTCCTCTGAACATTCCTGTCCATGTACCTGTTCTCCCCCTGAACATTCCTGTCTGTGAACCTGTTCTCCTCTGAACATTCCTCTCTGTGAACCTGTTCTCCCCCTGAACATTCGTGTCTGTGGACCTATTTCCCTCTGAACATTCCCGTCTGTGTACCTGTTCTCCCTCTGAACATTCATGTCCGTGTACCAGTTTTCCCTCTGAACATTCCTGACTGTGAACCTGTTCTTCTTCTGAACATTCCTGTCTGTGAACCTGTTCTTCCTCTGAACATTCCTTTCTGTGAACCTGTTCTTCCTCTGAACATTCCTGTCTGTGAACCTGTTCTCCTCTGAACATTGCTGTCTGTGAACCTGTTCTTCCTCTGAACATTCCTTTCTGTGAACCTGTTCTTCCTCTGAACATTCCTGTCTGTGAACCTGTTCTTCTTCTGAACATTCCTGTCTGTGAACCTGTTCTTCCTCTGAACATTTCTGTCTGTGAACCTGTTCTCCCCCTGAAAATTCCTGTCTGTGAACCTGTTCTTCCTCTGAACATTCCTGTCTGTGAACCTGTTCTCCCCCTGAACATTCCTGTCTGTGAACCTGTTCTTCCTCTGAACATTCCTGTCTGTGAACCTGTTCTCCTCTGAACATTCCTGTCTGTGAACCTGTTCTTCCTCTGAACATTCCTGTCTGTGAACCTGTTCTCCTCTGAACATTCCTGTCTGTGAACCTGTTCTTCTTCTGAAAATTCCTGTCTGTGAACCTGTTCTTCCTCTGAACATTTCTGTCTGTGAACCTGTTCTCCCCCTGAAAATTCCTGTCTGTGAACCTGTTCTTCCTCTGAACATTCCTGTCTGTGAACCCGTTCTTCCTCTGAACATTCCTGTCTGTGAACCTGTTCTCCTCTGAACATTCCTCTCTGTGAACCTGTTCTCCTCTGAACATTCCTGTCTGTGAACCAGTTCTCCCCCTGAACATTCCTGTCTGTGAACCTGTTCTTCCTCTGAACATTCCTGTCTGTGAACCTGTTCTTCCTCTGAACATTCCTGTCTGTGAACCTGTTCTTCCTCTGAACAATCCTGTCTGTGGACCTGTTCTTCCTCTGAACATTCCAGTCTGTGAACCTGTTCATCCTCTGAACATTCCTTTCTGTGAACCTGTTCTTCCTCTGAACATTCCTGACTGTGAACCTGTTCTCCTCTGAACATTCCTTTCTGTGAACCTGTTCTCCTCTGAACATTCCTCTCTGTGCACCTGTTCTCCTCTGAACATTCCTGTCTGTGAACCAGTTGTCCCCCTGAACATTCCTGTCTGTGGACCTGATCTCCCCCTGAACATTCCTGTCTGTGAACCCGTTCTTCCTCTGAACATTCCTGTCTGTGAACCTGTTCTCCTCTGAACATTCCTGTCTGTGAACCTGTTCTTCTTCTGAAAATTCCTGTCTGTGAACTTGTTCTCCTCTGAACATTCCTGTCTGTGAACCTGTTCTCCCCCTGAACATTCCTTTCTGTGAACCTGTTCTCCTCTGAACATTCCTGTCTGTGAACCTGTTCTCCCCCTGAACATTCCTGTCTGTGGACCTGATCTCCCCCTGAACATTCCTGTCTGTGAACCTGTTCTCCTCTGAACATTCCTGTCTGTGAACCTGTTCTTCCTCTGAACATTCCTGTCTGTGAACCTGTTCTCCTCTGAACATTCCTGTCTGTGAACCTGTTCTTCCTCTGAACATTCCTGTCTGTGAACCTGTTCTCCTCTGAACATTCCTGTCTGTGGACCTGTTCTCCCACTGAACATTCCTGTCTGTGGACCTGTTTTCCTCTGAACATTCCTGTCTGTGGACCTGTTCTCCTCTGAACATTCCTGTCTTTGGACCTGTTCTCCCACTGAACATTCCTGTCTGTGGACATGTTTTCCTCTGAACATTCCTGTCTGTGGACCTATTCTCCACCTGAACATTCCTGTCTGTGTACCTGTTCTCTTCTGAACATTCCTGTATGTGGACCTGTTTTTTCTCTCAGAACATTCCTGTCTGTGGAGCTGTTCTCCTCTGAACATTCCTGTCCGTGGACCTGTTCTCCTCTGAACATTCCTGTCCATGTACCTGTTCCCCCTCTGAACATTCCTTTCTGTGATCCTGTTCTCCCCCTGAACATTCCTGTCTGTGAACCTGTTCTCCTATGAACATTCCTCTCTGTGAACCTGTTCTCCCCGTGAACATTCGTGTCTGTGGACCTATTTCCCTCTGAACATTCCCGTCTGTGTACCTGTTCTCCCTCTGAACATTCATGTCCGTGTACCAGTTTTCCCTCTAAACATTCCTGTCTGTGGACCTTTTCTCCCTCTGAACATTCCTGTCTGTGAAATTGTTCTCCACTTGAACATTCCTCTCTGTGGAACATTTCTCCTCGGAACATTCCTGTCTGTTGTACTGATCTCGCTCTAAATATTCCTGTCTGTGAACGTCTTCTTCTCTGAACATTCCTGTCTGTGCACCTGTTCTCCTCTGAAACTTTCCTGTCTATGAACCTGTTCTCATTTGAACTTTCCTGTTTGTGAACCTGTTCTTGCTCTGAACATACCTGTCTGTGAACCTGTTCTTCCTCTGAACATTCCTGTCTGTGAACGTCTTCTTCTCTGAACATTCCTGTCTGTGGACCTGTTTCCTCTGAACATTCCAGTCTGTGAACCTATTCTCCTCTGAACATTCCTGTCTGTGAACCTCTTCTCCTCTGAACATTTCTGTCTGTGGTCCTGTTCTCCTCTGAACATTCCAGTCTGTGAACCTGTTCTCCTCTGAACACTCCTCTCTGTGAACCTGTTCTCCTCTGAACATTCCTGTCTGTGAACCTGTTCTCTTCTGAACATTCCTGTCTGTGGACCTGTTCTCCTCTCAACATTCCTGTCTGTGAGCCTGTTCTCCCTCTGAACATTCCTGTCTGTGGACCTGTTCTCCCACTGAACATTCCTGTCTGTGGACCTGTTTTCCTCTGAACATTCCTGTCTGTGGACCTGTTCTCCTCTGAACATTCCTGTCTGTGGACCTGTTCTCCCCCTGAACATTCCTGTCTGTGGACCTGTTTTCCTCTGAACATTCCCCTGTGAACCTGTTCTCCCTCTGAACATTTCTGTCTGTGGTCCTGTTCTCCTCTGAACATTCCTGTCTGTGAACCTGTTCTCCTCTGAGCACTCCTTTCTGTGAACCTGTTCTCCTCTGTACATTCCTGTCTGTGAACCTGTTCTCTTCTGAACATTCCTGTCTGTGGACCTGTTCTCCTCTCAACATTCCTGTCTGTGAACCTTTTCTCCCTCTGAACATTCCTGTCTGTGGACCTGTTCTCCCACTGAACATTCCTGTCTGTGGACCTGTTTTCCTCTGAACATTCCTGTCTGTGCACCTGTTCTCCTCTGAACATTCCTGTTTGTGGACCTGTTCTCCCACTGCACATTCCTGTCTGTGGACCTGTTTTCCTCTGAACATTCCTGTCTGTTTTCCTATTCTCCACCTGAACATTCCTGTCTGTGTACCTGTTCTCTTCTGAACATTCCTGTCTGTGGACCTGTGTTTTATCTCAGAACATTCCTGTCTGTGGAGCTGTTCTCCTCTGAACATTCCTGTCCGTGGACCTGTTCTCCTCTGAACATTCCTGTCCATGTACCTGTTCCCCCTCTGAACATTCCTGTCTGTGTACCTGTTCTCTTCTGAACATTCCTGTCTGTGAACTTGTTCTCCTCTAAACATTCCTGTCTGTGGATCTGATCTCCCTCTGAACATTCCTGTCTGTGAACCTGTTTTCCTCTGCACATTCCTCTGTGAACCTGTTCTCCCCCTGAACATTCGTGTCTGTGGACCTATTTCCCTCTGAACATTCCCGTCTGTGTACCTGTTCTCCCTCTGAACATTCATGTCCGTGTACCAGTTTTCCCTCTAAACATTCCTGTCTGTGGACCTTTTCTCCCTCGGAACATTCCTGTCTGTTGTACTGATCTCGCTCTAAATATTCCTGTCTGTGAACGTCTTCTTCTCTGAACATTCCTGTCTGTGAACCTCTTCTCCTCTGAACATTCCTGTCTGTGAACCTCTTCTCCTCTGAACATTTCTGTCTGTGGTCCTGTTCTCCTCTGAACATTCCTGTCTGTGAACCTGTTCTCCTCTGAACACTCCTGTCTGTGAACCTGTTGTCCTCTGAACATTCCTGTCTGTGAACCTGTTCTCTGCTGAACATTCCTGTCTGTGGACCTGTTCTCCTCTCAACATTCCTGTCTGTGGACCTGTTCTCCCACTGAACATTCCTGTCTGTGGACCTGTTTTCCTCTGAACATTCCTGTCTGTGGACCTGTTCTCCTCTGAACATTCCTGTCTTTGGACCTGTTCTCCCACTGAACATTCCTGTCTGTGGACCTGTTTTCCTCTGAACATTCCTGTCTGTGGACCTGTTCTCCTCTCAACATTCCTGTCTGTGGACCTATTCTCCACCTGAACATTCCTGTCTGTGTACCTGTTCTCTTCTGAACATTCCTGTCTGTGGACCTGTTTTTTCTCTCAGAACATTCCTGTCTGTGGAGCTGTTCTCCTCTGAACATTCCTGTCCATGTACCTGTTCCCCCTCTGAACATTCCTGTCTGTGATCCTGTTCTCCCCCTAAACATTCCTGTCTGTGAACCTGTTGTCCTCTGAACATTCCTCTCTGTGAACCTGTTCTCCCCCTGAACATTCGTGTCTGTGGACCTATTTCCCTCTGAACATTCCCGTCTGTGTACCTGTTCTCCCTCTGAACATTCATGTCCGTGTACCAGTTTTCCCTCTGAACATTCCTGACTGTGAACCTGTTCTTCTTCTGAACATTCCTGTCTGTGAACCTGTTCTTCCTCTGAACATTGCTGATTGTGAACCTGTTCTTCCTCTGAACATTCCTGTCTGTGAACCTGTTCTCCTCTGAACATTCCTGTCTGTGAACCTGTTCTCCTCTGAACATTCCTGTCTGTGAACCTGTTCTCCTCTGAACATTCCTGTCTGTGAACCTGTTCTTCCTCTGAACATTCCTGTCTGTGTACATGTTCTCCTCTGAAAATTCCTGTCTGTGAACCTGTTCTTCCTCTGAACATTCCTGTCTGTGAACCTGTTCTTCCTCTGAACATTCCTGTCTGTGAACCTGTTCTTCCTCTGAACATTCCTGACTGTGAACCTGTTCTTCCTCTGAACATTCCTGACTGTGAACCTGTTCTTCTTCTGAACATTCCTGTCTGTGAACCTGTTCTCCCCCTGAACATTCCTTTCTCTGAACCTGTTCTCCTCTGAACATTCCTGTCTGTGAACCTGTTCTCCCCCTGAACATTCCTGTCTGTGGACCTGATCTCCCCATGAACATTCCTGTCTGTGAACCCTTTCTTCCTCTGAACATTCCTGTCTGTGAACCTGTTCTCCTCTGAACATTCCTGTCTGTGAACCTGTTCTTCCTCTGAACATTCCTTTCTGTGAACCTGTTCTCCTCTGAACATTCCTGTCTGTGAACCTGTTCTTCCTCTGAACATTCCTTTCTGTGAACCTGTTCTCCTCTGAACATTCCTTTCTGTGAACCTGTTCTCCTCTGAACATTCCTGTCTGTGAACCTGTTCTTCCTCTGAACATTCCTGTCTGTGGACCTGTTCTCCCTCTGAAGATTCCTGTCTGTGGACTTGTTCTCCTGTGAACATTCCAGTCTGTGTACCTGTTCTCTCTGAACCTTTCCTGTCTGTGGACATGTTCTCTATCTGAACATTCCTGTCTGTGGACCTGTTCTCCTCTGAACCTTTCATGTTCGAGGACCTGTTCTCACTCTGAACATTCCTGTCTGTGAACCTGTTCTGCCACTGAACATTCATGTCTGTGAACCTGTTCTCCCCCTGAACATTCCTGTCTGTGAACCTGTTCTCCCCCTGAACATTCCTGTCTGTGAACCTGTTCTTCCTCTGAACATTCCTTTCTGTGAACCTGTTCTTCCTCTGAACATTCCTGTCTGTGAACCTGTTCTCCCCCTGAACATTCCTGTCTGTGAACCTGTTCTCCCCCTCAACATTCCTGTCTGTGAACCTGTTCTCCTCTGAACATTCCTGTCTGTGAACCTGTTCTTCCTCTGAACATTCCTGTCTGTGAACCTGTTCTCTTCTGAACATTTCTGTCTGTGGACCTGTTCTTCCTCTGAACATTCCTGTCTGTGAACCTGTTCTTCCTCTGAACATTCCTGTCCGTGAACCTGTTCTCCTCTGAACATTCCTGTCTGTGAACCTGCTCTTCCTCTGAACATTCCTGTCTGTGGACCTGTTCTCCTCTGAACATTCCTGTCTGTGAACCTGTTCTTCCTCTGAACATTCCTGTCTGTGAACCTGTTCTTCCTCTGAACATTCCTGTCTGTGAACCTGTTCTCCTCTGAACATTCCTGTCTGTGAACCTGTTCTCCCTCTGAACATTCCTGTCTGTGAACCTGTTCTTCCTCTGAACATTCCTGTCTGTGAACCTGTTCTTCCTCTGAACATTCCTGTCTGTGAACCTGTTCTTCCTCTGAACATTCCTGTCTGTGGACCTGTTCTCCTCTGAACATTCCTGTCTGTGAACCTGTTCTTCCTCTGAACATTCCTGTATGTGAACCTGTTCTCCTCTGAACATTCCTGTCTGTGAACCTGTTCTTCCTCTGAACATTCCTGTCTGTGGACCTGTTCTTCCTCTGAACATTCCTGACTGTGAACCTGTTCTTCCTCTGAACATTCCTGTCTGTGAACCTGTTCTCCTCTGAACATTCCTGTCTGTGAACCTGTTCTCCTCTGAACATTCCTGTCTGTGAACCTGTTCTTCCTCTGAACATTCCTGTATGTGAACCTGTTCTCCTCTGAACATTCCTGTCTGTGAACCTGTTCTTCCTCTGAACATTCCTGTCTGTGGACCTGTTCTTCCTCTGAACATTCCTGACTGTGAACCTGTTCTTCCTCTGAACATTCCTGTCTGTGAACCTGTTCTCCTCTGAACATTCCTGTCTGTGAACCTGTTCTCCTCTGAACATTCCTGTCTGTGGACCTGTTCTTCCTCTGAACATTCCTGACTGTGAACCTGTTCTTCCTCTGAACATTCCTGTCTGTGAACCTGTTCTCCTCTTAACATTCCTGTCTGTGAACCTGTTCTCCTCTGAACATTCCTGTCTGTGAACCTGTTCTTCCTCTGAACATTCCTGTCTGTGGACCTGTTCTTCCTCTGAACATTCCTGTCTGTGAACCTGTTCTTCCTCTGAACATTCCTGACTGTGAACCTGTTCTTCCTCTGAACATTCCTGTCTGTGAACCTGTTCTCCTCTGAACATTCCTGTCTGTGAACCTGTTCTTCCTCTGAACATTCCTGTCTGTGAACCTGTTCTCCTCTGAACATTCCTGTCTGTGAACCTGTTCTCCTCTCAACATTCCTGTCTGTGAACCTGTTCTTCCTCTGAACATTCCTGTCTGTGAACCTGTTCTCCTCGGAACATTCCTGTCTGTGAACCTGTTCTTTCTCTGAACATTCCTGTCTGTGAACCTGTTCTTCCTCTGAACATTCCTGTCTGTGAACCTGTTCTCCTCTGAACATTCCTGTCTGTGAACCTGTTCTTCCTCTGAACATTCCTGTCTGTGAACCTGTTCTTCCTCTGAACATTCCTGTCTGTGAACCTGTTCTTCCTCTGAACATTCCTGTCTGTGAACCTGTTCTTCCTCTGAACATTCCTGTCTATGAACCTGTTCTTCCTCTGAACATTCCTGTCTGTGAACCTGTTCTTCCTCTGAACATTCCTGTCTGTGAACCTGTTCTCCTCTGAACATTCCTGTCTGTGAACCTGTTCTTCCTCTGAACATTCCTGTCTGTGAACCTGTTCTTCCTCTGAACATTCCTGTCTGTGAACCTGTGCTCCTCTGAACATTCCTGTCTGTGAACCTGTTCTCCTCTGAACATTCCTGTCTGTGAACCTGTTCTCCTCTGAACATTCCTGTCTGTGAACCCGTTCTTCCTCTGAACATTCCTGTCTGTGAACCTGTGCTCCTCTGAACATTCCTATCTGTGAACCTTTTCTCCTCTGAACATTCCTGTCTGTGAACCTGTTCTTCCTCTGAACATTCCTGTCTGTGAACCTGTTCTCCTCTGAACATTACTGTCCGTGAACCTGTTCTTCCTCTGAACATTCCTGTCTGTGAACCTGTTCTTCCTCTGAGCATTCCTGTCTGTGAACCTGTTCTTCCTCTGAATATTCCTGACTGTGAATCTGTTCTCCCCCTGAACATTCCTGACTCTGAACCTGTTCTCCCTCTGCATATTCCTGTCTGTGAACCTGTTCTTCCTCTGAACATTCCTGTCTGTGAACCTGTTCTTCCTCTGAACATTCCTGACTGTGAACCTGTTCTTCCCCTGAACATTCCTGTCTGTGAACCTATTCTTCCCCTGAACATTCCTGTCTGTGAACCTGTTCTTCTTCTGAACATTCCTGACTGTGAACCTGTTCTCCCCCTGAACATTCCAGACTGTGAACCTGTTCTTCCTCTGAACATTCGTGTCTGTGAACCTGTTCTTCCTCTGAACATTCCTGTCTGTGAACCTGTTCTTCCTCTGAACATTCCTGTCTGTGAAACTGTTCTTCCTCTAAACATTCCTGTCTGTGAACCTGTTCTTCCTCTGAACATTCCTGTCTGTGAACCTGTTCTTCCTCTGAACATTCCTGTCTGTGAACCTGTTCTTCCTCTGAACATTCCTGTCTGTGAACCTGTTCTTCCTCTGAACATTCCTTTCTGTGAACCTGTTCTTCCTCTGAACATTCCTGTCTGTGAACCTGTTCTCCCCCTGAACATTCCTGTCTGTGAACCTGTTCTCCCCCTGAACATTCCTGTCTGTGAACCTGTTCTCCCTCTGCATATTCCTGTCTGTGATCCTGTTCTCCCCCTGAACATTCCTGTCTGTGAACCTGTTCTCCCTCTGAACATTCCTGTCTGTGAACCTGTTCTTCCTCTGAACATTCCTGTCTGTGATCCTGTTGTCCCCTTGAACATTCCTGTCTGTGAACCTGTTCTCCCTCTGAACATTGCTGACTGTGAACCTGTTCTTCCTCTGAACATTCCTGTCTGTGAACCTGTTCTCCTCTGAACATTCCTGTCTGTGAACCTGTTCTCCTCTGAACATTCCTGTCTGTGAACCTGTTCTCCTCTGAACATTCCTGTCTGTGAACCTGTTCTTCCTCTGAACATTCCTGTCTGTGAACCTGTTCTTCCTCTGAACATTCCTGTCTGTGAACCTGTTCTTCCTCTGAACATTCCTGACTGTGAACCTGTTCTTCCTCTGAACATTCCTGACTGTGAACCTGTTCTTCCTCTGAACATTCCTGACTGTGAACCTGTTCTTCTTCTGAACATTCCTGTCTGTGAACCTGTTCTCCCCCTGAACATTCCTTTCTGTGAACCTGTTCTCCTCTGAACATTCCTGTCTGTGAACCTGTTCTTCTTCTGAACATTCCTGTCTGTGAACCTGTTCTCCCCCTGAACATTCCTTTCTGTGAACCTGTTCTCCTCTGAACATTCCTGACTGTGAACATGTTCTTCTTCTGAACATTCCTGTCTGTGAACCTGTTCTCCCCCTGAACATTCCTTTCTGTGAACCTGTTCTCCTCTGAACATTCCTGTCTGTGAACCTGTTCTCCCCCTGAACATTCCTGTCTGTGGACCTGATCTCCCCCTGAACATTCCTGTCTGTGAACCTGTTCTTCCTCTGAACATTCCTGTCTGTGTACCTGTTCTCCTCTGAAAATTCCTGTCTGTGAACCTGTTCTTCCTCTGAACATTCCTGTCTGTGGACCTGTTCTTCCTCTGAACCACCCTGTCTGTGAACCTGTTCTTCCTCTGAACATTCCTGACTGTGAACCTGTTCTTCCTCTGAACATTCCTGACTGTGAACCTGTTCTTCTTCTGAACATTCCTGTCTGTGAACCTGTTCTCCCCCTGAACATTCCTTTCTGTGAACCTGTTCTCCTCTGAACATTCCTGTCTGTGAACCTGTTCTCCCCCTGAACATTCCTGTCTGTGGACCTGATCTCCCCCTGAACATTCCTGTCTGTGAACCCTTTCTTCCTCTGAACATTCCTGTCTGTGAACCTGTTCTCCTCTGAACATTCCTGTCTGTGAACCTGTTCTTCCTCTGAACATTCCTGTCTGTGAACCTGTTCTCCTCTGAACATTCCTGTCTGTGAACCTGTTCTCCCCCTGAACATTCCTTTCTGTGAACCTGTTCTCCTCTGAACATTCCTGTCTGTGAACCTGTTCTCCCCCTGAACATTCCTGTCTGTGGACCTGATCTCCCCCTGAACATTCCTGTCTGTGAACCCTTTCTTCCTCTGAACATTCCTGTCTGTGAACCTGTTCTCCTCTGAACATTCCTGTCTGTGAACCTGTTCTTCCTCTGAACATTCCTGTCTGTGAACCTGTTCTCCTCTGAACATTCCTGTCTGTGAACCTGTTCTTCCTCTCAACATTCCTGTCTGTGAACCTGTTCTCCTCTGAACATTCCTGTCTGTGGACCTGTTCTCCCACTGAACATTCCTGTCTGTGGACCTGTTTTCCTCTGAACATTCCTGTCTGTGGACCTGTTCTCCTCTGAACATTCCTGTCTTTGGACCTGTTCTCCCACTGAACTTTCCTGTCTGTGGACCTGTTTTCCTCTGAACATTCCTGTCTGTGGACCTATTCTCCACCTGAACATTCCTGTCTGTGTACCTGTTCTCTTCTGAACATTCCTGTGTGTGGACCTGTTTTTTCTCTCAGAACATTCCTGTCTGTGGAGCTGTTCTCCTCTGAACATTCCTGTCCGTGGACCTGTTCTCCTCTGAACATTCCTGTCCATGTACCTGTTTTCCCTCTGAACATTCCTGTCTGTGATCCTGTTCTCCCCCTGAACATTCCTGTCTGTGAACCTGTTCTCCTCTGAACATTCCTCTCTGTGAACCTGTTCTCCCCCTGAACATTCGTGTCTGTGGACCTATTTCCCTCTGAACATTCCCGTCTGTGTACCTGTTCTCCCTCTGAACATTCATGTCCGTGTACCAGTTTTCCCTCTAAACATTCCTGTCTGTGGACCTTTTCTCCCTCTGAACATTCCTGTCTGTGAAATTGTTCTCCACTTGAACATTCCTCTCTGTGGAACATTTCTCCTCGGAACCTTCCTGTCTGTTGTACTGATCTCGCTCTAAATATTCCTGTCTGTGAACGTCTTCTTCTCTGAACATTCCTGTCTGTGCACCTGTTCTCCTCTGAAACTTTCCTGTCTATGAACCTGTTCTCATTTGAACTTTCCTGTTTGTGAACCTGTTCTTCCTCTGAACATACCTGTCTGTGAACCTGTTCTTCCTCTGAACATTCCTGTCTGTGAACGTCTTCTTCTCTGAACATTCCTGTCTGTGGACCTGTTTCCTCTGAACATTCCAGTCTGTGAACCTATTCTCCTCTGAACATTCCTGTCTGTGAACCTCTTCTCCTCTGAACATTTCTGTCTGTGGTCCTGTTCTCCTCTGAACATTCCAGTCTGTGAACCTGTTCTCCTCTGAACACTCCTCTCTGTGAACCTGTTCTCCTCTGAACATTCCTGTCTGTGAACCTGTTCTCTTCTGAACATTCCTGTCTGTGGACCTGTTCTCCTCTCAACATTCCTGTCTGTGAGCCTGTTCTCCCTCTGAACATTCCTGTCTGTGGACCTGTTCTCCCACTGAACATTCCTGTCTGTGGACCTGTTTTCCTCTGAACATTCCTGTCTGTGGACCTGTTCTCCTCTGAACATTCCTGTCTGTGGACCTGTTCTCCCCCTGAACATTCCTGTCTGTGGACCTGTTTTCCTCTGAACATTCCCCTGTGAACCTGTTCTCCCTCTGAACATTTCTGTCTGTGGTCCTGTTCTCCTCTGAACATTCCTGTCTGTGAACCTGTTCTCCTCTGAACACTCCTTTCTGTGAACCTGTTCTCCTCTGTACATTCCTGTCTGTGAACCTGTTCTCTTCTGAACATTCCTGTCTGTGGACCTGTTCTCCTCTCAACATTCCTGTCTGTGAACCTGTTCTCCCTCTGAACATTCCTGTCTGTGGACCTGTTCTCCCACTGAACATTCCTGTCTGTGGACCTGTTTTCCTCTGAACATTCCTGTCTGTGGACCTGTTCTCCTCTGAACATTCCTGTTTGTGGACCTGTTCTCCCACTGCACATTCCTGTCTGTGGACCTGTTTTCCTCTGAACATTCCTGTCTGTTTTCCTATTCTCCACCTGAACATTCCTGTCTGTGTACCTGTTCTCTTCTGAACATTCCTGTCTGTGGACCTGTGATTTATCTCAGAACATTCCTGTCTGTGGAGCTGTTCTCCTCTGAACATTCCTGTCCGTGGACCTGTTCTCCTCTGAACATTCCTGTCCATGTACCTGTTCCCCCTCTGAACATTCCTGTCTGTGTACCTGTTCTCTTCTGAACATTCCTGTCTGTGAACTTGTTCTCCTCTAAACATTCCTGTCTGTGGATCTGATCTCCCTCTGAACATTCCTGTCTGTGAACCTGTTTTCCTCTGCACATTCCTCTGTGAACCTGTTCTCCCCCTGAACATTCGTGTCTGTGGACCTATTTCCCTCTGAACATTCCCGTCTGTGTACCTGTTCTCCCTCTGAACATTCATGTCCGTGTACCAGTTTTCCCTCTAAACATTCCTGTCTGTGGACCTTTTCTCCCTCTGAACATTCCTGTCTGTGAAATTGTTCTCCACCTGAACATTCCTCTCTGTGGAACATTTCTCCTCGGAACATTCCTGTCTGTTGTACTGATCTCGCTCTAAATATTCCTGTCTGTGAACGTCTTCTTCTCTGAACATTCCTGTCTGAGAACCTCTTCTCCTCTGAACATTCCTGTCTGTGAACCTCTTCTCCTCTGAACATTTCTGTCTGTGGTCCTGTTCTCCTCTGAACATTCCTGTCTGTGAACCTGTTCTCCTCTGAACACTCCTGTCTGTGAACCTGTTGTCCTCTGAACATTCCTGTCTGTGAACCTGTTCTCTGCTGAACATTCCTGTCTGTGGACCTGTTCTCCTCTCAACATTCCTGTCTGTGGACCTGTTCTCCCGCTGAACATTCCTGTCTGTGGACCTGTTTTCCTCTGAACATTCCTGCCTGTGGACCTGTTCTCCTCTGAACATTCCTGTCTTTGGACCTATTCTCCACCTGAACATTCCTGTCTGTGTACCTGTTCTCTTCTGAACATTCCTGTCTGTGGACCTGTTTTTTCTCTCAGAACATTCCTGTCTGTGGAGCTGTTCTCCTCTGAACATTCCTGTCCATGTACCTGTTCTCCCCCTGAACATTCCTGTCTGTGAACCTGTTCTCCTCTGAACATTCCTCTCTGTGAACCTGTTCTCCCCCTGAACATTCGTGTCTGTGGACCTATTTCCCTCTGAACATTCCCGTCTGTGTACCTGTTCTCCCTCTGAACATTCATGTCCGTGTACCAGTTTTCCCTCTGAACATTCCTGACTGTGAACCTGTTCTTCTTCTGAACATTCCTGTCTGTGAACCTGTTCTTCCTCTGAACATTCCTGTCTGTGAACCTGTTCTCCTCTGAACATTCCTGTCTGTGAACCTGTTCTTCTTCTGAACATTCCTGTCTGTGAACCTGTTCTTCCTCTGAACATTTCTGTCTGTGAACCTGTTCTCCCCCTGAAAATTCCTGTCTGTGAACCTGTTCTTCCTCTGAACATTCCTGTCTGTAAACCTGTTCTCCCCCTGAACATTCCTGTCTGTGAACCTGTTCTTCCTCTGAACATTCCTGTCTGTGAACCTGTTCTCCTCTGAACATTCCTGTCTGTGAACCTGTTCTTCCTCTGAACATTCCTGTCTGTGAACCTGTTCTCCTCTGAACATTCCTGTCTGTGAACCTGTTCTTCTTCTGAAAATTCCTGTCTGTGAACCTGTTCTTCCTCTGAACATTTCTGTCTGTGAACCTGTTCTCCCCCTGAAAATTCCTGTCTGTGAACCTGTTCTTCCTCTGAACATTCCTGTCTGTGAACCCGTTCTTCCTCTGAACATTCCTGTCTGTGAACCTGTTCTCCTCTGAACATTCCTCTCTGTGAACCTGTTCTCCTCTGAACATTCCTGTCTGTGAACCAGTTCTCCCCCTGAACATTCCTGTCTGTGGACCTGTTCTTCCTCTGAACATTCCTGTCTGTGAACCTGTTCTTCCTCTGAACATTCCTGTCTGTGAACCTGTTCTTCCTCTGAACATTCCTGTCTGTGAACCTGTTCTTCCTCTGAACAATCCTGTCTGTGGACCTGTTCTTCCTCTGAACATTCCTTTCTGTGAACCTGTTCTTCCTCTGAACATTCCTGACTGTGAACCTGTTCTTCCTCTGAACAATCCTGTCTGTGAACCTGTTCATACTCTGAACATTCCTTTCTGTGAACCTGTTCATACTCTGAACATTCCTTTCTGTGAACCTGTTCTTCCTCTGAACATTCCTGACTGTGAACCTGTTCTCCTCTGAACATTCCTTTCTGTGAACCTGTTCTCCTCTGAACATTCCTCTCTGTGCACCTGTTCTCCTCTGAACATTCCTGTCTGTGAACCAGTTGTCCCCCTGAACATTCCTGTCTGTGGACCTGATCTCCCCCTGAACATTCCTGTCTGTGAACCCGTTCTTCCTCTGAACATTCCTGTCTGTGAACCTGTTCTCCTCTGAACATTCCTGTCTGTGAACCTGTTCTTCTTCTGAAAATTCCTGTCTGTGAACTTGTTCTCCTCTGAACATTCCTGTCTGTGAACCTGTTCTCCCCCTGAACATTCCTTTCTGTGAACCTGTTCTCCTCTGAACATTCCTGTCTGTGAACCTGTTCTCCCCCTGAACATTCCTGTCTGTGGACCTGATCTCCCCCTGAACATTCCTGTCTGTGAACCTGTTCTCCTCTGAACATTCCTGTCTGTGAACCTGTTCTTCCTCTGAACATTCCTGTCTGTGAACCTGTTCTCCTCTGAACATTCCTGTCTGTGAACCTGTTCTTCCTCTGAACATTCCTGTCTGTGAACCTGTTCTCCTCTGAACATTCCTGTCTGTGGACCTGTTCTCCCACTGAACATTCCTGTCTGTGGACCTGTTTTCCTCTGAACATTCCTGTCTGTGGACCTGTTCTCCTCTGAACATTCCTGTCTTTGGACCTGTTCTCCCACTGAACATTCCTGTCTGTGGACATGTTTTCCTCTGAACATTCCTGTCTGTGGACCTATTCTCCACCTGAACATTCCTGTCTGTGTACCTGTTCTCTTCTGAACATTCCTGTATGTGGACCTGTTTTTTCTCTCAGAACATTCCTGTCTGTGGAGCTGTTCTCCTCTGAACATTCCTGTCCGTGGACCTGTTCTCCTCTGAACATTCCTGTCCATGTACCTGTTCCCCCTCTGAACATTCCTTTCTGTGATCCTGTTCTCCCCCTGAACATTCCTGTCTGTGAACCTGTTCTCCTATGAACATTCCTCTCTGTGAACCTGTTCTCCCCCTGAACATTCGTGTCTGTGGACCTATTTCCCTCTGAACATTCCCGTCTGTGTACCTGTTCTCCCTCTGAACATTCATGTCCGTGTACCAGTTTTCCCTCTAAACATTCCTGTCTGTGGACCTTTTCTCCCTCTGAACATTCCTGTCTGTGAAATTGTTCTCCACTTGAACATTCCTCTCTGTGGAACATTTCTCCTCGGAACATTCCTGTCTGTTGTACTGATCTCGCTCTAAATATTCCTGTCTGTGAACGTCTTCTTCTCTGAACATTCCTGTCTGTGCACCTGTTCTCCTCTGAAACTTTCCTGTCTATGAACCTGTTCTCATTTGAACTTTCCTGTTTGTGAACCTGTTCTTCCTCTGAACATACCTGTCTGTGAACCTGTTCTTCCTCTGAACATTCCTGTCTGTGAACGTCTTCTTCTCTGAACATTCCTGTCTGTGGACCTGTTTCCTCTGAACATTCCAGTCTGTGAACCTATTCTCCTCTGAACATTCCTGTCTGTGAACCTCTTCTCCTCTGAACATTTCTGTCTGTGGTCCTGTTCTCCTCTGAACATTCCAGTCTGTGAACCTGTTCTCCTCTGAACACTCCTCTCTGTGAACCTGTTCTCCTCTGAACATTCCTGTCTGTGAACCTGTTCTCTTCTGAACATTCCTGTCTGTGGACCTGTTCTCCTCTCAACATTCCTGTCTGTGAGCCTGTTCTCCCTCTGAACATTCCTGTCTGTGGACCTGTTCTCCCACTGAACATTCCTGTCTGTGGACCTGTTTTCCTCTGAACATTCCTGTCTGTGGACCTGTTCTCCTCTGAACATTCCTGTCTGTGGACCTGTTCTCCCCCTGAACATTCCTGTCTGTGGACCTGTTTTCCTCTGAACATTCCCCTGTGAACCTGTTCTCCCTCTGAACATTTCTGTCTGTGGTCCTGTTCTCCTCTGAACATTCCTGTCTGTGAACCTGTTCTCCTCTGAGCACTCCTTTCTGTGAACCTGTTCTCCTCTGTACATTCCTGTCTGTGAACCTGTTCTCTTCTGAACATTCCTGTCTGTGGACCTGTTCTCCTCTCAACATTCCTGTCTGTGAACCTTTTCTCCCTCTGAACATTCCTGTCTGTGGACCTGTTCTCCCACTGAACATTCCTGTCTGTGGACCTGTTTTCCTCTGAACATTCCTGTCTGTGCACCTGTTCTCCTCTGAACATTCCTGTTTGTGGACCTGTTCTCCCACTGCACATTCCTGTCTGTGGACCTGTTTTCCTCTGAACATTCCTGTCTGTTTTCCTATTCTCCACCTGAACATTCCTGTCTGTGTACCTGTTCTCTTCTGAACATTCCTGTCTGTGGACCTGTGTTTTATCTCAGAACATTCCTGTCTGTGGAGCTGTTCTCCTCTGAACATTCCTGTCCGTGGACCTGTTCTCCTCTGAACATTCCTGTCCATGTACCTGTTCCCCCTCTGAACATTCCTGTCTGTGTACCTGTTCTCTTCTGAACATTCCTGTCTGTGAACTTGTTCTCCTCTAAACATTCCTGTCTGTGGATCTGATCTCCCTCTGAACATTCCTGTCTGTGAACCTGTTTTCCTCTGCACATTCCTCTGTGAACCTGTTCTCCCCCTGAACATTCGTGTCTGTGGACCTATTTCCCTCTGAACATTCCCGTCTGTGTACCTGTTCTCCCTCTGAACATTCATGTCCGTGTACCAGTTTTCCCTCTAAACATTCCTGTCTGTGGACCTTTTCTCCCTCGGAACATTCCTGTCTGTTGTACTGATCTCGCTCTAAATATTCCTGTCTGTGAACGTCTTCTTCTCTGAACATTCCTGTCTGTGAACCTCTTCTCCTCTGAACATTCCTGTCTGTGAACCTCTTCTCCTCTGAACATTTCTGTCTGTGGTCCTGTTCTCCTCTGAACATTCCTGTCTGTGAACCTGTTCTCCTCTGAACACTCCTGTCTGTGAACTTGTTGTCCTCTGAACATTCCTGTCTGTGAACCTGTTCTCTGCTGAACATTCCTGTCTGTGGACCTGTTCTCCTCTCAACATTCCTGTCTGTGGACCTGTTCTCCCACTGAACATTCCTGTCTGTGGACCTGTTTTCCTCTGAACATTCCTGTCTGTGGACCTGTTCTCCTCTGAACATTCCTGTCTTTGGACCTGTTCTCCCACTGAACATTCCTGTCTGTGGACCTGTTTTCCTCTGAACATTCCTGTCTGTGGACCTGTTCTCCTCTCAACATTCCTGTCTGTGGACCTATTCTCCACCTGAACATTCCTGTCTGTGTACCTGTTCTCTTCTGAACATTCCTGTCTGTGGACCTGTTTTTTCTCTCAGAACATTCCTGTCTGTGGAGCTGTTCTCCTCTGAACATTCCTGTCCATGTACCTGTTCCCCCTCTGAACATTCCTGTCTGTGATCCTGTTCTCCCCCTGAACATTCCTGTCTGTGAACCTGTTGTCCTCTGAACATTCCTCTCTGTGAACCTGTTCTCCCCCTGAACATTCGTGTCTGTGGACCTATTTCCCTCTGAACATTCCTGACTGTGAACCTGTTCTTCTTCTGAACATTCCTGTCTGTGAACCTGTTCTTCCTCTGAACAATCCTGTCTGTGGACCTTTTCTCCCTCTGAACATTCCTGTCTGTGAAATTGTTCTCCACCTGAACATTCCTCTCTGTGGAACATTTCTCCTCGGAACATTCCTGTCTGTTGTACTGATCTCGCTCTAAATATTCCTGTCTGTGAACGTCTTCTTCTCTGAACATTCCTGTCTGTGAACCTCTTCTCCTCTGAACATTCCTGTCTGTGAACCTCTTCTCCTCTGAACATTTCTGTCTGTGGTCCTGTTCTCCTCTGAACATTCCTGTCTGTGAACCTGTTCTCCTCTGAACACTCCTGTCTGTGAACCTGTTGTCCTCTGAACATTCCTGTCTGTGAACCTGTTCTCTGCTGAACATTCCTGTCTGTGGACCTGTTCTCCTCTCAACATTCCTGTCTGTGGACCTGTTCTCCCGCTGAACATTCCTGTCTGTGGACCTGTTTTCCTCTGAACATTCCTGCCTGTGGACCTGTTCTCCTCTGAACATTCCTGTCTTTGGACCTATTCTCCACCTGAACATTCCTGTCTGTGTACCTGTTCTCTTCTGAACATTCCTGTCTGTGGACCTGTTTTTTCTCTCAGAACATTCCTGTCTGTGGAGCTGTTCTCCTCTGAACATTCCTGTCCATGTACCTGTTCTCCCCCTGAACATTCCTGTCTGTGAACCTGTTCTCCTCTGAACATTCCTCTCTGTGAACCTGTTCTCCCCCTGAACATTCGTGTCTGTGGACCTATTTCCCTCTGAACATTCCCGTCTGTGTACCTGTTCTCCCTCTGAACATTCATGTCCGTGTACCAGTTTTCCCTCTGAACATTCCTGACTGTGAACCTGTTCTTCTTCTGAACATTCCTGTCTGTGAACCTGTTCTTCCTCTGAACATTCCTTTCTGTGAACCTGTTCTTCCTCTGAACATTCCTGTCTGTGAACCTGTTCTTGCTCTGAACATTCCTGTCTGTGGACCTGATCTCCCCCTGAACATTCCTGTCTGTGAACCTGTTCTCCTCTGAACATTCCTGTCTGTGAACCTGTTCTCCTCTGAACATTCCTGTCTGTGAACCTGTTCTTCCTCTGAACATTCCTTTCTGTGAACCTGTTCTTCCTCTGAACATTCCTGTCTGTGAACCTGTTCTTCTTCTGAACATTCCTGTCTGTGAACCTGTTCTTCCTCTGAACATTTCTGTCTGTGAACCTGTTCTCCCCCTGAAAATTCCTGTCTGTGAACCTGTTCTTCCTCTGAACATTCCTGTCTGTGAACCTGTTCTCCCCCTGAACATTCCTGTCTGTGAACCTGTTCTTCCTCTGAACATTCCTGTCTGTGAACCTGTTCTCCTCTGAACATTCCTGTCTGTGAACCTGTTCTTCCTCTGAACATTCCTGTCTGTGAACCTGTTCTCCTCTGAACATTCCTGTCTGTGAACCTGTTCTTCCTATGAACATTCCTGTCTGTGCACCTGTTCTTCTTCTGAAAATTCCTGTCTGTGAACCTGTTCTTCCTCTGAACATTTCTGTCTGTGAACGTGTTCTCCCCCTGAAAATTCCTGTCTGTGAACCTGTTCTTCCTCTGAACATTCCTGTCTGTGAACCCGTTCTTCCTCTGAACATTCCTGTCTGTGAACCTGTTCTCCTCTGAACATTCCTCTCTGTGAACCTGTTCTCCTCTGAACATTCCTGTCTGTGAACCAGTTCTCCCCCTGAACATTCCTGTCTGTGGACCTGTTCTTCCTCTGAACATTCCTGTCTGTGAACCTGTTCTTCCTCTGAACATTCCTGTCTGTGAACCTGTTCTTCCTCTGAACATTCCTGTCTGTGAACCTGTTCTTCCTCTGAACAATCCTGTCTGTGGACCTGTTCTTCCTCTGAACATTCCAGTCTGTGAACCTGTTCATCCTCTGAACATTCCTGACTGTGAACCTGTTCTCCTCTGAACATTCCTGTCTGTGAACCTGTTCTCCTCTGAACATTCCTGTCTGTGAACCTGTTCTCCTCTGAACATTCCTCTCTGTGCACCTGTTCTCCTCTGAACATTCCTGTCTGTGAACCAGTTGTCCCCCTGAACATTCCTGTCTGTGGACCTGATCTCCCCCTGAACATTCCTGTCTGTGAACCCGTTCTTCCTCTGAACATTCCTGTCTGTGAACCTGTTCTCCTCTGAACATTCCTGTCTGTGAACCTGTTCTTCTTCTGAAAATTCCTGTCTGTGAACTTGTTCTCCTCTGAACATTCCTGTCTGTGAACCTGTTCTCCCCCTGAACATTCCTTTCTGTGAACCTGTTCTCCTCTGAACATTCCTGTCTGTGAACCTGTTCTCCCCCTGAACATTCCTGTCTGTGGACCTGATCTCCCCCTGAACATTCCTGTCTGTGAACCTGTTCTCCTCTGAACATTCCTGTCTGTGAACCTGTTCTTCCTCTGAACATTCCTGTCTGTGAACCTGTTCTCCTCTGAACATTCCTGTCTGTGAACCTGTTCTTCCTCTGAACATTCCTGTCTGTGAACCTGTTCTCCTCTGAACATTCCTGTCTGTGGACCTGTTCTCCCACTGAACATTCCTGTCTGTGGACCTGTTTTCCTCTGAACATTCCTGTCTGTGGACCTGTTCTCCTCTGAACATTCCTGTCTTTGGACCTGTTCTCCCACTGAACATTCCTGTCTGTGGACATGTTTTCCTCTGAACATTCCTGTCTGTGGACCTATTCTCCACCTGAACATTCCTGTCTGTGTACCTGTTCTCTTCTGAACATTCCTGTATGTGGACCTGTTTTTTCTCTCAGAACATTCCTGTCTGTGGAGCTGTTCTCCTCTGAACATTCCTGTCCGTGGACCTGTTCTCCTCTGAACATTCCTGTCCATGTACCTGTTCCCCCTCTGAACATTCCTTTCTGTGATCCTGTTCTCCCCCTGAACATTCCTGTCTGTGAACCTGTTCTCCTATGAACATTCCTCTCTGTGAACCTGTTCTCCCCCTGAACATTCGTGTCTGTGGACCTATTTCCCTCTGAACATTCCCGTCTGTGTACCTGTTCTCCCTCTGAACATTCATGTCCGTGTACCAGTTTTCCCTCTAAACATTCCTGTCTGTGGACCTTTTCTCCCTCTGAACATTCCTGTCTGTGAAATTGTTCTCCACTTGAACATTCCTCTCTGTGGAACATTTCTCCTCGGAACATTCCTGTCTGTTGTACTGATCTCGCTCTAAATATTCCTGTCTGTGAACGTCTTCTTCTCTGAACATTCCTGTCTGTGCACCTGTTCTCCTCTGAAACATTCCTGTCTATGAACCTGTTCTCATTTGAACTTTCCTGTTTGTGAACCTGTTCTTCCTCTGAACATACCTGTCTGTGAACCTGTTCTTCCTCTGAACATTCCTGTCTGTGAACGTCTTCTTCTCTGAACATTCCTGTCTGTGGACCTGTTTCCTCTGAACATTCCAGTCTGTGAACCTATTCTCCTCTGAACATTCCTGTCTGTGAACCTCTTCTCCTCTGAACATTTCTGTCTGTGGTCCTGTTCTCCTCTGAACATTCCAGTCTGTGAACCTGTTCTCCTCTGAACACTCCTCTCTGTGAACCTGTTCTCCTCTGAACATTCCTGTCTGTGAACCTGTTCTCTTCTGAACATTCCTGTCTGTGGACCTGTTCTCCTCTCAACATTCCTGTCTGTGAGCCTGTTCTCCCTCTGAACATTCCTGTCTGTGGACCTGTTCTCCCACTGAACATTCCTGTCTGTGGACCTGTTTTCCTCTGAACATTCCTGTCTGTGGACCTGTTCTCCTCTGAACATTCCTGTCTGTGGACCTGTTCTCCCCCTGAACATTCCTGTCTGTGGACCTGTTTTCCTCTGAACATTCCCCTGTGAACCTGTTCTCCCTCTGAACATTTCTGTCTGTGGTCCTGTTCTCCTCTGAACATTCCTGTCTGTGAACCTGTTCTCCTCTGAGCACTCCTTTCTGTGAACCTGTTCTCCTCTGTACATTCCTGTCTGTGAACCTGTTCTCTTCTGAACATTCCTGTCTGTGGACCTGTTCTCCTCTCAACATTCCTGTCTGTGAACCTTTTCTCCCTCTGAACATTCCTGTCTGTGGACCTGTTCTCCCACTGAACATTCCTGTCTGTGGACCTGTTTTCCTCTGAACATTCCTGTCTGTGCATCTGTTCTCCTCTGAACATTCCTGTTTGTGGACCTGTTCTCCCACTGCACATTCCTGTCTGTGGACCTGTTTTCCTCTGAACATTCCTGTCTGTTTTCCTATTCTCCACCTGAACATTCCTGTCTGTGTACCTGTTCTCTTCTGAACATTCCTGTCTGTGGACCTGTGTTTTATCTCAGAACATTCCTGTCTGTGGAGCTGTTCTCCTCTGAACATTCCTGTCCGTGGACCTGTTCTCCTCTGAACATTCCTGTCCATGTACCTGTTCCCCCTCTGAACATTCCTGTCTGTGTACCTGTTCTCTTCTGAACATTCCTGTCTGTGAACTTGTTCTCCTCTAAACATTCCTGTCTGTGGATCTGATCTCCCTCTGAACATTCCTGTCTGTGAACCTGTTTTCCTCTGCACATTCCTCTGTGAACCTGTTCTCCCCCTGAACATTCGTGTCTGTGGACCTATTTCCCTCTGAACATTCCCGTCTGTGTACCTGTTCTCCCTCTGAACATTCATGTCCGTGTACCAGTTTTCCCTCTAAACATTCCTGTCTGTGGACCTTTTCTCCCTCTGAACATTCCTGTCTGTGAAATTGTTCTCCACCTGAACATTCCTCTCTGTGGAACATTTCTCCTCGGAACATTCCTGTCTGTTGTACTGATCTCGCTCTAAATATTCCTGTCTGTGAACGTCTTCTTCTCTGAACATTCCTGTCTGTGAACCTCTTCTCCTCTGAACATTCCTGTCTGTGAACCTCTTCTCCTCTGAACATTTCTGTCTGTGGTCCTGTTCTCCTCTGAACATTCCTGTCTGTGAACCTGTTCTCCTCTGAACACTCCTGTCTGTGAACCTGTTTTCCTCTGAACATTCCTGTCTGTGAACCTGTTCTCTGCTGAACATTCCTGTCTGTGGACCTGTTCTCCTCTCAACATTCCTGTCTGTGGACCTGTTCTCCCACTGAACATTCCTGTCTGTGGACCTGTTTTCCTCTGAACATTCCTGTCTGTGGACCTGTTCTCCTCTGAACATTCCTGTCTTTGGACCTGTTCTCCCACTGAACATTCCTGTCTGTGGACCTGTTTTCCTCTGAACATTCCTGTCTGTGGACCTGTTCTCCTCTCAACATTCCTGTCTGTGGACCTATTCTCCACCTGAACATTCCTGTCTGTGTACCTGTTCTCTTCTGAACATTCCTGTCTGTGGACCTGTTTTTTCTCTCAGAACATTCCTGTCTGTGGAGCTGTTCTCCTCTGAACATTCCTGTCCATGTACCTGTTCCCCCTCTGAACATTCCTGTCTGTGATCCTGTTCTCCCCCTGAACATTCCTGTCTGTGAACCTGTTGTCCTCTGAACATTCCTCTCTGTGAACCTGTTCTCCCCCTGAACATTCGTGTCTGTGGACCTATTTCCCTCTGAACATTCCCGTCTGTGTACCTGTTCTCCCTCTGAACATTCATGTCCGTGTACCAGTTTTCCCTCTGAACATTCCTGACTGTGAACCTGTTCTTCTTCTGAACATTCCTGTCTGTGAACCTGTTCTTCCTCTGAACATTCCTTTCTGTGAACCTGTTCTTCCTCTGAACATTCCTGTCTGTGAACCTGTTCTCCTCTGAACATTCCTGTCTGTGAACCTGTTCTTCCTCTGAACATTCCTTTCTGTGAACCTGTTCTTCCTCTGAACATTCCTGTCTGTGAACCTGTTCTCCTCTGAACATTCCTGTCTGTGAACCTGTTCTTCTTCTGAACATTCCTGTCTGTGAACCTGTTCTTCCTCTGAACATTTCTGTCTGTGAACCTGTTCTCCCCCTGAAAATTCCTGTCTGTGAACCTGTTCTTCCTCTGAACATTCCTGTCTGTGAACCTGTTCTCCCCCTAAACATTCCTGTCTGTGAACCTGTTCTTCCTCTGAACATTCCTGTCTGTGAACCTGTTCTCCTCTGAACATTCCTGTCTGTGAACCTGTTCTTCCTCTGAACATTCCTGTCTGTGAACCTGTTCTCCTCTGAACATTCCTGTCTGTGAACCTGTTCTTCTTCTGAAAATTCCTGTCTGTGAACCTGTTCTTCCTCTGAACATTTCTGTCTGTGAACCTGTTCTCCCCCTGAAAATTCCTGTCTGTGAACCTGTTCTTCCTCTGAACATTCCTGTCTGTGAACCCGTTCTTCCTCTGAACATTCCTGTCTGTGAACCTGTTCTCCTCTGAACATTCCTGTCTGTGAACCAGTTCTCCCCCTGAACATTCCTGTCTGTGGACCTGTTCTTCCTCTGAACATTCCTGTCTGTGAACCTGTTCTTCCTCTGAACATTCCTGTCTGTGAACCTGTTCTTCCTCTGAACATTCCTGTCTGTGAACCTGTTCTCCTCTGAACATTCCTGTCTGTGAACCAGTTCTTCTTCTGAAAATTCCTGTCTGTGAACCTGTTCTTCCTCTGAACATTTCTGTCTGTGAACCTGTTCTCCCCCTGAAAATTCCTGTCTGTGAACCTGTTCTTCCTCTGAACATTCCTGTCTGTGAACCCGTTCTTCCTCTGAACATTCCTGTCTGTGAACCTGTTCTCCTCTGAACATTCCTGTCTGTGAACCAGTTCTCCCCCTGAACATTCCTGTCTGTGGACCTGTTCTTCCTCTGAACATTCCTGTCTGTGAACCTGTTCTTCCTCTGAACATTCCTGTCTGTGAACCTGTTCTTCCTCTGAACAATCCTGTCTGTGGACCTGTTCTTCCTCTGAACATTCCAGTCTGTGAACCTGTTCTTCCTCTGAACATTCCTGACTGTGAACCTGTTCTCCTCTGAACATTCCTTTCTGTGAACCTGTTCTCCTCTGAACATTCCTCTCTGTGCACCTGTTCTCCTCTGAACATTCCTGTCTGTGGACCTGATCTCCCCCTGAACATTCCTGTCTGTGAACCCGTTCTTCCTCTGAACATTCCTGTCTGTGAACCTGTTCTCCTCTGAACATTCCTGTCTGTGAACCTGTTCTTCCTCTGAACATTCCTGTCTGTGAACCTGTTCTCCTCTGAACATTCCTGTCTGTGAACCTGTTCTTCCTCTGAACATTCCTGTCTGTGAACCTGTTCTTCCTCTGAACATTCCTGTCTGTGAACCTGTTCTTCCTCTGAACATTCCTGTCTGTGAACCTGTTCTTCCTCTGAACATTCCTGTCTGTGAACCTGTTCTTCCTCTGAACATTCCTGTCTGTGAACCTGTTTTCCTCTGAACATTCCTGTCTGTGAACCTGTTCTTCCTCTGAACATTCCTGTCTGTGAACCTGTTCTCCCCCTGAACATTCCTGTCTGTGAACCTGTTTTCCTCTGAACATTCCTGTCTGTGAACCTGTTCTTCCTCTGAACATTCCTGTCTGTGAACCTGTTGTCCTCTAAACATTCCTGTCTGTGAACCTGTTCTCCTCTGAACATTCCTGTCTGTGAACCTGTTCTTCCTCTGAACATTCCTGACTGTGAACCTGTTCTTCCTCTGAACATTCTTGTCTGTGAAACTGTTCTCCTCTAAACATTCCTGTCTGTGAACCTGTTCTCCTCTGAACATTCTTGTCTGTGAACCTGTTCTCCTCTAAACATTCCTGTCTGTGAACCTGTTCTTCCTCTGAACATTCCTGTCTGTGAACCTGTTCTCCTCTGAACATTCCTGTCTGTGAACCTGTTCTTCCTCTGAACATTCCTGTCTGTGAACCTGTTCTTCCCCTGAACATTCCAGTCTGTGAACCTGTTCTTCCTCTGAACATTCCTGTCTGTGAACCTGTTCTCCCCTTGAACATTCCTGACTGTGAACCTGTTCTTCCTCTGAACATTCCTGTCTGTGAACCTGTTCTTCCTCTGAACATTCTTGTCTGTGAACCTGTTCTCCTCTAAACATTCCTGTCTGTGAACCTGTTCTTCCTCTGAACATTCCTGTCTGTGAACCTGTTCTCCCTCTGAACATTCCTGTCTGTGAACCTGTTCTTCCTCTGAACATTCCTGTCTGTGAACCTGTTCTTCCTCTGAACATTCCTGTCTGTGAACCTGTTCTTCCTCTGAACATTCCTGTCTGTGAACCTGTTCTCCTCTGAACATTCCTGTCTGTGAACCTGTTCTTCCTCTGAACATTCCTGTCTGTGAACCTGTTCTCCTCTGAACATTCCTGTCTGTGAACCTGTTCTTCCTCTGAACATTCCTGTCTGTGAACCTGTTCTTCCTCTGAACATTCCTGTCTGTGAACCTTTTCTTCCTCTGAACATTCCTGACTGTGAACCTGTTCTTCCTCTGAACATTCCTGTCTGTGAACCTGTTCTTCCTCTGAACATTCATGTCTGTGAACCTGTTCTTCCTCTGAACATTCCTGTCTGTGAACCTGTTCTCCCCCTGAACATTCCTGTCTGTGAACCTGTTCTTCCTCTGAACATTCCTGTCTGTGAACCTGTTCTTCCTCTGAACATTCTTGTCTGTGAACCTGTTCTCCTCTAAACATTCCTGTCTGTGAACCTCTTCTCCTCTGAACATTTCTGTCTGTGGTCCTGTTCTCCTCTGAACATTCCAGTCTGTGAACCTGTTCTCCTCTGAACACTCCTCTCTGTGAACCTGTTCTCCTCTGAACATTCCTGTCTGTGAACCTGTTCTCTTCTGAACATTCCTGTCTGTGGACCTGTTCTCCTCTCAACATTCCTGTCTGTGAGCCTGTTCTCCCTCTGAACATTCCTGTCTGTGGACCTGTTCTCAAACTCAACATTCCTGTCTGTGGACCTGTTTTCCTCTGAACATTCCTGTCTGTGGACCTGTTCTCCTCTGAACATTCCTGTCTGTAGACCTGTTTTCCTCTGAACATTCCCCTGTGAACCTGTTCTCACTCTGAACATTTCTGTCTGTGGTCCTGTTCTCCTCTGAACATTCCTGTCTGTGAACCTGTTCTCCTCTGAACACTCCTGTCTGTGAACCTGTTCTCCTCTGTACATTCCTGTCTGTGAACCTGTTCTCTTCTGAACATTCCTGTCTGTGGACCTGTTCTCCTCTCAACATTCCTGTCTGTGAACCTGTTCTCCCTCTGAACATTCCTGTCTGTGGACCTGTTCTCCCACTGCACATTCCTGTCTGTGGACTTGTTTTCCTCTGAACATTCCTGTCTGTTTTCTTATTCTCCACCTGAACATTCCTGTCTGTGTACCTGTTCTCTTCTGAACATTCCTGTCTGTGGACCTGTGTTTTATCTCAGAACATTCCTGTCTGTGGAGCTGTTCTCCTCTGAACATTCCTGTCCGTGGACCTGTTCTCCTCTGAACATTCCTGTCCATGTACCTGTTCCCCCTCTGAACATTCCTGTCTGTGTACCTGTTCTCTTCTGAACATTCCTGTCTGTGAACTTGTTCTCCTCTAAACATTCCTGTCTGTGGATCTGATCTCCCTCTGAACATTCCTGTCTGTGAACCTGTTTTCCTCTGCACATTCTTCTGTGAACCTGTTCTCCCCCTGAACATTCGTGTCTGTGGACCTATTTCCCTCTGAACATTCCCGTCTGTGTACCTGTTCTCCCTCTAAACATTCCTGTCTGTGGACCTTTTCTCCCTCGGAACATTCCTGTCTGTTGTACTGATCTCGCTCTAAATATTCCTGTCTGTGAACATCTTCTTCTCTGAACATTTCTGTCTGTGGTCCTGTTCTCCTCTGAACATTCCTGTCTGTGGACCTGTTCTTCCTCTGAACATTCCTGTCTTTGGACCTGTTTTCCTCTGAACATTCCTGTCTGTGGACCTGTTTTCCTCTGAACATTCCTGTCTGTGGACCTGTTCTCCACCTGAACATTCCTGTCTGTGTACCTGTTCTCTTCTGAACATTCCTGTCTGTGGACCTGTTTTTTCTCTCAGAACATTCCTGTCTGTGGACCTGTTCTCCTCTGAACATTCCTGTCCATGTACCTGTTCCCCCTCTGAACATTCCTGTCTGTGAACCTGTTCTCCTCTGAACATTCCTCTCTGTGAACCTGTTCTCCCCCTGAACATTCGTGTCTGTGGACCTATTTCCCTCTGAACATTCCCGTCTGTGAACCTGTTCTCCCTCTGAACATTCCTTTCTGTGAACCTGTTCTTCCTCTGAACATTCCTGTCTGTGAACCTGTTCTCCTCTGAACATTCCTGTCTGTGAACCTGTTCATCCTCTGAACATTTCTGTCTGTGAACCTGTTCTTCCTCTGAACATTCCTGTCTGTGAACCTGTTCTCCTCTGAACATTCCTGTCTGTGAACCCGTTCTTCCTCTGAACATTCCTGTCTGTGAACCTGTTATCCTCTGAACATTCCTGTCTGTGAACCTGTTCTTCTTCTGAACATTCCTTTCTGTGAACCTGTTCTTCCTCTGAACATTCCTGTCTGTGAACCTGTTCATCCTCTGAACATTTCTGTCTGTGAACCTGTTCTTCCTCTGAACATTCCTGTCTGTGAACCTGTTCTTCCTCTGAACATTCCTGTCTGTGAACCTGTTCTTCCTCTGAACATTCCTGTCTGTGAACCCGTTCTTCCTCTGAACATTCCTGTCTGTGAACCTGTTATCCTCTGAACATTCCTGTCTGTGAACCTGTTCTCCTCTGAACATTCCTGTCTGTGAACCTGTTCTCCTCTGAACATTCCTGTCTGTGAACCCGTTCTCCTCTGAACATTCCTGTCTGTGAACCTGTTCTTCCTCTGAAAATTCCTGTCTGTGAACCTTTTCTTCCTCTGAACATTCCTGTCTGTGAACCTGTTCTCCTCTGAACATTCCTGTCTGTGAACCTGTTCTTCCTCTGAACATTCCTGTCTGTGAACCTGTTCTCCTCTGAACATTCCTGTCTGTGAACCCGTTCTTCCTCTGAACATTCCTGTCTGTGAACCTGTTCTCCTCTGAACATTCCTGTCTGTGAACCTGTTCTCCTCTGAACATTTCTGTCTGTGAACCTGTTCTCCTCTGAACATTCCTGTCTGTGAACCTGTTCTCCTCTGAACATTCCTGTCTGTGAACCTGTTCTTCCTCTGAAAATTCCTGTCTGTGAACCTGTTCTCCTCTGAACATTCCTGTCTGTGAACCTGTTCTTCCTCTGAACATTCCTGTCTGTGAACCTGTTCTCCCCCTGAACATTCCTGTCTGTGGACCTGTTCTCCCCCTGAACATTCCTGTCTGTGAACCTGTTCTTCCTCTGAACATTCCTGTCTGTGAACCTGTTCTTCCTCTGAACATTCCAGTCTGTGAACCTGTTCTTCCTCTGAACATTCCTGTCTGTGAACCTGTTCTTCCTCTGAAAATTCCTGTCTGTGAACCTGTTCTTCCTCTGAACATTCCTGTCTGTGAACCTGTTCTCCCCCTGAACATTCCTGTCTGTGGACCTGTTCTTCCTCTGAACATTCCTGACTGTGAACCTGTTCTTCCTCTGAACATTCCTTTCTGTGAACCTGTTCTTCCTCTGAACATTCCTGACTGTGAACCTGTTCTTCCTCTGAACATTCCTTTCTGTGAACCTGTTCTTCCTCTGAACATTCCTGACTGTGAACCTGTTCTTCCTCTGAACATTCCTGTCTGTGAACCAGTTGTCCCCCTGAACATTCCTGTCTGTGGACCTGATCTCCCCCTGAACATTCCTGTCTGTGAACCCGTTCTTCCTCTGAACATTCCTGTCTGTGAACCTGTTGTCCCCCTGAACATTCCTGTCTGTGGACCTGATCTCCCCCTGAACATTCCTGTCTGTGAACCCGTTCTTCCTCTGAACATTCCTGTCTGTGAACATGTTCTCCTCTGAACATTCCTGTCTGTGAACCTGTTCTTCCTCTGAACATTCCTGACTGTGAACCTGTTCTCCTCTGAACATTCCTGACTGTGAACCTGTTCTTCTTCTGAACATTCCTGTCTGTGAACCTGTTCTCCCCCTGAACATTCCTTTCTGTGAACCTGTTCTCCTCTGAACATTCCTGTCTGTGAACCAGTTCTCCCCCTGAACATTCCTGTCTGTGGACCTGTTCTCCTCTGAACATTCCTGTCTGTGAACCAGTTCTCCCCCTGAACATTCCTGTCTGTGAACCTGTTCTCCTCTGAACATTCCTGTCTGTGAACCAGTTCTCCCCCTGAACATTCCTGTCTGTGGACCTGATCTCCCCCTGAACATTCCTGTCTGTGAACCCGTTCTTCCTCTGAACATTCCTGTCTGTGAACCTGTTCTCCTCTGAACATTCCTGTCTGTGAACCTGTTCTTCCTCTGAACATTCCTGTCTGTGAACCTGTTCTCCTCTGAACATTCCTGTCTGTGAACCTGTTCGTCCTCTGAACATTCCTGTCTGTGAACCTGTTCTTCCACTGAACATTCCTGTCTGTGAACCTGTTCTTCCTCTGAACATTCCTGTCTGTGAACCTGTTCTTCCTCTGAACATTCCTGTCTGTGAACCTGTTCTTCCTCTGAACATTCCTGTCTGTGAACCTGTTCTTCCTCTGAACATTCCTGTCTGTGAACCTGTTCTTCCTCTGAACATTCCTGTCTGTGAACCTGTTCTTCCACTGAACATTCCTGTCTGTGAACCTGTTCTTCCTCTGAACATTCCTGACTGTGAACCTGTTCTTCCTCTGAACATTCCAGTCTGTGAACCTGTTCTTCCTCTGAACATTCCTGTCTGTGAACCTGTTCTTCCTCTGAACATTCCTGTCTGTGAACCTGTTCTTCCTCTGAACATTCCTGTCCATGTACCTGTTCCCCCTCTGAACATTCCTGTCTGTCTACCTGTTCTCTTCTGAACATTCCTGTCTGTGAACTTGTTCTCCTCTAAACATTCCTGTCTGTGGATCTGATCTCCCTCTGAACATTCCTGTCTGTGAACCTGTTTTCCTCTGCATATTCCTCTGTGAACCTTTTCTCCCCCTGAACATTCGTGTCTGTGGACCTATTTCCCTCTGAACATTCCCGTCTGTGTACCTGTTCTCCCTCTGAACATTCATGTCCGTGTACCAGTTTTCCCTCTAAACATTCCTGTCTGTGAAATTTTTCTCCACCTGAACATTCCTCTCTGTGGTACATTTCTCCTCGGAACATTCCCGTCTGTTGTACTGATCTCGCTCTAAATATTCCTGTCTGTGAACGTCTTCTTCTCTGAACATTCCTGTCTGTGGACCTGTTCTCCTCTGAACATTCCTGTCTGTGAACCTGTTCTTCCTCTGAACATTCCTGACTGTGAACCTGTTCTTCTTCTGAACATTCCTGTCTGTGAACCAGTTGTCCCCCTGAACATTCCTGTCTGTGAACCAGTTCTCCCCCTGAACATTCCTGTCTGTGAACCAGTTGTCCCCCTGAACATTCCTGTCTGTGAACCCGTTCTTCCTCTGAACATTCCTGTCTGTGAACCTGTTGTCCCCCTGAACATTCCTGTCTGTGAACCAGTTGTCCCCCTGAACATTCCTGTCTGTGAACCCGTTCTTCCTCTGAACATTCCTGTCTGTGAACCTGTTGTCCTCTGAACATTCCTGTCTGTGAACCTGTTCTTCCTCTGAACATTCCTGACTGTGAACCTGTTCTTCTTCTGAACATTCCTGTCTGTGAACCTGTTCTTCCTCTGAACATTCCTGTCTGTGAACCTGTTCTTCCTCTGAACATTCCTGTCTGTGAACCTGTTCTTCCTCTGAACATTCCTGTCTGTGAACCTGTTCTCCCCCTCAACATTCCTGTCTGTGAACCTGTTCTCCTCTGAACATTCCTGTCTGTGAACCTCTTCTCCTCTGAACATTTCTGTCTGTGGTCCTGTTCTCCTCTGAACATTCCTGTCTGTGAACCTGTTCTCCTCTCAACATTCCTGTCTGTGAACCTGTTCTCCCTCTGAACATTCCTGTCTGTGGACCTGTTCTCCCACTGAACATTCCTGTCTGTGGACCTGTTTTCCTCTGAACATTCCTGTCTGTGGACCTGTTCTCCTCTGAACATTCCTGTCTTTGGACCTGTTCTCCCACTGAACATTCCTGTCTGTGGACCTGTTTTCCTCTGAACATTCCTGTCTGTGGACCTATTCTCCACCTGAACATTCCTGTCTGTTTATCTGTTCTCTTCTGAACATTCCTGTCTGTGGACCTGTTTTTTCTCTCAGAACATTCCTGTCTGTGGAGCTGTTCTCCTCTGAACATTCCTGTCCGTGGACCTGTTCTCCTCTGAACATTCCTGTCCATGTACCTGTTCCCCCTCTGAACATTCCTGTGTGATCCTGTTCTCCCCCTGAACATTCCTGTCTGTGAACCTGTTCTCCTCTGAACATTCCTCTCTGTGAACCTGTTCTCCCCCTGAACATTCGTGTCTGTGGACCTATTTCCCTCTGAACATTCCCGTCTGTGTACCTGTTCTCCCTCTGAACATTCAAGTCCGTGTACCAGTTTTCCCTCTAAACATTCCTGTCTGTGGACCTTTTCTCCCTCTGAACATTCCTGTCTGTGAAATTATTCTCCACTTGAACATTCCTCTCTGTGGAACATTTCTCCTCGGAACATTCCTGTCTGTTGTACTGATCTCGCTCTAAATATTCCTGTCTGTGAACGTCTTCTTCTCTGAACATTCCTGTCTGTGCACCTGTTCTCCTCTGAAACTTTCCTGTCTATGAATCTGTTCTCATTTGAACTTTCCTGTCTATGAACCTGTTCTCATTTGAACATTCCTCTCTGTGACCCTGTTCTCCCCCTGAACATTCGTGTCTGTGGACCTATTTCCCTCTGAACATTCCCTCTGTGTACCTGTTCTCCCTCTGAACATTCATGTCCGTGTACCAGTTTTCCCTCTAAACATTCCTGTCTGTGGACCTTTTCTCCCTCTGAACATTCCTGTCTGTGATATTGTTCTCCACTTGAACATTCCTCTCTGTGGAACATTTCTCCTCAGAACATTCCTGTCTGTTGTACTGATCTCGCTCTAAATATTCCTGTCTGTGAACGTATTCTCCTCTGAACCTTCCTGTCTGTGAACCTGTTCTCCTCAGAACATTCCTGTCTATGTACCTGTTCTCCTCTGAATATTCCTGTCTGTGAACCTGTTCAAACTCTGAACATTCTTGTTTGTGGTCCAGTTCTCTTCTGAACATTCCTGTCTGTGAAACTCTTCTCCTATGAACACTCTTATCTGTGAACATGTTCCTCCTCTGAACATTCCTGACTGTGAACCTGTTCTCAAATGAACATTCCACTCTGTGAACCTGTTCTCCTCTCAACATTCCTGTCTGTGGACCTGTTCTCCTCTGAACATTCCTGTCTGTGGGCCTGTTCTCCCTCTGAACATTCCAGTCTGTGAAACTGTTTTCCTCTGAACATTCCGTCTGTGTGCCTGTTCTCCTCTGAACATTCCTGTCTGTGAACCTGTTCTCCTCTGAACGTTCCTCTCTGTGGACCTGTTCTCCTCTGAACATTCCTCTCTGTGAACCTGTTCTCCTCTGAACATTCCTGCCTGTGGACCTGTTCTCCTCTGAACATTCCTGTCTGTGAACCTGTTCTTCCTCTGAACATTCCTGTCTGTGAACCTGTTCTCCTCTGAACATTCCTGTCTGTGAACCTGTTCGTCCTCTGAACATTCCTGTCTGTGAACCTGTTCTTCCCCTGAACATTCCAGTCTGTGAACCTGTTCTTCCTCTGAACATTCCTGCCTGTGAACCTGTTCTCCCCTTGAACATTCCTGACTGTGAACCTGTTCTTCCTCTGAACATTCCTGTCTGTGAACCTGTTCTTCCTCTGAACATTCTTGTCTGTGAACCTGTTCTCCTCTAAACATTCCTGTCTGTGAACCTGTTCTTCCTCTGAACATTCCTGTCTGTGAACCTGTTCTCCCTCTGAACATTCCTGTCTGTGAACCTGTTCTTCCTCTGAACATTCCTGTCTGTGAACCTGTTCTTCCTCTGAACATTCCTGTCTGTGAACCTGTTCTTCCTCTGAACATTCCTGTCTGTGAACCTGTTCTCCTCTGAACATTCCTGTCTGTGAACCTGTTCTTCCTCTGAACATTCCTGTCTGTGAACCTGTTCTCCTCTGAACATTCCTGTCTGTGAACCTGTTCTTCCTCTGAACATTCCTGTCTGTGAACCTGTTCTTCCTCTGAACATTCCTGTCTGTGAACCTTTTCTTCCTCTGAACATTCCTGACTGTGAACCTGTTCTTCCTCTGAACATTCCTGTCTGTGAACCTGTTCTTCCTCTGAACATTCCTGACTTTGAACCTTTTCTCCCCCAGAACATTCCTGACTGTGAACCTGTTCTTCCTCTGAACATTCCTGTCTGTGAACCTGTTCTTCCTCTGAACATTCATGTCTGTGAACCTGTTCTTCCTCTGAACATTCCTGTCTGTGAACCTGTTCTTCCTCTGAACATTCATGTCTGTGAACCTGTTCTCCCCCTGAACATTCCTGTCTGTGAACCTGTTCTTCCTCTGAACATTCCTGTCTGTGAACCTGTTCTTCCTCTGAACATTCTTGTCTGTGAACCTGTTCTCCTCTAAACATTCCTGTCTGTGAACCTCTTCTCCTCTGAACATTTCTGTCTGTGGTCCTGTTCTCCTCTGAACATTCCAGTCTGTGAACCTGTTCTCCTCTGAACACTCCTCTCTGTGAACCTGTTCTCCTCTGAACATTCCTGTCTGTGAACCTGTTCTCTTCTGAACATTCCTGTCTGTGGACCTGTTCTCCTCTCAACATTCCTGTCTGTGAGCCTGTTCTCCCTCTGAACATTCCTGTCTGTGGACCTGTTCTCAAACTGAACATTCCTGTCTGTGGACCTGTTTTCCTCTGAACATTCCTGTCTGTGGACCTGTTCTCCTCTGAACATTCCTGTCTGTAGACCTGTTTTCCTCTGAACATTCCCCTGTGAACCTGTTCTCACTCTGAACATTTCTGTCTGTGGTCCTGTTCTCCTCTGAACATTCCTGTCTGTGAACCTGTTCTCCTCTGAACACTCCTGTCTGTGAACCTGTTCTCCTCTGTACATTCCTGTCTGTGAACCTGTTCTCTTCTGAACATTCCTGTCTGTGGACCTGTTCTCCTCTCAACATTCCTGTCTGTGAACCTGTTCTCCCTCTGAACATTCCTGTCTGTGGACCTGTTCTCCCACTGCACATTCCTGTCTGTGGACTTGTTTTCCTCTGAACATTCCTGTCTGTTTTCCTATTCTCCACCTGAACATTCCTGTCTGTGTACCTGTTCTCTTCTGAACATTCCTGTCTGTGGACCTGTGTTTTATCTCAGAACATTCCTGTCTGTGGAGCTGTTCTCCTCTGAACATTCCTGTCCGTGGACCTGTTCTCCTCTGAACATTCCTGTCCATGTACCTGTTCCCCCTCTGAACATTCCTGTCTGTGTACCTGTTCTCTTCTGAACATTCCTGTCTGTGAACTTGTTCTCCTCTAAACATTCCTGTCTGTGGATCTGATCTCCCTCTGAACATTCCTGTCTGTGAACCTGTTTTCCTCTGCACATTCTTCTGTGAACCTGTTCTCCCCCTGAACATTCGTGTCTGTGGACCTATTTCCCTCTGAACATTCCCGTCTGTGTACCTGTTCTCCCTCTAAACATTCCTGTCTGTGGACCTTTTCTCCCTCGGAACATTCCTGTCTGTTGTACTGATCTCGCTCTAAATATTCCTGTCTGTGAACATCTTCTTCTCTGAACATTTCTGTCTGTGGTCCTGTTCTCCTCTGAACATTCCTGTCTGTGGACCTGTTCTTCCTCTGAACATTCCTGTCTTTGGACCTGTTTTCCTCTGAACATTCCTGTCTGTGGACCTGTTTTCCTCTGAACATTCCTGTCTGTGGACCTGTTCTCCACCTGAACATTCCTGTCTGTGTACCTGTTCTCTTCTGAACATTCCTGTCTGTGGACCTGTTTTTTCTCTCAGAACATTCCTGTCTGTGGACCTGTTCTCCTCTGAACATTCCTGTCCATGTACCTGTTCCCCCTCTGAACATTCCTGTCTGTGAACCTGTTCTCCTCTGAACATTCCTCTCTGTGAACCTGTTCTCCCCCTGAACATTCGTGTCTGTGGACCTATTTCCCTCTGAACATTCCCGTCTGTGAACCTGTTCTCCCTCTGAACATTCCTTTCTGTGAACCTGTTCTTCCTCTGAACATTCCTGTCTGTGAACCTGTTCTCCTCTGAACATTCCTGTCTGTGAACCTGTTCATCCTCTGAACATTTCTGTCTGTGAACCTGTTCTTCCTCTGAACATTCCTGTCTGTGAACCTGTTCTCCTCTGAACATTCCTGTCTGTGAACCCGTTCTTCCTCTGAACATTCCTGTCTGTGAACCTGTTATCCTCTGAACATTCCTGTCTGTGAACCTGTTCTCCTCTGAACATTCCTGTCTGTGAACCTGTTCTTCTTCTGAACATTCCTTTCTGTGAACCTGTTCTTCCTCTGAACATTCCGGTCTGTGAACCTGTTCTCCTCTGAACATTCCTGTCTGTGAACCTGTTCATCCTCTGAACATTTCTGTCTGTGAACCTGTTCTTCCTCTGAACATTCTTGTCTGTGAACCTGTTCTCCTCTGAACATTCCTGTCTGTGAACCCGTTCTTCCTCTGAACATTCCTGTCTGTGAACCTGTTATCCTCTGAACATTCCTGTCTGTGAACCTGTTCTCCTCTGAACATTCCTGTCTGTGAACCTGTTCTCCTCTGAACATTCCTGTCTGTGAACCCGTTCTCCTCTGAACATTCCTGTCTGTGAACCTGTTCTTCCTCTGAAAATTCCTGTCTGTGAACCTTTTCTTCCTCTGAACATTCCTGTCTGTGAACCTGTTCTCCTCTGAACATTCCTGTCTGTGAACCTGTTCTTCCTCTGAACATTCCTGTCTGTGAACCTGTTCTCCTCTGAACATTCCTGTCTGTGAACCCGTTCTTCCTCTGAACATTCCTGTCTGTGAACCTGTTCTCCTCTGAACATTCCTGTCTGTGAACCTGTTCTCCTCTGAACATTTCTGTCTGTGAACCTGTTCTCCTCTGAACATTCCTGTCTGTGAACCTGTTCTCCTCTGAACATTCCTGTCTGTGAACCTGTTCTTCCTCTGAAAATTCCTGTCTGTGAACCTGTTCTCCTCTGAACATTCCTGTCTGTGAACCTGTTCTTCCTCTGAACATTCCTGTCTGTGAACCTGTTCTCCCCCTGAACATTCCTGTCTGTGGACCTGTTCTCCCCCTGAACATTCCTGTCTGTGAACCTGTTCTTCCTCTGAACATTCCTGTCTGTGAACCTGTTCTTCCTCTGAACATTCCAGTCTGTGAACCTGTTCTTCCTCTGAACATTCCTGTCTGTGAACCTGTTCTTCCTCTGAAAATTCCTGTCTGTGAACCTGTTCTTCCTCTGAACATTCCTGTCTGTGAACCTGTTCTCCCCCTGAACATTCCTGTCTGTGGACCTGTTCTTCCTCTGAACATTCCTGACTGTGAACCTGTTCTTCCTCTGAACATTCCTTTCTGTGAACCTGTTCTTCCTCTGAACATTCCTGACTGTGAACCTGTTCTCCTCTGAACATTCCTTTCTGTGAACCTGTTCTCCTCTGAACATTCCTGTCTGTGAACCAGTTGTCCCCCTGAACATTCCTGTCTGTGGACCTGATCTCCCCCTGAACATTCCTGTCTGTGAACCCGTTCTTCCTCTGAACATTCCTGTCTGTGAACCTGTTCTTCCTCTGAACATTCCTGACTGTGAACCTGTTCTCCTCTGAACATTCCTGACTGTGAACCTGTTCTTCTTCTGAACATTCCTGTCTGTGAACCTGTTCTCCCCCTGAACATTCCTTTCTGTGAACCTGTTCTCCTCTGAACATTCCTGTCTGTGAACCAGTTCTCCCCCTGAACATTCCTGTCTGTGGACCTGTTCTCCCCTGAACATTCCTGTCTGTGAACCAGTTGTCCCCCTGAACATTCCTGTCTGTGAACCCATTCTTCCTCTGAACATTCCTGTCTGTGAACCTGTTCTCCTCTGAACATTCCTGTCTGTGAACCAGTTGTCCCCCTGAACATTCCTGTCTGTGGACCTGATCTCCCCCTGAACATTCCTGTCTGTGAACCCGTTCTTCCTCTGAACATTCCTGACTGTGAACCTGTTCTCCTCTGAACATTCCTGACTGTGAACCTGTTCTTCTTCTGAACATTCCTGTCTGTGAACCTGTTCTCCCCCTGAACATTCCTTTCTGTGAACCTGTTCTCCTCTGAACATTCCTGTCTGTGAACCAGTTCTCCCCCTGAACATTCCTGTCTGTGAACATGTTCTCCTCTGAACATTCCTGTCTGTGAACCTGTTCTTCCTCTGAACATTCCTGACTGTGAACCTGTTCTCCTCTGAACATTCCTGACTGTGAACCTGTTCTTCTTCTGAACATTCCTGTCTGTGAACCTGTTCTCCCCCTGAACATTCCTTTCTGTGAACCTGTTCTCCTCTGAACATTCCTGTCTGTGAACCAGTTCTCCCCCTGAACATTCCTGTCTGTGGACCTGTTCTCCCCTGAACATTCCTGTCTGTGAACCCGTTCTTCCTCTGAACATTCCTGTCTGTGAACCTGTTCTTCCTCTGAACATTCCTGTCTGTGAACCAGTTCTCCCCCTGAACTCCTGTCTGTGGACCTGATCTCCCCCTGAACATTCCTGTCTGTGAACCCGTTCTTCCTCTGAACATTCCTGTCTGTGAACCTGTTCTCCTCTGAACATTCCTGTCTGTGAACCTGTTCTTCCTCTGAACATTCCTGTCTGTGAACCTGTTCTCCTCTGAACATTCCTGTCTGTGAACCTGTTCGTCCTCTGAACATTCCTGTCTGTGAACCTGTTCTTCCACTGAACATTCCTGTCTGTGAACCTGTTCTTCCTCTGAACATTCCTGTCTGTGAACCTGTTCTTCCTCTGAACATTCCTGTCTGTGAACCTGTTCTTCCTCTGAACATTCCTGTCTGTGAACCTGTTCTTCCTCTGAACATTCCTGTCTGTGAACCTGTTCTTCCTCTGAACATTCCTGTCTGTGAACCTGTTCTTCCACTGAACATTCCTGTCTGTGAACCTGTTCTTCCTCTGAACATTCCTGACTGTGAACCTGTTCTTCCTCTGAACATTCCAGTCTGTGAACCTGTTCTTCCTCTGAACATTCCTGTCTGTGAACCTGTTCTTCCTCTGAACATTCCTGTCTGTGAACCTGTTCTTCCTCTGAACATTCCTGTCCATGTACCTGTTCCCCCTCTGAACATTCCTGTCTGTGTACCTGTTCTCTTCTGAACATTCCTGTCTGTGAACTTGTTCTCCTCTAAACATTCCTGTCTGTGGATCTGATCTCCCTCTGAACATTCCTGTCTGTGAACCTGTTTTCCTCTGCATATTCCTCTGTGAACCTTTTCTCCCCCTGAACATTCGTGTCTGTGGACCTATTTCCCTCTGAACATTCCCGTCTGTGTACCTGTTCTCCCTCTGAACATTCATGTCCGTGTACCAGTTTTCCCTCTAAACATTCCTGTCTGTGGACCATTTCTCCCTCTGAACATTCCTGTCTGTGAAATTTTTCTCCACCTGAACATTCCTCTCTGTGGTACATTTCTCCTCGGAACATTCCCGTCTGTTGTACTGATCTCGCTCTAAATATTCCTGTCTGTGAACGTCTTCTTCTCTGAACATTCCTGTCTGTGGACCTGTTCTCCTCTGAACATTCCTGTCTGTGAACCTGTTCTTCCTCTGAACATTCCTGACTGTGAACCTGTTCTTCTTCTGAACATTCCTGTCTGTGAACCAGTTGTCCCCCTGAACATTCCTGTCTGTGAACCAGTTCTCCCCCTGAACATTCCTGTCTGTGAACCCGTTCTTCCTCTGAACATTCCTGTCTGTGAACCAGTTGTCCCCCTGAACATTCCTGTCTGTGAACCCGTTCTTCCTCTGAACATTCCTGTCTGTGAACCTGTTGTCCCCCTGAACATTCCTGTCTGTGAACCCGTTCTTCCTCTGAACATTCCTGTCTGTGAACCTGTTGTCCTCTGAACATTCCTGTCTGTGAACCTGTTCTTCCTCTGAACATTCCTGACTGTGAACCTGTTCTTCTTCTGAACATTCCTGTCTGTGAACCTGTTCTTCCTCTGAACATTCCTGTCTGTGAACCTGTTCTTCCTCTGAACATTCCTGTCTGTGAACCTGTTCTTCCTCTGAACATTCCTGTCTGTGAACCTGTTCTCCCCCTCAACATTCCTGTCTGTGAACCTGTTCTCCTCTGAACATTCCTGTCTGTGAACCTCTTCTCCTCTGAACATTTCTGTCTGTGGTCCTGTTCTCCTCTGAACATTCCTGTCTGTGAACCTGTTCTCCTCTCAACATTCCTGTCTGTGAACCTGTTCTCCCTCTGAACATTCCTGTCTGTGGACCTGTTCTCCCACTGAACATTCCTGTCTGTGGACCTGTTTTCCTCTGAACATTCCTGTCTGTGGACCTGTTCTCCTCTGAACATTCCTGTCTTTGGACCTGTTCTCCCACTGAACATTCCTGTCTGTGGACCTGTTTTCCTCTGAACATTCCTGTCTGTGGACCTATTCTCCACCTGAACATTCCTGTCTGTGTACCTGTTCTCTTCTGAACATTCCTGTCTGTGGACCTGTTTTTTCTCTCAGAACATTCCTGTCTGTGGAGCTGTTCTCCTCTGAACATTCCTGTCCGTGGACCTGTTCTCCTCTGAACATTCCTGTCCATGTACCTGTTCCCCCTCTGAACATTCCTGTGTGATCCTGTTCTCCCCCTGAACATTCCTGTCTGTGAACCTGTTCTCCTCTGAACATTCCTCTCTGTGAACCTGTTCTCCCCCTGAACATTCGTGTCTGTGGACCTATTTCCCTCTGAACATTCCCGTCTGTGTACCTGTTCTCCCTCTGAACATTCAAGTCCGTGTACCAGTTTTCCCTCTAAACATTCCTGTCTGTGGACCTTTTCTCCCTCTGAACATTCCTGTCTGTGAAATTATTCTCCACTTGAACATTCCTCTCTGTGGAACATTTCTCCTCGGAACATTCCTGTCTGTTGTACTGATCTCGCTCTAAATATTCCTGTCTGTGAACGTCTTCTTCTCTGAACATTCCTGTCTGTGCACCTGTTCTCCTCTGAAACTTTCCTGTCTATGAACCTGTTCTCATTTGAACTTTCCTGTCTATGAACCTGTTCTCATTTGAACATTCCTCTCTGTGACCCTGTTCTCCCCCTGAACATTCGTGTCTGTGGACCTATTTCCCTCTGAACATTCCCTCTGTGTACCTGTTCTCCCTCTGAACATTCATGTCCGTGTACCAGTTTTCCCTCTAAACATTCCTGTCTGTGGACCTTTTCTCCCTCTGAACATTCCTGTCTGTGATATTGTTCTCCACTTGAACATTCCTCTCTGTGGAACATTTCTCCTCGGAACATTCCTGTCTGTTGTACTGATCTCGCTCTAAATATTCCTGTCTGTGAACGTATTCTCCTCTGAACCTTCCTGTCTGTGAACCTGTTCTCCTCAGAACATTCCTGTCTATGTACCTGTTCTCCTCTGAATATTCCTGTCTGTGAACCTGTTCAAACTCTGAACATTCTTGTTTGTGGTCCAGTTCTCTTCTGAACATTCCTGTCTGTGAAACTCTTCTCCTATGAACACTCTTATCTGTGAACATGTTCCTCCTCTGAACATTCCTGACTGTGAACCTGTTCTCAAATGAACATTCCACTCTGTGAACCTGTTCTCCTCTCAACATTCCTGTCTGTGGACCTGTTCTCCTCTGAACATTCCTGTCTGTGGGCCTGTTCTCCCTCTGAACATTCCAGTCTGTGAAACTGTTTTCCTCTGAACATTCCGTCTGTGTGCCTGTTCTCCTCTGAACATTCCTGTCTGTGAACCTGTTCTCCTCTGAACGTTCCTCTCTGTGGACCTGTTCTCCTCTGAACATTCCTCTCTGTGAACCTGTTCTCCTCTGAACATTCCTGCCTGTGGACCTGATCTCTTCTGAACATTCCAGTCTGTGGACCTGATCTCTTCTGAACATTCCTGTCTGTGGACCTGATCTCCCTCTGAACTTTCCTGTCTGTGAACCTGTTCTCTTCTGAACATTCCTGTTTGTGAACCTGTTCTCCTTCTGAACATTCCTGTCTGTGTACATTTTCTCCCCCTGAACATTCCTGTCTGTAGAACTGTTCTTGTCTGAACATTCCTGTCTGTGGACATGCTCACCTCTGAACATTCCCGTTGTGGACGTGATCTCTTCTGAACATTCCTGTTTGTGGTCCTGTTCTCCTTTGAACATTCCTGTCTGTGAACCTGTTCTCCTCTGAACATTCCTGTCTGTGGACCTGTTCTCCCACTAAAACTTCCTGTCTGTGGACCTGTTCTCACTCTGAACATTCCTGTTTGTGGTCCTGTTCTCCTCTGAACATTCCTGTCTGTGGACCTATTCTCCACCTGAACATTCCTGTCTGTGAACCTGTTCTCACTCTGAACATTCCTCTCTGTGAACATGTTCTCACTCTGAACATTCCTGATTGTGTTCCTGTTCTCCCACTAAACATTCCTGTCTGTGGACCTGTTTTCCTCTGAACATTCCTGTCTGTGAACCTGTTCTCATCTGAACATTCCTGTCTGTGAACCTGTTGTCTCTCTCAACATTACTGTCTGTGGACCTGTTCTCACTCTGAACATTCCTGTTTGTGGTCCTGTTCTCCTCTGAACATTCCTGTCTGTGGACCTATTCTCCACCTGAACATTCCTGTCTGTGAACCTGTTCTCACTCTGAACATTCCTCTCTGTGAACATGTTCTCACTCTGAACATTCCTGATTGTGTTCCTGTTCTCCCACTAAACATTCCTGTCTGTGGACCTGTTTTCCTCTGAACATTCCTGTCTGTGAACCTGTTCTCACTCTGAACATTCCTCTCTGTGAACATGTTCTCACTCTGAACATTCCTGATTGTGTTCCTGTTCTCCCACTAAACATTCCTGTCTGTGGACCTGTTTTCCTCTGAACGTTCATGTCTGTGGACCTGTTCTCTTCTGGACATTCCTGTCTGAGGACCTGATTTCTTCTAAACATTCCTGTCTGTGGACCTGCTCTCTTCTGCACATTCCTGTCTGTGGACCTGATGTCCTTCTCAACTTTCCTGTCTGTGGACCTTTTCTTTCTGAACATTCCTGTCTGTGGACCTGTTCTCCTCTGAACATTCCTTTCCTTGGACGTGATCTCCCTCTGAACTTTCCTGTCTGTGGACCTGATCTCCCTCTGAACTTTCCTGTTTGTGAACCTGTTCTCTTCTCAACATTCCTGTTTGTGAACCTGTTCTCCCTCTGAACATTCCTGTCTGTGAACCTGTTCTCTTCTCAACATTCCTGTCTGTGGACCTGATCTCCCTCTGAACTTTCCTGTCTGTGAACCTGTTCTCTTCTCAACATTCCTGATTGTGAACCTGTTCTCCCCCTGAACATTCCTGTCTGTAGATTTGTTCTCGTCTGAACATTCCTGTCTGTGGACCTGTTTTTTCTCTCAGATCATTTATGTCTGTGTACCTGTTCTCCCTCTGATCATTCCTGCCGAGTACCTGTTCTCCTCTGAACATTCCTCTCTGTAGACCAATTCTCCGTGTGAATATTTCTGTCTCTGGACCTGTTCTCTCTTTGAAACGTAAATGTCTGTGGACCTGTTCTCCGTCTGAACATTTCTGTCTGTATACCTGTTCTCCTCTGAAAATTCCTGTCTGTGAACCTGTTCTCATCTGAACATTCCTGTCTGTGAACCTGTTGTCTCTCTCAACATTACTGTCTGTGGACCTGTTCTCCTCTTAACTTTCCTCTCTGTGTATCTGTTCTCCTCTGAACATTCCTGTCTGTGTTCCTGTTCTCTATCTGAACATTCCTCTCTGTGGAACTGTTCTCACTCTGAACCGTTCCTGTCTGTGTACACGTTGTCTCTCTGAACATTCCTCTCTGTGGAACTGTTCTCTCTCTGAACCGTTCCTGTCTGTGTACCCGTTGTCTCTCTGAACATTCCTGTCTGTGGACCAGTTCTCTCTCTGAACCGTTCCTGTCTGTGTACCCGTTGTCTCTCTGAACATTCCTGTCTGTGGACCTGTTCTCCCTCTGAACATTCCTGTCTGTGAACCTGTTCTCCTCAGAACATTCCTGTCTGTGAACCTGTTCAAACTCTGAACATTCCTGTTTGTGGTCCTGTTCTCTTCTGAACATTTCTGTCTTTGGACCTGTTCTCCTCTGAACATTCCTGTCTGTGAACCTGTTCTCCTCTGAACATTCCTGTCTGTGGACCTGTTCTCCCTCTGAACATTCCTGTCTGTGGACCTTTTCTCCTCTGAACATTCCTGTCTGTGAACCTGTTCTCCTCTGAACATTCCTGTCTGTGTACCTGTTCTCCCACTGAACATTCCTGTCTGTGGACCTGTTATTTCTCTCAGAACATTCCTGTCTGTGCACCTGTTCTCCTCTGAACATTCCTGTCCGTGGACCTGTTCTCCTCTGAACATTCCTGTCCATGTACCTGTTCTCCCTCTGAATATTCCTGTCCATGTACCTGCTCCCCCTCTGAACATTCCTGTCTGTGAACCTGTTTTCCTCTGAACATTCCTCTCTGTGAACCTGTTCTTCCCCTGAACATTTGTGTCTGTGGACCTGCTCTCTTCTGCACATTCCTGTCTGTGGACCTGATGTCCCTCTCAACTTTCCTGCCTGTGGACCTGTTCTTTCTGAACATTCCTGTCTGTGGACCTGTTCTCCTCTGAACATTCCTGTCCTTGGACCTGATCTCCCTCTGAACTTTCCTGTCTGTGGACATGATCTCTTCTCAACATTCCTGTCTGTGGACCTGATCTCCCTCTGAACTTTCCTGTCTGTGAACCTGTACTCTTCTCAACATTCCTGTTTGTGAACCTGTTCTCCCCCTGAACATTCCTGTCTGTAGATTTGTTCTCGTCTGAACATTCCTGTCTGTGGACCTGTTTTTTCTCTCAGATCATTTATGTCTGTGTACCTGTTCTCCCTCTGATCATTCCTGCCGAGTACCTGTTCTCCTCTGAACATTCCTCTCTGTAGACCTATTCTTCGTGTGAATATTTCTGTCTCTGGACCTGTTCTCTCTTTGAAACGTAAATGTCTGTGGACCTGTTCTCCGTCTGAACATTTCTGTCTGTATACCTGTTCTCCTCTGAACATTCCTGTCTGTGAACCTGTTGTCTCTCTCAACATTACTGTCTGTGGACCTATTCTCCTCTTAATTTTCCTCTCTGTGTATCTGTTCTCCTCTGAACATTCCTGTCTGTGTTCCTGTTCTCTATCTGAACATTCCTCTCTGTGGACCTGTTCTCTCTCTGAACCGTTCCTGTCTGTGTACACGTTGTCTCTCTGAACATTCCTGTCTGTGGACCAGTTCTCTCTCTGAACCGTTCCTGTCTGTGTACCCGTTGTCTCTCTGAACATTCCTGTCTGTGGACCTGTTCTCCCTCTGATCATTCCTGTCTGTGGACCTGTTCTCCTCTGAACATTCCTGTCTGTGAACGTGTTCTCACTCTGAACATTCCTGTCTGTGGACCTGTTCTCCTCTGAACATACCCGTCTCTGAACCAGTTCTCCTTAGAACATTCCTGTCTGTGAACCTGTTCTCCTCTGAACATTCCTGTCTGTGGACCTGTTCTCCCTCTGAACATTCCTGTCTGTGGACCTGTTCTCCTCTGAACATTCCTGTCTGTGAACCTGTTCTCCTCTGAACATTCCTGTCTGTGTACCTGTTCTCCCTCTGAACATTCCTGTCTGTGCACCTGTTCTCCTCTGAACATTCCTGTCCGTGGACCTGTTCTCCTCTGAACATTCCTGTCCATGTACCTGTTCTCCCTCTGAATATTCCTGTCCATGTACCTGTTCCCCCTCTGAACATTCCTGTCTGTGAACCTGTTCTTCCCCTGAACATTTGTGTCTGTGGACCTGATCTCCCTCTGAAATTTCCTGTCTGTGAACCTGTTCTCTTCTGAACATTCCTGTCTGTGAACCTGTTCTCTTCTGAACATTCCTGTCTGTGAACCTGTTCTACACTGAACATTCCTGTCTCTGAACCTGTTCTCCTCTGAACATTCCTGTCTGTGAACCTTTTCTCCTCTGAACATACCTGTCTCTGAACCAGTTCTCCTTAGAACATTCCTGTCTGTGAACCTGTTCAAACTCTGAACATTCCTGTTTGTGTTCCTGTTCTCTTCTGAACATTTCTGTCTGTGGACCTGTTCTCCTTTGAACATTCCTGTCTGTGAACCTGTTCTCCTCTGAACATTCCTATCTGTGGACCTGTTCTCCCTCTGAACAATCCTGTCTGTGAACCTGTTCTCCTCTGACATTCCTGTCTGTGAACGTCTTCTTCTCTGAACATTCCTGTCTGTGAACCTGTTCTCCTCTGAACATTCCTGTCTCTGAACCTGTTCTCCTTAGAACATTCCTGTCTGTGCACCTGTTCTCCTCTGAACATTCCTGCCTGTGGACCTGATCTCTTCTGAACATTCCTGTTTGTGGTCCTGTTCTCCTCTGAACATTCCTGTCTGTGGACCTATTCTCCACCTGAACATTCCTGTCTGTGGACCTGTTCTCCCAATGAACATTCCTCTCTGTGGACTTGTTTTCCTCTGAACATTCCTGTCTGTGAACCTGTTCTCACTCTGAACATTCCTGTCTGTGAACCTGATCCCACTCTGAACATTCCTGTTTGTGTTCCTGTTCTCCCACTAAACATTCATGTCTGTGGACCTGTTTTCCTCTGAACATTCCTGTCTGTGGACCTGTTCTCCTCTGCACATTCCTGTCTGTGGACCTGATGTCCCTCTGTACTTTCCTGTCTGTGGAACTGTTCTCTTCTCAACATTCCTGTCCATGTACCTGTTCTCCCTCTGAATATTCCTGTCCATATACCTGTTCCCCTCCGAACATTCTTGTCTGTGTACCTGTTCTCTTCTGAACATTCCTGTCTGTGAACTTGTTCTCCTCTAAATATTCCTGTCTGTGGACCTGATCTCCCTCTGAACATTCCTCTCTGTGAACCTGTTTTCCCCTAAATATTCGTGCCTTTGGACCTATTTTCATCTGAACATTCCCGTCTGTGTACCTGTTCTCCCTCTGAACATTCCTGTCTGTGAAATTGTTCTCCACCTGAACATTCCTCTCTGTGAACCTGTTCTCCTCTGAACATTCCTGTCTGTGAACCTCTTCTCCTCTGAACATTCCTGTCTCTGAACCTGTTCTCCTCAGAACATTCCTGTCTGTGAACCTGTTCAAACTCTGAACATTCCTGTTTGTGGTCCTGTTCTCTTCTGAACATTTCTGTCTGTGAACCTATTTCCCTCTGAACATTCCTGTCTGTGGACCTTTTCTCCCTCTGAACATTCCTGTCTGTGGACCTGTTCTCCCTCTGAACATTCCTGTCTGTGAAATTGTTCTCCACTTGAACATTCCTCTCTGTGGAACAGTTCTCCTCAGAATATTCCTGTCTGTTGTCCTGATCTCCCTCTGAACATTCCTGTCTGTTGTCCTGTTCTACGTCTAAACATTCCTGTCTGTGAACGTCTTCTTCTCTGAACATTCCTGTCTGTGGACCTGTTCTCCTCTGAACCTTTCCTGTCTATGAACCTGTTCTCGTTTGAACATTCCTGTCTGTGAACCTGTTCCCCACTGAACATTCCTGTCTGTGAACCTATTCTCCTTGAACATTCCTGTCTGTGTACACGTTGTCTCTCTGAACATTCCTGTCTGTGGACCAGTTCTCTCTCTGAACCGTTCCTGTCTGTGTACCCGTTGTCTCTCTGAACATTCCTATCCGTGGACCTGTTCTCCTCTGAACATTCTGTGAACCTGTTCTCCTCTGAACATTCCTGTCTGTGAACCTGTTCTCTTCTGAACATTCCTGTCTGTGAACCTGTTCTCCACAGAACATTCCTGTCTGTGAACCTGTTCAAACTCTGAACATTCCTGTTTGTGGTCCTGTTCTCTTCTGAACATTTCTGTCTTTGGACCTGTTCTCCTCTGAACATTCCTGTCTGTGAACCTGTTCTTCCTCTGAACATTCCTGTCTGTGGACCTGTTCTCCCTCTGAACATTCCTGTCTGTGAACCTGTTTTCCTCTGAACATTCCGTCTGTGTACGCGTTCTCCTCTGAACATTCCTGTTTGTGAACCTGTTCTCCTCTCACTTTCCTGTCTGTGAACGTCTTCTTCCCCGAACATTCCTGTCTGTGAACCTGTTCTCCTGTGAACATTCCTGTCTGTGGACCTGTTCTCCTCTGAACATTCCTGTCTGTGAACCTGTTGTCTCTCTCAACTTTACTGTCTGTGGACCTGTTCTCCTCTGAACATTCCTGTCTGTGAACCTGTTCCCCACTGAACATTCCTGTCTGTGAACCTATTCTCCTCTGAACATTCCTGTCTGTGAACCTGTTCTCCTCTGAACATTCCTGTCTGTGAACCTGTTCTCCTCTGAACATTCCTGTCCGTGGACCTGTTCTCCTCTGAACATTCTGTGAACCTGTTCTCCTCTGAACATTCCTGTCTGTGAACCTGTTCTCCTCAGAACATTCCTGTCTGTGAATCTGTTCAAACTCTGAACATTCCTGTTTGTGGTCCTGTTCTCTTCTGAACATTTCTGTCTTTGGACCTGTTCTCCTCTGAACATTCCTGTCTGTGAACCTGTTCTCCTCTGAACATTCCTGTCTGTGGACCTGTTCTCCCTCTGAACATTCCTGTCTGTGAACCTGTTTTCCTCTGAACATTCCGTCTGTGTACGCGTTCTCCTCTGAACATTCCTGTTTGTGAACCTATTCTCCTCTCAACATTCCTGTCTGTGGACCGGTTCTCCTCTCACTTTCCTGTCTGTGAACGTCTTCTTCCCCGAACATTCCTGTCTGTGAACCTGTTCTCCTGTGAACATTCCTGTCTGTGGACCTGTTCTCCTCTGAACATTCCTGTCTGTGAACCTGTTGTCTCTCTCAACATTACTGTCTGTGGACCTGTTCTCCTCTGAACATTCTTGTCTGTTAACCTGTTCTCCCTCTGAACATTCCTCTCTGTGGTCCTGTTCTCCTCTGAACATTCCTGTCTGTGTTCCTGTTCTCTATCTGATCATTCCTCTCTGTGGACCTGTTCTCTCTCTGAACCGTTCCTGTCTGTGTACCCGTTGTCTCTCTGAACATTCCTGTCTGTGGACCAGTTCTCTCTCTGAACCGTTCCTCTCTGTGTACCTGTTCTCCCTCTGAACATTCCTGTCTGTGGACCTGTTCTCCCTCTGAACTTTCCTGTCTGTGGACCTGTTTTCTCTCTGAACCGTTCCTGTCTGTGGACCTGTTCTCCCTCTGTACATTCCTGTCTTTGGACCTGTTCCTGCTCTGAACATTGCTGTCTGTGGACCTGTTCTCCTCTGAACATTCCTCTCTGTGAACGTCTTCTTCTCTGAACATTCCTGTCTGTGAACCTGTTCTCTTCTGAACATTCCTGTCTGTGGACCTGTTCTAACTCTGAACATTCCTGTTTGTGGTCCAGTTCTCCTCTGAACATTCCTGTCTGTGAACCTGTTCTCCTCTGAACATTCCTCTCTGTGAACCTGTTCTCTTCTCAACATTGCTGTTTGTGAACCTGTTCTCCCCCTGAACATTCCTGTCTGTAGATTTGTTCTCGTCTGAACATTCCTGTCTGTGGACCTGTTTTTTCTCTCAGTACATTTATGTCTGTGGACCTGTTCTCCCTCTGATCATTCCTGCCGAGTACCTGTTCTCCTCTAAACATTCCTCTCTGTAGACCTATTCTCCGTGTGAATATTTCTGTCTCTGGGCCTGTTCTCTCTTTGAAACGTAAATGTCTGTGGACCTGTTCTCCGTCTGAACATTTCTGTCTGTATACCTGTTCTCCTCTGAACATTCCTGTCTGTGGACCTGTTCTCCTCTGAACATTCCTGTCTGTGATCCTGTTCTCCCTCTGAACATTCCTGTCTGTGGACCTGTTCTCCCTCTGAACATTCCTGTCTGTGTTCCTGTTCTCTATCTGAACATTCCTCTCTGTGGACCTGTTCTCTCTCTGAACCGTTCCTGTCTGTGTACCCGTTGTCTCTCTGAACATTCCTGTCTGTGGACCAGTTCTCTCTCTGAACCGTTCCTGTCTGTGTACCTGTTCTCCATCTGACATTCCTGTCTGTGGACCTGTTCTCCCTCTGAACATTCCTGTCTGTGGACCTGTTTTCTCTCTGAACCGTTCCTGTCTGTGGACCTGTTCTCCCTTTGTACATTCCTGTCTGTGGACCTGTTCTCGCTCTGAACATTCCTGTCTGTGAACCTGTTCTCTTCTGAACATTCCTGTCTGTGGACCTGTTCTCCTCTGAACATTCCTGTCTGTGAACCTGTTCTCACTCTGAACATTCCTGTTTGTGTTCCTGTTCTCCCACTAAACATTCCTGTCTGTGGACCTGTTTTCCTCTGAACATTCCTGTCTGTGAACCTGTTCTCACTCCTAACATTCCTGTTTGTGTTCCTGTTGTTCTCTGAACATTCCTGTCTGTGGACCTGTTCTGCTCTGAACATTCCTGTCTGTGGACCTGTTTACCTCTGAACATTCCTCTCTGTGGACCTGTTCTCCTCTGAACATTCCTGTCCTTGGACCTGATCTCCCTCTGAACATTCCTGTCTGTGGACCTGATCTCCCTCTGAACTTTCCTGTCTGTGAACCTGTTCTCTTCTCAACATTCCTGTTTGTGAACCTGTTCTCCCTCTGAACATTCCTGTCTGTGAACCTGTTCTCTTATCAACATTCCTGTCTGTGGACCTGATCTCCCTCTGAACTTTCCTGTCTGTGTACCTGTTCTCTTCTCAACATTCCTGTTTGTGAACCTGTTCTCCCCCTGAACATTCCTGTCTGTAGATTTGTTCTCGTCTGAACATTCCTTTCTGTGGACCTGTTTTTTCTCTCAGAACATTTATGTCTGTGGACCTGTTCTCCCTCTGATCATTCCTGCCGAGTACCTGTTCTCCTCTGAACATTCCTCTCAGTAGACCTATTCTCCGTGTGAATATTTCTGTCTCTGGACCTGTTCTCTCTTTGAAACGTAAATGTCTGTGGACCTGTTCTCCGTCTGAAAATTTCTGTCTGTATACCTGTTCTCCTCTGAACATTCCTGTCTGTGGACCTGTTCTCCTCTGAACATTTCTGTCTGTATACCTTTTCTCCTCTGAACATTCCTGTCTGTGGACCTGTTCTCCTCTGAACATTCCTGTCTGTGATCCTGTTCTCCCTCTGAACATTCATGTCTGTGATCCTGTTCTCCCTCTGAACATTCCTGTCTGTGGACCTGTTCTCCTCTGAACATTCCTGTCTGTGAACCTGTTCTCCTCTGAACATTCCTATCTGTGGACCTGTTCTCCCTCTGAACAATCCTGTCTGTGAACCTGTTCTCCTCTGACATTCCTGTCTGTGAACGTCTTCTTCTCTCAACATTACTGTCTGTGGACCTGTTCTCACTCTGAACATTCCTGTTTGTGGTCCTGTTCTCCTCTGAACATTCCTGTCTGTGGACCTATTCTCCACCTGAACATTCCTGTCTGTGAACCTGTTCTCACTCTGAACATTCCTCTCTGTGAACATGTTCTCACTCTGAACATTCCTGATTGTGTTCCTGTTCTCCCACTAAACATTCCTGTCTGTGGACCTGTTTTCCTCTGAACATTCCTGTCTGTGAACCTGTTCTCACTCTGAACATTCCTCTCTGTGAACATGTTCTCACTCTGAACATTCCTGATTGTGTTCCTGTTCTCCCACTAAACATTCCTGTCTGTGGACCTGTTTTCCTCTGAACGTTCATGTCTGTGGACCTGTTCTCTTCTGGACATTCCTGTCTGAGGACCTGATTTCTTCTAAACATTCCTGTCTGTGGACCTGCTCTCTTCTGCACATTCCTGTCTGTGGACCTGATGTCCTTCTCAACTTTCCTGTCTGTGGACCTTTTCTTTCTGAACATTCCTGTCTGTGGACCTGTTCTCCTCTGAACATTCCTTTCCTTGGACGTGATCTCCCTCTGAACTTTCCTGTCTGTGGACCTGATCTCCCTCTGAACTTTCCTGTTTGTGAACCTGTTCTCTTCTCAACATTCCTGTTTGTGAACCTGTTCTCCCTCTGAACATTCCTGTCTGTGAACCTGTTCTCTTCTCAACATTCCTGTCTGTGGACCTGATCTCCCTCTGAACTTTCCTGTCTGTGAACCTGTTCTCTTCTCAACATTCCTGATTGTGAACCTGTTCTCCCCCTGAACATTCCTGTCTGTAGATTTGTTCTCGTCTGAACATTCCTGTCTGTGGACCTGTTTTTTCTCTCAGATCATTTATGTCTGTGTACCTGTTCTCCCTCTGATCATTCCTGCCGAGTACCTGTTCTCCTCTGAACATTCCTCTCTGTAGACCAATTCTCCGTGTGAATATTTCTGTCTCTGGACCTGTTCTCTCTTTGAAACGTAAATGTCTGTGGACCTGTTCTCCGTCTGAACATTTCTGTCTGTATACCTGTTCTCCTCTGAAAATTCCTGTCTGTGAACCTGTTCTCATCTGAACATTCCTGTCTGTGAACCTGTTGTCTCTCTCAACATTACTGTCTGTGGACCTGTTCTCCTCTTAACTTTCCTCTCTGTGTATCTGTTCTCCTCTGAACATTCCTGTCTGTGTTCCTGTTCTCTATCTGAACATTCCTCTCTGTGGAACTGTTCTCACTCTGAACCGTTCCTGTCTGTGTACACGTTGTCTCTCTGAACATTCCTCTCTGTGGAACTGTTCTCTCTCTGAACCGTTCCTGTCTGTGTACCCGTTGTCTCTCTGAACATTCCTGTCTGTGGACCAGTTCTCTCTCTGAACCGTTCCTGTCTGTGTACCCGTTGTCTCTCTGAACATTCCTGTCTGTGGACCTGTTCTCCCTCTGAACATTCCTGTCTGTGAACCTGTTCTCCTCAGAACATTCCTGTCTGTGAACCTGTTCAAACTCTGAACATTCCTGTTTGTGGTCCTGTTCTCTTCTGAACATTTCTGTCTTTGGACCTGTTCTCCTCTGAACATTCCTGTCTGTGAACCTGTTCTCCTCTGAACATTCCTGTCTGTGGACCTGTTCTCCCTCTGAACATTCCTGTCTGTGGACCTTTTCTCCTCTGAACATTCCTGTCTGTGAACCTGTTCTCCTCTGAACATTCCTGTCTGTGTACCTGTTCTCCCACTGAACATTCCTGTCTGTGGACCTGTTATTTCTCTCAGAACATTCCTGTCTGTGCACCTGTTCTCCTCTGAACATTCCTGTCCGTGGACCTGTTCTCCTCTGAACATTCCTGTCCATGTACCTGTTCTCCCTCTGAATATTCCTGTCCATGTACCTGCTCCCCCTCTGAACATTCCTGTCTGTGAACCTGTTTTCCTCTGAACATTCCTCTCTGTGAACCTGTTCTTCCCCTGAACATTTGTGTCTGTGGACCTGCTCTCTTCTGCACATTCCTGTCTGTGGACCTGATGTCCCTCTCAACTTTCCTGCCTGTGGACCTGTTCTTTCTGAACATTCCTGTCTGTGGACCTGTTCTCCTCTGAACATTCCTGTCCTTGGACCTGATCTCCCTCTGAACTTTCCTGTCTGTGGACATGATCTCTTCTCAACATTCCTGTCTGTGGACCTGATCTCCCTCTGAACTTTCCTGTCTGTGAACCTGTACTCTTCTCAACATTCCTGTTTGTGAACCTGTTCTCCCCCTGAACATTCCTGTCTGTAGATTTGTTCTCGTCTGAACATTCCTGTCTGTGGACCTGTTTTTTCTCTCAGATCATTTATGTCTGTGTACCTGTTCTCCCTCTGATCATTCCTGCCGAGTACCTGTTCTCCTCTGAACATTCCTCTCTGTAGACCTATTCTTCGTGTGAATATTTCTGTCTCTGGACCTGTTCTCTCTTTGAAACGTAAATGTCTGTGGACCTGTTCTCCGTCTGAACATTTCTGTCTGTATACCTGTTCTCCTCTGAACATTCCTGTCTGTGAACCTGTTGTCTCTCTCAACATTACTGTCTGTGGACCTATTCTCCTCTTAATTTTCCTCTCTGTGTATCTGTTCTCCTCTGAACATTCCTGTCTGTGTTCCTGTTCTCTATCTGAACATTCCTCTCTGTGGACCTGTTCTCTCTCTGAACCGTTCCTGTCTGTGTACACGTTGTCTCTCTGAACATTCCTGTCTGTGGACCAGTTCTCTCTCTGAACCGTTCCTGTCTGTGTACCCGTTGTCTCTCTGAACATTCCTGTCTGTGGACCTGTTCTCCCTCTGATCATTCCTGTCTGTGGACCTGTTCTCCTCTGAACATTCCTGTCTGTGAACGTGTTCTCACTCTGAACATTCCTGTCTGTGGACCTGTTCTCCTCTGAACATACCCGTCTCTGAACCAGTTCTCCTTAGAACATTCCTGTCTGTGAACCTGTTCTCCTCTGAACATTCCTGTCTGTGGACCTGTTCTCCCTCTGAACATTCCTGTCTGTGGACCTGTTCTCCTCTGAACATTCCTGTCTGTGAACCTGTTCTCCTCTGAACATTCCTGTCTGTGTACCTGTTCTCCCTCTGAACATTCCTGTCTGTGCACCTGTTCTCCTCTGAACATTCCTGTCCGTGGACCTGTTCTCCTCTGAACATTCCTGTCCATGTACCTGTTCTCCCTCTGAATATTCCTGTCCATGTACCTGTTCCCCCTCTGAACATTCCTGTCTGTGAACCTGTTCTTCCCCTGAACATTTGTGTCTGTGGACCTGATCTCCCTCTGAAATTTCCTGTCTGTGAACCTGTTCTCTTCTGAACATTCCTGTCTGTGAACCTGTTCTCTTCTGAACATTCCTGTCTGTGAACCTGTTCTACACTGAACATTCCTGTCTCTGAACCTGTTCTCCTCTGAACATTCCTGTCTGTGAACCTTTTCTCCTCTGAACATACCTGTCTCTGAACCAGTTCTCCTTAGAACATTCCTGTCTGTGAACCTGTTCAAACTCTGAACATTCCTGTTTGTGTTCCTGTTCTCTTCTGAACATTTCTGTCTGTGGACCTGTTCTCCTTTGAACATTCCTGTCTGTGAACCTGTTCTCCTCTGAACATTCCTATCTGTGGACCTGTTCTCCCTCTGAACAATCCTGTCTGTGAACCTGTTCTCCTCTGACATTCCTGTCTGTGAACGTCTTCTTCTCTGAACATTCCTGTCTGTGAACCTGTTCTCCTCTGAACATTCCTGTCTCTGAACCTGTTCTCCTTAGAACATTCCTGTCTGTGCACCTGTTCTCCTCTGAACATTCCTGCCTGTGGACCTGATCTCTTCTGAACATTCCTGTTTGTGGTCCTGTTCTCCTCTGAACATTCCTGTCTGTGGACCTATTCTCCACCTGAACATTCCTGTCTGTGAACCTGTTCTCACTCTGAACATTCCTGTCTGTGAACCTGATCCCACTCTGAACATTCCTGTTTGTGTTCCTGTTCTCCCACTAAACATTCATGTCTGTGGACCTGTTTTCCTCTGAACTTTCCTGTCTGTGGACCTGTTTACCTCTGAACATTCCTGTCTGTGGACCTGTTCTCCTCTGCACATTCCTGTCTGTGGACCTGATGTCCCTCTGTACTTTCCTGTCTGTGGAACTGTTCTCTTCTCAACATTCCTGTCCATGTACCTGTTCTCCCTCTGAATATTCCTGTCCATATACCTGTTCCCCTCCGAACATTCTTGTCTGTGTACCTGTTCTCTTCTGAACATTCCTGTCTGTGAACTTGTTCTCCTCTAAATATTCCTGTCTGTGGACCTGATCTCCCTCTGAACATTCCTCTCTGTGAACCTGTTTTCCCCCTAAATATTCGTGCCTTTGGACCTATTTTCATCTGAACATTCCCGTCTGTGTACCTGTTCTCCCTCTGAACATTCCTGTCTGTGAAATTGTTCTCCACCTGAACATTCCTCTCTGTGAACCTGTTCTCCTCTGAACATTCCTGTCTGTGAACCTCTTCTCCTCTGAACATTCCTGTCTCTGAACCTGTTCTCCTCAGAACATTCCTGTCTGTGAACCTGTTCAAACTCTGAACATTCCTGTTTGTGGTCCTGTTCTCTTCTGAACATTTCTGTCTGTGAACCTATTTCCCTCTGAACATTCCTGTCTGTGGACCTTTTCTCCCTCTGAACATTCCTGTCTGTGGACCTGTTCTCCCTCTGAACATTCCTGTCTGTGAAATTGTTCTCCACTTGAACATTCCTCTCTGTGGAACAGTTCTCCTCAGAATATTCCTGTCTGTTGTCCTGATCTCCCTCTGAACATTCCTGTCTGTTGTCCTGTTCTACGTCTAAACATTCCTGTCTGTGAACGTCTTCTTCTCTGAACATTCCTGTCTGTGGACCTGTTCTCCTCTGAACCTTTCCTGTCTATGAACCTGTTCTCGTTTGAACATTCCTGTCTGTGAACCTGTTCCCCACTGAACATTCCTGTCTGTGAACCTATTCTCCTTGAACATTCCTGTCTGTGTACACGTTGTCTCTCTGAACATTCCTGTCTGTGGACCAGTTCTCTCTCTGAACCGTTCCTGTCTGTGTACCCGTTGTCTCTCTGAACATTCCTATCCGTGGACCTGTTCTCCTCTGAACATTCTGTGAACCTGTTCTCCTCTGAACATTCCTGTCTGTGAACCTGTTCTCTTCTGAACATTCCTGTCTGTGAACCTGTTCTCCACAGAACATTCCTGTCTGTGAACCTGTTCAAACTCTGAACATTCCTGTTTGTGGTCCTGTTCTCTTCTGAACATTTCTGTCTTTGGACCTGTTCTCCTCTGAACATTCCTGTCTGTGAACCTGTTCTTCCTCTGAACATTCCTGTCTGTGGACCTGTTCTCCCTCTGAACATTCCTGTCTGTGAACCTGTTTTCCTCTGAACATTCCGTCTGTGTACGCGTTCTCCTCTGAACATTCCTGTTTGTGAACCTGTTCTCCTCTCACTTTCCTGTCTGTGAACGTCTTCTTCCCCGAACATTCCTGTCTGTGAACCTGTTCTCCTGTGAACATTCCTGTCTGTGGACCTGTTCTCCTCTGAACATTCCTGTCTGTGAACCTGTTGTCTCTCTCAACTTTACTGTCTGTGGACCTGTTCTCCTCTGAACATTCCTGTCTGTGAACCTGTTCCCCACTGAACATTCCTGTCTGTGAACCTATTCTCCTCTGAACATTCCTGTCTGTGAACCTGTTCTCCTCTGAACATTCCTGTCTGTGAACCTGTTCTCCTCTGAACATTCCTGTCCGTGGACCTGTTCTCCTCTGAACATTCTGTGAACCTGTTCTCCTCTGAACATTCCTGTCTGTGAACCTGTTCTCCTCAGAACATTCCTGTCTGTGAATCTGTTCAAACTCTGAACATTCCTGTTTGTGGTCCTGTTCTCTTCTGAACATTTCTGTCTTTGGACCTGTTCTCCTCTGAACATTCCTGTCTGTGAACCTGTTCTCCTCTGAACATTCCTGTCTGTGGACCTGTTCTCCCTCTGAACATTCCTGTCTGTGAACCTGTTTTCCTCTGAACATTCCGTCTGTGTACGCGTTCTCCTCTGAACATTCCTGTTTGTGAACCTATTCTCCTCTCAACATTCCTGTCTGTGGACCGGTTCTCCTCTCACTTTCCTGTCTGTGAACGTCTTCTTCCCCGAACATTCCTGTCTGTGAACCTGTTCTCCTGTGAACATTCCTGTCTGTGGACCTGTTCTCCTCTGAACATTCCTGTCTGTGAACCTGTTGTCTCTCTCAACATTACTGTCTGTGGACCTGTTCTCCTCTGAACATTCTTGTCTGTTAACCTGTTCTCCCTCTGAACATTCCTCTCTGTGGTCCTGTTCTCCTCTGAACATTCCTGTCTGTGTTCCTGTTCTCTATCTGATCATTCCTCTCTGTGGACCTGTTCTCTCTCTGAACCGTTCCTGTCTGTGTACCCGTTGTCTCTCTGAACATTCCTGTCTGTGGACCAGTTCTCTCTCTGAACCGTTCCTCTCTGTGTACCTGTTCTCCCTCTGAACATTCCTGTCTGTGGACCTGTTCTCCCTCTGAACTTTCCTGTCTGTGGACCTGTTTTCTCTCTGAACCGTTCCTGTCTGTGGACCTGTTCTCCCTCTGTACATTCCTGTCTTTGGACCTGTTCCTGCTCTGAACATTGCTGTCTGTGGACCTGTTCTCCTCTGAACATTCCTCTCTGTGAACGTCTTCTTCTCTGAACATTCCTGTCTGTGAACCTGTTCTCTTCTGAACATTCCTGTCTGTGGACCTGTTCTAACTCTGAACATTCCTGTTTGTGGTCCAGTTCTCCTCTGAACATTCCTGTCTGTGAACCTGTTCTCCTCTGAACATTCCTCTCTGTGAACCTGTTCTCTTCTCAACATTGCTGTTTGTGAACCTGTTCTCCCCCTGAACATTCCTGTCTGTAGATTTGTTCTCGTCTGAACATTCCTGTCTGTGGACCTGTTTTTTCTCTCAGTACATTTATGTCTGTGGACCTGTTCTCCCTCTGATCATTCCTGCCGAGTACCTGTTCTCCTCTAAACATTCCTCTCTGTAGACCTATTCTCCGTGTGAATATTTCTGTCTCTGGGCCTGTTCTCTCTTTGAAACGTAAATGTCTGTGGACCTGTTCTCCGTCTGAACATTTCTGTCTGTATACCTGTTCTCCTCTGAACATTCCTGTCTGTGGACCTGTTCTCCTCTGAACATTCCTGTCTGTGATCCTGTTCTCCCTCTGAACATTCCTGTCTGTGGACCTGTTCTCCCTCTGAACATTCCTGTCTGTGTTCCTGTTCTCTATCTGAACATTCCTCTCTGTGGACCTGTTCTCTCTCTGAACCGTTCCTGTCTGTGTACCCGTTGTCTCTCTGAACATTCCTGTCTGTGGACCAGTTCTCTCTCTGAACCGTTCCTGTCTGTGTACCTGTTCTCCATCTGACATTCCTGTCTGTGGACCTGTTCTCCCTCTGAACATTCCTGTCTGTGGACCTGTTTTCTCTCTGAACCGTTCCTGTCTGTGGACCTGTTCTCCCTTTGTACATTCCTGTCTGTGGACCTGTTCTCGCTCTGAACATTCCTGTCTGTGAACCTGTTCTCTTCTGAACATTCCTGTCTGTGGACCTGTTCTCCTCTGAACATTCCTGTCTGTGAACCTGTTCTCACTCTGAACATTCCTGTTTGTGTTCCTGTTCTCCCACTAAACATTCCTGTCTGTGGACCTGTTTTCCTCTGAACATTCCTGTCTGTGAACCTGTTCTCACTCCTAACATTCCTGTTTGTGTTCCTGTTGTTCTCTGAACATTCCTGTCTGTGGACCTGTTCTGCTCTGAACATTCCTGTCTGTGGACCTGTTTACCTCTGAACATTCCTCTCTGTGGACCTGTTCTCCTCTGAACATTCCTGTCCTTGGACCTGATCTCCCTCTGAACATTCCTGTCTGTGGACCTGATCTCCCTCTGAACTTTCCTGTCTGTGAACCTGTTCTCTTCTCAACATTCCTGTTTGTGAACCTGTTCTCCCTCTGAACATTCCTGTCTGTGAACCTGTTCTCTTATCAACATTCCTGTCTGTGGACCTGATCTCCCTCTGAACTTTCCTGTCTGTGTACCTGTTCTCTTCTCAACATTCCTGTTTGTGAACCTGTTCTCCCCCTGAACATTCCTGTCTGTAGATTTGTTCTCGTCTGAACATTCCTTTCTGTGGACCTGTTTTTTCTCTCAGAACATTTATGTCTGTGGACCTGTTCTCCCTCTGATCATTCCTGCCGAGTACCTGTTCTCCTCTGAACATTCCTCTCAGTAGACCTATTCTCCGTGTGAATATTTCTGTCTCTGGACCTGTTCTCTCTTTGAAACGTAAATGTCTGTGGACCTGTTCTCCGTCTGAACATTTCTGTCTGTATACCTGTTCTCCTCTGAACATTCCTGTCTGTGGACCTGTTCTCCTCTGAACATTTCTGTCTGTATACCTTTTCTCCTCTGAACATTCCTGTCTGTGGACCTGTTCTCCTCTGAACATTCCTGTCTGTGATCCTGTTCTCCCTCTGAACATTCATGTCTGTGATCCTGTTCTCCCTCTGAACATTCCTGTCTGTGGACCTGTTCTCCTCTGAACATTCCAGTCTGTGTACCTGTTCTCTCAATGAACCTTTCCTGTCTGTCTGTTAAAATCACCTTTCAATATTGTTATTGTCCCTGTCTGCTCCACTGCCTCTGGTAGCTCATTCCACACACCACCACCCTCAGTGTGAAGAAGCTGCCTCTCAGGATTTCTTCACACGTTAAATTTATGCCATCTAGTTTTAGACTTCCCTACGATTGGAAAAAGTCCACGACTAATTACCTAACTCTTCTCCTGATTTTACAAACCTCAACAAGGTCATTTTAATCAGTTTTAGAATCAGAATCAGAATTTATTATCATGAACATGTAACATGTAACAAAATTTCTTAGCATTACAGGTGCAAATATTACTATAAATTATTATTTTTTAGTAAATAAATTACTACAAAATAAGAGAAAATGTCCATTCAGAAATCTGACAGCTGAAAGGAAAAAGTTGTTTTTGTGTCACTGGGTTTTTGTCTTCAGACTCTTGTAGCTCCTTTCTGAAGATACCAGTGTGAAGAGGGCATGTCCTGGATGGTGAGGGTCCTTGAGGATAGAGGTTGTTTTCTTGATACACCGCCTCTTATAAGTGTCCTTGATGGAGTGAAGGCTGATGCCCATCATGGTTCTCCCTGTAGCCTTTTCCTGTCCTATGCATTGGCACCTTCACACCAGACAGTAATGCAACCAGTCAGAATGCTCTCCACGGTACCCTAGAAATTTGCAAGTCTTTGGTGACACACCAAATCTCCGCAAACTCCTCACAAAGTATAGCCGCTGGTGAGCCTTCTTTGTGATTGCATCAACATGGAGGCCCCACCACAGATCTTTGGAGATGTTGAGACCAAGAATTTGAAGTTCTTAACCCTTTCCTCCACACTTTAATTATTAATCTTCCTCTTTGTACCAGCTGACAGTAATGGTCACTCCAGTTCACTCTGAATGTGTCGGGACGCGGCATCGATACTGTGGAAGAATAAGTAGTTTGTCAGCTTTTCCGCATCAAGGTTCATTTACTACAAGAACTCAGCCATTTGAGATACCAGCATTGACAGCACCCTGACTTGGTCTATTTCATGGGAGGCCCTGTTGAGGGGAGAGGTCGGTCTCACCCTTGAGTGGGGAAGAATGGAGTGGTGGCTGAAGGATCAGACATTTGGATTCAGTTGGTGTTGCGAGAAAGACCCAAGGGAGAATTGCCGGAAATGGAGCTTGGTAGTTTCCATGACAACCCACTTAATATATTTACCATGGTAACATTGACTGGTAAATTTTTGGCCAAGACCTTTGTTAAGTTTCTGTCAAGAAATGTCAGATTTCATTGTTTACGTTGGATCATTTGCTTCGATCACCTTGTATCAAAACAACATCTATTTATCTATTGATTGATTGATTTATTTGTATAGATGAATACTTGTCCTGCATATGTATTGTTTGTCTGTATGTGTGTTACGTCTGGTTGTGTGTCTGTGGGTTTTGCGCCAAGGACTAGAGAACGCTGTTTGGTCAGGTTGTACTGATGCAATTAGATGACAATAAACTTAACATGAACTGATTTACATATTTTTTGTTAGATATACAGCGCAGTAACCGGCCCTTCGAGCCCAAAAGACCATGCTGCCCAATTATACCCAATTAACCTACAACGCCAGTACATTTTGAATGGTAGGAGGAATCTAGAGCACCCGGAGGAAACCCATGTAGACACGGGGCGAACATACAAATTCCTTACAGACAGCACGGGATTCAAATTCTGGTGCGGATCGCTGCCGCTGTAACTTGTATAGACAATTGTGCTAACCACTAGAGGCTGTCCATTTATAAATATTTGACACTATTGATATTAACTTTATTTGACATCGTTTTGAAGTTTCATGTACATATTGTTGAATATACTTTAATTTTATATTTTTAATTAGGGAAAGAAGTATCGGTGGTACAAGACACGCACCACTGCGTTCAGGAACAGCTGCGACCCCTCCACCATCAAGAACATCTACAGGGAACGCTGCCATCAGAGGGCAGCAGAAATCATCAAGGATTCACACCACCTAGTGCACTTTTTTTTCGCTTCTAACATCAGGAAAGGGGTATAGGTGCCACAAGACTCGCACCACCAGGTTCAGGAAGAGCTCCTCCCCCTCTAGCATCAAACTCCTCAACAACAAACTCAATCAGGGACTCATTTAAGGTCTCTGACTTTTGCACTTCATTGATTTTTTTTCCCTCTCTCTCCTTTGCACAGTCAGTTTATTTACATTTCTTTATTTGTTTATATGTGTATGCTGAGTCCGGTTTTTTCCCCCACTGCCAATAAGTGGCGATTCTGCCGTGCCTACAGGAAAAGGAATCTTAAGGTTGTATATGTGTATATGATGTCATGTACGTGCTCTGACAATAAATTGGACTGATTCATCTTATCATCGGCATGAACACTTTTTTGAAAAGGTTCTCAATCTTGGCACAATTTCAAATATCAGTCATATACTATGAAACAAACCCAGTTTAAATATCCTGCTTTACAGATAATTAATGGTTAAAAGATTCCATTATCTCTGAAAGTTATTTTCCTGCTAACAAGAAGTGCAGTAGAAATATCGTTTGACAATGTTGATTTTGGCACTCTGAACTCCCTCCGCCAGCAGTTCCTTCATGTGGCAGAAAGAAGGACAAGCACGGAGTTACTCACGCCTTCCTTTCGTATTCTTACTGGGTATTTCCAGTGGTTTCTGGGTGTTTTTGTGAGATCGCCTTTTCTGCGTGTTGCTTATTTTGATTGACTCATTGTTCTGGAAATGTAGCTACTTCCTAATTTTCAGTTTCAGTTCTAGGAAATTTCTTGAAGGTGGAAAAACACATTTGGAAAGGGCTAAAATTTGATGCATGTCCTTCTAGTTAGAGCACACTGCAGAGAGAAGGGAGAACGCTGAAGCAGTAGCCCGTTTAAAATACCAGGGGATGATTATCCGTGAATCAATTATTGACATTTATATTGCAAAGTGACAGGAAAATGTGCAGATCCGTTGCCGTGTCTTCTCCATACTTCCTGAATGCAATTTTACGACAAATTGTAGATGTCCCTAAGGGGTTTGTACGTTCTCCCCTTTTCTGCGTGGGTTTCCTCTGTGTGCTCTGGTTTCCTCCCATCGTTCAAAAACATACCAGACTTCGAGGTCAATTAGGATCTAACTGGGTGCACGGATTCGTGGGCCGGAAGGGCCTGTTACTGTGCTGTATGTCTACATTTTTTATTTAAATTTAAAATGAAAATCATACAATTCAAACCATGGTTTACTGTGCTATTTACACTAACCTCTATGCATGCAATAGTCTAGAATTTGTTGTCTCAATAAAACATGTGCCAACTGGCATAGACAATTCTGACAACAACAAAAAATCAATTAATAGGAACATAGGAACATAGGAAGTAGGAACAGGAGTAGGCCAAAAATGGCCCATCGAGCCATTCAATACGATCATGGCTGATCTAATTTATGACCTAACTCCACCTACCTGCCTTCTCCCCATATCCCCTAATTTCTCTATCATGTAAAAATTTATCTAACCGAATTTTAAATATGTTTAATGAGGCAGCCTCAACCACTTCCCTGGTTAGAGAATTCCAAACATTCACCACTCTCTGGGAAAAACTATTTTTCCTCATCTCTGTCCTAAATCTACTCCCCTGAATCTTGAGACTGTGTCCTCTCATTTTAGTTTCTCCGGCTAGCTCAAAAAACCTTCCGACATCTATCCTATCCATACCCTTCATAATCCTATATGTGTCTATAAGATCTCCTCTCATTCTTCTGAACTCGAGCGAAAACAATCCTAGACGATTTAATCTTTCATCATAAGTCAACCCCTTCATGCCAGGGATCAACCTAGTAAACCTCCTCTGGACCGTCTCCAAAGCCAGTATATCCTTCCTCAAATATGGAGACCAGAACTGGACACAGTACTCCAGGTGCGGTCTCACCAGTACCTTATACAGTTGCAACATTACCTCCCTACTCCTGAATTCAATTCCTCTAGCGATGAAGGCCAACATTCCATTTGCCTTCTTAATAACCTGCTGCACCTGCAACCTAACTTTTTGCGATTCATGCACAAGGACTCCCAAGTCCCTCTGCACAACAGCATGCTGTAGTTTTTCACCCTTTAAATAATATTCACAAAATTTTATTTTTCTTGACAAAGTGGATAGCCTCACACTTACTAACATTGTACTCCATCTGCCAGACCTTTGCCCACTCATCCAGCTTAACTATATCCCTCTGCAGACTCTCCACATCCTCATTACAATTTGCTCTTCCACTCAATTTGGTGTCATCCGCAAACTTGGCTACACCACATTTTGTCCCCTCCTCCAAGTCATCAATGTAAATGATAAACAGTTGTGGGCCTAACATTGACCCCTGCGGCACCCCACTTACCACTCTCTGCCAACCTGAAAAACTCCCACTTATCCTGACTCTCTGCCTCCTGTCAGACAACCAATTTTCAATCCAGGCCAATATACTTCCCCAGACTCTACTTTCCTGTAACTTACTGACAAGTCTCTTGTGCGGCACCCTATCAAATGCTTTCTGGACATCCAAATATACAACATCAACCTCTTCCCCTCTATCCACCGCACCCATTATATCCTCAAAGAATCCTAACAAGTTTGTCAAACAAGATCTTCCCTTTCTAAAACCATGTTGCGTCTGCCTGATTGAACCCTTACATTCCAAAAGTTTCACTATTTCATCTTTAATGACAGCTTCAAGCATTTTTCCAACTACAGACGTCAAGCTAATTGGCCGATAATTTCCAGTCTTCTGCCTACATCCTTTCTTAAAAAGTGGCGTGACATTTGCTGTCTTCCAGTCTGCCGGGACCTGCCCAGATTCCAAGGAATTTTGGTATATGACCATCAATGCATCAACTGCCATTTCCTTCAGAACACTTGAATGCATATCATCAGGACCAGGTGATTTGTCTGGCTTTAGTCCCATTAGTTTCTCCATCACTACTTCCTTTGTAACAACTATTTTAACATTCGCATCCTTAACTCCGCATTTGGGCATGCTGGACGTGTCTTCCACCGTGAAGACTGACACAAAATATTTGTTCAATGCCTCGGCCATTTCCTCATTTTTTGCTACCAGGTTTCCTTTCTCATCCTCCAAGGGTCCTATGTTAACTCTGGCCACCCTCTTCTGTTTTATATATTTATAAAATATTTGCTTTCTGTTTTTATATTTACTTTCATAATCCTTTTTCCCATTTCTTATTACCCGCTTTGTAACCCCTTTTTGTCTCTTAAAGTTATCCCAATCTTCCAGTTTCCTGCTCCTCTTTGCAGCTTTGTACACCTGCGCCTTCAATTTTAGACTCTCCTTTATTTCCTTTGTTAACCACGGTTGATTTTTCCCTCCCTTGCTGCCCTTTTTCCTGACCGGAATATATTTCTGTTGAGCATTACAAGATATTTCTTTGAAAATCTTCCACTGTTCCTCAACGGTTTCATCAATTAGCCTGTGCTCCCAGTCCACTCTGCCCAATTCCTCCCTCATCCTATGGTAGTCACCCCTGTTTAAGCATAATATATTAGTTTTAGATCTAACTATTTCCCCTTCCATCTGAATGAGAAATTCAATCATACTATGATCGCTATTTCCCAGATGTGAAACCTTTCTGACAAATGATTACTGATTCTTTTCATTATGGTGAAATAAATCAGAATCAAGATCAGGTTTATTGTCATGAACATTTGCATTATATATTTCAGATTTATTGTCTGAGTGTATCACATACAACCCTGAGGTTCCTTTTTCCCGCGGGTTGCGGCAGAATTACCACTTAATAGGTGTAGTGCAAAACATAAATGGTGCACAGCGTAAACATGTAAACAATTAAAATCCCTGTAAACAGATAACGAATGTAAACAAACTGACTGTGCAATATAGAGAGAACAAAAGAAAATCAATAAAGTGCACGTCGGAGTCTCTGATTGAGTTTGTCATTAAGGAGTCTGATGGTGCAAAAATTTCAATAAATTACAGTTTTGTAAATTCAATATTTAAAAATAAATAATTAATGCAAAAAAAGGGAAGATTTGTCTGTGGTCCATTGCCTGTTTAGGAAACTGATGGCAGAGGGGAAGAAGGTGTTTTTGTACTGCTGGGTGTTCATCTTCAGGCTTCTGTACCTCCCTTCAGATGGTAGCAGTAAGGAGAAGGTATGGCCTGGAGTGGTGAGGGTCCTTGAGTTCAACCTTGTTTTCCACAAGAGGCGTGTGATATTAAAATGATGTAAAAGAAAGCAAATGGATAGTTTCAGGACAGAAATGCCCACAGGGTTTTCTACATTGTGTTTCACTCGTACAAGTAGCAGAGGTGGAGCTCCTGAAGAACCACCCTTTACTGAAGGTCATCCACACTCTCACTGAAGACTGGAATCAGGTGCACCATGACCATGTACCATGGTCAAACCACATGCTACATCAAACACACCAACGAACAGGAAGGAGTTTAATACAGCAAAATCCACTCGATGGAAAAAAGGTTATAAATTTATGTTAAAATATCCAGCGGTGCTGAAAATAGTTATCCCGGGGCAGCAAAGCAAACTGTTCTCGGATCTGGAAAAAGCACGAAAATTTGCAGAACACCTACAAAACAGACAGAAAGATGAAGAGATATAACAAGAACAAAAATGATAACAAACTATATATAAAGAAGAAGAAGAAGAAAGTATAAGTAAGAAATAAGAAGGGAAAGAAAGGAAGTAAGGAGGGAATTAAGAGAGTGAGCTTTGTTATATATGAAGATTAAAATCTTTTCTGGGGGGGGCTGGGTGGGGAAGAATAACAGTCACTGTGGTATCAGTTGATGCTTGCGAGCAGGTTCGCAAATCCAAAAGGAAAGGGGAGATGTGGTTGCCCGACAAGGGACAAAGGGCAACTCAGAGATGGGACGGACTATTGGGGTTAAAGGAATTTTAGATATGGGAATAGTGGAAATATTTTATGTTTTAGAAATGTTGTCTTATAATGTGTTCAAAAAAAGAAAGCAGAAATGGATAAGAAGGGAAGGTGGTGATGAGAAAACGGAAAGGAAAGGTAAACAAAGTATGAAATGGCTATGTTGAACTATATGATTTTAAATATTAACGGAATACATAACCAAATCAAAAGGAAGAAGCTGTTAAATTTACTGAAGAAAGAAAAAATTGATATAGCATTCGTACAAGAAACACATCTAAATGAAGTGGAACACAAGAAATTAAAGAGAGATTGGATAGGACATGTAAGAGCAGCATCATATAATTCAAAAGCCAGAGGAATAGCTGTATTAATCAATAAAAATGTACCAATCAAAATAGAAGAGGAAATAATAGATCCAGCAGGGAGGTATGTAATAATAAAATGTCAGATATATGCAGAATTTTGGAATTTACTCAATGTATATGCACCTAATGAAGAAGATCAAAAATTTATGTAAGATTTTTTTTGAAGATCGCAGATACGCAAGGGAATATAATAATAGGAGGGGATTTTAACCTTAATTTGGACTCAAACATGGATAAAACTGGAAAAAAGACTAACAGAAAGAACAAAGTAACCAAATTTATAATTAAATTGATTCAGGAAATGCAACTTTTGGATATATGGAGGAAACAACACCCAAAGGAAAAGGAATATTCATATTATTTGGGTAGACATAAAACATACTCAAGGATAGACCTATTCCTGTTATCAGCCCACATTCAAGGAAGAGTTAAGAAAATGGAATATAAAGCTAGATTGTTATCGGATCACTCACCCCTGTTATTGGCAATAGAGCTGGAGGACATCCCACCAAGAATGTATAGATGGAAATTAAACTCCATGCTACTTAAAAGACAGGATTTTAGAGAATTCATTGAGTGACAAATTAAAATGTACTTTGAAATAAATACGGAATCAGTGAAAGATAAGTTTATACTATGGGACGCAATGAAAGCGTTCATCAGAGGGCAAATAATAAGTTATGTAACCAAGATGAAGAAGGACTACAATCGGGAAAGAGAACAGTTGGAAAGGGAAATAACAAATATAGAAAAAGAATTAGCAATAAAGGAAGATACAACTAAGAGAATTGACAGACAAAAAGTAAAATATGAAACACTACAAACATATAAGGTGGAGAAGAACATAATGAAGACAAAACAGAAGTATTATAAGCTAGGAGAAAAAACGCACAAAATACTAGCGTGGCAGCTTAAGACAGAACAAACTAAAAGAACGGTATTGGCATCAAGGACAAAGGACAAACAAATTGCATATAACCCAACGGAGATCAATGAAAACTTCAGGGAATTCTACGAACAACTATATCAAACTGAAAACGAAGGGAAAGAAGACAAAATAGATGAATTTCTAACTAAAAGTGAACTACCAAAATTGCAAACAGAGGAGCAAAATAAATTAATAAAACCATTTGAAATAGAAGAAATACAGTTGATATTTAAAAAATTACCGAACAATAAAACACCGGGAGAGGATGGACTCCCAATAGAATTCTATAAAACATTTAAAGACTTATTAATTCCTCCTCTCCTGGAAGTAATGAACCAGATTGAAAAAACACAAAACATACCAGATTCATGCAAAACAGCAATAATTACAGTAATACCAAAGATAGGGAAAGATCCACTAACACCAGCATTGTATAGACCAATATCTCTACTTAACACAGATTATAAGATAATAGCTAAACTATTAGCAAACAGATTAGCCGACTTTGTACCAAAAATAGTAAAACTAGATCAAACTGGATTTATTAAAAAAAGACGAACAATGGACAATATCTGTAAATTCATTAACTTAATCCATGCAGTACAAGGAAACAAAACTCCAACAGTAGCGGTTGCTTTAGACGCAGAGAAAGCCTTTGAATGGAATTATTTATTCAAAGTACTACAAAAATTCAACCTACCAGAAAAAAAAAATTATTGGATTAAAGCATTATATAAGGGACCATTGGCGAAAGTGACAGTAAATGGAGATATATATCAAACCAATTTAAATTAAGCAGATCAACAAGGCAGGGATGTCCACTATCTCCCTCACTGTTCATGTTAGCTATAGAACCACTAGCAGAACTGATAAGAACAGAAAATAAAATAAAAGGGATAAAAATAAAAGAGAAGGAATATAAAATCAGTCTATTTGCAGATGACGTTATAATATACTTAACAGAACCAGAAATAAAAGAATTACATAGGAAATTGAAGGAATATGGAGAAGTATCGGGGTACAAGATCAATGCAAATAAAAGTGAAGCAATGCCAATGAATAATGCAGATTTCACAAAGTTTAAGAAAGAATCACCATTTAGATGGCAAACACAAGCAATTCAATACCTAGGTAGACAACTAAATAATAATCTCGGCCATCTATATAAACTAAATTATCAGCCATTAATGACAAAATTACAAGACGACATAGAGCACTGGAAAGAGTGCCCAAGATGGATGTGATGGGGTGGGGACAGTTTATAAAGTGGGGAACTCCTTCTTCCATTTACACAGAGATTCTCTGTATTCCTGATGCTCGGATTCCCGTTCATATAAATCCTCCTTCTCCACATCGAGAGGTTGCCAATGGGAATGTCACAGAGGCTCATTCTTTTAGTCTTTTCCTCTGTACCCATCCACAATAGACTATGTGTGTGTGTGTGTGTGTGTGTGTGTGTGTGTGTGTGTGTGTGTGTGTGTGTGTGTGTGTGTGTGTGTGTGTGTGTGTGTGTGTGTGTGTGTGTGTGTGTGCATGCATATCTATACATTTCGGTGTTTTAAAATGATATCAAAGTTAGCAATCTTTAAAATATTAAATGCATTTTGCATTTTTATTTTAGTTACAGAGTTACATGCACCTCATTAATCTTTCCTTTTGACTGATTTTAATGATACAGCTTGTTTCTTTACCACAATGACACACGAGCACACATCTGAAATGCAGATTAGTATCTTACATTTCCCCACTCCACCCCGATCATAATCAATCTAAAACCTGCTGATTATATTGAGTATGAGTTTTGATGAAAACACAAGTTAAAATAGAGAAGTTCTTCTCGGGGAAGATTAATAGAAATCCTTGCATTATTTTCTTCTAACAGTGGATTACAATAGTGATATTTTGGAAGTCAAGGGAAAGCAATTCTCTTTATTATCGATAATAACGTCTTGTGGGGGGGTTTGAGAGACCACATCTAGTTCCCTGTGGAGACAAAGAGAGTTCCACCAGCAACCTCCGACAGATCCTGAAATTAAAAAATTAAATGAAGTGCCGACACTGCGCGACTTGCACCAAGAAGCAGGGGGCCCAAGGCAGGTTAACCAGCTTCACATTTGATAGCTATGAACAAAGCAGTTTTTATATGGAGTAAACCGCAAGGGCTGGAAATAGTCAGGTCTGGTGGCATCTGTGAGGAGAGAAACAGAATTAATGCCATGCTCTGGTTAAAGGTCATCGAGCGATGAACTCCATTTTTCTCTCCTCATGGGTGCTGCATGGACCTATCACATATCTCCATCATTTTCTATATTTGTCTTCGATTTCAAGCATCTGCAGACTTTTGCCTTTGGATACATTTTACAGAAAAGGGAGTGTAATAAACACACACAATAATGTTTCAAGATAAGACCATATAATTAACTGTTCTAGCAAGATGGTTCCCACAATTCTAGTGCCTCTGACAGTCATCAAGGTCCTGGCTGTTATTTGAGAGTGTATTTTTTTAAAAAAAACAAAAGTATAATTAATTTTGCAAATCTTATTTTATATCCCTGAGGGCAAGAACCTGGCCAATAGCCATGACTAATAATCCTTTTCCATCTTTCAGTTTAATCTGTGCCAAAGTAAATGCCAAATTAATTGTTTTCATAGCAACAATCTATCTCAAAGCTCCAAGCACTGGAATCGCCTTGTTTTTGAATATTTGGTGTGACAAATGCTCTCATTTTTCAAATGAATACTTCAGTAATCAAAGAAACCACAATTTCTTCAACTTTCAACAGAAGTAACTGTATATTTAATGGAAACTTCTCTCTGGGTGATTCAGCTTTAAAGGAAATTTGGCCATAAGCCAATAATAATTAATGATCACGATTATTTGTATCTTACTGTTTTTGGTATAACATTTCACAAACTTAAATTACTGCCCTTTTAGTTTAAATTTATTTTAAAGTCTGGCGCCGAGTTCACATAATGGCTACCATTTGACGGAAACATTTGGAACTGATATGGTGGTTTCAACAAATCTGGGTTAGCTCATCTCAGCACAAGATCTCCCCAGTGAGAAAGAAATGAAAGATTGCTACTCCCATATTTGCATTGTACACAATTACTCATTTCTGCCAGTATCCACTTAATAAGACCTTGGGCATTTTACGCCATGTTTTTAATATGCAGTTGTAACAATGGGCTCCATGCAATTTCGACCCTTAATTGAGATCATACTGCTGAAACGACTATGGGAAAGTCATCTCATTTGGACATCTGGAATCCATTTGCATTGCGCTTGTCTTTGCCACCCACACAGCTGACTGTGAATTAGAGCACTGAGTTTACAAGTTTATTCCCTCTACACACCCCATATGAGGTCGCTATCTGCTTTGATGGATGGGAAGAGAGGGGGGTGTGTGTACAGATGAGGAGCAGAATATGGCATTACCAGTCAAGGAGCACGGCAGAAGTCCTTCGCTGCTCTGTTACTCAGTAACTGCCTAGATGGTATTTAGGACGTCCAAATACAATTGTCAGAATGTGAAAAAGACCACAAGGTATGCATTAGTATTTTCTCTCATTAAATTTGCAAGTTCAATATTTGACAAATGCCCTGAACTGACTTTCAAAAAAATGATTAATTTTAATGATGGTAATAAAAATCTAATTTATATTCAGAGTTTCTGATTAAAATGAGAAATCTTAAACTATTCTTTTCAGACTCTTGATTGAGAGTTGCAGAGAGGTGCCACACAGAAACAAGCCCTTCGCCCCATCATATTGCTGATGACCCTTGTGTTTATTCACATTTATCCTACACCAATCATTTTATTCTCTCCCCAATCTCTGTCAACATCGCCCCCCGTCCCCCCACCACCACCACCTCCCCCCCCCTCCACTTCCCACCTGCCCCCTTGGTGTCTGTTGGCAGTGGCTCAGGATAGAACCTGCCCCCGCAGTGATGTGGAGAAGTGAGGCATTCATCAGAATATAAGAAATAGTTGCAGGACTCACCCATCTGATCACTCGTGAAGGGTTGGCCAACGGTTGCAAGCAGGCTCCTGAATTTCCGCCCTTGTTACTCCAATCAAATTGTGCTGACACCGCAGAATCATTGTCTTGTAGCGGCGGCTATTCTGCTTACTGAATGATCTCTCAACCAAGTGGGTTGAGCTCAGTGAGCAAAAACTTGTTTATTGAGGTCTGGTCTTGTACTCCCAGCCTGGACCTGGCTGAGAACTGGGCCAGGGGACCTGACGTCGCCGGGGCCACAGAGCGCGGGCTTCTGAGCCTGGTGCCGAGGTCGGGAAGAAACCCCCGATGGCGCCATTTTGACTGGCTGCCCTGCCGCGTGCGAGACAAGCGGGGCCGGTTCGCCTGCCTAATGGTGTGCCGCCACACAGCCCCCCCAGAACTGGCGCCAATGTCGTTTTTTGCCGGGTGGCCTCGCTTCTTGGGTTGAGCTGCGACCACTGGCTCATTGGGGTCGAGGTGTGCTGGCTTTAATCTGTCCAGAGTGAACAGTTCCCTCTTACCACTGATGTCCAGTGTGAAGGTGGATCCTGAACGCTGGATGACTCTGTACGACCCTTTGTACGGTTTTTGAAGGAGTGCTGTCGAAGGGCCTCATCTGATAAAAACATAATCTGTGGAATACAGCTCCCTGGGGATGTAAGAGGCCCGTGTGCCATGTCTGGGTGGCAGTGGGGGTGTGAAGGAGTCCAACTAGCCCCGATAGTGGGGAAGTAAACCGTGTGGTGACTGTTGCGGGTTGTGAGGTCCATTGATAAACTCACCGGGCAGGGCTAGCAGTGCACCGTAGACCAGCTCGGCCGATGACGCCTGCAGGTCTTCTTTGGGTGTCGAGCGGATTCCCAGGGCAGTTCATCCACTCAGTCAGGGCCAGTGAGGTGGGCCATAAGTGCCAACTTAAGGTGGCGGTGCAATCGCTCGACCAGTCCATTGGCCGGTGGGTGATAGGCCGTTGTGTGATGCAGCTCGATTTCCAGTCTGTTGGCGAGCTGTGCCCAGAGCACGGAGGTGAACTGTGCGCCACGGTCGCTGGTGAGGTTGGTTGGAACGCCAAACCGGGCAACCCAACCGGTCAAAGTTGCTCGGGAGCAGGAGTCCATGGAGGCATCTGGCATCGGGATCACCTCGGGCCAATGAGTGGTGTGGTCTACCACCGTGAAACGTTAACGGTTACCTTGGGAAATGGGTAAGGGGCTGACAATGTCCACATGTATGTGGCTGAACCATTCTTGGATATATTAAAAATCCTGCACGGGTGCTCTGGTGTGCCTGTGTACCTTGGAAAGCTGGCAATGGCTCCAGGTTCTAGCCCAGTCCGCAATCTGCTTTTGAAGCCCGTGCCAGGTGAAGCGTTCTGCCACCATACAAACCGTGGACCTGATGGAAGGGTGGGAAAGATCGTGGATATGGTGGAAGACTTCCCTGCACCACTGCTGGGGAATCACTGGTCGCGGGGTGCTCATGGAGACATCTCACAGGACGATATCATCACCAAGAGAAGTCAGGAGGTACTGGAACCACAGGCCCATGATGGCAGTCCTGAAGGCCTGCGTCTCCTCATTGGACTTCTGATTCCGGGCAAGATGGTCATAGTCTAGGCCGGGTGTCAGCGAGCAAATGGCCGGTTGGGAGAGTGCGTCGGCAACCATATTGTCTTTCTCCGCCTTGTGCCGAATGTCGGTGGTGAACTCCAACACAAAGGACAGGTGATGCTGTTGGTGGGCCGACCTGGGATCTCTAGCCATAGCGAGCACCTGAGTGAGGAGTTTGTGGTCGGTAAAAATGGTGAAAGGCCTCCCCTCCAAGAAATAGCGAAAATGACGCGCAGCAAGGTACATGCCCAGCAACTCACGAATAGCCGCCGCTACAAGACAATCATTCTGCGGTGTCAGCACAATTTGATTGGAGTAACAAGGGCGGAAATTCAGGAGCCTGATCGCAACCGTTGGCCAACCCTTCACGAGTGATCAGATGGGTGAGTCCTGCAACTATTTCTTATATTCTGATGAATGCCTCACTTCTCCACATCACTGCGGGGGCAGGTTCTATCCTGAGCCACTGCCAACAGACACCAAGGGGGCAGGTGGGAAGTGGAGGGGGGGGGGTGGGAGGTGGTGGTGGTGGGGGGAGGGGGGGGATGTTGACGGAGATTGGGGAGAGAATAAAATATGATTGGTGTAGGATAAATGTGAATAAACACAAGGGTCATCAGCAATGTGATGGGGCAAAGGGCTTGTTTCTGTGTGGCACCTCTCTGCAACTCTCAATCAAGAGTCTGAAAAGAATAGTTTAAGATTTCTCATTTTAATCTGGCAGACAAAGAAGTCAGCTAAAGTATGCCAGTGGTTTCCACTGTCTGTTAACCTGCTGCTCCAGGACGGCACTGATGGCGGTGGCAGAGGCATCAATGGAGAGGGCCATGTGAAGGTCGGTGCGTGGGTGGGGGTAGCCTTCGCGAGAGCAACTTACATGGCTTCGAATGCCCTGATGGGCTCTGGAGTCCAGGCAAGTGTTTTGTCCTTGGCTGCAATGAGGGCGAAGTGCGTCTGTATGATGTGTGCAGCACCTGGAATGAATCGGTTATAAAAGTTGACCATACCCGCAAAATCTTGTAGCCCTTTGAGGTTGGCAGGGCGTGGAAACTCTCTGATTTCAGCGACATTCATAGTGGCAGGTGTGGCTCCTTCTGCTGTGATGGTATAGCCCAGGAACTGCATGGACTCTTTCCTGAACTGGCATTTGGCCGGGTTGATCATTTGGCTGAAGTTGGCCAGTCGGGAGAAGAGGATGCACAGGTGAGACTGTGTTGTGCCCGGTCTCTGCTGGCAACAAGAATGTCATCCAGATAAATGAACAAGAAATTCAAATCCCTGCCCACTGTATCCATGAGGCGCTGGAAGATCTGGGTGGCGTTCTTGAGCCCGAACGGCATGCGTAGAAATTCGAACAAACTGAAGGGGATGATGATGGCCATTTTGGGGATGTCCTCGGGGTGCACTGGGATTTGATGATATCTGCCCACCAGGTCAACCTTGGAGAACACCCTCGCACCATGCAGGTTGGCCGTAAAGACCTGAATGTGAGGGATGGGGTAACAGTCAGGTACTGTTGCGTCGATAAGCTGTCGATAATCTCTGCAGGTGCGCCAGCCACCGGAGGCTTTCGGGACCAGGTGGAACGGCGAGGCCCAAGGACTGTCAGAGCATCGAATGATCCCCAGTTCCTGCAAAGGCGAGAACTCCTCTCTTGCTATCTGGAGCTTATCTGGCGGGAGCCGGCGTGCCTTGGCATGACCGGCGGGCATTGGGTGGGGGGATATAATGAAACACCCCGTGGCGTGGAGAGGTGGCGGAGAACTGCGGCTTGAGGAGTGATGGGAACTCGTCCAGGATGCACTGAAACTTGTCCTTGGGTGCGCTGACCATGTCCATCTGCGGCTGCTCTGTGGAGGAGGTGTTGAGGCGAACAGATTGGAAGGTATGGGCATCGATAAGTCGCCTACCTCGGGGGTCGACCAGGAGTCCGTGGGCAAGGAGGAAGTCGACAACCAGAATGGAGGTTGGGAGGGTCAAAACAGTGAACCTCCATGAGAACTTCTGCTGGCCGAACTGGAAGTGGACGGTCTTGTTACCATATGTTCGGATCTCCGACGAATTGGCTGCACAGAGTGCTCATGGTGGCTGTGACCGAGATGATGCTGATCTGCGTCCCGGTGTCATCGAGGAAGCGTCGGCCGCTGATTGCATCCTGCAGGTCGAGAAGGCAGTGTTCTTGGCCAGTCGCTGCAGCCATTAACAGCGGCCAGCCTGCTTGTTTCCCTAGAAGGGCTAACGGCACTTCCGAGCCTTGACTCCCCAGTGCTGGTGGAAGAAGCAGAGGCCTGAAGGGAAGGACTTGCTTCTGGCTATGCTCTTTGAGGTCCCTGCAGGGGCCAAGTGTTCCTCTGCAGCACTAGAGGAAGGCTTGGCATGGTCATGGTCAGGACTCGTAACTTGCTGGACTGCTGAGACCTCCGGGAATCATTCAAGCCATAGCTCCTGAGCCTTTTGAGCAACTTTCCTAGGGTCAACGAAGCTCTCCTGGGACAGTAGTGGCTGGATGTCTTCGGACATATGGTTGAGGAAGATGCGCTCGAAGAGTGGGCAGTTGGTGTGATCGCCCATGAGCATGAGCATCTCATCCATCAATGCGATTGGAGTTCTGTCTCCCAAGGTGTCGAGGTGCAGCATCCTTGCAGCACGCTGGTGCCTGGAGAGGCTGAGGGAGCCGGTGAGCACCCGTTTGATGGTCCCATTCTTATCTTCTGCAGGTGGGAGCTGAACAAGGTGCAGCACTCGTTTGGTGGTGACCTGGTGCAGGGCAGCAACCACATGATAAAACTTGGTCATATCTGATGAAATCTGGCAGAGGTGAAACTGAGCCTCTGCGTAACTGAACCAGGTCTCAGGCTCCTGAACCCAGAAGTCAGGAAGCCTGATCAATGCTATGTTGATCGAAGAGTCGTTCATGTCGGGTTCAAATGAGTTGGAACCTGTCGGGGTTACCAATGTAGAGGCGTCTACTCTGCTAACTGAATGATCTCACAACCAGACGGGTTGAGTTCAGTGAGCAAAAACACTCATTTATTGAGATCTGCCTGGCTGGTCTTATGCTCCCAGCCCGGACCTGGCCAAGAACCGCACCAAGGGCCCTGATACGGGCTTCTGAGCCTGGTGCCAAGGTCAGGGAGAAACCCCCGACGGTGCCATTTTGGCCGGCTGACCCGCCGCATGCGTGACATGCCATGCTCTCATTCCAAATACTAGGGTGGTCTTCAAATACACTGAAATTAGAGTTGAATCACATCACAGGAACAAAAGAAACTCCACTCATTCTCTCGCTGTACAATTTTCCTTACCTGAGAATAAAGTAGTTGGCACTTTGAACTGGTGTAATCTCATTCCTCAGGGAGAACTTGCACACTTCTTATAGACAGCATGGGATTTGAACCCTGGTCCAGATCACTGGCACTGTAAGGCCATTGCACTAATCACTATGTCAACCGTGCCACCCAAGAAGGCAGACATTTCAGAAGGCCTGGAATGGAAGACCTCATCTTGGGAATAGATGCAGTGGAGATGGAGGAATTGAGAGAAGGGAATAGAATCCTTGCAGGAGACAGGGTGTGAGGAAGTGTAGCCCTTTGTGGCCTTCTCTACATCAGAGAGACTGGGCGCAGCTTCACTGAGCACCTTCACTCCGACCGCACCAGTAATAGGGGTCTCCCAGTGGCCAACCTTTTCCGTTCTGCGTCCCGCTCCCAGACTCATGTCTATCCATGACCTCATGAACTATCGCAGCAAGACCACCCGTAAATTGGAGGGACAACATCTGATTTTCCGTCTGGGCATTCTCCAGCCAAATGGCATTAACATTGACTTTTCCGGTTTCTGCTAACTTGCTCCTCTCCCCTTCCCCATGTCTTCTTTCCCTCAGCTCTCCACCCCTTTCCCTCTCTATTCACCTACACTTCCCTCCTCCCCCTTGCTCGCTGCTGTGCCCTCCCTCCTTTCTCCACCTATTATCTCCTGCCTTTGCTACCATGCTCCTCCCCCTTACCTTTTGATTCGGACACCTGCCGACATTTTCCATCCCTTGATGAAGGGCTCAAGCCTGAAACATCAGTATCATTGCTACATAAAGGACTCTGTTTGACCTGCTGAGTTTTCTCCAACTTTGTCCTCAACCTGATGTGGACAAATGTTCAAAAGCAAAGATGTTCAAAATGACAAGCAAGCTCATTTGGAACATTACATCACTTTATTAAAAAAAACCACCATACACAACAAAAGAAAATGTTGACACACCGGAGACTGCAGCTGACAGAATCTGGACCAAAAGACAATTGGTTGGTCGAGCAGCGTCGATGTTTCGGGCCGGAACCCTTTGTCAATTTCCTGTTTGATCTGGAACATAAACTCTACAGATGCTGCCCTACCTGTTGTTTCCAGCTTCATTTTAGGTTTCTGGCATCTGCAGTGATTTTGATTTTCATACATCAGTGGGTCCACGTGGTGGGGGGGGGGGGGGGCTACGTCAGGACTCACGAAACCTGAAGCCCTTTTGCCCTTATCTGAGGGTGTCGTTGACTTTCTCCTGGCCGACAGTGGACCACATGCTCCCAGACTCTACAACATGGTGACTCTGCTGGAGGAAGTCAGCAGGCCATGCAGCATCCAAGGAGGAAAATGGACAGTCATCTTATTGTGTTGATTCCCTGCAGCAGTCGATTTTGTTCATTACCCATGTTTCCTTCCTTAATGTTGCCGAGTTATCTCCTGGAAAATTGTCCCAAATTTATAAGAATGAAGTCATTCGCATTCACATCTCTTTCAAGCTGTGAAAATGTGTTTTCAACTTCAAAGCCATGGATTGAAACAAACTGCCTGGAAGAAATTGACCATTAGATTTAGGATGCTTTTTTTTTAGTGCATCACAGGTTTGAGATCAAAGGACTCTCACTAGGCTGTGGACTGTTGGAGACTGATTCATGGGAACCAGGATTTGAGAGGGTGCTGAGGGCAAGGAGGGCTCCCAAAGGCCCTCAGGCACTGAAGGCTTCCTGATTGTGCCAAAGGCTTGGATCTGGAGCTTGGGCGGCTGATGGTTGGAACTGAACTGGAGTTTGTGCTGCTGCAGGAGCGCAGGAAGAGAATCCATGGACTCTCGGTGACTCTGAAGGAACTCTCTTCTCTTTCTCTGACTGAAAAGGGCACTGGGCAAAGCCAGTGGCAAATCTTCCTCTGCCCTTAATATTGCATTTCTGCTTTATTACATGACAATAATTAGTATCTCATCTGATCAAAACATGGGCAGCAAAGTGACTGGAATTAATCAGGTGTAAAAGTATTCGCTTATCTGCTAACAGTGTTATAGAAGTAACCGGTGAGGATATTGTTGCACAAATGATTAACGTCAATTGAATTCCATGACTTTTTAAACAGGGAGAGTTAACCACTTTAGTTAGAAAAGAAATTTTAAATGTTTAAATCCTGAGGTACATTTGGTAAATGCTCATTAGGTTCTGTGTGATGGCTTTAACACCTGACATTTTGGCCTTAAACCTTTAAACACATTTACAAGGAAAATGTGATTCAGGGTCATTGTTTGGTGAACATGGGGAAAGCCAAAGAGAAGACATCTGCAGATGCCGGGGTTGAGGGCAGGGGAGAGGGAGATCTACAGTGGTGTCAGCTTCTGAAGGATTGTCTAGTTGAGAGGTTCCAACCCCCTCTGACAGTAACTTCCCATTTACAGCTGGAGGGAGGGAATCAAATTGCATCGTTTATTGTCGCATGTACTGAGATACAGTGAAAAGCTTAATTTTGTGTGCTGTCCAGGCATGTCCATTCACGTGAGAAGCACCAAAAGCTGCAGATGCTGCAGTCTTGAACAGACAAAGAATTGCTGGAGGAACTCAGAAGGTATGATGATAAAGGGTTCAGACCTGATACGTTGACAGACCATGTCTGACCCACTAGGTTCCTCCAGCATTTCTTTGTCTGCCCAATTCAACTCATGGAACAGTAATATACACATAAACAATGGTGTAGGAAGTGTGTTGTAATGTCACCTAGTTTAGGGTGTGGGGAACACTTAACAACAGTGCAAGGACATCGTCTTTTTTGCCAGCGAGAGGCCCATTTAAGAGTTTAACAGCAGAGAATAATCTCTTCTTGAATATGAAAGTTTGTGTTTCCTCGCACTTATATCTTCTGCCCAATGGCATAGGGGAGAAGAGAGCATGACCGGCATTTAACAGGTCATTTAATATATTGCCAGATTTCCTGAGTCAACAGGATGCGTCAATGGATGGGAGGTTGGTTTGCGCGATGGCCTCAGCTGTGTTCACAGCTCTCGGCAGTTTCTTGTGATCTTGAGCCGTTCCCATCCCAAACTGCGATGCATCTGGACAAGATACCTCCTGCAGTGCAGTGGGTAAGAGAACTAGAGGAGGTGCCGAATTCCCTCAGGGCTCGGAGAAAGCAGGCTGTAATTTCTTGGTTGTAAACCTCGTTGAGTAAATAGGTTGTCGGGGATATTTAGTTTTCTTCCTTTTTAAAATATTTGTATTGATTTTATTAATAACAAAAATAGTTACAGAATAAAACAATCAGATAGCAAAAGCAAACGTGAATGATACAACATATTCATAATTTGTAATCCAGATAATACTTTTTTAAAAAAGGAACTAATAATAAAAAGGAAAAGATAGAAGATAAGAAACAAAACAAAAAGAATGAATGTTCAATCGCCCCCCCCACCATCCCCACTAAAATGGCGTTGCCAGGTGCTGTATATGCTTAGCATTAAAAGAAAAATAAAGGAAGGAAAACTAAAAAAAGAATGTGGAAAAGTCACAAGTCAGACCATTCAATTACACTGAAGCAAAATTATAAAATAAGAAATTGAGTCATAAATGATCCCCATAACTTCTGGAATCTTATATCTGAATTATTAATTGAACAACGAATCTTTTCCATATGCAAATAGGACACGACATCCCGTAACCACTGTTCATGAGTAGGCAGGGCAACATACTTCCATTTAAGTAAAATCGCTCACCTCGCCAAAGGACAGGCAAAAGAGATAGCACAACTGTGGACCGGAGTCAAGGAAAAATAATTCCCTCCCATGGTACCGAAGAGGCCCACCGAAGGATTTGGTACCAAATTGTAGTTTTCACAGTTTGAAGCCCTCCACTTTCTCCAAGTCAGCATTGCTGATGCATACAGGAACACGTGGTCATCTCCGAATACTGAAGTTACGGACCAGCTCCTTCATTTGGCTGACGGTTGAGGACAAAATGGAGAGTGGAAAGAGTTGACTGGCTCTCTCAAAGATAAGCTGTCTGGCAGTTCTTCTTATCCAAAGTTCCATAATATGATCACTGAGAGGAAACACTCTCTAAACTCACAAGGTACTGTCTGGAACTTTTAGTAAAGATTATAACATATATATGTAATTAAGGTAGAAGATGTAGTATCATATATAACATTTTCAAAGTTTATTGCCAATTTGAACCCCTATTATGTTTTTAATATTTAATTCATTCACAAGATGGGACAACAATTATGTCTTTCCTTCAAACCCCAAACTGAGGAGATGGATCAGATTCTTATAGTCAGATCAAGTCAAGTTTATTGTCATCTGATTGTACAAGTACAATCCAACAAAACAGCATTCTCCAGTCCTCAGTCCCAACACACAGACACACAACCAGACATAAACACACACATATACAGACAGACAATACATATGCAGGACAAGTATTCAGAAATACAAATAAATAAATTTCATGAATATGAGAGTCTCAGCTGGTTAGTGTGAGCAGTTCCTTTGGTCATTCAGTATTCTCACTGCCCGTGGGAAGGAACTGTTCCTCAGCCTGATGGTGCTGGCTCCAATACTCCTGTATCTCTTTCTCGAAGAGATTAGCTAGAAAATGCTGTGTGCGGGGTAGAAGGGTCCGCAATAATTTTGCGCACCATCTTCAGACAACAATCCTGGTAGATCACGTCCATTGGTTGGGGAGTGGGGGGGTGGGGGGGGGGGGAAAGGGAGAGCCCAGTGATCCTCTCTGTCACTCCTATGGTCCTGTGGATTGATCTCTGGTCTATTTCTCTGCAGCAACCGCACCACACAGTGATACAGCCGGCCAAGACACTCTCAATAGAGCTCCTGTGTAGTCTTGCCCACTTACTGATCGGTCAACCTGGGGCAACGTGCAGGGGAGGATAGATCTCACACCCTCAAGGATATTCGTGAAGCAGACAGGTTTTATGAAAATCCAATAATGCCCTGGATAGCATTATTACATTTTTTCCTTTTAATATTAAATGTACATAATTATTTGTTCTTAAATTCTCAGCTGACATGGTGGGATTTGAGCTCGTGTCTCCAGATCAATGGCCCAGAATCCTGGTTATTACTCTTGCAACTTTAATGCAACATGACCATACCCTGTTTTACTTGATGGGATTAGTATCCAGATACAAAAAAAGCTTTAGAGTTCTCAAAAAGTAATGCTGGATTAAATCCACTTGTACCTCAAGTAACAGAAAGAAAACTTGCAGTTTATTCGGCAGAGCAATGTTCACACTTTAAACTCACAACTGCCTGAGGCCACATTTACTGAAATAGCTCCTCACAAATGGTGAAGCCTGCAACTTTGTGAGGCAGGAATCTGCTGGTCCTTTTCGACCTTTCTATTGATCCTTTGTTTCAAACCTCCCTCAGATTCCTTTGAGCTGATTAGCATTGAACCCCAGCCCCAGCCTAATCATCTAGTCCAGCCACCCTAACACCACCCCCCCCCCCGCCCCAGCCCCGCACACCTCCGTGCAGCAGCAGAGCGGATGAAACAATGCCTGCTTGTCTGAATCAATGGTACATGATATCTGTGGCCTTGCACACAATATCTTGCTGTGGGAATCCGCAAGAAAGCATGCATTGGTGCTTTGAGGCGCACCGAAGAACTTCTCAGACTCAGATTTCATGTGTCTGCAGGCACCAGCACCTGTGGAGCAAGCCTGCAGGTTGAATTTCTCAAAGTACACAAAGGCAAAAATTAGCTGCACAAAGCCACAGTTTTATCTTCATCACAACCACCAGATCTGGATAATCAGACACTTTTTTTAACCAGAAGGAAAAATCAATTTTCAGCAAAAACAAATAAAAATAGAAAGATTCTCACACCGCAGAGTACTTTTCCATTTTAATGCTGGGAGAATGTTAGTATCAGATTGCCAGCTTTGATATATATTAACGATCTGGAAGTAGGGTTGGAGAATCGGATAAGCAAGTTTGTGGATGATACAAAGATTGGTGGTGTTGTGGACAGTGAGGAAGATTACCGTAGATTAAAAGGTGATTTAGGAAGGCTGGAGGTGTGGGCTGAGAAATGGCTGATGGAATTTAATACAGATAAGTGTGAGGTGTTACATTTTGGAAAGGCAAATCAAAATAGGTCATATGCATTAAATGGTAGGCTATTGAGATGTGCAGAGCAACAAAGGGATTTAGGAGTGATGGTAAATAGTACCCTCAAGGCTGATACTCAGGTAGATGGTGTGGTGAAGAAGGCATTTGGAATGTTGGCCTTCATAAATCGGAGTATTGAATTCAAGAGTAGGGAGGTTATGATGAAATTGTACAAGGCAATGGTGAGGCCCAATTTGGAGTACTGTGTACAGTTTTGGTCACCAAATTATAGGAAAGATATAAACAGAATAGAGAGAGTGCAGAGAAGGTTCACAAGAATGTTGACAGGATTTCAGGGTCTGAGTTCCAGGGAAAGTTTGTGCAGACTGGGGCTTTTTTCTCTGGAGCGTAGAAGATTGAGAGGGGACTTGATAGAGGTGTTTAAGATTTTAAAAGGGACAGACAGAGTAAATGTGGATAGGCTTTTTCAATTAAGAAAGGGGGAGATTCAAACTAGAGGACATGGTTTAAGATTGAAGGAGGAAAATTATAAGGGGAACATGAGGGGAAATTTCTTTACGCAGAGGGTGGTGGGGATGTGGAATGAGCTTCCGGCAGACGTGGTTGAGGCAGGATCATTGGTTACATTTAAGGAAAGAATGGATCGTTACATGGATAGGAGGGGACTAGAGAGGTATGGACCGGGTGCTGGTCAGTGGGACTAGGAGGGTGGGGATTTGCTACGGCATGGACTAGTAGGGCCGAACTGGCCTGTTCTGTGCTGTAAGTGGTTATATGGTTATATGGATTTTCAAAAGGAGTCATTGAAATATTCCTTGGGGTAAACATCAAAAGGACTTAGTGTCTTTATTAGTGGATAAATCACGAGGACCAGATGAAATATTCAGTAAAAGTCACAAAATCTGGATGCCAGAAACCCGGACCACCTGAGAATCTTTTTAAATTTAGCAGGTTTTTGTAAGTACCACAGATGCATGGAAGTCACAGAAATGAACAAATAACCCTAATATGAAAAAAATATTTACTTAAAAAACTATCAAAATTTACCTGTTCATCTCTTTTTTTATTCATAAATTTTAATTTTAAAAGTACTGCCTGAGAATCCGGACTGACCTGACCCCTGAACAGTCCGGATCTTAGGACTTTTACTGTATCCCTGATTGTTAAAGGAAGTAAGAGTGGAGTCAAGGGTGGAAACAAGCCCTTTTCCCCAACTTGTGCACTTGGACTAAACTATCAACCAGAGGTCAGAGATTGTGGAAGAGTGGATCCAGTCTACAGGAGAGTACCTGAGGACCGAAGATATGCTGACAACAAACCATGGTTTAAAAGGGAGGTAGAGATGAACAGGAAGCTCAGTTACTTAGATCAGTGGCAGACAAATTATTCATTCAGCAATAGCAGAGAGACAGTCCAGGGAAATTAGGTCTGACTTGATTTTGTTTGAAGCAATGATAGATGTTGATAGTGTGAATTTTGATAGTATCAAATTGAGGCCAAGTGACAAAGTGGATTCCAATTGGTTCATTGGCTGAATGAACTTAAGGGGTAAAAAATTATTTCAAAGCTATTATGAGTGGTTTAGACAGTGCTCAGTACTCACTCCCATACTTAAGGGTTGTGGTAACAAAGTTTGCGGCCCTTACAGCGACAGGCTGTGCTGTGAAGAGCGAGGTCAGAATCTATAAGATTCTGGTTGGATGTGGACAGACGGTATAATTGGGCAGTTGAAGTAAATAGAGAATGTGAGGGAATGCATATGAGGTGCAAGAAGGCAGGAAATATATAATGAATGGGAGGATTAGAGGGACCTTGCAAGGGCATGCCTGCAGATCGTTAATGATGTGAGGATGGATTAATGTGGTAGTCAAAAGTCATGCAAAATGATTAAATGAGTTTGTTGCTATATACATAAATACAATGTACAAGTCTTCCTTCAACACAAATTAAGTAATTTCAGATGCAGCAAAGAGGAATGAAAGATAACAAATATAAAAAGAAGAGAACAGAAAATAAATAATCACTAATAAATAAAGGTCTCCTTTATTAATAAAGGCACAGAAGATGAGAACAGGGGAGTTCTGTTCAGGCTGGTTAGGCCCCAGCAGGAGCAGAGAGTCAGGTTCTGGCCATTATGTCCCAGGGAACAATGAGTTCACCTGGTGGGAGTGCAAAGGGTTTACCAGGATGTTGCCAGGTCTGAAGAAGTGGGGGCAGTGAGGACTAGGCTTGTTTACGGTGCAATGGGGAAAGCAGAGGGAAAACTGTATGGAACCGGCGAGAGAAAAATAGGAGGGACATACAAGAGGTGTCAACAGCTGTGGATCAAAGGAAATGATTGAACAACAGTGGGGAAGATTTTAGCCCAAAGGGTAATAGAAAACTGGAACCCATTTTCAGAGAAGGTACATCAGACCCAGGTCACAGTTAAAACAATACTGGGACTTGATGCGCAGGGTTGCAGACCCAGTTCTGGAGGTGGGATTAGGCTTGTTTTTCTGGCACAAACAAAATGGACTCAAGAACTTCTGCGATATAATTTTATCAATTATTCTGTGATGGGGTATTTCAGTGACATACAAGGTAGTGCTGCTACTTCACTGCTCCAGTGTTATCTAAGCTGGCTCTATCTCTCACTCTCTCTCTCTCTCTCTCTCTCACACACACACACACTCTCACTCTCTCTCTCTCACTCTGTGACTGCGTAGGACTCTTCCTCCCACATCACCACCATGTGCTCCAGATCCAAATCTCCAACACGATCAGAAAGTCTTAAGCATCCAATGCCCTTTGGCTGCCCCTCCTGCCCTTGGCTCCCTCTCACGTCCCGGTTCTGATCCCTGGATGGGATCCATCTGAAGAGATAGACCCTAGCACTATGCCACAAGGAAATCTGATTGCAACATACGCTGCAAAGAACCTGGGTGACATATGTTATGATGATCAATAACTAACCTGGTTTTCAACAGTTTGGCGATCCATTTGAACGCTGTACAAGAACTAGTGCAAGTATTATTGCTCGTAGCTAAATGCAGATATTTACATAATTCCTTTTCCAAGTTCAGAACATTCCAAACTTCATTTCAACCAAAGTAGTTCAGTTAATTTTGCAATGGAGTAACTAATTTATTGGATGAATCTGCTTAGACTGGACGAAGAGTGTATTGCTTTAATACCTCTTGTAAGTTCTTGCTCCTTCGATAATTACTTACCTTGCCCAGCCAGAGCAGAGCTGATTGAATCAGAATTTATTATCATGAACATGGGATTTAGGATGGTAAAGAGAGACAGTGGGGGAAAAAAAAGTCTTCCTTTACTTGAGACAGGAATCAATCGTATGTTGTTCAACGCCAGCTGCAAAAACATCGGGTTGAAGGGTCACGATTCGATTCTCCACTGGCATTCTGCCACTCAGTGTTCAGAGCCGACTAGGTCTCACCCCAACAGCTGTAATAACTGAATAGTGCAAAAGATTTTCATCTCCTTTTCATGACAGAAGCTTGGCAAAGCTTTCTGTCAGTCCGGGATGAGAAGGTCAGCCTGAGCGTGCTCTATGTGGAGGCTCTGTTGATGCCACTGGTGCACAGGAAGTGTGGGCACGGCTATCATGTGTGCAAATCAAAATCTCTCATCAGCTATCTTCTAAAACCTTGCAAATGACCTCCCAGCTTACCAAAATATCGAAGTACAATACATCCTTTCCCTAACACACCTCCTAACATTCCACAGGGAATTCCATCAGGCTAATCCCACTGAGCTCAGCTCAACCCCCAGAGATTCTCAGTATTCCTTCACCACAGTTGGATAGGCAGGAAATAAAACCAAAGGACTTCAAGGAAACTTTGCCTAATTGTACTTTCAACGTGAATAGTTTAGGTTAAAAGTTATACAACTTAACATTTGTTACCATCCCCCTCATAAAAACAGAAAGTGCTAGAAATACTCAGTAGTTCAGTCAGTATCCATGGAAAGGGAACCAAAGTAGCATTTCACGACAATGAGCCTTTATTAGACATTAAGCTGCTACCTGCTGTGTCACACGGTGCAGGATGCATGAAATATCCCCCATTTCCTGAGTTCATCCAGCAATTTTTGTTAATTCCAAAAAAAAACCACTTTTCACAGAAAAAAAGCAACCAATTCTGAATTAGGAACTTATAGAATTTAAGGTCCTGGCATCCAATGTTGGACAAACCATGATGACCTTCCGAAATGAGCAGCTAATTTAAAACATCCAAATCTAAGCTATTATCTTTGGGGAAAAAAAAAATTATGTTCCTTTTTAAACATTTATGTTCCCTCAGAAGACATGGTGTAATTTGTGAAAAATCAGGAACATGCCTAGTTGCTATAAACGCAGGCTTTGCAGACAATTTCGACAAGAATTTTTCCGGATTGATGTTTCCATTATATTGCTGCCACATTTCAAATGCTTTAATGTGCCAGTTCACAGAAATTCAGTCACTCTTGTGTAACAGGCCCAGACGAAGTTGAGGTCACACAGTTATGGGACAAGTCTGACATACAAACTTTCCCTGCTGTTGAACCACAGTACCTCTTACGTCCAAGAACCTCTGCAAGCTTGAAAGTATTTTCTCTTGGTCTGAGAGAGTAAAAATATTTGCAAAGGAAACTTCTTGTTCAAAAAATTCCAGCATTGGTTCCCAGTCCAGATCCTGTACTGCCCACTAATGCAGAAAAATAAATGGTTTCCACCAGTTTTCTCCATCATGTCCAGCTCATTCCTATTTACCTTGCTAATTCCCTGCTCCCCATACCCTCTGAACCATCAAACCCACTCAAATATTTCCCCACCAATGCAACCTATCTTCTGCTTCTCATCCTCCATCTCCCACCCTCCATCCCATCTCCAACTCTCCTCCCCATCTCCCACCCTAATCTTCCATTTTATACCCTCCATCTCCCTTCCACATTGCCTACCCACCATCCCATCTTCTACCTTCACCCCCATCTCCCATCCCCATCTCGGAACCTTCACTCTTATCCACCCTCCAACCCCATTTTCCACCCATCTTCCATCCTCCACCCCATCTCCCATCTTCCACACCATCTCCCACTCCCACCCCCCTCCATTCCTATTTCCCACCCTCCATCTCCCATCCTGCACACCATCTCCCACCCTATTTCATATCCTCCAACCCCATCTCCCATTCTCCACCCCATCTCCCTCCCTCCACCCCTATCTCCCATCCTTAAACTTCTACCACTCTACCCACATGATCCTTGTGTGCTACCCCCTGTGCAAACATGCTTGCTCATCATGGTGGCAGAACCTTCCTGAGCTTAAAATGAACACAAGAATTCCAAGAACACTCCTTGCTTCTGTCCCAGGAGGAATTTCCTAGAGGAATTCAATCATAGGGTGTGTCATTGCTTTGTGGGTACATTGTCTGTCCTTTATGTGTGATGCATTCCCAGGAAAACTGGAGCTAGAACATCAGACACAGGAGCAGGTGTCAGCCACTTTGCCCGTGGAACCCTCCCCACCATTCAGTAAGATATGACTAATCCAGCCAATTCTGCCTTCCCCCCCTTCCCCGCCCCCTCTTCCCCATATTCTTTAATCCTCTACAATGTAATAATCTATCTGTCTATGTCTTAAATGCATTCAATGAGGCAGTCTCCACTTCTTCCTTGGCCAAAGAGTTCCACTTTTTCACTGCTCTCGGGGAGTTCCTTCTTCTCTCTGCCTCAAAACTGCTTCCCTAAATGTTCAGCTGAAGTGCCCCAGTTCCAATCTCATCTTGGTGGAAACAAACTCCTTCCTTCTTTATTATCTATTGGTTTCATCATTTCATATGAATCTTTAAGGTGCCCCCTCGTCCTTCTAAACCTCAATGAGTGAAAACCCAGGCTACTCAATCCCTTCGTGTAATTTGAACCCTCCCTGCGTGTGATAGGGTCCTGGGGACACAGGGTTTGCTGGGGGTCTACTGAGTCTAGGGAGTTTGGAGGAACTCGGTGGGTCAGGGGGCATGGGGACAGAGGATCAGGGAACAGGGGGTGTGTCAAGGACCTGGAAAATCTGGGGGGATGGGAGTGTCTGGGGTGTGTTGGGGTCCAGGGGGACAGGCAGTCCACTGGGTGTGTCTGAGGGGTCAGGGGGTCTGGGGGACACAGCAGGAGTCTGGGGAACATGGGGGGTGTCGGGGGTCGAGAGAATGGAGGAATAGGGATGTGGGGTGCTTTGAGGGTGTAGGGGGTCCATGGGGGATCCAGGGGGACATGGGGAGTCCAGGGTGATATGGGAGGTCTGGGAGGGTGTTGGGGGTCCAGAGGGTCTTGGGGGGGTGGGTCACAGGGGGTGTTGGAGCACTCCCCATGCAGCCGTTTGAATATCACGATCTCAGTCGATTTCTAGTGCTCATTCATCAATCATTTTTGACTGATTGTGTGACTGAAGAGGGTTAAACATTGACCATAATACTGAAAGAATTAATTGTATCTCAAAGTTCAATTAATGATATTATGTCTCTCAAGTCAAAATCTTGGCAAGTGAACGAGAGTGAACGGGACTGTTTGCTCAAACACAAACCTCTGCTGTCCTCTGCTGGTAGTTTCTATAAATTCAAAGTACTTTTCTCACTCATCTCCAAATAATTTCCCAATTTTTAAGGTTACTAAAGGATATAGACGGGATGCAGAGTTGCCCAGAAGAGTGGCCGATGGAATTCAATTTGAGTAATTGTAAGGTGATTCATTTTTGAAGGACAAACCAGAAGGCTGAGGACAGGGTTAATGGTTGGTTACCTAAGAGTGTGGATGAATAGAGAGACCTTGGGGTCAAGGTTGCCACACTGGTTGATTGGATAGTTGAGAAGGCCTATGGGATGCTGGGCTTCATTAATAGGGGGATTGAGTTCAAGAGTAGAGAGGACATGTTGCAATTCCACAAATCTCTGGTCACCTCATAACAGGAAGGATGTGGAAGGTATGAAAAGGGAGCAGAGAAAATTTACCAGGATGTAACCTAGATTGGAAAATAAGTCTTATGAAGCAAAGTTAACAGACTTGGGACTTTTTTCTTTGGAGCATAGAAGGATGAGAGGAAACTTAATAGAGGTCTACAAGATTATGAGAGGCATAAATGGGGTGGAGAGCTAGTGCCTGTTTCCCAGGGCAGGATCAGCAAACACCAGGTCAAAGTGAAGGGAGGGATGTTTAGGGGAGACCACAGGGGTAGTTTTTTTTTTACACACAGAGAGTTGTGGGTGCCTGGAATGCATTTCCAGGGATGGTAGTGGAGATTGAAACATTAGGGGCATTGAAGAGACTCCTCGACAGGTACATGGATGGAAGAAAAATAGATGCTTATGGGGTAAGGGAGGGTTTAGTTTTTTTTAGGGAATATAATGGGTTGGCACAACATTGAGGGCCAAAAGGCCCTTCAGAGTCACGGGTCTGCAGATCTATGTTGAAAACAGGTAGGTGAAGGAACAGGTTTCAAACTCTGCAGATTCACAGTGAACCCCTGAGAGACCACAGGATGCTGCTATGGAAAACAAGATCTTATGCAAACCTTCACCGGAAATATCCTTCAGGAGGATAGGACTGTATGAATATTGACAGGAAAAATTAAAATCCTATGTTTTGGGGATTTGAAATATTTCTAGTTATTTGCAAACAATGGAATTCAAACATAATTATCAGAGAAAAAAAATAATTTGATTATTTTCATTATTCTCAAATTCTAAAATAGGAGTCTTTCCATCAGAATCCTTCATAAAAGGGGAAGGTTTCATAGATCGCTCTGTCACCCCTACACCCCTAACCCCCCCACCTCATTGGAGCAAGTTATACAAGCGTTGTATTCCAGGTTCTCTTCCTGTGAGAGGTTGTCTGCTTACAATCTGTAAAATTGTGAATAAAATTTAATTTGTTTTGTTTATGTTAATTGCTTCAATCTTCATGAGTACTGACATGAAGGGATTACAAGTCTAACAGCGAGAGGGTGGATTCAACATTTCAGGAGATCAGATTCTGGGAAATTATGTCCATCAGTTCAGCTCTCCTGCAATCGCCAACTTAGTATTCTTCCCGATCCTTATCCATGATGTGTGATTTCACGATTTATCACCCTTACGATTCTGTGAAAGTGGATTGTGGAACTCACATGAAGCTTTTCAATGTCACCATGTATATTTAAGGCAGAGATCGATAGATTCCTGATTAGCCAGGGCATCAAAGGTTATGGGGGAAAGGACGAGCAAGCGGAGCTGAGTGGGAAAATGGATCAACTCATGATTAAATGGCGGGGAAAATTTGATGGACTGGGCAGCCTATATTTGCTCCCATGTCATGACCAACTGTCTTTTGACATGATTGTGTTTTGGTTGAATTACTGAACCAGCATCTTCAGTGTTACACCAATAAGTTCGAATCCCACAATGGCACCTGGAGAATTTAATGAAAGTAATGAAATAAATCTGGAGTTAAAGACCTAATCTCATTTGTGGAAGCCTTGAAACTACTAGACTGGTTCATCAATGTTCAGGAAAAGACGTCTACAATCCTTGCTCAGTTTTGTCTTATTTTTCATAGGGAGTGCCCTGGGATTGGGGATTATTTACTTCCTCGGTTCTGAAGATGGTTGATGAGGCCACTGAGAGAACCACGGCTTCTCCCACAGAAGGGTTCAGCATGGGTGGTGATAACCTTCTCTATACGTTTCCAGGACTGGTGAAACTCAAGGTTCAAGGATATCCCAAATCCTCCTCCTCCATGGGTCAGAAATTCCCAGGTATTGAAGGGAATGTTCTTCAAGGAGATGTTGACCACGTTCTTGAACCTTTTCCTCTGTTTATCTGGTCATCACTTTCCACCATAATATTCTGGGTAGAGTGAACCTGAAGGGTCTCAGCAGGTCAGGCAGCATCCGTAGGGAGAAATGGTGAGTCCAGTGAAGATAATGAAACAGTCAGATTCTGATCGGGTACAGGAGGCAGGACCAACGCAGTGGTCAGTATGGCAAACAAGGAGTTGGGGAGCGGTCCCTGAGTAGGACTCTTCCATGTACCCGACAAAAGGGCAGACACAACTGGGGCAAGTGTAAAAACGTCCAATATACAACCAACCCATAGTTACGAACTGAAAAGCCGGCCATAAGTAGAATGGCATCATCTTCCGGTTCGAGCATGGCTAAGTCAGTATTGTGAGAGAGTATGCTGTACAATACTCTCGCGTGATGCAGCCATTGCCCAGCATCACAGAGATTAGCGACATTACAAATGCAAGAAAAGATTTGAAATTGAAAAGAACAGGTTCCAACATCGCACCTGTATAGTACTGTACTCTCTTGTTTCATCTGGTTTACAATTATGTACTTTATTATTATGTTTAAGATGTAGTGTATTTGAAAGTGTCTCTTAAGTATTTTACATGCATAGAAGGGTAAAATATATACTATATACTAAGAGAAACATTTGACTAACTGATGCTAAATAAGGACCATATATACTTGTTCCAACTTAAATATAAATTTGAGTTAAAGACAGACCTAGATAACAGAACATGCTCTTTACCTGGGGGCAACCTGGATATGTTTGTCTGCAAACTTTTAGTAACTTGTAATTATACTCATTTCAGTTCGCAGTTTCTATATCTAAAAGTTGCCGTACCTGTCCACAGGTTCTTTTTGAATTGCTTAGACTAGTTTGCAGTTCCTTTCGTAGTTACTTGCCTGGAGTTATTGCTGCAGTGCAGGCTGGCCTGAACTAACCTACTAACATCTCATGACATGGCCGTAGCCCTCACATTTCTACCTCATTCTAGACTTCTGAAGAACCTTCTGTGATCTCCAGATCCAACAGTACAGCTAAGTACTGCAACACCACACTGATCCCAGCCTGCCAATCTGGGAGAGACTCATTAACGCTTTGTTTTCTCCCCTTCCTTGTTTAAAGACATCTAAAAATCTTAAAAACCTGCAAACTCCATGCAGGCAGCACTGGAAGTCAGGATTGAACTGGGGTTACCGGTGCTGCAAGACAGGAACCCCAACCACTGTACCACAGCACTGCCAATCACGTTTATATCTGTAATATTAATACTAAATTGATAAACATGAGAGACTCTGGTTTCACCGAGGAAAAATAATTGATAATTGTATAATCAAAAGCAGAGAAGTGTTTCAATGTAGGCTGGTTAACCTTCGTCTTTGAGAGTTCATTTTTTTCATGCAATGTTTTATTAATCAGTCAAATGAATCTCATTAAATTTAAAAGTTTCAAATCTGCATCAAATCCCAAAACAGCATCAGTTTAGAGTGAAAACCCACAGTACTGATTTTAATTTAAACTTTTCGCCCGTGTTTTGAACAGCTCCTGCAGAAAAATGGTGCCAGATTGGGGTAAATTACATTTACACAAGTCACCGCCAGGTCCCCTTGAACTTATTACAGGAATAAACATCTTTCACAGGAGAGGGTTAAAATTTTTAATCACCGAGCAGTCATTTTCTATTACATTTTTGTGCATGGTGAACTTGGATGTAAAATTCCAGTCAACACATCTCACAAGTTAGTAATTTTGTCGTTGTCCATTGTTGGGTTACAGAGATCCCCAGATGCTGAAGTTCTAAATCAAACAAAACACAAAGTTAGAAAAAAAAATAAATGGACGGGAAAAGACTACAGAGAGTTGTGAACTTAGCCAGTGCCATCACAGATATCAGACTTCACTCTGATGAGGACATTGACAAGAGGTAGTGTCTTAAGAGAACAGCCTCTATCCTCCAGGACCCCCACCATCCAGGCCATCCTCTCTTCTCACTGCTACCATCAGGAAGGAGGTCCAGGAACCTGAAGACGAACACCCAACGGCACAAAAACAGCTTCCTCCTCTCCGCCATCAGATTTCTGAATGGACCACAGGCATGACCTCACTTTTTCTCTTTTTTTGCACAATTTTTTAAATGTAATTTACAGCAACTTTGCACCTGTGTAATAGTGCCTCAAAACAACTAATTTTGTGACACATCACAATGATAAATTCAGATTCTGATGGCATTTTTCTATCCAAACATTATGTTTTCTGAATGGTTGTTCGATTGGGACTTTCTTAGCAGGCCCTCCTCTCAATGCACGGAGAGGTGGGGGCAGTTGAGAGGAAAACAGTTTATTATTTTTCCTTACAACTGACAAGTGAGACAAAACGAGATTGGACCTAAACGCCAATGTTCCACTAAGCAAAGAAACATTTTTCTTTTCATTTTGTGGTAAATAAAGAAGAACAATGGATTTTCCAAACGTAATCTCAAAATCACTGAACACAAAAATATAACGTGAAGATTTTTACAAGATGTGACTAACCTTTCTTCGATGTTTAACTTGGTACTTGATTCATCATTTCCCCTGCCCCTGTAAAGTTCAACAAGTAAATGAAATATAGTAATCCTTCTCATTCATTAGAAATCATGGAATAAAACCGATCTCAACATTGCCGATGCATCCTCACAGATGGCCAACTGTTTTAACACAGGGACAGAGTCTAAATTAACTGAAGACCAAATAGTTGGAGAACTCGGCATCTATGGAGGCAAAAGCGTAAGTCTCCGAAGATCCTGTTTGACCTACTGAATTCTTCACGATTACATTTTTAGTTCCAGATTCCAGCATCTGCTTTCCCTGGCTCAGAGTCATTCAGGACTAAGATGGGGAAACTTTTCTTCCTGCAAGAATTGTCCAAGTTCCTCCAGTAACTTGTTTTGTTTGGAATTCTCTAACCTGAAAGCTTGAGGTGGCTCAGACATTGGATCAATTCAACACAGAGTTAGACAGGATTCTGGACATTAGGGGAAATAAGGGATTTGGGAATAATGCATATAATGATGGCAGAATGGGCTCAAATGGCAAAGTGGCCTCTTTGTTCTAATGTTCTCATGCCCTCAATACAGTGTTAAATGTATCACAAAAGGTCATGGAGAACTGCATTTTTTCAAAAAGTCTCAAAGAATGTCCTGAATCACTTTGTGGCATGGAGTGTCTACTTTGGGACTCTATTTAGACTGGTGTTGAGAGTGTAAGCAGTATAATCTACTCCCTCAGAGGCTGAATGACTGCATCGAGGGATTCTGTGCTGGGACTGTTGGCCTGGGAGAAGCTATTTTGCCAATGGATATGTAGGAATTTACAGAAACAGTATTGGGATGGTGTCTCCCCAGTGCATTCACTCAGAGATTTACAGGTAGGCAGGTTTACTGTAAACCCCAGGAAGGGACAAAGATACAGATCTAAACATTCTTCCCAGAGTTAAAGACCGCACCATGCACCAGAGGTGAGGGTGAGTTTTATAATCGATAACCACCTTCGTTCTGAGAAAGAATGCAAGGGCATATTAGCTGCACCATTTAAACAATTGCCTCCCCTCCTACCTCGCTTCTCAAGATCTTGCTGATCCTTTGACCTTGGAAAATGCAATATTTATTTCTAAATCAATGCTCTAGGGTGCTTACTTACTTTGCACAAAGGACTCTGTTCATGATCAATCCAGCAAAGACAATGAAAAGGAATACAGTGACAGCAGCGAACGCGGTCATCCAAGGCTGCCAATATAAGGAAGAGCTTGCCTTTGCTCCACCTTCAAATAAAACAAAGTTAAACAATAGTTTGATTTTTCTATTAATGAAAACCACTTCAATAAATGTTCAATGTCAGCCTTTCACTGAGTACATTTTGAAACAGTCTTTTACTTACAGAATTTATAGTTTTAACTTATTATTAAATAATATAGAAAGCAAGTAACACGTGGATCTCATTCATATGTCTCACATTGATGGGCTGTCTGATTTACTTGTCATCTTTGCAGCATCTCAGGAACACATTTAATGCTGTCAACCCATTGCACTGATCATTTCCATGAGGAATCAAGAAATCCCTGGGAGAGGGTCTACTGGCCCTTTCCCAGACCAGTGCCCATCCCCTCCCCTCTCCCATGGAATGCAAAATTGTAGGTCTTGATGCGCAACATGACCGCAACACTGCGAATGCACTCCCCTCTTCCCGTGGTGACATCTTCTAATTGTTAGCGCCAAAATATCCAGTGCCAATTTGTGGGCGGCAAAATGTCCAGTGCCAAAATGTGGGCTCCAAAATGTCCTAGACCTGCTCCCCTGTACCCTTTCCCAAACCAGTACCCCTCCCCTGAGGTCACTGTACCTTTTCCCAAACCAGTACACCTTCCCTGCACCCTTTTCCCAAACCAGTACACCTCCCCTGAGGTCTCTGCATCCTTTTCAAATCAGGATACCTCTGCTGAGGTTCAACTTCAAGTTCCACATCACATTATCAAACCAAAGCTTTATCCAATTCGAACAGAGAACACAGGAACCGTTCTCTGCCGGTTTAGACATCTGTCTAAATGCCTCTCCAACATGTCTGCTTTCATCACATCTCCTCTCAGCCCATCCCAGTAACCTATCACACTCTATATAAAAAATGTATAAATCTCTCTTAAACCTATGCCCTCTAGTATACAACACTTCCACCCTGGGAAAAGATTCTATCTACCCTATCTATACTTCTCAAGATTACATCTAGTCTTCCTTTAGCCTCCAATTGTCCAAGTATATCTGATCTGCCCTTATATCTAATACTCCAATCCAGCCAGCCTCCTGATAAACCTCTTCTGCACCCTCGACAAAGCCTCCACGTCCTTCCTGGAATGCAGCGACCAAAACTTTACACATGTGGTCTAACCAAAGTTTTAACCACCTGCTCTCCGTCACACCTTGACTTTTATACTCAATGCCCCTACTGACAAAGACACACATACTGAATTCCTTCTTTATCATCTATCTACTTTCAGCGAGCTATGGACTTTCACCCCAAGATCTCTCTGTACATCAGTGAATCTAGGGGGCTTCCATTCACTATATACTTTGCCCTTCCATTTGCCCTCCAAAAAAAAACACCACCTCACACCCATCTGGATTGTTTCACCCACCAATTCTCCATTCATATCTCCAGCTGACATATATTCTGTTAAATCCTTTGACAACCTACTTCATTATACACAACTTCACCAATCTTGTTGTCTGCAAACTGACTTATCTGCATTTCTGTCCAAATCATTTTCATACACACACACACACATATATATATATATATATATAAGATATATATATATATGATATATATATGATATATAAGATATATATCATATATATGATATATATATATGATATATAAGATATATATATATATATATATATAAGATATATATATATATATATATATATATAAGATATACATATATATATATATATATATATATATCTTGGCGCCTCACAGTTTGGCGGGCAGCAACCTCCTTTGAAGAAGACCGCAGAGCCCACCTCACCGACAAAAGGCAAAGGAGGAAAAACCCAACACCCAACCCCAACCAACCAATTTTCCCCTGCAACCGCTGCAATCGTGTCTGCCTGTCCCGCATCGGACGTCAGCCACCAATGAGCCTGCAGCTGACGTGGACTTTTTACCCCCTCCATAAATCTTCGTCCGCGAAGCCAAGCCAAAGAAGAAGATATATATATATATATATAAATAAAACAAAAAGCAGATGTTTCAGCACTGAGTCTTGGTATACCTCTGGTCTCAGACCTCCAGCTGGTGACACAGCTCTCCAGCACTGCCTAAGGCCAAACCAATTTTGAATCCAATCTATCAAGTCACTGTCAATCCCAAGCGACTTAATCTTCAAGATTTGGTACAATGAGGAACCTTGTCAAATTACTTACTCAGAGCAGCATGGTTGGCATAGCAGTTAACGCAACATCTTTACAGTGGCAGCGATCGGCACCAGGGTTCAAATCCCGTGCTGTCTGTAAGGAGTTTATACGTTCTCCTTGTATCTGCATGAATTTTCCCCGGGGCCTTCAGTGAATTGGATGTAAATTGGGCGGCACGAGCTCATAGGCTGAAATGGCCTGTTACCGTGCTGTATGTCTAAATTTTTTTTAAATAATTTAAAGGGCAGGTAGATAACATCCACTTCATCAACCATCTTTGTTACCTCCTCAAATAACCTGACCAAGTTCATAAGACATAACTGGTTTCACGCAATGCCATGCTGACTATCCCTTATAAGCCCATATATTTCCAAATACGTTAATCCTATCTGTAAGAATCCTCCCCAAGAGCTCCCCTACCACCAATATATGGCTCACCAGCCTCTTTATTCTTAGATTAACCCTGTGGGTCTTTGTAAACACTGGATACTCTGGTCCACTGGATCTCACAGATGTAGCAAACTTTCACTATGGAGACACAAGATACCATATATCCTGGAGTCTGGAGCAAAAAACAAGCCTCCAGCGTTCACTATGTTTGTATTAAGGGCTTCTTCAATGAAAGCTAATATTCCAATTGAACCAGTTCAATTAATGTTTGCCTCTGCCCCAAGGGAGATAAATACAGGAGAAGTTAAACTCAAAGGTTAGAGGCTTGGGCGTACGTTTCAGTCACAGATATCACATAAATCTAACTTAAGTTTATGAAAAATTAAAATAAAGCACCTTGCAATGGGTTGGATTGCTGAAACACTAGCTTTCACTCTAAAAGTGAATGGGCAAAGTTAAAATGTTCTGACAATTTAATATTTAAAATCCTTTCATTGAACACTTTCTCCTTGTAAGCAAAGTTACAACTCAGATTTCTCAGGCGAACAGAGTAACAGTAAAACAGACTTACCATCCTGTGCTCTCACTGCACTGATTGAAAGCAGAGCAACGAGGGTTCGGCAGGCCCAAGTCATTTTCACTAGGTGCGGCTAAAATGGCCTTGAACAATGAGCACATTTGACAAGAAGATTCGGATCTATAGTGCAAGCAAGGGTCAAAGTACTGCGTTCTGAAGGTAACTTGATCCTATAAAACTAGCAAACGCTCACACCGAGGAATATCAGATCATTTCAAACAAGCTTTGCATTTTGAAAATTGCTCGGGCACTTTAATGAAAACACATTAAAAACTTTTAAGATTTAACATAATAAATTGTTATTGCCTGGTGCACTTGCAAGTAAACAATAAAAGAATGGACTTTGAAATGTTTCTATGCCAGAACAGGCTGTTGAATTTTCTTTTAAGAGAGTCGTGCTCACCCACGTTTACGCTCAGATTGGTAAATGAAGATCCGCTTTAATGCCGAAACTCCTGGTAAGCAAAATCATAGGAATGACTGCTCAAACATACAAATTACGCGCTGAGAGCTCCCAGCAAATACTTTTTTTTTTTTGCATTCTCGACACTCCTAATTTCAAACAGACTGCATCAGCTTCAATACTGAACAAAGTTGGGGTATAATACAGGCAACGGAAGCAAACCATTTTTTTTGTGATTTCCCTTTCAAGAAGGGTTTCGATCGCAAAGATCCAAGAGACAAAATACGACTCTCTTATCCTGATCCATAACTAGCCCACATTTATAAATCAGTCTAATTTTTGTTCCAATATCAATGGACTGAAAATCAGTCATGTTCTATAAAGTCACGTTTATATCATTTGATTGCACAAATACAACCTGACAAAACCGCATTCTCAGGTCCTCGGTGCAAAACATGCAGTCACACAACCAGACATAACACACATATTGTGACAGATTATTTTGTGTGTGTTTTTTTTTTAGGTCTGTCTTTGGGAGATAAATTGGGGCAGGTTTTTTAGTGTAGGTCACATACAAACACTTCAAAACAGATCTCATATCTGTTGAGCTCTGCTCAAGCTGGACAGGGCAACTCCTAGGGGCATTTGCAAAAACTTTGGGGAGTGTCCAAGAGATTTCACTAAAGGATTGTTGTTTCGAAAAGCAACAGATGAAAGAGATCAGAGGAGTGGTTCGGAGCTACAGGCTGCCTGGGAGTGCAGCTTGCTGTTCTAAGAGAGTCATGTGGATTTTGCAAGAAGAGAGAGTTGAACAGGCTTTTTCTCTGAGAGAGAGAGAAAGAGATCAGTTCTACAGGGCTACAGTCAGCAGCAGCTGGGACTGGAACAGGACAAGCTGGAAAGCTTGTGGAAAACCCCCATTTGGAAGGCGGGTTGTGAGTGCTTAGCTCAGCCTGGTCAAAGCCCTTGTGGTTCATGCAAGAGGAGAGGACTGGCTTCCTAATGTTTCACTTGTAATAAGTGAAACAAAAAGGAACTCTGTGATGACCTGAAGGAAAGAGGTTATCATCTGGAGAACCTTGAGGGGGGCAACTTTCTTCGGCAAGACACTGAAGTGGCTGATTAAAAGGGATCAGTTTGTGTCCAGGAACAACAAATCTCTCTCTCTCTGAAAACCACCAAGAACCTTCCTGAGTGGTGACCATTTACCCTTCAAGCACCAAAGCCTGGTGAACTTAAAAAATGTTAAATTGTGTGCACAGTATAAGAATTGCCTGCAACCAGTGAACTTGGAGGCATGAGAAGTGAGACTGGACTGTGAATCGAAGAACTTTCCTGAACTTGCATGCACATTGCATACACATGCACTTAGAAGTAGAAGGGGGTTAAGTTAGGTTAGTTAAGTTAATAGTGATAAGTTAAAGTTTGATTCTGTTTTAAAGATCACTGAAAGCAACTTTTGTTTAAGTAACCAATTGTCTTGGTGAATATTTATTGCTGGTGGGGTTTGGGGTCCTCTTGGCTCGTAACAATACACACAAACAAAACTTATGCAGGACAAGTTTTCATATATACAAATAAATAAATTTTGTTTCAGGAATATGAATCTCGGATGGTTAGTGTGAGCAGTTCCTTTGGTCGTGCTGTGTTCTCATTGCCTGTGGGAAGTGGCTGTTTCTCAGTCTGGTGGTGCTGGTTCTGATACTCCTGTATCTCTTTTCTTGCTGGAAGCATCGGAAAGATGCTGTGGGTGGGGTCTTCAATTATTTTTGCACACCCTCTTCGGACGATCCCGAAAGATCACATCGATGGAAGGGAGGGAGGCCCCAGTGATCCTCTCTGCCAGTCTTATGGTCCTGTGGATTGACCTCCAATCCATTTCTCTGCAGCAACCCGTACCACACTGTGATGCTGCTGTACAGGATGCTCTTGATAGAGCTCTTGTACAAGGTTGACGTGATGGTGGCCGGTAGCCTTACCTGTCTCAGCCTACTCAAGAAGCGCCATTGTTCTTGTGCCTTCCAGACAAGTGAGAAGGAACAAGGAACCATGATGCTGGAGCAGGTTGAAACTTCACCAAAATTCCATTTTAAATAATTATATGAGATGTGATGGGAGAAGGACATCCTTTAACATGGCATTACATTAAGAACAACAGAGCTCGCCATTCCTCTCAATCACAGATGTAGAATTTGTCTCAATATCGCCCAGTTTCTAACAACTTCCAATGCATGGAGCATTCAGATCCAACCTGTTGACTCTCAGTTAGTATCCCACATACGGTCTTCACCCTACAGATGAGTCCGTCATGGGAGTGCAAAGGAAGGGTCCCTTGTGGGGGCCTCATAACCTCAGTTCTCAGAAGTTACTAGGCAAAAGCACTTTAATGGTCACTCGGAAAGAGATTGGAAGTGCAAAGGTGGAGAAACTCAGCAGGTTAAACAGTGTATTTCATATAGCAAAGGTGAAGGTACATAACCATCGTTTCGGGCCTGAGCACTCTCTCTGAACTGCAGAGATAGCTTTCGTGAGATACAAAAGTTATCAGGTTGTTCATTATTTTTTTCTTTGGCTTGGCTTCGCAGACGAAGATTTATGGAGGGGTAAATGTCCACGTCAGCGGCTGACAAGTCCGATGCGGGACAGGCAGACACGGTTACAGCGGAAAATTGGTGGGTTGGGGTTGGGTGTTGGGTTTTTCCTCCTTTGTCTTTTGTCAGTGAGGTGGGCTCTGCGATCTTCTTCAAAGGAGGTTGCTGCCCGCCGAACTGTGAGGCGCCAAGATGCACGGTTTGAGGCGATATCAGCCCACTGGCAGTGGTCAATGTGGCAGGCACCAAGAGATTTCTTTAGGCAGTCCTTGTACCTCTTCTTTGGTGCACCTCTGTCACGGTGGCCAGTGGAGAGCTCACCATATAACACGATCTTGGGAAGGCGATGGTCCTCCATTCTGGAGACGTGACCTACCCAGCGCAGTTGTTCATTATATATAGCAATCAAAGGCATTCTCTCTTGTCCTCCTCAACCAATACATGCAAACATCTACTCAACTGTTTATACACTGTTGGTCCAGGTCCAATAGTGATGAGGTAAAATGCAGGCACTTATCTTTGCATTGACCACTTTATACCTGTAAGTAGACCAGACATTTTACCCTGGAGATTTGGTATGTTACCAAAGGTTCTTGCAAATTTCGACTGGTTGCATCACTGTCTGGTGTGGAGGTGTCAATGTTCAGGACAGAAACTGGCTACACACAGTTGTGAACTCAGCCAGCATTATCATGGGCACAATTCTTCTTTCCATTAAGGACATCTACAAGAGGCAGTATCTCGAGAAAACAGCCTCCATCATCAAGGACCTTCACCACCCAGTCCCTCATCTCATGCGACCATCAGGAAGGAGGCACAGGAGCCTGAAAACAAACACAGAACGGTACAAATGCAGCTTCTTCCCCTCTGCCAGCAGATTTCTGAATAAACAATGAACCACAGACACTAGCTGATATTTTCCCCTTCTTTTACACTAATTTATTTATCTTTCAAATTGTTTATTTACAGAACTGTACGTATAGCAATTTTTGCCCCTGTAATGCACAATACTGCTGCCACAAAATAACAGGTTTGGTGACACATGATGATAAACTCGACTCTGAGAACCAGAAGAGCTGGGATCTTAAACAAGCAGGGAGTAAATGGAGGGGCCCATTGCCTCAGGCAGTAACCATGGAAACAATATGGATGGTCAATACTTCTTGAGACACCTGATGTTTTCAAGCTTTACCCTGTTGTGTAAATGGATGCGAAGAAAGATTTGAAAGTCCAGTCCACGAATGGAATGGAAATTAATTTGTTATTGCTAACTACAGCTGTCTGAGAAAACAGGAGGAAGGAAAAATATGAAATGTATCTCCAGGGTTGAATTGCTTTCTATCCATCAAATGGCCATAGGTTTAACGTGGAGATCTCCAGATCTACAATTCTTGGCTTCTCTGTTGGGTGTGAAAACTTTGGAAAACTAGAAGCAAGATTTACATATTGTTTGTCAAGCAAAAGTCGAATAAAAACATAACTTCTCCATTCCATTTACCAAGCTGAGGCAGGAAAGAAATGAATGTTCTTTGGGTAGGAGTTTTATTTTGTTTATTCATTAAAACGTCAATTGATGTAATAAGAATTCAGAATTGGCTACAAATATTGTTTAACAGCAATAGTGATGGCAATGAAATCTTTCCCAAATCTGACTCTCTCCCAAGGACAGGATGCACACTTTCATCATACTGTGAGTGTTGTTAAACTTCTCTTTCCTCTCATCAATGTCAACAGTTTTCATCGGATGGACTCGTTAGTAAAACTCGTGGCTTGGTGTTACACAAATTTTAGGAATAACCACCGGAGTGTTGATGTGGACCATTGGTTCTCCTTCTGCTCCTTCAATCTGCCCAATGAAATCTTCATCGGCAACTTCCATCTTCCAATCCTCTGAATCAGGACTAGGTCCAAGGAGACAATCTGCGGAGAAAGGTAAATACAGCATAAAAATGAGACATTATTCCGTCTGCTCGGAGAGGTGAGTTGAATGGATTCACTGCATTAACAGCTGATAGTTCAGGTTCAAGTTTACCATCACATACTGAGGATTCATATGGCACGAAACATGATCTTTGACCCAACTCATCCACACAACCAAGTTGACAGAAGTAAATCACAAAATTATGTAGACACCGTGGTTGAAATAAAAACACAAAATGCTGGAAAAACCCAACTGGTCAAACAGTTTCCATTGTAGAAAAGATAAAAATACTTAACTGACATTCCCCTGAAAAAAAAACTCCAGCCAGATGGCATTAACATCGACTTCTCTGCTTTCTGCTAACCTGCTTGCCTTTTTTCCCCTTCACCCTTTCCAATTTTTCCAGTTCTCCCCCTTCCCCCTCCACCCACTTCTCCCTCCTCCCTTTGATTGCTCCTGTCCCCCTCCTTCCCTTCTCCATCTATCATCTCCTACCTACCCCCCCCACATCCTTTTGTTTGGACGCCTGCCGACATTCTTCCACATCTCGAAGAAGGGCTCAAGCCTGAAACATCAGTTATGTATTTTTTAACTTTACTACATAAAGGACACTGTTTGACCCGCTGAGTTTCTCCAGCATTTTGTGTTTTGACCAAGATGACATTCTGGGCTAGTCTACTAGATTTGAATTTGCTCCATACCATTTTAAACCCTTCCTATCCAGAGTGATAAACTTTGTTTTGTGACAGTCCAGCTAATCAAAATTTTCAACCCCTCTTGCCCATATCCTTTTCTTTGGCTTGGCTTTGCGGACGAAGATTTATGGAGGGGGTAAATGTCCACGTCAGCTGCAGGCTCGTTTGTGGCTGACAAGTCCGATGCGGGACAGGCAGACACGGTTGCAGGGGAAAATTGGTTGGTTGGGGTTGGGTGTTGGGTTTTCCCATATCCACAATCTACATTAATACCATAATTTGACCAACTCTTCTTGTCATTTCATCAACATATGATGGAATACTCTACTCACGTCTTACTCTCCTACAGCTCTCAGAAATGTCTCAACACCATCCTGAACAAGGTAGTTTTGATTGGCACCATCATTGACCACACTAAAAGTTTGTTCACCGTGATTGCATTCTGTACTATCTAGGCAACATACTGCAGTTACTTGCTCAGGCTACTCTAACAGCCACAAAGCCACTGTGAAGGTTAAGTGCAATAGGCAGATAGCAACATTATGACCCCCTCCCAGTCACACATAAGCCTGACTTGGAAATATCTCACAGGCCCTTTATTGTCACCAAATCTAAATTCCAAAATCACCAACCTAAAAACACTTCAAATGCTTCAGCTTCTCGCAGATAATTGGAGGTGGGCATTAAATATTGTACTTGCTAATCGTATTCTGGTCCCAAAAGAAAATGAATAAAATAAAAATATATTAGATACAATTAACTCTTAACAAATCAGTTTAAATTCCCACTTGAACTTCATAGATCATCAGTTTATTTTTTCCTTAGATCAGCCATTTTTAACCTTTTTACTATTGCTCCCCCCCCCCCCCCCCCCACCACCAGGACTCTGCTTGATCCAGGGATGTCAACCCAGTCAGCAGGTGGTGCAGGACATAGAACGGTTCTGATGAATGTCAGATCAGACGGGAGAAACTCGCACAAGGCTGCTACTCTTCTTGGCTGTCCTGGTTAGGATGGGATTGGACTTGGAGAGGAACCTGCAAGTGGTGGTGTTCCCTCGTGCTGGCCGGCCTTCTCCTCTGTGTGGTGTTTATGGCCCTCTTGCCTATGTAGCAGTCCAAGTTTTTGTTCCATACATTTCTCCTTCCTTCTACATAAAACAAACATTATTTATGATATACGGGATTAACAGAAAACAAGGCTTTTACTTAAATGTGCTGTGGCACCCAGTGTTTTTTGGGTGGGGGAGGAATAGGTCCCCCCGTTGAGAATGGCTGCCTTAGATTATGGTCTCTTTACAATTCTTAAGCTCTTAGGTAAACTGGTTAATAAATTTGGCCCCTTTCATTTGCTTTCGGTAATTTGCAAGGAGAATAAATGATTATGGTCAGAACTCTCTCTGATCATTCCACCTCTGGTTCCTTTTTTTCCAAATAGTTCTGTGAATCCTGGTGTTATTCCTGACAAACTTATATCAGTAACTCAGGAATTGCCTCAAGGCACACCACAGAGTGCTGTTCAATTCAAACTATAACCATTTAGTTACATCATTTAATTGGAGAGTCTTACCTGCAAAGTCATAAAGCAGGTCCTTGATGAGATGTCCCACAATGGCATATGCTACCAACACTACAATCAGGCCCGCCATAAACAAATAGATCACATATTTTGGAAGATGAATAGCATCTCTTGATGGAGGTTTGTAGTCTTTGTATACAACTTCCTCTCCAAATGTGTACTGGAAGGGGTATTCTTTGTCTGGCATATTAGTCATTGTGTTTTCACCTGATCTCTACGTGAAAAAGTGCCCACAATTCTGTCGCTGAACTTCTGGTCGGTTAATGAATGATAAAAAAGGTTGCATTACTAAATACATATTGTGCAGATTATCACTAGACTCCAGCTGACAGGCTTTATTCAATAATATCCTTTATCCCCTCCTGTTCTTAATCCCTGAGAATCTCCATTCCTTCATGGTACTGTGAACCTTTAAAGAGGCTGCTTTTGTCTTGCCCAGCCAATCACTTAATTTTAATCTCAAAATACAACAAAGTAATAGGGCCCTTCTGGCCCACGAGCCTGCACTGCCCAAATGCCAATTAACCAATTAATTTTGGGGGGAAACCAGAGCACCCAGAGGAAACCTATGTAGACACAGGGAGAATTTGCAACCTCCTTACAGTCAGCAACAGATTTGAACGAGTCACTGACACTTTAATAATGTTGCACTAACCTCTTCACTAAAACTGTGCCGTCATCTCTTTCATCCCTCGTTTGCTTCTTCATTCTTAGATTGAAGATTCTAATAAATTTGAGATATTTTCATTACAGGATTGTAAAGAGCCCAGAGGTAAAATAAACCCTCAACTCACCCTGTCCTGCTCACCTATTGCTTAAGAGATGGCTCAATGTTCAACTTCTCCACTTTCAAACCCCTCACTGGTATGCCACTCCACAAGTCTCTTCCAATCCTATAAACCTTAGAGGTATCAGGTCTTTCTGGCCCCCTTACTATCTTCAAAATGTGATCAATTCAATGCAGCACGCTAAAGTACAGGAGAAACTCAGGTTACGAAGCATCTATAGGAAGTAAACAAGAAAACCTGCAGTAACTGTGTCTTCACTTGTCAAAACCTAAACTCTGGAATTGTCTCCTAAACAACTTTCCTTCTTTAACACATACCTCTTAGATCAAGCTATTGATCATCTCTAAAGATTAGCAGTTCTCTTTCCAATATTTTTATTGAGTTTCATATACACTCATACAGAGGTAATATCATATATCCATCAAAATAGCAAAAAGCAACCTATGAAAGAGAAAAAATATTTCAAGCAAAAACTATTCTAATAATCTAACCCCTCCCTTGTGAAGCTATGATTAAACATAAAATATTCCATTAATGCATGAGAGAAAGGACAAACCATAAAATAGGATCCAGTAATCTTATAAATTCTGAAAATAATCAAGGAAAGGGCCTCATGAATTTAAAAAGTTAAATTTCATTACATTAGAGCATCTAATTTTTAACCCAGAGTTAAGCATGACATCACATCAGATAACCACGGAGTATGTGGAGGAGGGACAGCATCCTTAAGTATAGCTCTTCTTGCAATAAGGATTGGTGGCTCTAAATGCTTTTTTGTGACCCTCTTACATAAAATAATGAACACCACAAAAATAGGAATTTCAATACAAATTTCCTGCACCCAAATTGGTTCCGTTTCTAATATGGAATTTAATTGAAATGCCCAATTTTAATGTTAGTCCTTACTTAACCCATTGCACTCTGTGTTCCTGTTTTCAGGGACTTCCAACAAGCGCTTATACTCAGTGTCCCTGTCTCCCGGGACTGTGTACTACTATTCGTACTGTAGTTTATCCAGAGTACATATAATGAAAGGTTAAAAATGGCCAGAGTTTAAGGGTTAAAAATTTCCCAAAGATGAAGCAGATTTGCATTACAGATGATATTTTTTTTCCTTCCTCCCGTCAATTAGGGGATATGCCTTAAATTGTTAAATCTACTCAAGTAACCCAGAGCAAAGATAAAGAATTATTTCTCACTATTAAGCTCATTGGTCTTGTACAAAAATCCAAAGAATGAAATGTTGATCGCACCTGATCAACTTAATCAGGCTCAATCATGATCAACCAATAATACTTTAAATATTTATAAACCAAGAATTATCTCCTTAATGATGACTGGTAAGTACGGGGCACCAATACCCGAGCCCAGGACTTCCACAGGGAACACAGCCATCAGAGAGCAGCAGCAATCATCAAGGATCCGCACCATCCAGGACACGCTCTATTCTTGCTGCTCTCATTAGGAAAGAGGTCATAGGTGCCACGACTCATTTCACTGGGTTCAGGAAAGTTGCTACCCTCCATCATCTCCTCAACAACAAACTCAGGACACTTTTTCAGGACACTTACTTTGCACTTTATTTATTATTGAACATTTATTTTCTGTATTGCATTTTGGTTGCAAAAGATCAGTCTTGTTCACATTTATCTATTTTGCATACCTATCTTTTTTTTTTTTGCACGACCAATAAGTAAAAATTCTGCTTGGCCCACAGGAAAAAGAATCTCAGGGTTGTATGTGATATCATGTAAGTACTCTGGCAATAAATCTGAACTTTGAATTTTAAATATGCCATTTTAAGATTCAAGCTTTGTTTATAATTTAAGTTGCTGCTGTGATCATTTTCCCAAATTTGTTCTTCTTACAAGCTGGATTAATTTAAAATTTATAAACCTGTTACAGAATTGTCAATGCAAATTTAATATTTTACATTTTCTAGATAATAGTGACAAAGAATGTATTAAAAGGGATTTTAAATCTATCTCCAAGGATTTAACAATGGTGCAGAAAAGACCTGCAAAAAAAAAAAGTGAACTTCTTATCACACTGAGATTGCTCATGTCCCTAAATTAGCAGGTAACAAAATCTAAAAGTGATACGTCTTTGAACCCTGGATTTAGCCTGATGTATGAAGAGTGTCACGGTCAGTTCTGGTGCCTCACAATTCCAGCATTTTGGGTTCAGTGCCTTTAGTAAGTTACTAGTTTGGAGAATTTTCAGCGGTTTGACCAACAAAACAAGATCAGCATTCTCTTCAATTGCCACTGCTTTTGTGGAATTTGCACGGTCACCTCGCAAGCCTCATCTGTGTGTATCCTCCCACATCCCAAAGACATACTGGTAGGTTAAATCACTTACTGAAAAGTGTCTCTAGTGCAGGGGGAAGGCAGATGAATTAAGGAGAGGGGGTGATGTTGGGCATGAGAGACAGAATAGGTTACAGGGAATGAGTAGGAAGATGGGCATACTCAGAGCTTGCATTGACTTGATGGATCAAATGTCCTCATTCTATGCTGTATAAGAAACGAGAAAAGATAATAAAGCTGGATGTATTTCATTAGTAATTCTCCAACATAATTTACTGTTACACATCAGAAAATGTGACAATGCCTCCAACAAGTTCTGAGAATTGAGAGCACATTACACCCAAGTCCCAAAAATTGTCAAGTCTTTTAGCAGTTTACAGAAGTCCCGTTAAGGCGAATGTAAATTCTCCAAGTCAACTGTTCTTTAATTTGACCAAACCGTCAGCATACTGAAACTCAGGGCCGGTTTCATATTCAAGCATGTCCAGTGCCACTTCACAACTTTCTTTCACCACACGTTCCTTGTCGTTCAGATATTTTTTTAGCACTTCCAAACATGATCCTTTGGCAATGGAGCCTAAAGCTTCTGCACACTCATGACGAACCATGGGATTTTCATCCGGTTTCTTTAATGCTTTTATAAGCAGAGGAATGCTGGCATCATGTTGCATCTGACCAAAAACAAAGCCAAGCTCATGCCGAAATAAGGCACTGCTGCAGTGTAAACCTGGACAGGAAAATTTGAGAAGTTAGATGCCACAGATTATATTTAGAAGATCCTATATCCAAGCACTAGTGTGTCTAAGTACGTCTTAAGAAACTGGGAAGGAGATGCAGGAGCCTGAAGACAAACACCAAGTGGCACAAAAGCAGCTTCCTCCCCTGCCATCAGATTTCTGAATGGACAATGAACCAGACAATACCTCACTTTCTCTTTTGCACCAATTTATTTATTTTTAATGCAATTTTTAATCAATATTTGCATCTGTAATCCTGCCACAAAACAAATTTTATGACATGTTCTTGAGAATTCTGATGGTCATCTAGCACTGTAAATAATAAACAGATTTTGTGCTTAATTAATGTATATCTTTTTAAACTGTGTGTAAACAGCAATTTTCTTGATGTCAAGAATGAGCAGGTTAGGCAAATTAAACAGAACCTTAAACTATGAAAATTGTAGCTGTATACCTTTCAAACTAAAATCCAGTGCCTTTAACAGTCGCTGTTTTGCCCAGTGCACTCACTTCTCCACCCACCAAAAAAAATTCAACACCAGTGATTAATTAAAATGGGCCTGTTTTTCATTAATTGCGGCGAGGTAGTAACACTAGATAGTTTAATCAACTCATTCACAAAGAAAGCTGCTCAATATAGACTTGAAATGTTTTATGTATCAGCTTGAATTCACCTTCTCTAACTGTAAAAGAAAAATTCCAATGATCAGCATGCCCTTGAACCTGTTCTGTCATTCAATGGCTAACCTTCAGCGTTTTCCATCTGATTCCCCATCTTTACCTCACATCCCTCGCCCAATCCACCAACTGATGAGACCAAGGCCCACTCTCAACATCTATCAAGTTTATTGTCATCTGATTGTACAAGTACAACCTGACGAAACCCACATTCCTTGGTGCAAAACAGACACACAACGAGACATAACTCACATACAGTCAACACATATGCAGGACAAATAAATAAATATTGCTTAATGAATATGAGAGTCTTGGATCGTTAGTATGAGCAGTTCCTTTAGTCATTCAGCATTCTCACTGCCCATGGGAAGTGAAGGTTTACTTTTCTTACCCCAGTCCAAAGTCAATGAACCAGACCTCACTCCCAATTCTTGACTCCACAGCAAGGGACCTTTCTGCCTCTCCTCTGGTAGTTCTTTGAGAATTCTATTTTGTATATTTGGATTTCCAGGTGTTTGATAAGGTGCTGCACAAGAGACTTCGCAATAAGATACAGATGAATGGAATTAGGGAAGTATATTAGCACAGATTGTGGATTGGTTAACTGACAGAAGGCAAAGTTGGGATAAATGGGTGTTTTTCTGATTGGCAGACAGTGGTAAGTTGGGGGGCTGCAGGGGTCGGTGCTGGGCCCACAGCTGTTCACCATTTACAATGATGATTTGGAAGAGGGAACATAGTGTAGTGGAGCCAAATTTGTGGATGATACTAAATTGAGTGGAAAAGCAAATTGTACAGAGGATATGGAGAGGCTGCAGAGGGATATAGTTAGGTTAGGTGAATGGACAAAGGTCTGGCAGATGGAGTACAATGTAGTAAATGTGAGGTCATCCACTTTGGTAGGAAAAATAGAAGAGCAGATTATTATGGTGAAAAGCTGCAGCATGCTGTCGTGCAGGACTTGGGAGTGCTTGTGCATGAATTGCAAAAAGTTAGGTTGTAGGTCTAACAGGTTATGATGAAGGCAAACTGAATGTTAGCCTTCATCGCTAGAGGAATTGAATTCAAGAGCAGGGAGGTCATTCTGCAACTGTACAAGGTACTGGTGAGGCTGCACCTGGAGGACTGTGTGCAGTTCTGCCCTCCATACTTGAGGAAGGATATACTGGCCTTGGAGGCAGTCCAGAGGAGGTTCACCAGGTTAATCCAGGAGATGCGGGGGTTGACCAATGAGAAGAGACTAAATAGTCAGGGATTATACTCACTCGAATTCACAAGAATGAGAGGAGATCTTATAGAAACATAAAATTATGAAAGGGGTAGATTAGAGGCAAGAAAATTGTTTTCACTAGTAGGTGAGACCAGAACTAGGGTACACAGCCTCAGGATTCAGGGGAATAGATTTAAGACAGAGATGAGGAAAAACTGTTTTTTTCCCCTCAGAGAGTAGTGAATCTGTGGAATTCTCTGCCCAGGGAAGCAGTTGAGGCTACTTCATTAAACATATTTATGGTTCAGTTAGGTAGATTTTTACATAAAAATGGAATTAAGAGATATGGGGAAAAGGCAGGTGGGTGGAGTTGAGTCAGTGATCAGATCAGCCATGATCTTATTGAATGACAGAGCAGGCTCAATGGGCCAGATGGCCTACACCTGCTCCTATTTCTTGTGTTTTCGTGATCAGTCTCTGAACCTGGGCTCTCACTAGTTTAAACTTGCCACTTGCTCCGTGAGGTAATCTGGTACATCTTGTCTACATCCACTCTTGGGTAAGTATATCTTTCTTTATTACATTGCAAATTCTGTTCCAATTGAATTCTATTCGAAGCAGAGTTCAATCCTATACAACAAATCATTGATCTGACAAGAGACAGGGATGTTTTCAATAAACAACTGAGTTCACACATTCCTATCTTTCCCCATAGTTTGGCAAATTAATGGTTTAATGCACACAAAAACATTGTGGGAAAGACCAGTAAACTTTGGCAAGGATCTCATGTCACCCCCAATGAAATTCACTGCCACAGAATGACTTTTGAAATGTATTTCTGTTGTAAAGATCTAAAATGAAAACAGTAATTTGCATCAGTGAATGATTGATAATGTTTGACAAAGTACCAAACAACAATGGGATGACAATCTATTTTATTTCTTCCCTGGAAGGGGCTGTGAGCTCTTAAATATCCTCAAGAAACCAGACAACCCCTAGTTTAAGATGTTATCCAACACCAACACCAAAGATTCCCCCTCCCCCAATTTAATGCACTGGAATGGCTACAAGACACAGGAGCAGAAAGTCTGCCCTGCCATTCCACCATGAGCTGATCCGTTTCCCCAAAGCCCACTGCCTGGCCTTCTCCCCATGACCTTTGATGCTCTGGCAACCGAGTTTATATGCTCTGATCTCCAAGATGCAAGCATGAAGGCTTATACTGATCAGTGAATAACAAACATTAATTTTTTTTCACAAACACAATAAAAGAACTGCAAAGAATCACATAAAAAAATAAATCATACCATCTCCTAAAGCCAGGACTGCTTCTTCACTTCCAATATTCCGAAGTGCAAACATTGCTCGGTATCTGTCAAATAGAGGCAAGGATTCATCCAGGAGAGTCTCCCTCAACTTTTTAATATCACTCTCTGAAGCTGGGGGAGCAGGATCAATTGAACAATATTGACTTCCACTCTGATCTTCGTTGTTCTGAAGCCATTCAATTCGTTTAACTGCTAGCTGGCATGTTTCAGCCACCTAAAAGAAAAGAAATTAATCTTTTAAAAGTATAGGAGAGCTGTGAACCATGAAAATTAAATTAAAACGACTCAGTTTCCTCAGCTTCCAATAGGATAACTCACATGAGCTTCAGCAGCACCATGACCATTGGATTATATTACTGTTAGGGCTGTCACTTCCTTCAGTCATAAAAAGGCCCTCAACGGTGATTTTTCTAAAGAAGTATATCATTTTAATTGAAATGATTGGACACTGGGAGATCCCTATCAATGATGCAGTCAAAGCAAAGGAGCTCAGTGAAGCAATCTCCCTTTCTGCATCCAGTCTTTCTGATGTGCAGAGGCCACAACCTGAGCAGCAGGCGCAGTTTTGATTATTGCATTCGAAAGAATAATTTCCTGAAACCTTCAATTTGGCTGTTATTTAGAAAAAAAAACATTATCAAAGAATGTTGCTAGGAACAAATCAATGAAGAGAACTTGGTAAAGTGTTTCCAGGTTCTTGAGACCTAATTTTTACCAGCTGATGTAAAGGGATTTGAATCTAAAGTAATTTGATGATTGTTCAGGACGTTGAAAACACTGCATTGGGCATAAACAACAGAAACACTCTAATTCAGAAGTCTCTGCTGCATTTTGAGAATGAGAATGCTAGCTTAAATAGCTTTTCCCTCACTAATCTCAGATCAATAGCATTGCCCAGTTGTCCTTGACACACATTTTCTGGCTGATCTCACTGAACCAAGCATAGATCAGGAACTGCATTTTATTGCAGTGTGCTCTTAGAAACTGGCTGGAGAAACACTTGAATTCTTTAAAAAAAGTCAGGATTCCACCAGGAACAAAAAGTTATAGCTGTCAGCTCAACTCCATGCTAATAAAACACAAGTAGCAGGATTATTGTTCAAATAGTTTGAAAACCAATGTACTAGGTAATGCAAAAACTAATAAATCAGTCCAATTACCAAACCCATTTCTCTGCAATTAACTCGTTAAGACCATTCCCACTCATTTGCCAATAATCCAATCTCCTTTCCTCAATCCAAACTGGAACAAACTAAAAAGGGCAGACAACACACTTCCACCCCACAAAAGAAGATGGTTCCCATCTTGTGACTGACCATACATGGACCTCTAGACCAACCATTCTCAACCTTTTTCAGCAATGGCCCCCTTAGGACTGCTCAAAGTTGACAAGGCCCCCTTCCTGTACTTCTCTCCTACTGACTACAGAAACAAAAGACCCCCCCTTAAATGGGCTTTGACTCCCAGAAGGTTCCCCCCCACCTTAAGAATGGCTGCTCTAATCAATGAGAGTGGTTTAAATAAATTCTGAAAATAATTATTGTCAAATTGAAGCCAGAAAATATACATCCCAGTAAAATTAAATGATAAGTCATGGTTCTAAATTAAACTAGAAACATGGTGACAGAGAGTATATAACCAGTAAAATATTTTATACAAACAGGGCCCATATTCTTAATGTCACTGAATCAGTATTGTATTTTATTTTAATTAAGGCAACAAAATAATCAACAAATCACTACTTTTGTATGAATATTTGAAAGACTACACATTTATCAAAAAAATCTATTTACCTGTTTAAAATTGTACTGTGTGTTTTAAATTACACCTTCCCAACTTTTTCAAGTAATGCAAGCAGGCATGCATAATCTATTGAAAATTAAATTGCAGGTCTGTACAAATCAATGAGGAGACCTACTTCTGTTACTGGATCACACGAATACTCTCTCAATATTTCAAGGACTTCTGGTTTTCCAATAGCTCCCAATGCCTCCCCTGAAATTAATTACAAAAAAAGTCCAAATAGAATTCTGTAAAATAAATCAATTGGTCTAGATGCTTGGAAACTGATTGCAGGACTGGTGAAAGGAAGTCCAGATAATGGATTTGAACACCTTCTTCTAGGCCAGATATCAACAACTGCTTCCATTCATGAATCACTGAGAACGATTCAAAAACTGAGATGACCAATGTTTTGCTAGTATCAAAACCAATGAAAAGCAGATCAAGATGTGTTATAAAATGCTGGCGATCATTTTCCTCGTTTTGGCTCAATAAATGTACACCAGCTCTCTGGTCATTTCCTTTTCCCTTCCCATGTCCATCAAGCACAGTGTCAAAAGCAAATTCAAGCTGCTGTAGCACTGAGAGTCAGCATTAAACCACAACCCCCCCCACACCCCCCCCCCCCCCCCGGCTGAACCAGAGTTATGCAAAGAAATCTGATGCTTGAAATTTACTTCAAATGCACAAATTAAACATTTACTTCAAAGAACATTCTGCTTGCCAGTTTAAAATAAATTGTTTTCCTACAGTTCTTTACAAAAACTCATGACCAATGTTGTGAAGCAACAGCCAAGGCAGAAATCAGTCTAAATTGCATTCAAAACACAAGCATGCTGGAGAAAATTAGGCCACACAGCATCTATAGCAGTGGATCTCCGCCTTTTCTTTCCACACACATACCACTTTAAGTAATCCCTATGCCATAGATGCTCTGTGATTGTGGTATGTGAGTGGAGAGAAAAACCTTCCCCTCCGCGCCCCCTTGCCCTCCCCCATCCGCCCCCCTCCCCCCCGCCCCCTCCCCCCTCCTCCCCCCACCTCCCCCCCGCCCCCTCCCCCCTCCTCCCCCACCTCCCCACCTCCCCACCCAACCCCCCTCCGCCCCCCCTCCCCCCTCCGCCCCCCCTCCCCCTCCGCCCCCCCTCCCCCCTCCGCCCCCCCTCCCCCCTCCGCCCCCCCTCCCCCCTCCGCCCCCCCTCCCCCCTCCGCCCCCCCTCCCCCCTCCGCCCCCCCCTCCCCCCTCCGCCCCCCCTCCCCCCTCCGCCCCCCCTCCCCCCTCCGCCCCCCCTCCCCCCTCCGCCCCCCCTCCCCCCTCCGCCCCCCCTCCCCCCTCCGCCCCCGCCCCCTCCGCCCCCCCCCTCCCCCCTCCCCCCCTCCTCCATCACACCCCCTTCATTCCCTCCTCCACGCCCCCTTCACCCCCTCCTCCTCCGCGCCCCCTTCGCCCCCCCCTCCTCCTCCGCGCCCCCTTCACCCCCCTCCTCTGCGCCCCCCTTCACCCCCCTCCTCCTCCGCGCCCCCTTCGCCCCCTCCTCCTCCGCACACCCTTCGCCCCCCTCCGCCACCTCCGCGCCCCCTTCGCCCCCCCTCCTCCTCCGCGCCCCCTTCGCCCCCCTACCTCCTCCGCGCCCCCTTCGCCCCCCCTCCTCCTCCGCGCCCCCTTCGCCCCCCCTCCTCCTCCGCGCCCCCTTAGCCCCCTTCCTCCTCCGCGCCCCCTTCGCCCCCCTCCTCCTCCGCGCCCCCTTCGCCCCCCTCCTCCTCCGCGCCCCCTTCGCCCCCCTCCTCCTCGCGCCCCCTTCGCCCCCTCCTCCTCCGCGCCCCCTTCGCCCCCTCCTCCTCCGTGCCCCCTTCGCCCCCTCCTCCTCCGCGCCCCCTTCGCCCCCTCCTCCTCCGCGCCCCCTCCTCCTCCGCGCCCCTTCTCCTCGCCCCCTTCGCCCCCTCCTCCTCCGCGCCCCCTTCCCCCCTCCTCCTCCGCGCCCCCTTCGCCCCTTCCTCCTCCGCGCCCCCTTCGCCCCCCTCCTCCTCCGCGCCCCCTTCGCCCCCCTCCTCCTCCGCGCCCCCTTCGCCCCCCCCTCCTCCGCGCCCCCTTCGCCCCCCCCTCCTCCGCGCCCCCCTTCGCCCCCCTCCTCCTCCGCGCCCCCTTCGCCCCCCTCCTTCTCCGCGCCCCCTTCGCCCCCTCCTCTGCGCCCCCTTCGCCCCCCTCCTCCTCCGCGCCCCCTTCGCCCCCTCCTCCTCCGCGCCCCCTTCGCCCCCCTCCTCCTCCGCGCCCCCTTCGCCCCCCTCCTCCTCCGCGCCCCCTTCGCCCCCCTCCTCCTCCGCGCCCCCTTCGCCCCCCTCCTCCTCCGCGCCCCCTTCGCCCCCCTCCTCCTCCGCGCCCCCTTCGCCCCCCTCCTCCTCCGCGCCCCCTTCGCCCCCCTCCTCCTCCGCGCCCCCTTCGCCCCCTCCTCCTCCGCGCCCCCTTCGCCCCCTCCTCCTCCGCGCCCCCTTCGCCCCCTCCTCCTCCGCGCCCCCTTCGCCCCCTCCTCCTCCGCGCCCCCTTCGCCCCCTCCTCCTCCGCGCCCCCTTTCGCCCCCTCCTCCTCCGCGCCCCCTTCGCCCCCTCTTCCTGCACGCCCCCTTCGCCCCCCTCCTCCGCGCCCCCTTCGCCCCTCCTCCTCCGCACCCCTTTCGCCCCCTCCTCCTCCGCGCCCCCTTTACCCCCCTCCTCCTCCGCGCCCCCTTTACCCCCCTCTTCCTGCGCGTCCCCTTCACCCCCCTCCTCCTCCGCGCCCCCTTCGCCCCCCTCTTCCTACGCATCCCCTTCGCCCCCCTCCTCCTCCGCGCCCCCTTCGCCCTCCTCCGCGCCCCCTTGCCCGTCCTCCGCGCCCCCTTCCCCTCCTCCTCCTCCGCGCCCAACTTCCCCCTCCTATGCACCCCCTTCCCCCTCCTCTCCGCGCCCCTACCCCCCAAGGCCCCCTTCCTCTCGCTCTCCTTCTTCGCACCCGCACCCCCCAAGGCTCTCCTCCTCTGCAGCCCCTCCCCCCCTCTTCCGCGTCCCCTTCCCCCTCCTCCTCCGCGCCCAACTTCCCTTCTATGCACCCCCTTCCCCTCGCCCTCCTCTCCGCACCCCCACCCCCCAAGGCCCTCCTCCTCTGCGCCCCCTTCCCCTCGCCCTCCTCTCCGCACCCCAACCCCCAAAGCCCTCCTCCTCTGCGCCCCCTTTCCCCACGCTCTCCTTCGTGCACCCACCTCCCATTCTCCCCGCCCCTTCTTTCTCCCCTCCCGCACCTCCTTTCTCCCCTCCCGCACCTCCTTTCTCCCCTCTTCCCCCCCCCCTCCCCCCTGTACAGCGGCCCTTCAGTCTCGGTCAGGGGTCCGAACCGACACATGGGCTCTCCCCATAAATGCGGCAATGACCCGCTGTCCTACTCCACCGATGCCGTGGTCTCCCGGCGGCCTACCCGCTTCGTGCCGGACCATGGGCTCCTGGTCGCGGTCCTGCAACACCCGCCGGAGTATAGGAACGGCTCGCTCGTCCTGCATCTGGCCCAGGCAGTAGGCCACCTCATGCTTCAGCAGCGCCGACTCATCCACGAACCCCTCCGCGATGCATTCTATGGCGAGCGGGCCACCCAGGCCGCGGAGAGTGAACAGGGCACGGAACCGCTCCTTCAGCGGCTTCGATGGGTCCACTAGGACCCTCCCGATTGCCCGCACTGCCTCGGCGTCCGCCATCTTCCTCGGCCAGTGCCACGTGACTCCCAGCATTCCCCCGTGCAGAGAGAGGTTGCAATGACAGTCTGGTCTTCCCTCCTCCAGTATTACTCCCGTACTTCTCCCTTTTCCCTCCCCTCCTCCACTATTACTTCTCATCTCCACTATTGCCCCCTGTCCCTCCCCATCTCCACTATTGCCCCCTGTCCCTCCCCATCTCCACTATTGCCCCCTGTCCCTCCCCTCCCTTCCTTCAGTGTTCCTCTTTGTTTCTCCCCTCCTCCAGTGTTACCCCCTTCTGTTCTTTCCCATCTCCAGTGTTACTGTCCCTTCCTCTGCAGCCCCTCCCCCCTCTTCCGCGTCCCCTTCCCCATCCTTCTCCGCGCCCAACTTCCCCCTCCTATGCACCCCTTCCCCTCGCTCTCCTCTCCGCACACCCACCCCCCAAGGCCCTCCTCCTCTGCGCCCCCACCCTCCAAGGCCCTCCTCCTCTGCGCCCCCTTCCCCTCGCTCTCCTTCGCACCCACACCCCCAAAGGCTCTCCTCCTCTGCGCCCCCTTTCCCCACCTCTCATTCTTCGTGCCCCATCTCATTCTCCCCTTCCTTCCGCCCGTCTTTCCTCCCCTCCCTCCTTCCTCCCCTCCCTCCTTCCTCCCCTCCATCCTCATCCCTCCCTCCCTCCTCTGTCCCTACCCTCCTCCAGTGTTATCCACCTCTGTCCCTACCCTCCTTTAGGGTTTCCCCCTTCCAGGGCCAGATTTAGGCCAACTGATGCTCTAAGAAACAGCTCAACAATGGTTCCCCCTCAATCCTTCCATTGTCTGATAATGTGCTGAATGTGAAATAATTGATTAAAAATTCAGTTTTCTTCCAAGCCAGACCCTACAACTATATTAAATATAACCTGTATATGTTTTTTTTTCCATTTATTGTGGGGACCTAAGCACTTATTTATTTTTCTTAATAGTTAATTGAGGCCTTCCTCAGTCTGTGTCCCTCCCCTTCTCTTCTCAAAATTATCCCCTCTGCCCCTCCCCTCCTTCAGTTATTTCTTCTGTTCCTTTCCCTCCTGATCTGCCCAGGTCCTCTCTCACACACACTCTTCTTTCCCCTCCCCTATCTGCTTCAATCTGTCACAGACACAAAATCCAACCTCCTGGGTCCCTTACCCTCTGATGCTCTCATCTGCCCACCATCCCTTCATCTGACTCCAACCATCAACTTCCTTTCCTGTTGTATTCCATTATCTGAAGTACTTGTTGTCTCAACTTTTATCACTTATAGCTCCACCCCTCTTATCATAACTGAATGACACCTTTTGTCTGTTGGTCTGGACTTCTCCCCCTCCATTTTCTCCCTTTCTCTGCCAGATGTATCCTCCTTTTTGCTTATACCTGGAAGCAGGGCTCAGGCCTGAAACATTGGTAATACACCTTTAGCTCCTATGGACACTTCAAGACCAGCTCAGTTTCTCCAGCATTTATTGTGTTTTTCTATAATCCCAGTATCTGCAGACTTCTGTGTTTCACTCCTTTTTCCACCTTTCCCTCATACACCTGTCTCAATTTGCCCATCAACTGCTGCCTTACCTCTATTTTATTGGGTACCTCACCTTTATACTCTATACTGATTTGAGGGCTCAACTCAAAGTATCGACCATGCCAATGCCTCCATAGTTGATGCTTGACCTGCTGAATTCATCTAGTGCCTCAATTTGTTTTGTTTTGCATTGAACAGATTAAGCTGTTGTAATAGAGGAAAAGCTTCAGGAGAATGTAAAAAACAATGGATACAGAACTAAATTAACTGGTGTTCGCTTGCTGAGCCAGATGGCAGCCTCCAATGCTGTGGGAAAATGTGAAATGATTTTACAAAGAAAATGAATGCCAGGATTTTAATATGCATAAATTGCAATTTTATATAGCTATTATTATCCATTGTGAGAGATTTGATTTTCCTAAATCAGGTGTTTTTTTTCTTCTTCGATGTAAAAGTTACACTCAGGTGTGGCATAGGCAAACTACTATTTATCTTGATTGTAGAAATTAGAAGGCAGTAGCAATTTAATGTTTTACAACTGCCAGTTATGTCTAGACATGAATCAGAACTCGAATCCAATTCCACTCTCTTCTCACATTTGCATTTATTTCAAACTGAATATTTTAAAATACTGTATTATCAAATTTTATGCAGATATATTTAACCAAACAATTGCAGAATATCATTCATACATAACAAATGCAACAAGCTTTCCATGGAATAATGAGGCAAGTGGAGTTTTATTGTAAAGGCATAACACAATATCAAGACTTCCCTATTCAAAAAATGTGTTGAAAAAAATTTTCAAGTACTAAAAATTATACAACTAAAGGATAACTATGTTTCCTGCAAACCCATAGACTAAATGGACAATACCTCACAAATTTCTTCTGCTTTACTGTCAACTGTTCTATCAGACACTGTTCGGTTAACAAAATTTCTTTCTGCCCAAGAACACTCAGCCATTCACTGTTACACCCATCTTTGTGCTTCTCACAGACATTGTGAAGAAAACAACAGCAGTGATTATCACTGGAATTAGTTCAAGGCTGCAGTCATTCCTTTTGAGAAGACACTGCCAAAGTGCTTTGAACCATCCAAATGGCTTAACCCGTAGTTAAATGCAAGCTGATGCAGTGTCAGTGTTTCAGTTTCTGAATATGGCATTAGCAGCCACTCCTGCAGTGGATATGAAGAGCTGCCAATTAGGAGGTGTTTCACTGGAGTGCCTATAATGTTTTCTGTACAGTCAGGGAACAGTTTTCTTTCAGTTGCCATTCTCCACAAGTCAGAATTCTTCAGGATGGTTGTATCAAGAGAATTACCAGAAAATTCAGTGCTGATATCCCAGAATTTTCTAGTGTCGTCCACTATACCTTGTAGCACAACTGAATGAGGAGGGGTGATGATGGGTATGTGGCAGCTGTTAATTGCACCAACACATTGGGGAAATTCCACTTGCTACTAAATGTTTGAGCCATGCTTTCAAATTCTTCATGAGAAGGCAGACTCAGATATGAAGATTTAAGAGACACAATGCCATGGCATACCTTCCTCTCTCATTTACACACAGGTGAACGGCCTATTCCAAACAATTGTTCTGTGTTCCACATTAGTAGTGAGTCACTAAAATACCACTGTAACTCTCTTTTCCGGGGTAGTGCTGGACGCAAGTGAGTGTTGAACGTGTGTTACGCACATGAAACAATGTTCCTTGAGACATTCAAAAATTCTCTAGCCAATCATTTGGCTGAAATTTCTTCAAAGCAACATGTTCCCACCAATCTGAGCTTCTGGGCTCACACCAGATCCTTGTTGGATAGTTAGAGCTACTACCTCCATGTGCCATCACCATCTTCAAACAAAGAGGAAAATCTTTATGTATCCTACTTAAACATTCAGAAATACTACAGGATTTAATAACATGCTTTTTTCAAGAGATAATACAAAGGGACTTGGTATTGGTTTCTTTCTGCCTTGAGATGTGGTATCATAGCATGCAAAAGGAAATCTTGGCAATAATTGGATTCAAAGGAAGGGATGTTGAACACTTCATTTCATGCACCCAGTACCATGACTTCTGTGACACAAATTGTGCAGCAACTATTTCCAGGAATTCTCCATGTTTCCTGACAATACTTTCCAGAGAAATAAAAATATCTGAATTACATCCAGTTTAGAAAGAACAGCTCCACTGAACCAAGACCTATTTAATGATAAAATCAGTATACACAGAATTAATTTAACCTATAATTCTAAATGGGAGTAGCAAGTTAATCTGCACCACAGTTTTAAAATAAAACTAAATGTTGCAGCCTCAGTACACAAATGAAAGCATGCTCGAAAATGTAAGCAACAAAAGGATAGCGCACAGGAAACTGCATACGCTGGAGTCTGGAGCAACAATCTGCTGGAGGAACTCAGTGGGGGCAAAAGAACTGCTGGTGTTTTGGGTCAGAACCCTTTATGAAGACTGAGCAAGCCGAGAAGAGATAGCTAACACAATGTGGTTAGGGTGGGAAGATTGGTCAGGGGACAGGGATACCATTTTGTCATGACAATCACAGACATGAAGTTTTAAAACACATATGGTTATTTAGCCCATTGGAACACTGATATCATAAGACAATAAAAACTGTTGTTAGTACACAAAACACTGAATCTGAATCAAAACAAAATAGAGATTAGGTCAATACACCTATTTTTTGAAATATTTTTCTTTTTTATCCAAAAGTACCACAGCTTCTATTTTCTTCAGTTTCCAGTCAGGGATTCTTACTAGAATGTCTTATTAACAAAGGATTCCTTACTAAGAATCTCCAAGAGGGTCCTTACCTGAAATATTAACTGCATTTTTCTCCATGGATGCTGCCAGAACTGCTGAGTCCCTTTAGCTTCTCATGGTTTGCACAAGGTTTCTGATAGTTCCCCACAGAATTACAGCCCAACTTGTCAATGCCAACCAAGCTAATCACATTTGCCTGTATTTTGCCCATATTCATCCAAACCTTTCCTATCCACCTGCATCTTCTACTTCCTTTGGAATTCAATTCCATATACCCACAGCCTCCATGAGACAAACGTGCCCCTCTGGTCTTTTCTGTAACTTTCCCCACTCATTTTAAATCTTTTTTTAAAAAATCTAATCAGATTACAACTATCAATCCTAGTCCGAGTGAAGGAATATTTTGGAACGTAGACATGCATTTGTTTTTTTTTTGGCAGGCAGTGGGGGAGATTTGGACTGATCTTTAGAGAGCGAAGCAAAGAATGAGCTTTGCCAACAGGGTTACCATCCATTCTGACCCTGTGGATGTGAGTGGGTGACAATGAAATTGGGATGATGTCCCGTAGTGCCCTAATCCTGCAGGAACAACACGCATCTCAAGGGATGTGGGCACGGATCTTGGGGGTGTCGGATCATTGGAGGGCGGAGGAATAGAAAGGATCCTGGGGTGACAGAGCATTAGATGTGGAAGGGGAGAGCAGCTTAGATTTCAGGGGTGATGGGAGGGGTGGGGGTCAGGAAACAGCATAGATACTGCTGGTAGGGGGGCTGGGAGAATAGATCCTATGGGTGATGGATTGGCGGCGGGGGAGAAAGCACAGATTAGGCAGGTAATGCCACAATTCCTGGGTGGGGGCGGGGCACAGAACCCGAAGAGAATGTATCCTGGGGAAAGGCTTGGATCCCTGGGGAAGATGTGTTCTTCTGGGAGATTGTAAGGCTCGGATCCAGGGGTTGGACCCCCAGGGGAATGTAACCCGGCGGGAAGGCTCGGATTCCGGGGTTTGGACTCCAGGGAAATGTATCCCAGGGGGAAGGCTCAGATCCCGGGGTTTGGACTCCAGGAGAATGTATCCCGGGGAAGGCTCGATCCCGGGGTTTGGACCCCCCAGGGGAATGTATCCCGGGGGGGGGGGGAGGCTCGGATCCCGGGGTTTGTACCTGAGGGGATTGTATCCCGGGGGGGGGCAGGCTCGGATCCCGGGGTTTGAACCCCAGGGGAATGTATCCGGGGGGGGGGCTCGGACCCGGGTAAAGCCTTGGATCCTTAGGGGTTGAGTTGAACCTTGGGGGAAAGGATCCCGGGCTCGGATCGGCGTTCGGACCCTCACCAGCCCCGGACCCTCGCCATCGGCGCGGCGTTTCATCAGTAACAGGAACCCTCCTGTTCAGAGCCACGACGGAGAGCACCATTCTCTCCACCATCTTCCAGGCCGCTGTCTGAACCCGGAAGTGCCCGCGACCACCCCACCGGGACCCGAGCCCGTGCAAACGACCGTCTCCATGAGCGATGCCTGGCCTCTCGCCCATCGGGTTGGGGCTTTGGGCGTTCGGTGCGAAGGCCTGTCCCGGCCGGGTGGTGGATGGAACCCGCTAACACACTGACTCCCAGCCTTCGATCGCCGCCGCCTCACGACGATGCCATGGTGACGACGCGCTTCCGTCGTCAATTTGAATCTCTGTGACGTCACAAAGGTAACGGTCGGGCGGCTGGAATCTGCGCCGGAAGGAGGTGCCGCCATGTTGTGCTGAGGCGGCCGGAGCTCGTCTGGGTATCACCAGGTCCGTGTTGGAATCAGCCGAGGAAATGGGGGACCGGGTCCCGGTTGAAGGACGGGCGCGGGGTCCGGCGACATGGTCGTGGGGGGGGGGGGGAGGGGAGGGGAGGGGCCGGTCGCGGGGAGTTCGGCGGGTACGCGGGCGATAGGCCTGGGGGGGGGGGGGGGGGGGGGGGGGGTGGAAGGGCCGGGGCGCGTTTACCTGGGGGGGGGGGGGGTGGTTGGAGGGGCCGGGCTGGGTGTTTGTGAAGCTGGAGACTTTCCTATCCAGACTATCTGAGTTTGGTCCCCAGTGCCAGAGTTCTGCTGGGGTACAGAGTCCTGCTTGTATTCAGTCTGGTAGGTTATGGTGTCAGGGGAATATTAATTCCAATGTTGTATGGTACTAATGGGTATCTGATGCCAAGGGGGTGGTGTGTGTCTGTGATGGGTATCTGGTGCTAGGGAAGGCGTAGTTAGCAGGGAGTTACTCAGTATCAATTCCTGCTACTGGGAGTGGCTGTTAAAATGGAAAAGTGGTGTCTCATGGCTGTGTTTGGTGCAAGGGTGTATCTGGTTCTGGTGGTTACTCTGTGAGAGGAGTGTAAAGGCCAAGAGGTTGCCGGATCCTTGCAGGTAACTGGTGGCAGGGGAGTACCAAGTCCTGACAGGTACCTATTGTTATGATGTTCCTAGTTGGTACTTGTTCCAATGCATTTCTTGGTCTCAGCAGGTAACTGGAGCTAGGTAGGCTTACTCTGAATTCCTGGGCATTTGTCCTTCCCTTAGAGGACAACGCCTCCATTCTAGTCCAGTTTATAGTTTTAGATCTGTCTTTCAGCTGTAGGAATTTGCTTTCAATGACCGTGTAACCTCTCCAAACAAAAATGTATTGTTCAGTCTTTCTGCATTGTCACTACTTGTCAACAGGCTGCAGGTTATCATTGAACCCACACAATATTTAATGTGCTGGCATGTCTGTTCACAATCACACCAATGCCACTTTAGGCATATTAATGACCCACCAATGGTATTTGGGGTATGAGATCTGTTCATTTCATGTTTTTTTGTTTTGAGTGTGAATCATTGGTCAGGCTTGTTCATAAAATTTAAAAAAATTTAGACTGGTGCTATAAATGGGGAGCTAAAGCAGAATTGCTGGAATCACTCAGTAAGCTGGAGAAATAGAATGAATTAACTTTCTGTATCAAACACGCTCTGACAGGTGACCTGAAACATTCACAATTGTTTGTTTCCACGGGGCTGATTTTCTGCTCCCCTTTCATTGTATCTCCTAAGTGTCACAACATTTTGATTCCTTTTTATTTGCGTGCGGTGTAATTTAAAAAAATAATTCCTCTGATCCAGCCATTCTCAATGGAAGCCACAGCACACTGAAAGAAGACTGAAATCATAAATGTTTTTTATGTAGTCAGTAGGAGAGAAGTTCAGAAGAAGCCAACTAGACTGCTTCACAGGGAAGGGGGCCCATAAACTTTGAGCAGAGTTCTAAGGGGGCTGTAGTCAATAAAAGGTTGGGAATGGCTGGTCTAATTTGATAAAGGCAGATCATGTAGTATCTGAAAAGAGCAGAATGCTAAAGTTTAGGATTTAGATCACAACATGAAGCACATCTCCATGTAACACACTAGATTTCTGTATAAACCAATGTAAATAGAAAATTATACTTGTGGGAAATAATTGGTGACAGAACTATTGACAACAATTATTCTTGAATTGAGCTGTGAAATTGATGAGGGTAATTTGCCCCCAAAACACTCCCACAGGTTTTTGTTTTGCAAACCGTTTATCTTTTCTATGCTTTGGTTTGGATTCTTCACCTATTATCATAATGTGTGTGCAGTATGTAAGGTAAAACATCATGAGATGGGAATGTGTAAGGAGTTATCCTGTGCAGGGCTGTAACAAGATGTGAATGCATCCTTGTACTTACAAGATAAGAGAGACATTGATGGATTGAGAGGCAGGAAGCTAGCAGGGAAAGGATAGCAACAGTTTTAGTCATTGGACAAGTAATGATATGATGATGTTCTAAGCACGTATCCAAGGGTATAAAAAAATCACCATTTTGCTGATAACGGCAGAATGCATTCTCCGACTAACATTGTTAGTTGCAAGTGTTACAATCCGGTAATAAAGAACAAAGAACCCTGATTTCGACTCAGTCTGGTGTTTGTCTCACTCATTCATGAACAAAGCAGACCTAACAAGTACAATGATAATGGACTTTATTACTGGCAATCTCTTGGCTAGACATGGAGAAAAGTGAAGGGTGTTGGTGCTTTGGGAATCATGGGCCACATCTTTGTCATGTATTTCATATTGTATAACTTTCTGAATAAATAATCCAATTTGTATTTTAATACAATAAAGACCCTGGTATCCAACATGTACATGGATTTCCAGTTGCTTGAGACTGCATGTTCGTTCTATGAATGGAGAACTAACAGAGAGGCAGTATCTGGGTTTTTTTTGCCTGATGCTTGAATTCTAGCTAACAGTCATCCCACTGGAGCTAAAACCACTTTTTTGATTGCAATATTGTTTGAGCAAATTCATGTTTCTCATCTCCAAAAGCAGACCATGCCTCCTAGTTCTTTTATTCTAGGTAAGATGAAATGGATCTCTGTAAGCGCTCATCATAAACTGTGGTAGCCTGTTACCTGTGCTGTTTACTGTTCTAAGATCTGCGGTTCTGTCATTTCACCTTATTGGGAGTATACAGGCCTGATTTGCATACAATTTTTTTTAAAAATAAAGATGGTACACACAATTCCTCAACAAAATCTGTTATGTCAGTTCAGTACCTGATTTTGTTCTAATTCTGTTCAACTATCTTTAAGAATATCAGTACTCTGTACTCATTGTACTTGTTAACCAAAGTTGCTGAAGGAAAGGCCATCTAATTCAGTATCTACTTCTGCTTATTAAATTATGGTGGAATTGGTTAACATAGCAATCAATATCTAATGGTTACCTTGTAATGTGAAGGAATGCGCCATAATCCCCAATTCCTGTCGTTCAATGTGATGTGCATCACTTGCTGTAATTGCCACATTTGTTGTTTTGCAAAATAGTTACTAATCAGTTGGTTTGAATGTTAACCTGCAGGCATACCTTATCTCACTGATCCTGCTTGTTCAGACAGTTGTTGTTCCCAAGGTGTGATTAGTTTTTTAGAATTAAGGTAGTTTTGTCTACCGTTCACCAGAACAACTTCTGGTTCTCCCAATTACGTGCATTCTCTTTTACAGAATTGTTGCATTGTTGTTGATGGAACCATGAATACTGCCATATGTATTATCCAAATATTTTGTCTACATGAGAATTGGAAGTTATTTTCATTTCCTTTCTCGGACCACTGCTAATTGAATAAGGTTATTTCATAAGGAAAAAGAACCTAGCTATAAATTTGAATTGGCAAAGAACATGTGTTTGGAGCAATGTTTTCAGTCATGTTTCATTTACTTAATCTTTTAAGAACTTTTTAAGGGAAGATGAAGCAGAATATTGAGACTTAATAGAGAATGGCAAGTTAATTTAGTGGTTATTGCCACACTGTTGAAGTGATCTTGATTGGAATATGGCGCATTCTTTAAGGAGTTTGTATGTTCTCTTTGTATCTGTGTGGATTTCTTCTCATCCTCCAAAAATGTGTGGGATTTGTAGGTCAATTAGTATATTTAGGCGGCATGGGCTCGTGGGCCAGAAGGTCCGTATGTCTAAATTTATATTTAAAAGAACATGGCATAATGCTATCTGAAGACCATTCAAAACATACGAGAGCTGCAACCATATGCAAATGATGGTTGGAGAGCAGTCATTATTTAGACTGAGTCTTTAAACAGAGGGGTTTAAAATGTCTAAGTGTACAAGTTTGAAGACCCTAAAGTGTATAAGAAGGACTTTTTTTTAATCCAGAGTCATTAATTTACAAAAATTCATGAAAAATAATTTCTACAATACTGGTCAGACAGGATGGAGATGCACTGGTGCACTTTGTGGGAAAGGATAGCATTGTTGGAGAACAGTGGATTTAAATGGGCCTTGGCCATAATTTATAAGGCTACGGATATAGCCATCGGAATGGGTATTTACCTCCTGCAAACCTGTTACATTTCCATAATTCCTTTGTGGCAACTTTCGATTTGGGATTTCCAAATGTTTGAGGTTGTGAATTCTTGTAGAATTTTTGATGCTTTTTTTTATCTGATCAAATTTGGCAGTTAGTTCAAGCACTGATGTCCCCCAAGATGGTTATGAAGTGAATTTATCTGCTTATAATTTGCCCTCCCTCAAATTATTGCCTGTGTATGTGTAATAAATGTCTCTCACATTTGCCCATCAACTTCCCTTTGATTCTTTTGGATACTAGTCTAACTAAAGTATAACTTGTCTGAGATGTGGGAGGAAAATGCAATACCCAGAGGAAGTCTGCATGGTTATTGATTTAAAAACTTAATGTAGATAATCCCAAGATCAGGTTCACATTTGGGTCTCTGTAACAGTAAAACAGTGCAGCTGTACCACCCAAAACATGTAGACAAATGTTTATATTTGTTTTAGAAATAACTTTCCTTTCCTGATTTCAGATCTGCCATCTTGATAAAACTTACCGTCATTTATCTCCATTAACTATGGATCAAGACTATGAAAGGCGCCTTTTAAGACAGATTAATGTTCAGAATGAAAACATGGTACCTTGTGTAAGTATCATCTTTTAATTTGGATTTCATCTATTTCACATTCGTTTTGATTATTTTTTTGTGTGATCTCCCACATTGGGTGGCTTAAAAATGCTATCTAGTTGAAAATCAGACAAACTATGATTATCCCGTCTTTTGTTATAAATCTTCAATTATTCTTTTAAACAAAATTATTGAATTAGAGTGATTTATGATATCCTAAGCTCATCAATCTGTTTAATTTGGCAAATTACCTTCCTTAAATGTATGCTCACAATCAAAGGGGGGGGGGGGAAAGAGGCGGCAGCAGTCAGGGCGATGATGATCGGGAGGGGTGGTGATGGTTGTCATAGGTCACAAAAGAACTGTGGATGTTTATAGGTTACAACAGTATATGGAAAGGGTGCAGAGTTGGGCAGAGAAGTGACAGATGGAGTTCTATCTGGAAGAGTGAATTGATACGCTTGGGAAGATCCAACTTGAAGGCAAAATACAAGGTTAATGGCAGAATTTAAAATGTGGAGCAACAGAGGGATCTTGAGGTTCAAGTTCATAGTTTTCTCAAAGTTGCTGGGCAAATTGATAGGGTAGTTGAGAAGCCCCATGCTAGCCTTCATTAGTTACAGGAATGAGTTCAAGAGCTGTGAGGTAATATTACAACTCTTTAATACTCTGGTTAATTCATATTTTGAGAATTGTGTTCTGTTCCGGTTGCAACATTACAGGAAGGATGTGGAAGCTTTGAGGGTGCAGAGGTGATTTACTAGGATGCTGTCTGAATTGGAGAACATGTCATGAAAAGCAAGCTAGGGATTTTGTCTTTGGTGGGTCAGGGGATGGAGGCCACTCGAGAGGTCTAAAAGATTGAGAGGCATGGATGAAGTGGACAGCCAGCACCTTGGTGATATCATAAATGGGCTTTTTATAGGGTGGTGGTAGAGGCTGAGACAGTAGGGAAAATTATCAGGTACATGGATCTAAGAAAAATGGAATGTTATGGACTGTGTTGGAGGGAAGGGATAGAGTCATGAAGTAGGTTTAGGTCAGCATAATTTTGAAGGCTAAAGAGGAATAGGTGCCACAAGACTCTCACCACCAGTTTCAGGAACAGCTGCTACCCTAACATCAGACTCCACAACAAACGTAATGAGGGACTCATTAAAGGACTCTTAATTGTGCATTTTATTGATTTTTTAAAAAATTCTCTCTGTATTGCAGTTGGCTTGTTTACATTCGCTATCTGTTTAGTTCTTGTTTGCAAGTGTAAGTTGTGCACAGATTTTTTTTTGTTTTGCACTACCCATAAGTGGTAATTCTGCCACACCTGCAGGAAAAAGAATCTCGATTGTAAGTGATGTCATGTATGTGCTCTGTGACAACAAAGTTGAAATGTGTTTTATAATGTTTTGCATCTCTGAAGGTGGGGAATTCAAGTGGATGGAACCTGAGTAACAGGGCAGTATTTCAAGGAATGGAAGAGAATTATCTCCCTCAATCAATGTTATGGCAGCAATTACCATTTTCACTAGGTACCTTTGAAGGTTAGGTACCTTTGAAAGCAATAAGAACTTGCCTGAATAAAGCATTAGATTAGCCAAGTACCCAGCACTATTGGACACTACCGATAATTAGTAAATTTGCCTAACTACCCAATGAAACATGCATTCTGTATATGGGACCAATTCCAGATATTGGGATTCTTTGTGCATCAAACCTTGTGTGACATAGCTGTGTCAAGCTGCTTGGTTTAGTTTGTTAAACTAGAGCATTATCTGTCAATGGCATTGAAGGACTGTGGCATCAAATTCCTTGGGCACTGTCAAATGATAAGCATGCATTTGAAGTGCGAAAATTTAATGACTGATGAGTTTGCCATGTACAATGTACTGAAATTCTTGCTGCAGCCAAGCAACTATAATAGTATACATTATATGTTACCACAATATGGCAAAACACAGATAATAAATATGAAAGGATAGATAGGTAAAGATTCACAGTTATAGTTAGTGCAAGGAGAAAAAGTAGTGTTTCAATAGAGCAAATAGACCTTTTGATGAAGGTCTCAGGCCTGAAATGTCATTTATAGCTTTATCTCCAGTGGATGCTGAGACACCAGCTGAGTTCCTGCAGCATTTGTGTTTTAACTGATGAAGCAGAGTGGACCCGTTAACATTGCCGTAGCTGTTAATAGCAGCATTCAAATAATTTGTAAAGAATGAATCGGAAAAAGCTGTTGTCATTGAAACATGATTGAAGCGATTACATAAAAAGTTGCTGTAAGCTACCTTTCTGCAGTAATCTACAACACAAGGAGTGATGTAATTAGATTTTATGTAATCCACTCTGATTTAAAGTATATGGGATATTTTCATTTAATAAATATTTTCTATGTTGCCAATGAGCATGCACCAAAAATAGAACAAATTGCTTTAAATGATGAAAATTTGGAAAGAGTCGAAGTTCAAAGCCACAGGATGCATTAATAATAAAATGCTGACCTGAGGGTTAGGTTCTTTAGTATCCGAGGACTGGAATACAAGGAAGCAAAATGTAGTATGGTCATAGTTAGAGAACTCAACACACTTGTGTCATTGTTTAGACAGCTTGTATTCATCTAGAGTATCGTGGATTTATAAGCAAAATTTGTATGATCTTTTGTACATTTAAATGCTCCAAAACTGACAGGGTAGAAAGAAAGAATAAACTTTTTTTGGCATCTAGGATTAGAAGAAATAGTCTTGCTTTCAAGAGAAAAGACAGGATACACTTCAAAACTTGTGCAAGAAAAAACAAAGCACTGGAAGAGCTCAGAAGGTCAGTCAGCATCTGTGGAGGGAAAGGCATGGTCCATGTTTTGGATCATGATCCTGCATTAGGACTTTCACGCTTATTATCTTTTTTAAATAGTGGAATATTGGAAATTTGGTTAGGAGAAAAAGGGAGTTGTACAAGATAAAGACCAGGAAGCTGAGAAGTTGAAGGAGGACTACAAGGAGTGTAGAAGGAATCTTAAGAAAGAAATTAGAAAGGCCAAAAAAAGGCATGAAGAGGCTTTGGCTGACAGAGTAAAAATAAATCCAAAGGGTTTCTATAAGTACATTAAAAGTAAAAGATTAGTGAGAGATAAAATTGGACCCCTTGTAGATAGCGAGGGTAGGCTGAGTGAGAAGTCTGAGGAAATGGGGGAAATTTTGAATGATTTCTTTGCCTCGGTATTCACTAGGGAAAAAAATGTTGAACCAGTTGAAGTAAAGAAAAATAGTGGGGAGGTCATGAAGCATATAAGGATAACCGAGGAGGTAGTGATGGCTGTGTTAAAAAAGATAAAGGTGGATAAATCTCCCGGACCGGACAAAATATTCCCTAGGACACTCAGGGAGGCTAGTGGACAGTTAGTGGGGCCATTAACAGAGATATTTAGGATGTCACTGGCCACGGGGGTGGTGCCAAAGGATTGGAGGGTGGCGCATGTGGTTCCTCTGTTTAAGAAAGGGTCCAAATGCAAACCTGGGAATTATAGGCCTGTAAGTCTGACGTCTGTGGTGGGCAAGTTGATGGAAAGTGTTCTGAGGGGTGCTATTTACAAATTTTTGGAGGTACAGGGATTGATAGGGAGTAATCAGCATGGTTTTGTCAGGGGTAGATCATGCTTGACAAACCTGATTGAGTTCTTCGAGGGGGTTACAAAAAAGGTTGATGAAGGGAAAGCTGTGGATGTTGTCTATTTGGACTTTAGTAAAGCTTTTGACAAAGTTCCCCACAGGAGGTTAGGAAAAAAGGTGGAGGCATTAGGTATAAATAAAGAGGTAGTGAAATGGATTCAGCAGTGGTTGGATGGGAGGTGTCAGAGAGTAGTGGTAGAAAATTGTTTGTCCAATTGGAGGCCGGTGACTAGTGGAGTTCCTCAGGGTTTGGTCCTGGGTCCACTATTATTTGTTATATATATTAATGATCTAGATGTAGGGGTGGAGAATTGGATAAGCAAGTTTGCGGATGACACAAAGATTGGTGGTGTTGTGGACAGTGAGGTAGATTACTGTAGATTAAAAGGTGATTTAGGAAGACTGGAGGTGTGGGCTGAGAAATGGCTGATGGAATTTAATACAGATAAATGTGAGGTGCTACATTTTGGAAAGGGAAATTTAAATAGGTCATATACATTGAATGGTAGACAATTGAGCAACAAAGGGATTTAGGAGTTATGGTAAATAGTACCCTCAAGGCTGATACTCAGGTAGATGGTGTGGTGAAGAAGGCATTTGGAATGTTAGCCTTCATAAATCGGAGTATTGAATTCAAGAGTAGGGAGATTATGATGAAATTGTACAAGGCATTGGTGAGGCCAAATTTGGAGTACTGTGTACAGTTTTGGTCACCAAATTATAGGAAAGATATAAACAAAATAGAAAGAGTGCAGAGAAGGTTCATGAGAATGTTGACAGGATTTCAGGGTCTGAGTAACAGGGAAAGGTTGTGCAGACTGGAGCTTTTTTCTCTGGAGCGTAGAAGATTGAGGGGGGGGCTTGATAGAGGTGTTTAAGATTTTAAAAGGGACAGACAGAGTAAATGTGGATAGGCTTTTTCAATTAAGAAAGGGGGAGATTCAAACTAGAGGACATGGTTTAAGATTGAAGGGGGAAAATTATAAGGGGAACATGAGGGGAAATTTGTTTACGCAGAGGGTGGTGGGGATGTGGAATGAGCTTCCGGCAGACGTGGTCGAGGCGGGATCATTGGTTACATTTAAGGAAAGAATGGATCGTTACATGGATAGGAGGGGACTAGAGGGGTATGGACCAGGTGCTGGTCAGTGGGACTAGGAGGGTGGGGATTTGCTACGGCATGGACTAGTAGGGCCGAACTGGCCTGTTCTGTGCTGTAAGTGGTTATATGGTTATATTTCTAAATCTGTTCCTATCGATTAAAGGAAAATGTATACAGGCTAAAAGGGTCTCGTTCTCATTTGCAACATGCCTCGAAAATTAACCTGTTTTTTCTTAACAGAAGGGTTAGGCTATTGTGTGTTTCCATGAATTTTTAAATTGCATTTATTTTTATAGTTTTAGAAAACAAGTTGAAAATTAAGAAACTTGGAAATCTGAATTGTAGTCTTTTATTAATTGCCAATTTAATTTGAACTTAATATAATTCTCTTTGGATCTTGTGTAGCTATCAGACGTTAGGAGAACGTTAACACCTTCCAATTCACCAGTGTCATCACCAAGTAAAAGTGGCGACCGATTTATTCCATCAAGAGCATCAGCAAACTGGAGTATAAACTTCCACAGAATAAATGTATGTTGTTTTCAAAATCATTTGTTTTACTTTTTTAAATTTGGTGATACAAGCCTTTCCAGAACACGCCACCCAGATAATTTTGGGTAAAACTTGTGTGTATTAAGAACCAAATGATCTTAATTTTTTTGTATATTTTATTTACGATTTTCCAAACTTAAACTCAGTTATCAACATTATCATTGTCAATGTTAACATAATCTGTGTTGACTACAATTTATAATTATCAATTCTATGCAAAGTGTTTTGCAAAGTTCAAGCTCTTTCCGTTTTCCCCCCCCACCCCCCATAGGATTTAATACTTAAGAAATTATCTTAGATTTTGATTTTTTTTTAAATAAAATCTTCATTGGATGTGGACTATTTTGTTTAAGTTGAAAGTCACTTGTTACATAAGAGTTTGGTCATAGCAAATCTTTTTAGTTCATTTTTACCTCCCAATGAGTATTGAGTGACTTTGAGTTGTACATCATAGGGCCAATTGTTTAAACTATTGAGTAGTGTGTACCAAAAATGCCCACACTAATCTACATATATTGGATATCACCATTTATGAATAGATTGGAGGGCCATTTCTCAGAGGATTTATTTAAATTTAGACATATGGCACTGTTATAGGCCATTCCGGCACTTGAACCAATGCTGCCCGAATACACTAAATTAATCTACAGCTCCCAAATGTTTTGTAGGATGGGAGGAAACTGGTGTACCCAGAGGAAACCCAAATAGACGTGGGGAGAACATTAAAACTCCTTAGACAGTGCCAGATTCGAATCCTGGTCCCTGGCGCTGTAATAATATTGCAAGCACTATGACAGCCCTGCTGCCCCAATGTTGTTTAAAGATCTGTGTAAAGCTGAGCAATGAACACATGTATTTGAAAATGTATTCTGATTTTTGTCTGTTTCAGGAAAATGAAAAGTCACCCAGCCAAAACAGAAAAGCAAAAGATGTAACCTCTGACACTGGAAAAGGTTTAATATATACATTTTTAGTTATTTTAATTTTTTTCTCATTCTTGAAATTCAATGTACTTTTATAGAATATGCATATTTAGGGCCTTTTCAGATTATATGCAGATATTTTTAAAAAGCCTAATAACGGTAAAACATTGCAGGGGAATTCATTTGTTTTGCCAAGAGGGGAAATTAAGACAAAATAATCAAATTGAATATTTGTATAAAATCTGCCAATTCTGCATTGAGTTGTGTGAATTTGTCTCTGCAAGCTGAGGAAATTTCATACATGCACTCAAGCAGACATGTTCACCCTAAACCTTGCAGCTGATGGTAACCATGGTTCAAATCATGATTTTCTAGCAGGAAAGGGCAAACTGCCTCTTTTCCAGTGGTTATACTAATACATTTAATCTGCATCAGATTGGATCTTTTGTAAATTTGATGACTCCTTTGTTTCATTGAGAAAGTATGGCCAGGAGAGAGAAAGATAAAACTTGGGTAGCTTTGAATTTTTCACAATATTTAAAGGTCTTGTTTACTTTTTCATAGTTTTTGAATAGGTCAGACACATTCACTGACATTTCTTTTGTCTTGACTGGTTCAGTAAGTGTACGTGGCCTAACATCTTGTTACTCGTAGACCTTGTTTAGAGTACTACCAGAAAGATATTATTTAATTGGAGACAATTGAGGAAAGGGTCACCAGATCTGACTGGATTGTGCTATTATGTGAAGCCAACCAGGCTGTGAGTACTGAGTTTAGACAAATGAGAGAGAATCTCACTGAAGCACATTAGGTTCTTGAAGGGTTGAAATGAGTAAATGCTAAGAGGATGTTTCCTTGTGGTGGATTACAGAACTAAAGCCATAGTTTCTAAATAAGGGCACATCTATTTAAGACTGAGATGAGCTTGAATCTATCCTGGAGGGTTGTGAGTTTTCCAATACCTTGTCTCGTGGAGCTATGGAGACAAGCCTGTGTGTATATTTAAGTCTGCGACTGAGATTTCAGTGAGTCAAAGGTTGTGAAGAAAGAGTACTTGAACAGTATTGGATTAGTCACAATGGCCTACTTATTGAGGCCTTCTGGTTTGTTACTCGATAAGGGTTCAGCCATTCAGGACAGATCAGAAGTCAAAGGGTATAAATTCAGAAAACCTGATGGGTATGCAAGGTGTGTATGTTCAAGATCAAGTGCAATGGATTTTTGGATACATGGAGAATTGAGGGATTTGGGAGTGATATTGAAACATTATGCAGAAGTAAAGGATCACCTTTGATCGTCCTTGTATGACAGATCAGGTGTGAAGGCACAAATGGTCTATGCTGGTTCTCCTAATGTTCTTGTGTTCGTAAGTTGTGGGCTTTCTGGTAGTAGGTACCAAAATAATATCTGAGCATAAAGCCATGCAAAAGGTAGTGGACACAGCCCAGTAAATCACAGGCAAAACTCTCCCCACCATCAAGAAAATCTACATGGAACGCTGCTGTCAGAGAGCAACAGCAATCAAAGATCCACTCCACCCAACACACACTCTGTTCTTGCTGCTACCATCAGCAAAGAGGTATAAGTGCCACAGGATCTGTACCACCAGGTTCAGGAACTGTTGCTACTCCTCCACCATTATATTCCTAAGCAACAAACTCAATCAGAAACTCGTTTAAGAATTTTACTTTGCCTAAGTACAGTTTTTTTTTTTGCACTACTAATGAAGTAGAAATTCTGCCTGGCCTGCAGGAAAAATAAATCTTGGGGTTATATGTGATGTCATGTACTGTGCGTACTCTGACAATAAATCTGTACTTTGAACAATAGCATGCTACATCAGAAGATGACTCCAGCATTTAGAAGTAATGTTTCAGTTTCTAGTTTCTAAAACCTATTCTATGACAGAAACTGCCAAAGATAGATTGTTTTTCATTGCTCAACATTATGACAGTTTTTCATGTAATCTTTAAATTTGTAAACTTTCTCTGAATGTTTTATTTATAGATGGACTTGCTTATTCTGCATTACTTAGAAATGAGCTTCTTGGAGCAGGGATTGAAAAGGTTCAGGACCCTCAGACTGAGGATAGGAGATTACAGCCATCAACACCTGAAAAGAAAAGTTTATTTAAGGTATAATCTGTCAATACCACAAAACATAACATTCACATGCATACTCTTGAAGGTAATTTCATTGTCCCATTAAAAAGGACTGAAAGTGTTAGGTAAGATTTAAAGACAGATGAGGAATGATTTCATAAACCATTGCCAAAGTGCATAAATACTTGTTTGCTTAGTTTGAAAGCACAAATCTGGTTAGGTCATTACAGACCAAATTTAGCATTAATTAGTGTGCAAGAATAGCTTTTTGTTTGTAATTGAGAAGTTAGAGCAAGCTGCGTCACCGGAAGGATGAGTGTGCACCAAAACTTAACCCCTTACTCTGAAGTTTGAGCAGAATTACTATTGGATAGAGTCTGATCTTGCATTTTGGCATCCAGGCAAAAGAGTGAGTGTTGGCTGCTGTCAGCCACAATATACTGTAGGGCTTGGATTAACATCCTGTCCAAATGTTATCCCTGGATCCATGGGGTCTGTTGTCCTTTGTTTTCTCATTTATGTGCTGACCCTTGAGAAAGGTACATTGAATCTGAATCTATTCTTCCAGCCAGGAAATTCATAATTGTAATTACCTGATCTAAAGTTCTATGAACTGAATGTTTTTTTTAAATAAATAATGATCCAGTCTTGATGAAGGATTCAGACCTGAAACATTTTTTTCTCCCACTGAAGCTGCTGACCCACTGAGTTTCAGCAAATTGATTCTTGCTCGAAATATTCTTTTAACTGACTGTAATCTGATCTCACCAAGAAACCCAGTTAATAATTTTTGAGGTCTCCTTCGGGAATTATTTAGAAAGAACTGAACTGAGTGTTAATGCAGGATTCAAATGCATTATTTTATTGTCTTTAATCAGAATTGTCTTCCAATTGTTTTATTTTCTAGTACTCTCTCACCTCGAAGCATGCAAGTCCTGATGATGGAAATGATATTTCTCCATATTCCTTATCTCCAGTTAGCAATAAAAGGTAACCTAGATTATGCCATTTTGTAATGACTTCTTTGACATTATATAGTGGCTCTGTACTTGTATCGTTTACATTCAAGTTCTCCATTTTGAAAACCTTTTAAATGCAGTTATGGAAAACTGGTTCAAAAAATCCTTGACTTTTTGTTTAGCTTTAACACAATAGAACCTTTTGTTGACTTTTATTTTAAATCTCATTTAGAATTGCTAAATTCACTTCAACAAGTAATAAAAAATTTGTGTAGAACTCAAAATGAATGTGAACCATCCTTGTGCTTTGAATTGCTTTTCTTCAGAGTGTCCCTTGATTGGTTCTTTGATCTGAGATTTGGAAAGAATCAATCCTTTGGATGGCATAAGCAATAAATTCATTGATGATTTATTTTTAAATAAATGCTTGAAATCCACTTAATTCAGTTTAGATTTTGAAACCACTCGGATTTTCATCTTGTAAGTACAGTTCTTAAGATATTGAACAGGAGTGGAACAGTTAGTGCAACGCTGTCAAAGCACTATCGACCCATGTTCAAATTTGGCACTGAGGAGTTTGTACATTTATCTCGTGTCTGTAGATTTCCTCCCACCCTTCAAAACGTACGGGGGTTGTATGTTAATTGGGTGTAATTAGGTGACATGGGCTTGTGGACTGGAAGAACCTTTTGCTGTTCAGTATGTCAAAATTTAAATTTAAAAATTTGTGTGCAATGCCCTAAATTCATTCCTTGTTTGAGTGATGCATCTGTAGCTTAATTCTAATTTTCCAATGCATCAATTCAAAAAAATTAGGTCTTAATTCTGCCATTGTTAACACCATGATGCGACTTTGTGACACATTTACACTGCTCTGCAGGTGGAAGAACAATATAAAATTGATTGTCATCATGCTTTCCAGCCTGGGCAAAGGAGACCTTGCATGTCTCCTTTGAATGTTTCGCCTTCATACCCTAATGCTATGCTTTGCAGTACTGATATCTCTACTCTTGGAAAAAGACTCCCTACTGTCTATGCATCTCTTCATTTTCTATACCTCTACCAGATTACCCCTTCAGCTTCTTATGCTCTACAGAAAATATCCAAATTTGCTTAACCTCTCTTTGTAGCTGATGCAGTCCAATCCAGGCAGTACCCTGGTTGCTCCTGTTCACCCTCTCCAAATCCTCTGCAATCTTCCTGTCCAAATACTCCAAATGAGACCTGATCAACCTTTTAGACAATTGCAGCATGGTTTTAATATATGCCCTTATTGAAGGCAAACATGATTCATGCCTTCTGTGCCACCCTAGCCACTTTCAGGACTTGCACACCAAGATTACTCTATTCATCAAGTGTTCTTTGGGTTCCTACTGTTTTTCTCTTACATTTGACATGGAATGAATCACCTCATATTTGGCTGGATTAAATTCCATCTGACATTTCTCTAATCATGTTTCCAACAGTTCTATATTCTGTATCCTTTGGTAATTTTTCTCATTATCCACTGCTCCATCTTATAAATCAGACCACTGCATTTTCATCCCAATGCATTTGAATATAGGCTCCCTGCATTACAAATAACATGTCTTGCAGAAATAGGTAAAATTGCCCATTTTTAAACTTGTAATTATAATGTTTCCTGATATTGATCAATGACTGGATACTCTATAAATTTCATTAGTTATGAATAGTGTTTGGGTGATTATTCTATTAAATGACAGACAATAGTAAGTGTTATAATTTGTGTTACTCTCGAGGATGGAGGTTTCTGACCTTAATAAAACTTGGATGTTTCAATGTTAATTTTTCAAGTTGCTCGACACCTCTTCCTTAATATTGAGATGCCATAGAATATCAACGTAACCCTGCTGATGTCAAGTTTATTGTCATCTGATTGAACCAATACAACCCAATGAAATGGTGTGCTCGCTCGGGTCCTCTGTGCAAAAACACACAGGCACCCATACAGACAAATAATACATATGCAGGACAAGTATTTCAACTATACAAATAAATATTGTTTCATGAATATGAGGCTCTGATGGTTAGTATGAGCATTTTCTTTGATCTCACCATCATCTGTACCCTCTTCGTGGTGAATGCTGATATGAAGTAGTCACCCATTAACCTTTGGCTCCATACCTAAATGCCCTCCGTGGGTGGACCTTCTTGCACAAATATAGGAATAAAAAACCTTGAGCTTCCCTTTAATCCAACTTGCCAGGGATATTTCACGGCCCCTTTTAGCATTCTTAATTTGTTGATCCTTTATATTTTCAAGTATCCATGATTATTATTATCCAATTGTACAAACCAACTAGTGTTCTCCGATCCTTGGTGCAGAAACGTGCAAACACGCATGCAGACATAAAACACATACAGACAACAATAAATATTCAGTGAGTATATTCATGTATAAAAATATTGTTATAAATTTAGAGTCTCAGAGGTTTTGTATGAGAAATTCTTTGTCATTCAGCAGTCTCACTGCCTGTGAGAAAAGCTGTTTCTCAGCCTGGTGGTTCTGGCTCTGATACTCCTGTATCTCTTTCCCAGCAGGAGTTGCTGAAAGATGTTGCTTTGTCTGATTTCAGCTTCCTAACCTTCTGCTTTTGGCTAAACTTGCAATATATTTTGTCTTCCAAGGTTCTTGAATCTTGCCATTCTTGTCTTTCATCCTTACAGGAACATGTTTATCAACTGACCTTTAAAAGACTCGTGTGTCTGGTCTGGATTTGCCTCTTATAGCAGTGCACAGTTCCTGCCTAAATACTGCTGTAATTAGCCGACCCCTATGTTGCATTTTGACCTAAAGACCAGTCACATCTTTATCCACAGCTATATTAAAACATTTGCCCACCGTTCCCAAAATGCACTCCACTGGAACCTTGATCACCAGACCAGGCTCATTCTACAATATAAACCAGTTTGGCATTTGATGTATTTTGCATTGGGCTTAGGATAGGGAAATATTAGTCCAACTTTACCATGAAATAGATTGTCATCATACAGGTATTCTATTAAAGATCACCCTTCCTGATGGAAATACTCAGTGGTTTTAAAATCTAACTTAAATTAGATGGATTTCTAGGGTTCTATTTTTATTACAAAATTAATGAATTACTAGCTGATATGGTTTAAATGAGCTATAAAAACATTTTCTACATCGATTTTAGTGGGTTTTTTTAATAATTATGAAATAAAAACAAAATAACATTTGCAGCATGGTTAGCTTACTCCTCACAGATGGCACCCACGATCTGGGTTGAATCTGGTGCTGTCTGTGAGGAGTTTGTATGTCCTCCCCATGTCTATGTGGGTTTTCTGAGTCCTCAGTTTCCTCCTACCATCCAAAAGCGTACAGGGATTGTAGATTAATTTGTATGGGCTGGTCGGCTGAAAGGGCATTTTACAATGCAGTATGTCAAAATAAAATTAGCATGCTTTCTTCTTTAAATGGTAGAATTCAACCCTGGTGGCACAGCACATGAATCTTTATAAGATTTAACAACAGCTATTTTCAATTTTTAATTTTTACATTTATTTCTTAAACAGTCAAAAACTGTTGCGGTCACCAAGAAAACCTACTCGAAAAATCTCGAAGATTCCATTTAAAGTTCTCGATGCCCCAGAACTTCAGGATGACTTTTACTTGAATCTTGTAGACTGGTCTTCCCTAAATGTATTAAGTGTTGGACTTGGCACTTGTGTGTATCTTTGGAGTGCCTGTACAAGCCAGGTGAGCCTCCAGCATGCAATACCCTCATGCTTGGGCATTATGTGATTTGAATGCTGGTAATAATCATCAGGTTAGGTGGTATCTGTGGGTAGAGACGTATTTAACATTTCATGTCAATGATATTTTCTCAGAACAAAACAAATGTAAACCCTGTATCATTTGACATCCTTATTAATCAAGAACCAATGAACTTCTGCTTTAAATGGACTCAGTGACTTGGCCTCCACAGCCAGGATAGAGAGAGAGCATGAAGGAAATGACCTTAGTGGGGTTGAGACGTAGATTCTCATTTCCATGTGTTAGAAATAGATGACTCTTTGGCCCATTGAGTCTGTGCCAGCTCTCAAACATTCCCATTCCTCTGCAAGTTATTGTCTTACAGGCCAATCAACCTGATCAAAAGAAACAAATTATTCAATCTACCAAAGCAAAGTAATTGTGAAATACATTGTTTTATAATTAAGTATTGTTTTGAGTATTAAAGTTCAGTGTCATAAAGTAACTGCTTTAGAAAACATTTAATTTTTTCATGTTAAATTTCAGAAAATGTGTATCATACTAAGTTTTTAATGATGTTTGCTCAAATTATAGATTAACTTTGTGCCTTTTTAGGTGACCAGACTGTGTGACCTATCTATAGATGGAGATTCTGTGACATCAGTTGGCTGGTCAGAGAGAGTAAATATCAGTTTTATGGTTTTAAAAATAAAGTATACATTTTATTTGTACTTTATTTAAAATGATCTTCCGTTTAACTACTGTTTTCCTATGAATCATTTGTTAATTTGTGAAAATGTACATCAAAGATGGTTTTTCATTTACTCAATGTACTTTAAGATGCATTGTATTCCTACACAAGTTATATTTTATGAAGGTCCACTCCAGGATCCTGTGCATAGGCAAGGGGGATCACTTGGCCCTGCTCAAAAGGAGCAGGGAGGCTCTTGTGGTATCCTAGCCAACTGTTTTGTTTCAGTCAGCATTGGGACACCTCGCTGATGCAGGCATTCAAACATTAACTGAATAGTGCTTGAGTTTTTTTTTATGGTACAAGAGCTGTGTCGCTTTTGAATATTTGATGCATGCAATTTGGGTAAAATTTTTTAAACTAAAGTATGAATGTGTAATGACAAAATAAATGTAAATTTCATGCAAGAATTTTGATTATTTTAAAATAATCAAGGACGAAATAATATTCAGTCAAAGAAGGCAAATAATGGTTTTGCATTTTCTCGTCATGCTGAAGTTCTTGGAATCTTAATTTTTAATTTACTCTAGGGAAACTTGGTAGCAGTGGGAACGCACAAAGGATATGTTCAAATTTGGGATGCAGCTGCAGGGAAGAAATTATCCACACTTGAAGGTCACTCTGCCAGAGTGGGTAAGTCATTGCATTTACGTTTATGGAACAGAATGGACCTTGACCCTTGTGGATGGTCAGAAACTTTTAAACACTCTCAAATCTGCCACAGCATTTTGGAAAGCAAACCTTATCTAACAAATAGAAAGAAATAAGCTTTTAAGTAATTCATTTCGATTGGTTTCCAGTTTATTTTGCCGTTGGCTAAATATGATCCACTTTTAAAATTGAACTACAAAAAATGTTCATTTCTCACCATTATCTAACTCCTTGTTTTCAATTAAGTTTGACCATTGGAATGTTTTGCCCCATGTCAATCTCCAAGGATAGACAATAGCCCTGCTTCATCCTGCCTGCCATTAGGGTTACCTATTATCTCTTGATTACTTAATGTTAATTTTCTGTTTATACAGGCTGCCCAAGCTCCAGCTTGGCTCATAATCCTACTTTTCACCCAATTTGACTTTCACTGGTCGATGTTTAATACAGTTTTTAGCATACCTTTTGATCTTTCTCCATAACTACTGCTGTTACTGCAGTTGGTTGCTCTGACTGTGTTCCGTGTATTTTAACACCATATTTGACATGTGTGTCTTCAACTGTTTCTGTACCTCTCTTGTATTCCTTTCCCAAACCGTACTTTTAATTCCCCAAGTGCAAGAGGTATTTGCTGTCAAATGTATTTGTTGCTAAAATAGTAATTGGAAATATTGTCAGGTTTGCAAAGATAAGCAATTAAACGTGAATAAGAACAAGTGATATTAACAAATTAGATGAATCATCTGTAATTGTGTGTGAACTAGATTTGATCATTTGAATATTGGAACCTTTGTGACAAGCTCAATTTTTAAAAAAATGATTGAGGTATTTTATAGCACGGTAGAAGCTGATTCTGGCCATTTAAGCTCATGCTGCCCAATTACACCCAAATTAACCTACAACCCCTGTGGGAGGAAACCCATGCAGACATAGGGAGTCCTTATAGACAGCACCGGATAATTCTTTCCAAAATTACCGACTTCCAACTAATGTTTCACTTGAAACAAGAGAAACAAAAAGGAACTCTGTGGTGACCTGAAAGAAAGAGGTTATCATCTGGAGAGCCCTGATAGGGCAATTTCTTTCGCAAGACACTGAAGTGGCTGGTTACAAGGAATCAGTTGTGGGTGTCCAGCGAACAACAAATCTCTCGTTCGCACTAACCGTACCAGGTAGTTAAGGATTCCCCCTCAGGTCATGAAGATGGTAATTTTTCAAATCCTCATCAAAAGTGAAATGTAAACTTAAAGCATTTTTTAAAAATATTTTATTTACAAATTTTAAACCACAATAATAATTGCATTACATTCAATTCAAAGGTTATTTTAAAAAGTTATACATGTGGGTATATAAACTCTAACCTCCCACTTCCTCCCCCTCCTCCCAAACCCCTAGAAAGAAAAAAGAGAAACAGAAAAAGGACCAGAGAATGCCATGGGAATAGAGCATTTATATCATAAAGTCTAATATTGAAGGTTACAAAGAAATGAGGTCTTCAGAGAGTCTATTAAACATACAAACCTAGATTTTGTAAATATGGGCACCAAATTTTCCAAAATACATAATATTTGTTTCGTAAGCTGTAAGTAATCTTCTCAAGTTGTATACAGCTACGAAGATCCATACCTAAATCTGAATCTGACTTCCATGATATTGCCGTACTTTTCCTAGAAAGTGCTAAAGCAATTTGTACAAATTCAATTTGATACATTGTTAATTTTAATTTGGGTCTTATAACCTTAATATTACTCAATAAAAATAACATTGGATCTTGTAGGAACTTGACTCAATAATTCTTTCCAAAATTACTGACTTCTAACCAATGTTTCACTTGAAACAAGAGAAACAAAAAGGAACTCTGTGGTGACCTGAAAGAAAGAGGTTATCATCTGGAGAGCCCTGATAGGGCAATTTCTTTCGCAAGACACTGAAGTGGCTGGTTACAAGGAATCAGTTGTGGGTGTCCAGCGAACAACAAATCTCTCTCTGAAAACCAACAAAAACCTTCCTGAGCGGTAACCATTTACCTTTCAAGCACCAAAGCCTGGTGAACTTCATAAATGTTAAATTCTGTGCACAGTATAAGAATTGTCTGTAACCAGTAAACTTAGAGGAATGAGAAGTGAGATTGGACTGTGAATCAAAGAACTTTTCTGAACTTACATGTTACATATACGTGCGCTTAGAATTAGGAGTCTAAGTTAGGTTAGTTAAGTTAAAAGTAATAAGTTAACGTTTGATCCTGTTTTCATGTTTAAAGGTAATTAAGAGCAACTTTTGTTTAACCATTTGTCTTGGTGACTATCTATTGCTGCTGGGTTTTGGGGTTTTCTGGGCTCATAACACAAGTTAGGAAAGCAGTTAACCCATTAAAATATTATGGAATTAAGATGTATAAACTGAAAGTCCACGGCGCTCTATGCACAACTGTACTGGGAGTTCAGGATCCTAATGGCTTGAGGGAAAAATCTGTTTCCCACTCTGGACATAAGGGCCTGAGTGCTTCAGTACCTCCTGCCAGATAGCAGAAGGGAGAACAGTTTACATGCGGAATGTGTGGAGTCTTTCACAATGTTTATTGCTTTCAGCTTATTCAACAACACCTGTCTAAACCTGTAACCTCTTATCTGAACACGCATATTGGAAAGAATCCTGGAGATTCCCAGGGCATCCTGGTCTGGAAGTTTATCACTTGAAGCTAGATCAGAACATGTATATAATGTGCTGGGAGTACCACATTGGTTGGAAGAGTGGCTCACTACCATCTTTGAGCAGTTAAATCTGCAAGTTTGGTTTGAGATGCTCATGAAACAGCCTCCCTTCAATTGGAAAAACATGAAGAAATCACAGATTTTAAGCCTAATGGAATGGGCAGAATGAAACATTTTTACTAGAGCCAGGAAAATTTCTAATCAAATTAAACATTCTGTTTAAAGCATTCGTTGTGATTTCTACCTGTGCATATTTTCAAAATGACAGGTTATACTTAAAGTTGATTGCTCTCTAGGGGCCCTGGCATGGAATGCTGATCAGCTGTCATCAGGAAGTAGGGATCGTCTCATTCTCCAGCGGGATATCCGCACCCCACCATTGCAATCTGAGCGACGTCTTCAGGGTCACAGACAGGAAGTTTGTGGTTTGAAATGGTCGACAGATCACCAGCTTCTAGCTTCTGGAGGAAATGACAACAAGGTAATAATAAGATATGGTACAGGAACACGATCCTTTATCCAGAACCCTTGGGGGACGGTGTGTTCCAGATTTCAGATTTCAGAAAGCCTGATTTAAGCCCACCCAAATTGTGCTGCTGTGTTCACCCCCGCCCCCTTCCAGTCGCCCTGCTGTCTCCCCTCGCCCCCCTGACTCGCATTTCCGGTCTCTCGGCCGCCCGACCCGTGCTGGCAGTCTCCTCTCCCTTCTTGCTGGATTTTGGAGCTTCCTGGATTTTAGATGTCCGGATTGAGGATCGTGTACCTGTACTATTACTGACTTTAGCAGGGTTGTGTTGCCTGAAGAAATCTTGGTTGCCCCAGCATCATTGACACATTGTGAAGGGAGGAATGGGTTTCCACTGCCGGATCCCGTGCGGCTCTTGGCACAAAAGGGAGCATTTGAACAGATACAGCATGACCATTCGTTTCTGAAACGTGCATGGACAAACGGTGTGAATTAAACCCCATTAGATCTTGTCATGAAGCGCATTTTGGATTGGCTCTAGACTGCAGGTATTGCAGACAGGGATGAGGAACTGTTGTCAAATAACATGAGCTCTGTGTTTCTCACAGATGAACCCAATTTCAAGCTGCATTGTGAAACCTAGACGAGCTGCCAGGATGGTCATACTTGAGCATCTTCGGGGGGGGGGGGCGGGGGGGGGGTTCAAAACGCTATTGGTTTTTGCTTGATCTCCTGCTCCTGAAAAATGAACTTCTTTTTGTAAAAACAGGCTTTACGAGATCTGTTCTTGTTCCTTTGATGTTTAAGTAAAAAATGTTTCATTTTGCATTGCAAAATATGACATTGCATCTCTTTTTATTTTACACTTGCTCATTTGGTTAGCTTCTGGTATGGAACAACTCCAGTTCAGGTCCAGTGCAGCAGTATACCGAGCATCTTGCAGCTGTGAAAGCCATTGCCTGGTCTCCCCACCAGCATGGCCTCCTCGCATCAGGTGGTGGAACTGCGGACCGCTGCATTCGTTTCTGGAACACACTTACCTCTCAACCTTTGCAATGCATTGATACAGGTTCCCAGGTGTGCAACCTTGCCTGGTCCAAACACGCAAATGAACTAGTAAGTGGAAAAATTTACTCCACGTGGATTTTTTTAATGCTGCTTGTACTTATAAAAGTGAGGCAATTATAAAAACCAGTATTGTTAAAAAGAAAGTTGTCTTTGTCTGGTTTGGCCTGTATCCAGTCCCACACAAGTGTGGGACAATTTGGGTGGGCTTAAATCAGGCTTTCCAAAATCTGAAATCCAGAACACACTGTTCCCCAAGGGTTCCGGATAAAGGATCGTATCCCTGTACCATATCAATCTCTTCCACCATTTGGTTTGCTGAACCTAGTGATGTTGGTCTGCTGGTGGTGAGCAACTTCATTTAAAAAAAAAAAAAGTTACTGGTGATTTCACATGACCTGATTGAGGAATGCAAAGGGATGAACACATTGATGGTATTATGGTATAGACCTTAACAGTCGGCAAGAATTGGAGGAGCAAATTTGTAGGCTTAGGCTTAGGCTTAGGCTTAGGCTTAGGGTTAGAGTACAAATTTGGATAGTTGTCAGTTGCAGGTAATAAGCTATTTTAACTTTCCACATTGACTGAGTTAGAGTTTGCCAATTCCTAAATCAACAGGGCAGGTGATGAAAGTGTGCGTAAGGAACACTTTGGATCTAGTTATCATGTAATTACTTTCAAAATAAGTATTAAAAAGGATAGGTCTGTTTTTTGGATTGAGATTCTAAATTGGGGAAAAGCCAATTTTGATGGTATCCGAAAGGATCTGGAAAGCACCAGGCTCAGTTATAACTTTTAAGAATGTTGACAGGTACATGGATGAGAGAAGTATGGAGGGCTGTGGACTTAGTGCAGGTCAGTGGGGCTAGGCAGAATAATGGTTCAGCGCAGACTAAGAGCAAAAGCGTCTGTTTTTGTGCTGTTATGTTCTATGTAAGTGTGGATTAGGACGGGTTGTTTCCTGGCAAATGAGTGCTTTTGAAGGTGACATTTTGAGGTTAGTTTGTGTTCCTGTCAGAATTAAAGGTAAGACTTGGAGCTTGGTTTTGGCATATTGAGTCCCTGTTTAAGAGGGATGTGCATAGCAGATTTCATGCTGTCCGTTTTTGTAAAATTCCACTCAATTATTGCTGAATATTTCACCAGAAGATGGTGGTTCTTGGCTTATTAAACTCTTCTGTCTGATCAGATGTATTCAAGGACACAGGAAAGCTAGAGAGGGAATTGCAGGTGCCCTGGCTGAGAGTTTTGAGATGTTGAGTGTGGCGCCGTAAGACTGAAGAGTGGCTAATGTTGTGCCCCTGTTCAAACAAGGGCTGCAGAGAAAAGCCTGGGAACCGCAGGCCAGAGAGCCCAATATCTGTGGCTGGTAAGTTACTAGAAAGTATTCTGAAGGAGGTGCACATACATTTGGCTGGTCATGGACTGATTAAGGCTAGTAAGCATGGTTTTGTAACAGAACACATCTCACAAATCTGAGCGCTTTGACGGTGGCCAAGAAGGTTGATGCAGGACTGTGGATGTTGTATCTATGGATTTCAGCAGGGCTTTCAATAAGGTTCCACTTCATAGGCTGATCTGGAAGGTTAGATCACATGGGTCCAAGGTGAGATACCAGAATGGACAGGAAATTTGATTTGTGGAAGAAAGCAGAGGGTGATGGTGGAAGGTGGTTTATTGGACTGGAGGCCTGTGACTATCGGTGTGCCACCAGGTTTGGTGCTGGGCCCATTGCTGTTTGACATCTATACCAATGATTTGGTTGAAAATGTATATGTGGCATGATTAGTAAGTTTGTGGTTGATATTGTAGATAGTGAAGTCAGTTGCCAAAGATTGCAGCAGGATTATTGATTGGTTGGACAGGTGGGCAGAGCTCAACATAGTCAAATTAGGAGGGTGCAGAAAATTTTTGAGGAGGTTGCCAGTACAAAAGGAGCTCAGGTGGATGAAGGAAGAACTTGGAGGTACACAAATTAATGCAAGGAGTAGATTGCACAAAACACTCATCGAGAGTAGGGAAACTGAAAATGAGGGGACAGGAGTTTAGAGTGAGGGAGGAGAAATTTTAACAGGAACTGAGGGGTAACTTGTTCTACACAAGGTAGTGAGTGTATGCTGGAGGTTGAGCTAGGTGCTATTGCAAAGATTAAGAAAATAATTGAATGAATGTATAGTTAAGATAGGTTTAGAGGTACAGAAGTGAAATGCAGACATGTGGGATTGTATGGATTCAGATTTATTGTCAGATTACATAAATGACATCACATTATAACCCTAAGATTCCTTTTTACTGCAGGCGCGACAAAATTGCCACTAAATGGTAGTGCAAAAATAAACTGTACACAGCGTAAACAGAAAAGATAACAAATGTAAACAAACTGCAATACAGAGAGAACAAAAGAAAATTAATAGTGCGCAAGTAAGAGTCCTTAAATGAGTCTTTGATTGAGTTTGTCATTAGGGATCATGATGAAGGGGTAGCAGCTGTTCCTGAACCTGGTAGTTAGTCTTGTGCCACCTATACCTTTTTCCTGGGTGGGACATTTGAGTCGACTTGGGCAAATTGGACTGAGGGCCTGTTTCCACGCCATGTGAGTCTGATTTGATAGATCCATAGAGCACTACAGCAGAGAAACAGGCCCTTTGACCCTTAGTCTATGCCAAACTATGATCCCACTGACCTGCACCCAAATCATATCCCTCCATACCCCTTCCATGTATCTGTCCAAATTTTTCCTAAATGTCAAAATTGAGCCTGCATTCACCACTTCAGCTGGCAGCTTGTTCCACACTCTCAGCACTCTGCATGAAGTTCCCCCTAATGTTTCCTTTAAACTTTTCACCATTAAATCATGTCTTCCAGTTTTTATCTCACCAAACCTCTGGAAAAAGCCTGCTTGCATTTATTCTATCTGTGCCCCTCATAATTTTGCATACCTCCATCAAATCTCCCCTCATTCTTACACACTCCAGGGAATAAAGTCCTAACCGGTTTAATCTTTCCCTGTAACTTAGTTCAAGACCTGGCAATGTCCTTGTAAATCTCCTCTGCACTCTTTCAATCCTATTGATATCATTCCTATAGTTAGGTGACCAAAACTGCATGATACTCCAAATTTGGCCTCACTAATGTTTCATACAACTTCACCATAACATTCCAACTCCTTACTCAATACTTTGATTTATGAAGGTCAATGTGCCAATAGCTCTCTTTGACTCTTATCTTCCTGTGATGCCACCTTAAGGGAATCTTGCCACTCACATACCACTTGAAGTAATCCCTATGCCATAGATGCAATTGTTACTGAAATATTTTGCTTGAGAAAAATTGTCATTGGCCCATTTCCTTTGGAGTTCTGAAACCGTGCACATAACGAGTCAAATGGGTACGATTAAAACTGTGGTTTTCAAACTTTTTCTTTCCACTCACCTACCACCTTAAGTAATCCCTTACTAATCACAGAGCACCTATGATATAGGGATTACTTAAAGTGGGATGTGAGTGGAAAGAAAAAGTTTGAAAACGAATGATCTTGATCATTGATGTAAATAGCTAACAACAATGGATCCAGCACCAATCCTTCAGGCACACCATAGGCTTCCAGTCATCCATGACCACTCTCTGGCTTCTGTGAAGAGAATGTAGAATCCAGTTTACTCCTTCATCATGAGCACAGAGTGACTGAACTTTCCTGACTAACCTCCCATGCAGGGTCTTTAGTCCATATGTACAATATCCACATCTTTTGTTTCAACTTTCTTGGTAACGTCCTCAAAATTTTATGATTGGTTAAAAACAACCTATCACATAAGAGCCATGTTGACTATCCCTTCTCAGTCTATCCAAATATTTGTAAATATCTCTAAGAACATCTTCCAATAACTTGCCAACTACTGATGTCAGATCACTGGCCTATAATTTCCTGGATTATTTTTAGAGCCTTTTTTTTAAAAAGAAATCACAGAACACTAGTTACCCTCCAGTCTCTGGTATCACACCCTTGGCTAAAGAGATTTTAAATACTTCTGCCAGGGCCCCTGCAATTTATACAATAGCCTTGTCAGGCTCTAGAGATTTATCCACCCTTATTTGTTTTAGGACAGCAAGCACCATCTCTCTAATCTGTATCAGTTCCATGACCCCACTGCTTGTTTGCCTCTTTTCCATAGTGTCTGTGCCAGTTTCCGGAGAAAATATAGAAACAAAAAAAAAATCAGATTGCCTCATTCTGATTTTCGAGATAACCAATTTTGTCCCTTACTATCCTTTTGTTCTTGATATATCTGTAGAAACTCTTAGGATTTTCTCACTTTGTCTACCAAAGTACCCTAGTGTCTTCTTTTAACCCCACCTGATTTTTCTCACATTTTCTTATTATATTCAAGTATCTCATTTGCTTCTTGTTGCTTATAGCTCTCTTAAGCAGATCCCCAATATCCCTCAAAAACCAAGATTCCTGATGCCTCTTAGCTTTGCCTTTGTTCCTTACACGAATATTTGGTCTTCCACTTACCGAGTACATCATTGCCATTAAACAACCTGACCCAATTCATGCATTATGGATCCTTTTTCATTACCTCAAAATTGACCTTTCTCCAATTTAGAGAGAACCAGACATATCCTTATCCATAATTATCTTGAAACCTGTGGGATCATGATCACTGAACCCAAAGTATTCCTCTACATGTACCTCTGTCACCTGTTTCATTCCCTAATAAGAGATGCACAATTGCATTCTCTCTAGTTTTCTATCGTAAAATTCCCCCTTATCCAAAATTCAAGTAACTGGAACCCTCAAGCAACCAGCACAGAAAATAAATAGGTAAAAACTATGAACATTTAAAATTGGCACCCATAGTGGTTAATTTGCCAATCACACAATGCAATCTCAAGCAACAGTAAAATTCACTTACCCAGCATCTGCCAATCCCCATGGGTGCCAGATACTTTTTTTTTAAACTGTATATTGATTTAGAAAACTTTCTTGAACATTTGGCAAACTCTAACCCATCCAGCTCTTTACAGTATGCAAGTCCCAGTCAATATGTGGAAGGTTAAGATCTCTACTAGAACAACTTTTTCTTGCAGCTGTCTGCAGTCTCCCTGCAGATTTGCTCCTCCAGTTCTCGCTGGCTATGGGTTGTCTATAACATAGCCCTATTAATGTAGAGATTCCTTTCTTGTTCCTCAGCTGCACACATATATAGCCTCCTGTCTGAGCATAGCTATGACATTTTCCCTCCGGCTCAATCACATCTGATACATCAGAACACTGAAATTCTAGTCCTAGCCTTCCTACAACCAAGTTTCACTAATAGCTAGTGTCATAATGCCAAGGGCCAATCCATACTCTACACTCATCTGCCTTTCCTACAATACACCTTGCACTGAAATAGACCTACCATTATTCCCACCATGCACAACCCTTTGATTTATCTTTGCAGTCTTAACATTTTTTCCACTCCATTCTGCAATCTGCTCTGACACTCTAACCTGAAAATCTAGTTAAACCCCCCCCCCCCCCCCACCAAGAGCATCTCTACCAAACCTTCACCCAAGGATATTAGTCCCTCTTCAGTTTAGATGCAAACTGACCTGCCAGAACAGGTCCCACCTTCCCTGGAAGAGAGCCCAATGGTCCAGAAACCTGAAGCCCTCCCTCCTGCATTACCTCTTCAGTCATATAGTAAGTTGCATTATCATCCTATTTCTAACCACATTAGCATGTGGCACAGATAGCAATCCTGAGATCACAAACCTGGAGGTCCAGTCCTTCAACTTCACACCTGAACTCTTTGCAGGAACTCCACACCCTTCCTGCCTACATCATTGGTCCCTACTTGGACCCTCCCTCTTGAGAATACAGTGGATTCTGAGACAGCCTGGACCCTGATACCTGAGAAACAACATGCCATCCAGAATTCTTGATCTCTTCCATAGAACCTCTTCTCTGTTTCCATAATTTAAGAATCCCCTGTCACTACAGTTCACCTCACTTCCCTTCTAAGCTACAATCCCAGACTCTGTGCCAGAGACCTGTTTGCTTGGCCTGTCACTGGTAGATCATTCTCCTCAACATTATCCAAAACTATATGTAATAGAGAACAGCCACAGGAGTGCCCTGTACCCAGTTGCCTTCCTCCTAGGTATAATTGCTTAACTCCTGCTCAAGTCTCTTGAATGATCTGGAGTTCATCCTGCTCCATTTCCCCAACACTGTTGGCTTCCCTGATTATTCACCTACTTCAAGAGAGTAGGTCCCCAACCCGCCTGCCATTCCCTCTGTCTATGAACTACAAAAAATATAAAATATGTATATTACCTGTGCTTTCTTGTTGAATCTTTTTATTCCTGGAGAGGCTGGTTCCTGCACTATCACTTCTGCTTGTCAAAGCCCAAAGTGGTGACTCTTCCTTTTATTGGCCGCAGCTAATAAGCTAATGGAAGAAATAAACAAGCACCTACCTTTCCCATTGCTATTTGAACACTCCTGCTCGCATTTATTCTTGCTCTCTCAGCTCCTGTCGGGAAATGCAGCGTGACAGTAAATCAACACGAATCACTAAGTGCAATTAATTTGAGGGAAATTTACTGAGAATACAAAGCTTTGTGGTTTTCACTGGAGGGTTTTTAAGGGCTGATTGGTAAATTGTAGAGTTCACAAGCAGTTTTGTACCTATTGTGTACTTCTATCATAAATGTAGTGTTTTCATTCCAATGTTTTATAATTAAATTGCTTTTGAAATTTTTTTTGTAAGTAAACCAATTCTTTTCATATCCTTAGGTGAGTACTCATGGATATTCCCAGAATCAAATCCTCGTTTGGAAGTATCCGTCATTGACACAAGTGGCCAAACTGACTGGGCACTCGTACAGAGTGCTCTACTTGGTGGGTGGCTTTAGTACTTCTCATTTCTTATCTAGAACACAACATCAAAATAATCCATTGGCTCTCTGAACTACATCCATCTGAAAATCTGCAATCCTCATTTTTTTCTGAATAGCACATTGGTCTTTGTGCTTTGCTCATATTAAATTAGCCACTTTGATGGTGTATATTTTTAAGATGTTAATTTTGGTCACTGGCCAAAAGAGAGGAACACATCCTTATATTCTGTCTCAGCAGTATCCAACCAGATGATATCAATACTGACTTCAATTTCTGCTGAACCCTCCTTGTCCTGTATCCCTCCTTTCTCCACAGAGCTATCTTTAGACTTCTATCCTCATCATCCTCAGCTTCAGCCTGTGCTCCTCCTCTTCCCCTCCCTCACAAGATGTTCTTGCATCTACCTTTTTTTCCACATTCCTGACAAAGGCCTCCTCCTCCTCATCATCATCCTCTATCACTTCTCAGCTTCAGCCTGTGCTCCTCCTCTTCCCCTTCCCTCACAAGATGTTATTGCATCTACCTTTTTTCCACATTCCTGACAAAGGCCTCCTCCTCATCATCATCCTCTATCACTTCTCAGCTTCAGCCTGTGCTCCTCCTGTTCCCCTTCCCTCACAAGATGTTCTTGCATCTACCTTTTTTTCCCACATTCCTGACAAAGGCCTCAGGCCAGAAAAGTTGCTTCTCTGGATGCTGCATAACCTGAGTTTCTCCAGCACATTTGTATAATGCCCTAATTTTGCATATTCTGGATGCTATCTTCAGGGTGGCAAATCCTCTTATGCCACAACATTCATTTTAACATTACTGACCTCTAGAATCCAGGACTAAAAGAAACCTACTGCTGTGTGTCGACACTCTGATCTGGTTTATCGTATGGCTGTTTCAGTAACAAAATATGGGTACAATGAAATTGGCTCATACTTTTAAGACATATTTACCACTTCAACAAATGAAATTTATTCCATTAGTTACCCAAAATCAAACTCCTTGAGTCACTGTTTAATTTGTATGGCAACATGCATTTAACCAGCATTGGGGTGTCCTTTCAGCTTTAATTAAACTCTCCTCTTGAGCCAAGCAAAATTATCATCCTATGACAAATAACTTGTTGGCATTGGTCACCAGTTACTTGAACAGTGTGATGAATAGAAGTGGCAAAGCAGTTCTGAGAGATGGAGAGAGAATTAACTGCTGTTTAGGAATAGCCTAGAACAGGTCTTACCTTGTCACCAAGATCAGTGTGGCCAACGAGTTGTAGCATCTTGAGAACTGAGCAACAATGCCTTCTCCCCTTTCTAGTAGCATGCTGTGTCTGCATCTCTATTCTAAGCAATGTGGTCATTAACATCCACAGCAAAGACTGAAGTTCGATCCAATTGGGGGGGGGGGATGTGGAACCAAATTGCACTTCATCACACCACATACTACACGAGCACGGAAGTCTGATGCACTGCTACCAGCAATAGGTTTTTCCAGTGCATAACCTTGTCTATTTAACTATTTTTAGATAATCCGAAGACTATTAAGTGATGAGACTCGCAGTTTGTAAGGTAGCAACCTGGCATTTATTGGATCTGTTTTCTGGACTGAGTTTACTGCAGAAAAGCGATGTCAAAATATGTACACCTGTAGAGGCAATAAATAAAACCATGAATGTGAACTTTCAAAGGGACTTCTTTATACATATCTATCCAGCAATAGAGGTTAAATGAGTCAAAATTTTCCAGTTAGGAAAATTTAGGACCGACAAGAGAAAAGCTGTTAATAAAAGCAGATTTTGTAGAAACCAATGTAACTGAAAAAGAATGTTGGTATTTTAAGAGGACTGCATTATTATGCATACACTAAATTCTCTCTTTAATCTATAGGCAATGTCCCCAGATGGAGAAGCAATAGTCACTGGTGCTGGAGATGAAACACTTCGATTCTGGAATGTTTTTAGTAAAACTCGTTCAACTAAGGTATGTGGTGTGGTGGGCAGCTGGGGCAGGGGTCAAAGTGATGTTAGTTCAGGTCATTCTGATCACAAGGTGGTGGATTTACTGTGGTATGCATGGGTTCTGGATTCGTGCACCTGCTTACTCAAGTACTGATATGAAGAATGTGCTGCAGGTTGGAAATGATGCATTAGATTTTCCATTTCTGGGCTCCACACGGACCTTTCCCTTCATTAGAATGGAGTTGCCAACCTTCTAAAAGTGATGTTTGCCGTGCTGCCTCCCCACTCACTGGAACCCTCAATCCCGTGTCCAATGAGGTCCACCCTTGAGAAAGTTCCTTATTAATGTTGCATTGAAACAATGAATAGATGCTTCTACAGATCACCACATTATTTCTGATGGTACATTAACCAATTCAGCTTCATTATATTTGGCACTTCAGGACGAGGAACATCACTGAATCATACATTTATTATATTGGCTAAATGCTTTGCAAGTGGTAATAATTAAAAGGAGTTATGTTTATCATATATAATAATAGAATTATTGTGTGTCTAGTGTAAATGCTTTTAGTGACAAATGGTTCTTTTGTAAATGTAATCTAGGGCTTACAGGATGTGAATAGTAGAACATAAATCAACTCTTGAGGAAAGAAAGCATGGAAACTTTTTTGTCTTGATTTACAGGAATCCATATCTGTGCTAAATCTTTTTACGAGGATACGATGAGAACTGAAGAAATAATGTCAAATGAGGGAAGAGGCAGCAGTCCCATAAATACACAAGAGATTGCTTCATCATGTTGGCACTGGAGGACACATTAAAGAATCTTGCTGCTCATTCCAAACAGCTCGAATTTTTGTCAAATATTTTCAATTATGTTTGTTTACAAAGAACTGTTTGAAAAAGACTGCCAAAAGTCTTTAATTAGGTCAAGTGCTATATTCTAATTTTCTTTGTACAGTTTGTATAAAGAGCCAGTTACTTTTCACTGTCAGACAAGTGATTTTTATTTAGTGCAAACTGTAAATATTTTTGTTATTGTAGGAAATGTACATTGAACATAACATTTATGTAGAAATGTAGTGAGAATGCTAAACAAAGCTTGATTATGGCGAGAAGCATATTTAAATCTGAATATTAGGCTTTCCAATGTGCCTACGTATATATTATAATGTATAGTAACTATTGCAACGATTTTCAGTAAATTTGCAGGAAGTTTACTTCTATTAAGTATTAAAAATTCTGGCTACTGTAGATTAACATCATGTTGAACTGCATAAAATACTTATTTTAAATTATGAATTGGCTAAAATTCTAAGACTGGTTATAAGTAACCATTGCGACATAAACCCCAAAATGTGTGTGGAAATTAAAAGATCTTTCTGCTTATAATGTTAAACACTTTTGTCTTAAACTTTACAAATATGGATGGTAAAGCACTTGAATTTTTAAAATCTTTTTAGTGGTGACCATTATCAAGATTTGATGTCTGTCAACTCATTTCTGTTAAACTGTATGTGATTATATATTCTGCTGTAAATCTTTTTGCCTTATCCTGTAATAATAGTGAATGAACCTTCTGATACTCAATAGAAATGAGTAAAGCTGTTGAAAATCTTAGATTGGTGTTAGGTAATATGACTAATTGTAATGTTTACAGGTTGTCAAGTCATCAAATTTACCAGCGTACAAGCATGACACCAAACAAACTGCAGTTCCAAGAGATTAATAGAATCAAGAAAAAGAAATCAAAAATGTGTTACAATGCTTACAAATAGCAATTTTTTCTGACTGATTGTTTTTGAGAGTTTTGAAATCGCATAGAACCAGAAACTTAAATGGATCTCCAGTGCCTTTACTCCACTGAGCCAGAGACGGTCAATGCTACCAGCATCCCCACACTGACCTGCTGAATTTCTCCAGCATTGCATTTTCAAACTGGCTCTGCAGTTCTCCAGAGGACACGCTGGAGGAGAAATGTCTCGATGGGTAGCACCTTTTTAAAAACTTTGGCTTCTGGATTTGGAAATCGCTTATTGGTTCTTAGCATCACACTTATAAAATTCCACTTTGAAGCGTGTCTGTTTCAGTAAGATCAAAAGAACACAAGAAAAAGCAGCAAGATTCTGCCAACTGGCCATAGAACACTATTAGCACAGAAAAAAGCTCTGGCTCTGCTGGTATGTGCTTAAACTATTTTTCTGCTTAATCTCATTGCTCTGAGCCCAGGCCACCTCCCTCACTATCCAATACTGAAGGTCTAAAGAGCTGTGGTAGTCACTACACTCCTGTATGCCTGTGAACCATGGATTATATTGAAGGCATGCAAGACAGCTCAATCATTTTCATATAATTTGCAAAATATTAGGCATCAGATGGTAAGACAAAGTACCAGGCACTGAAGTTCTCTAGAGCAAGTCTACCATCTGTCCACACACTGTTGATGAGAGCACAGACCCGGTGGGGTCATCTGTGTGCCAGACTGCACATACCCAAGTAACTCCTTTTTGGGAAACTCTATTGGTAGATGCTCACATGGAGGGCAGAAAAAAATGTTACAAAGACACACTAAAGGCTTCCCTGAAGTTCATTGGCATACTCGTGGCCACCTGAGAAATACTCGCACAAAACTGCATCCACATAAGCTATCGAGCTTACGAAACAAGCTGCACTGTTAAAGCACAAGATACCTGCAAGCTGCACAAGTCCAGAGCAACAAAGTAACTAATGGTGACGAGGTTTTCATCAACATTGGATGAACAAGAACCCTCAATTCCCCTCCTGGGTGCTGGTCAGTGAGATGAGCCAGTAAAATAGTTCAGCTCAAATATTCAATGACATCGTGTCTGATCTGATAGCGGACTTCCATGTATCCAAAAACCCTTCATTCTGCTCCGATTCAAAAACCCATGGCTACTACCTTAAAAAGATTCAGTCAGATAGCCTCCACTGCTTCCTTCGGTCAGAGGATTCTATAGATTGATTACTCTCAGAGAAGCTGTCCATCTTCACCTCTGACATAAATCTGCTCCCCAAATATGTCCCCCTTTCCAGTCTCACCTACAAACGGAAATATTCCTTTCAGAATATTCTTACACCCATTCTACTAAGCTCCAATGGTGATAGGATCAACCAGCCTTCATTCCCAAATCCAATCAGAAAGAACCTCTTCACTGCCTCCAATGTAATATAAACAGTAAATCCTAAAATATGGAGGCCAAAGCTAGGCATGAGGTGACATGAGACCTGAAAAGTTGCATCAGAACATTCCCACTTTTATACTCATGCCCCTACACCCACAGCTCCCCAAGACACAGCACTTCCTGCACCCAGTTCCAAGTGGGTCACTGGCCTGTTGATGCACCAACTTCTCCCCAAGACACAGCCTTTACTGCACCCAGTTCCAAGTGGGAAACTGGCCCATTAGGGCACCCACTTCTTCCCAAGACACAGCCTTTACTGCACCCAGTTCAAAGTGGGACACTGGCCCATTACTGCAGCCACTTCTCCACAAGACACAGCCCTTCCTGCACCCAGTTCCAAGTGGGACACTGCCCCGTTACTGCACCCACTTCTCCCCAAGACACAGCCTTTACTGCACCCAGTTCAAAGTGGGACACCGGCCCATTACTGCAGCCACTTCTCCACAAGACACAGCACTTCCTGCACCCAGTCCCAAGTGGGTCACTGGCCCGTTGATGCACCCACTTCTCCCCAAGACACAGCCCTTCCTGTACCCAGTTCCAAGTGGGTCACCAGCCCGTTACTGCACCCACTTCTCCCCAAGACACAGCCTTTCCTGTACCCAGTTTCAAGTGGAACACCAGCCTGTTACTACACGCCCTTCTCCCCAAGACACAGCCCTTCCTGGACCCAGTTGCAAGTGGGACACCGTGCCGTTACTGCACCCACTTCTCCCCAAGACACAGCCCTTCTGTACCCAGTTCCAAGTGGGACACCGGTCTGTTACTACACACCCTTCACCCAAGACACAGACCTTCCTGCACCCAGTTCCAACTGGGACACCAGCCTGTTACTACACGCCCTTCTACCCAAGACACAGCCCTTCCTGGACCCTGTTCCAAATGGGACAACAGCCCATTACTGCACCCACTTCTCCCCAAGACACAGCCCTTCCTGTACCCAGTTTCAAGTGGGACACCATCCTGTTACTACACGCCCTTCTCCCCAAGACACAGCCCTTCCTGCACCCTGTTCCAAATGGCACACTAGCCCATTACTGCACCCACTTCTCCCCAAGACACAGCCCTTGCTGTACCCAGTTGCAAGTGGGACTCCGCGCCGTTACTGCACCCACTTCTCCCCAAGACACAGCACTTCCTGTACCCAGTTCCAAGTGGGACACCAGCCTGTTACTGCACCCACTTCTCCCCAAGACACAGCCCTTCCTGTACCCAGTTCCAAGTGGGGCACCAGCCTGTTACTACACGCCCTTCTCCCCAAGACACAGCCCTTCCTGCACCCAGTTCCAAGTGGGACACCGGCCCGTTACTGCACCTACTTCTCCCCAAGACACAGCCCTTCTGTACCCAGTTCCAAGTGGGACACCAGCCTGTTACTACACACCATTCTCCCCAAGACACAGGCCTTCCTGCACCCAGTTCCAAGTGGGACACGAGCCCGTTACTGCACCTACTTCTCCCCAAGACACAGCCCTTCCTGTACCCAGTTCCAAGTGGGGCACCAGCCTGTTACTACACGCCCTTCTCCCCAAGACACAACCCTTCCTGCACCCAGTTCCAAGTGGGACACCGGCCCGTTACTGCACCCACTTCTCCCCAAGACACAGCCCTTCCTGTACCCAGTTTCAAGTGGGACACCAGCCTGTTACTACACGCCCTTCTCCCCAAGACACAGCCCTTCCTGGACCCCGTTCCAAATGGGACAACAGCCCATTACTGCACCCACTTCTCCCCAAGACACAGCCCTTCCTCCACCCAGTTCCAAGTGGGAGACCGGCCCGTTACTACACGCCCTTCTCCCCAAGACACAGCCCTTCCTGTACCCAGTTCCAAGTGGGACACCAGCCTGTTACTACACGCCCTTCTCCCCAAGACACAGCCCTTGCTGTACCCAGTTGCAAGTGGGACACTGCGCCGTTACTGCACCCACTTCTCCCCAAGACACAGCACTTCCTGTACCCAGTTCCAAGTGGGACACCAGCCTGTTACTACACGCCCTTCTCCCAAGACACAGCCCTTCCTGTACCCAGTTCCAAGTGGGACACCAGCCTGTTACTACAAGCCCTTCTCCCCAAGTCACAGCCCTTCCTGTACCCAGTTCCAAGTGGGACACCAACCTGTCACTACACGCCCTTCCCGCACCCTGTTCCAAATGGGACAACAGCCCATGACTGCACCAACTTCTCCCCAAGACACAGCCCTTCCTGCACCCTGTTCCAAATGGGACAACAGCCATTACTGCACCCACTTCTCCCCAAGACACAGCCCTTCCTGTACCCAGTTCCAAGTGGGACACCATCCTGTTACTACACGCCCTTCTCCCCAAGCCACAACTTTTCCTGCACCCAGTTCCAAGTGGGAGACCGGCCCGTTACTGCACCTACTTCTCCCCAAGACACAGCCCTTCCTGTACCCAGTTCCAAGTGGGACACCAGCTTGTTACTACACGCCCTTCTCCCCAAGACACAGCCCTTCCTGCACCCAGTTCCAAGTGGGACACCAGCCTGTTACTGCACCTACTTCTCCCCAAGACACAGCCCTTCCTGCACCCTGTTCCAAATGGGACACTAGCCCATTACTGCACCCACTTCTCCCCAAGACACAGCCCTTGCTGTACCCAGTTGCAAGTGGGACACCGCGCCGTTACTGCACCCACTTCTCCCCAAGACACAGCATTTCCTGTACCCAGTTCCAAGTGAGACACCAGCCTGTTACTACACGCCCTTCTCCCCAAGACACAGCCCTTCCTGTACCCAGTTCCAAGTGGGACACCAGCCTGTTACTACACGCCCTTCTCCCCAAGACACAGCCCTTCCTGTACCCAGTTCCAAGTGGGACACCAGCCTGTCACTACACGCCCTTCTCCCCAAGACACAGCCCTTCCTGCACCCTGTTCCAAATGGGACAACAGCCCATTACTGCACCCACTTCTCCCCAAGACACAGCCCTTCCTGCACCCAGTTCCAAGTGGGAGACCGGCCCGTTACTGCACCTACTTCTCCCCAAGACACAGCCCTTCCTGTACCCAGTTCCAAGTGGGACACCAGCCTGTTGCTACACGCCCTTCTCCCCAAGACACAGCCCTTCCTGTACCCAGTTCCAAGTGGGACACCAGCCTGTTACTACACGCCCTTCTCCCCAAGACACAGCCCTTCCTGCACCCAGTTCCAAGTGGGAGACCGGCCCGTTACTGCACCTACTTCTCCCCAAGACACAGCCCTTCCTGTACCCAGTTCCAAGTGGGACACCAGCTTGTTACTACACGCCCTTCTCCCCAAGACACAGCCCTTCCTGCACCCAGTTCCAAGTGGGACACCAGCCTGTTACTATACACCCTTCTCCCCAAGACACAGCCCTTCCTGTACCCAGTTCCAAGTGGGACACCAGCCTGTTACTACACGCCCTTCTCCCCAAGACACAGCCCTTCCTGTCCCCAGTTCCAAGTGGGACACCAGCCTGTTACTACACGCCCTTCTCCCCAAGACACAGCCCTTCCTGCTCCCAGTTCCAAGTGGGAGACCGGCCCGTTACTGCACCTACTTCTCCCCAAGACATAGCCCTTCCTGCACCCAGTTCCAAGTGGGGCACCAGCCTGTTACTACACGCCCTTCTCCCCAAGACACAGCCCTTCCTGCACCCAGTTCCAAGTGGGAGACCGGCCCGTTACTGCACCTACTTCTCCCCAAGACACAGCCCTTCCTGTACCCAGTTCCAAGTGGGACACCAGCCTGTTACTACACGCCCTTCTCCCCAAGACACAGCCCTTCCTGGACCCAGTTCCAAGTGGGAGAACGGCCCGTTACTGCACCTACTTCTCCCCAAGACATAGCCCTTCCTGCACCCAGTTCCAAGTGGGGCACCAGCCTGTTACTACACACCCTTCTCCCCAAGACACAGCCCTTCCTGTCCCCAGTTCCAAGTGGGACACCAGCCTGTTACTACACGCCCTTCTCCCCAAGACACAGCCCTTCCTGCACCCAGTTCCAAGTGGGAGACCGGCCCGTTACTGCACCTACTTCTCCCCAAGACACAGCCCTTCCTGCACCCAGTTCCAAGTGGGAGACCGGCCCGTTACTGCACCTACTTCTCCCCAAGACACAGCCCTTCCTGTACCCAGTTCCAAGTGGGACACCAGCTTGTTACTACACGCCCTTCTCCCCAAGACACAGCCCTTCCTGCACCCAGTTCCAAGTGGGACAACAGCCTGTTACTATACACCCTTCTCCCCAAGACACAGCCCTTCCTGCACCGTTCCAAGTGGGACACCAGCCTGTTACTACACGCCCTTCTCCCCAAGACACAGCCCTTCCTGTACCCAGTTCCAAGTGGGACACCAGCCTGTTACTACACGCCCTTCTCCCCAAGATACAGCCCTTCCTGTCCCCAGTTCCAAGTGGGACACCAGCCTGTTACTACACGCCCTTCTCCCCAAGACACAGCCCTTCCTGTCCCCAGTTCCAAGTGGGAGACCGGCCCGTTACTGCACCTACTTCTCCCCAAGACATAGCCCTTCCTGCATCCAGTTCCAAGTGGGGCACCAGCCTGTTACTACACGCCCTTCTCCCCAAGACACAGCCCTTCCTGTCCACAGTTCCAAGTGGGACACCAGCCTGTTACTACACGCCCTTCTCCCCAAGACACAGCCCTTCCTGCACCCAGTTCCAAGTGGGAGACCGGCCCGTTACTGCACCTACTTCTCCCCAAGACACACCCCTTCCTGCACCCAGTTCCAAGTGGGAGACCGGCCCGTTACTGCACCTACTTCTCCCCAAGACACAGCCCTTCCTGTACCCAGTTCCAAGTGGGACACCAGCTTGTTACTACACGCCCTTCTCCCCAAGACACAGCCCTTCCTGCACCCAGTTCCAAGTGGGACAACAGCCTGTTACTATACACCCTTCTCCCCAAGACACAGCCCTTCCTGCACCGTTCCAAGTGGGACACCAGCCTGTTACTACACGCCCTTCTACCCAAGACACAGCCCTTCCTGTCCCCAGTTCCAAGTGGGACACCAGCCTGTTACTACACGCCCTTCTCCCCAAGACACAGCCCTTCCTGTCCCCAGTTCCAAGTGGGACACCAGCCTGTTACAACACGCCCTTCTCCCCAAGACACAGCCCTTCCTGCACCCAGTTCCAAGTGGGAGACCGGCCCGTTACTGCACCTACTTCTCCCCAAGACATAGCCCTTCCTGCATCCAGTTCCAAGTGGGAGACCGGCCCGTTACTACTCCCAGTTCTACCCGGGTCACCGACCCATTACCACACACAGCTCAACCTGGCCAACGCCTTTGTTGCAACTGGCCGGAACGGGGGAACTACTTCTCCCGGCATGCCCGGTGGCGGGAGCACCTGCGCAGTCAGGCGCCAGTCGGCGGGAGCCTGGGTGTGAGAGCGGCCGGTGGGGCCCCGCGATAAGTGACCGGCGAGGGGGCTGACGCTGACGGCCGGTTCAAGTCAGGTAACGGTCCGTCGGGAGAGGGAGGTGTGCGGTCTGGGTTGGGCGAATGCTACGCCCCAGGGGCCAGGAGCCCCGGGAGGGAGGTCCTTAGCGGGAGGGCGCTGAGGCCCTGGGGCCGGTTCCCCATCCTCACGCAGCACTGACGAGAGGGGGTGGTGGAGGGGAACACAAGGCTCCCCAAATGAGGGGCAGAATGAGGAGATGGAACAGCCTAGGGCCGTAGTCATAGTGTCCAAGTCTGGGGGAGTGGGGGGAGAGGATAGGGGTGAAGGAGGTGGGGGTTGCTGAGGCAGGATGGACAAGAGGAGAGGGTGAGGAGAGGACGGGGGGGGGGTGGGTGTGAGGAGAGGTCGAGGGGGGTGGGTGTGAGGAGAGGACGAGGGGGGTGGGTGTGAGGAGAGTTTGAGGGGGGTGAGTGTGAGGAGAGGACGAGGGGGGCGGGTGTGAGGAGAGGACGAGGGGGGCGAGTGTGAGGAGAGGACGAGGGGGGCGAGTGTGAGGAGAGGACGAGGGGGGCGAGTGTGAGGAGAGGACGAGGGGGGCGAGTGTGAGGAGAGGACGAGGGGGGCGAGTGTGAGGAGAGGACGAGGGGGGCGAGTGTGAGGAGAGGACGAGGGGGGCGAGTGTGAGGAGAGGACGAGGGGGGCGTGTGAGGAGAGGACGGGGGGGCGAGTGTGAGGAGAGGACGAGGGGGGCGAGTGTGAGGAGAGGACGAGGGGGGCGAGTGTGAGGAGAGGACGAGGGGGGCGAGTGTGAGGAGAGGACGAGGGGGGCGAGTGTGAGGAGGGGACGAGGGGGGCGGGTGTGAGGAGGGGACGAGGGGGGCGGGTGTGAGGAGGGGACGAGGGGGGCGGGTGTGAGGAGGGGACGAGGGGGGCGGGTGTGAGGAGGGGACGAGGGGGGCGGGTGTGAGGAGGGGACGAGGGGGGCGGGTGTGAGGAGGGGACGAGGGGGGCGGGTGTGAGGAGGGGACGAGGGGGGCGGGTGTGAGGAGGGGACGAGGGGGGCGGGTGTGAGGAGGGGACGAGGGGGGCGGGTGTGAGGAGGGGACGAGGGGGGCGGGTGTGAGGAGGGGACGAGGGGGGCGGGTGTGAGGAGGGGACGAGGGGGGCGGGTGTGAGGAGGGGACGAGGGGGGCGGGTGTGAGGAGGGGACGAGGGGGGCGGGTGTGAGGAGGGGACGAGGGGGGCGGGTGTGAGGAGGGGACGAGGGGGGCGGGTGTGAGGAGGGGACGAGGGGGGCGGGTGTGAGGAGGGGACGAGGGGGGCGGGTGTGAGGAGGGGACGAGGGGGGCGGGTGTGAGGAGGGGACGAGGGGGGCGGGTGTGAGGAGGGGACGAGGGGGGCGGGTGTGAGGAGAGGACGAGGGGGGACGGGTGTGAGGAGAGAATCATTCCTATAAAAAATATAATCGTGCACAAAAAGTAAGGGCGTGCCTTTGGTCAATTGATTAATCTGATAGCAATGGGGAAGAAGCTGTCCTTGTGCCGTTGAGTGCTCATCTTCAGGCTCCTGTACTTTTTCCCTGATGATATCAGAGTGAAGAAGGCATGGCCTGGGTGGTGGGGTCCTTGGGGATAGAGGCTGCTTTTTTGAGAACCGTCCTCAATAGGGTCCCCCTGGGATTGCAGGCTGAGTTAACAAGTGTCTGTAGTTTTTTTCCTGTCCTGAGCATTGACACCTCCAGACCAGGCAATGGTGCAACCAGACACAATCCTCTCTATGGTATACCTGTATAAGTTTTCAAGTAACATACAGATAGATATTTGAATTTGAAAAAATCAGGGTAGCACAGTAGGTGCAACGCTATTACAGCACCGGTGACTGGGATTCAATTCACTGCTTTCTGTAAGGAGTTTGTCTGTTCTCCCCTTGGGTTTCCTCCGGGTGCTCTGGCTTCCTCCCACATTCCTTAGACTTACAGAGTTGGTAGGTTAATTGGTCACAAGGGAGCAATCGGTTTCTTAGGCCAGAAGGGCCTAGGAAATGGGTAGGAAAGTGGAGTTGAGTCCAGAGCCAGATCAGCCACGATCTTATTGAATGGTGGAACAGACAGGATGGGCCAAATGGCCACCAACTTGGTTTCTAAAAACAAATTGTGGGAGACACTTGGCAGATTGGACACCAGCTGTGGAGGGGAGAAGTTGAGTCAATCTGCAGCCCTTTGTCAGAATAGATGCAGAGTGACTGGAATTTATTGTCATGAAAATGTCACAAAATTTGTTGTTTTGTGGCAGGATTATGTGTGAAAAAATTGCTATAAATCACATTTTTTTAAAATTTAGTGCCAAGAAAGAAAAAGTGAGGTAGTGTTTGTGATTAATTGTCCATTCAGAAATCAATGATAAAGGAATAGAAACTGTTTTTGTACCATTGGATGTTTTTCTTCAGGCTCCTGTTCCTCCTTCCTGATGGTAGCATAGTTTGAGTGATGAAGGACCTTGAGGATAGAGGCTGTACAGGTCACTAATGACAGTGGAAGGAATGATTCCCCAGATCTGTTTTGATCTTGCAGTACTCGGGTACGCTGATAGTTGCAAAAGAAACTATGAATTGTGGCATTACTGTAGTTTATCCTAATAAGTTGGCAATATAGGAAAAAGCACTACACTGTATAATTTGTTGATATAATTTTTTTTTGGGGGGGGTGAAAGTCCTGTAAAAGGAAAGAAATCTATTTTACAAAGGTCAATTGCAGTTTTAAAAGCCTAATGAATATGAAAAAATACAGTAAGCAAAAAGTACAGCCACTGAAAAATGATTTTCTGATTCATAAGTTTGCAAGTCCAACTGGGAGAGCATTTTGGAGATAGTTATAATCTGTCTCCTTCACAACAGCATTGGAGAGATAGGAACAGAGGGGTTAGAAAAGTGCTTCATTGAAGTTAGGGGAATTATGAAGCTATCGGGCAGGAGATCGGAAGTTTAAATTGGGAACAGATGTTCTCAGGGTAAAGTACGGAAGAAATGTGGCAAATGTTCAGGGGATATTTGTGTGGAGTTCGCATAGGTATGTTCCAATGAGACGGAAGTTATGGTGGGACCCGAAACCGTGGTGTACAAAGGCAGTAATAAATCTAGTCATGAAAGAAAGAAAAGCTTACAAAAGGTTCAGAGAGCCAGGTAATGATAAGGATCTAGAAGATTATAAGGTTAACAGGAAGGATCTTAAAAGGGAAAATTAGGAGAGCCAGAAGGGGCCATGAGAAAGCCTTGGTGGGCAGGATTATGGAAAACCCCAAGGCATTCTACAAGTACAGTATGTGAAGAGCAAGAGGATAAGACGTGAAAGAACAGGACCTATCAAGTGTGTATGGAACCAAAGGAAATGACAGAAGTATTTCATCAATACTTCAGTGTTCACTATGGAAAAGGATCTTGGTGATTGTAGTGACGACTTGCAGCAGACTGAAAAGCTTCAGCATGCAGATATTAAGAGAGGATGCGCTGGAGCTTTGGATAAGTTGCTAGGACTGGATGAGATGTACCCCAGCCTGCTGTGGGAGATGAGGGAGGAGATTGCTGAACTTTGAATCATCAATGGGGACGGGAGAGGTACCGGAGGATTGGAGGGTTGTGAATGTTGTTCCTTTATTCAAGAAAGGGAGTAGAGGTAGCACAGGAAATTATAGACTAGTGAGTCTTACTTCAGTGGTTGGAAAGTTGATGGAGAAGATTTTTGAGGCAGGATTTGTGAACATTTGGAGAGACATAATATGATTAGCAATGGTCAGCATGGCTTTGTCAAGGGCAGGTTTGTGCCTCACGAGCCTGATTTAATTTTTGATGATGTGACTAAATACATTGATGAAGGAAGAGCAGTAGATGTAGTGTATATGGATTTCAGCGAGGCATTTAATAAGGAACCCTATGCAAGGCTTATTGAGAAAGTAAGGAGGTATAGGATCCAAGAACTGGATCCAGAACTGGCTTGACCACAGAAGGCATGGAGGTCGGTGACCAGTGTGCCTCAGGGATCTGTTCTGAGACTCTTACTCTTCGTGATTTTTATAAATGACCTGGATGAGGAAGTGGGCGATAGGTTAGTAAGTTTGCTGATGACACAAAGTTTGGGGGTTTTGGATAGTGTGGGGGGCTGTCAGAGGTTACAGAGGACATTGATTGGATGCAAAATTGGGCTGAGAAGTGGCAGATGAAGTTCAACCCAAATAAGTGTGAAGTGGTTCATTTTGGTAGGTCAAATATGATGGCAGAATATAGTATTAATGATAAGACTATTGGCAGCATGGAGGATCAGAGGGATCTTGGGGTCTGAGTCCATAGGGCACTCAAAGCAGCTGAGCGGGTCGACTCTGTGGTTAAGAAGCCATAAGGTGTATTGGGCTTTATTAAACATGGAATTGAATTAAAAAGTAATGTTGCAGCGATATAGAATCCTGGTCAAACCCCACTTGGAGTACTGTGCGCAGTTCTGGTTGCCTCACTACTAGAAGGATGTGGAGCCCATAGAAAGGGTGCAGAGGAGATTTACAAGGAGGTTGCCTGGATTAGGAAGCATGCCTTATGAAAACAGGTTGAGTGACAGAGGATGAGAGGTGATCTAATAGATGATGATTGTGTGGATAGTCAGAGGCTTTTTCCTAGGACTGGAATGGTTGCCACAAGAGGACACAGATTTAAGGAACTGAGGAGTTGGTACAGAGGAGATATCAGGTAGATTTCTTTACACAGAGAGTGTTGATTAAGTACATGGAATGGGCTGCCAGCAACTGTAGTGGAGGTGGATACAATGGGATCTTTCAAGAAACTTTTGGATAGGTACATGGAACTTAGAAAAATAGAGGGCTGTGGGTAAGCCTAGTCATTTCTAAAGTAGGGACGTGTTTCAGCACAACTTTGCGGGCCGAAGGACCTGTATAGTGCTGTAGGTTTTCTACATTGCAATAATGTTGATTAAATCTGTCATTTTAAAACATCCACAATTGTGGTGGCTGCAGTCAGGAAATGAGATTGGCTGATAGAAAAACAAGTGCGAGTTATAAACTGCTTGTGGGAAAAGCAGATGGAGACGATTATCATTAACTTCAATAAGAATTATGTTTCTATGCCCTTCCTCACCCCATTTTAATGTTACAAAAATGTGTAATGTTTAATGCTCAATTGTAAAATAGCTTTGTTATTCTAACTTTATACAACTATGTTTGAAATGGTGGAACCCTGAGAGATATAGGGATGCATTTCTATAAAATATCATTGAAAATATAAAATATTGAGGGTGGCATGGTTAGTGCAGCTGTTAGCGCAATGCCATTACAGGACCTACAATCAGGACAAGGTTCAAATCCGCTATCTATGAGGAGTTTGTACATGTCTACATGGGTTTTCCATTCCATTCCAAGCGTTGCATGAGTTATTGGCTATAAAATTGGGCAGTACAAACTTGTGGGCCTGTTACCATGCTGTATGTCTAAATTTAAAATTTAGAAAAAAATTAAATTAAAAATTAAAGTACTGGACATGATCTCTAGGAGATTAGAATAAAGGAGCTAGAAATTGTATTACCTGTGTATGAAGCTCTCGTTAGATAATAGCTGGAGTACTATTGCCTTGATGGCAACTGACAAAAAAATTCACCAGTCAGTAGATACCTAGGAAGTACTATGCAAGCTGTGATTATATTCCCTGTAATTTGAAACATTACGGATTTGACTGAAGTTCTCAGGACACTAAAAAAAAGTTTAATAAAAGAGAGAAAGGGAAAAGGTGAGGTACTCTTGGCCAGTCGATATTTATACATTTCCAGATTTTGTTGCTGATGTTTTTACCTTACTAAGTTCAGTGCTTCTTTTTTATTACTGTTAGTCCTTTTCCATTTTACCAGAGGAGTAAAGATTCAATTTGATGCTTGCTAGCCTACACAAGAGATAATTCACATTTCAGGTTTATTGTACATCTATGACATCAATACAACCCTGAGATTCTTTTTTCTGTGGGCTCGGCAGAATTACTATTTATTGGTAGTGAAAAAACATAAACTATATTCAATGTAGATACGTAAACAAACTGCAATACAGAGAGAAATAACAAATCAATAAAGTGCAAAAGAAAGAGTTCTTAAATGAGTCCCTGATTGAGTTTGTTGTTGAGGACTCTGATGGTGGTGGGGTAGCAGCTATTCCTGACCTGGTGGTGTGTCCTGTGGCACCTCTACTTCTTTCCAGTGAGAACAGGGCACTTGCTGGGTGGTCCGAAGACAGCATTCCCTGTAGATGTTCTCAATAGTGGGGATGGATTTGCCTGTGACACCCTGGGCTGTGTCCACTACCTTTTGCAGGGTTTTATGCTTAGGGGTATTGGTGTTTCCATACCAAACCATACCACTACCAAATATGTTGTTTTGAGTCTAAAGTTGCATGTCGGCTAGCAGATATGTTCTGAAGAACATTCATGAAATTGTCTTTTTTTTAATGGACAAAAAGGCTCAGGTTATAGTGTATGATATAAATGGAATAGCACATATGCCATGAAGAGAGAAAAGTTAAAACTGCTATCAACTTGCCAGTTTAAGTTAGTCATGCAAGTGTTGCATGTGGGCCCACACACTTTCTTCTGTAGGAGTAAATCGAATAACGGGGGCAACAATATCCAAATAATGGCCATTATTGTTTGTAAGGGGGATGGCAACCATTGATGAGGAACTAAAATGAGGAGCTCTGAGGAGAGCGTGAATGTGAGAGGACGGAATCCATTTGTTGCTGAAGGTCTCAGAGCCGATTTGCATTGCCTGCAAAGGAAGATGCTGTGGCGCACTGTCTGATGCTTCATTGGGAAAACCAGCAATATAGTCAACTCACTTTTTTGGTTTTAAAAGAAACAGTCCCTTATTCAACTATCAGTTGAGCGTTGTGGCAAATGTTTACCGTTGGAAGTAGCTAGATGTGCGCAAGTTAGTGTTTCACTTCAGCTTGATAACCTTGAATTTAGTAGGAGCAAAATAGTCGTCATATCGAAGGGAGGTGATCATGCTTATCAACTATTTTTGATCACTGACACTTGTACTTCATGCTGAGCTTTGCCCTCTCTCTTATCACCCGTATTGTTTATACATTTTCTACTTGGATATTATTTAATTGCTTGCACAAGGGGGTGCTATGGCATTCAGGAGGAGTTTGTGACTATCTGCGAGTGAGTCATTGCAGAAATGTTGGAAAAGGTTGAAAATAAGTTCTATTTACCTGCTCAAGCCTGAACCCAAGATCATTGTTTCTCATTACTGGTTTAGACCAGCCATTCTCAGCTGGGAAAATGCGTTTCCCCTGGGGGCCATGGACTGAAACCATTTTAAAAAAAATTGTGTGGTCGGTAGGAGAGAAGTTAGGAAGAAACCAACTCAACAATTGCTTCACAGGGAAGGTGGCCATAAACATTGAGCAGAGTCCTTAAGGGGGACATAGCCAGAAAATGGCTTGCTTAGACTGTTGAGTGTGCACCTATGACTGACCAGCAGGTTAAATTAAGCATAGCAGAGAGTCGAAATAAAATATTGACATCAGTTCATCTCATCCTGCATTGGACCTATGTTTACAAACTAGGACTTGTGTACACCATAGATGATCTGTTGACAACAATGCAGATTCATGTTACCTCTGCCAGTTATTTAATTAAACTGATGTTTCATACATAAACAGAAGGGCTCAAGCCCGAAACGTAGGTTATGTATCTTTGCTTTTGCTATACAAAAGAGACCGACCTGCTGAGCTTCTCCAGCATTTTGTGTTTTTACTTCAACTACAGTGTCTACAGAATTTTGTGATTTAATTTAAACTGAACTTTGGATCGTTAACTCCTAACTCTTTTGCAAAATGCATGTCATTTGATAATAGTTTCCAAGCATTTGTAATTTTAAAAATTAATTATCCATATCCAGCTGATCTTCCATATCTGGTGTGGATCCAAGCCATTTTGTTCCTCTTGTTTATGGATGTCTATCCCAAAAAGCTTTTGGTCCTTAAAGGGGTACATGGAGTTTATGCGCTTGTTGGTAGTCCCTGAAAACAGGGAGATGGCATTCAAAGGGTTAAGGCTATAGCTGTTCGTTATTAACTCTAGGGCCATCTATGTCATTGTAGAATGCAAAGCAGTTCATTTACCAGATACAGTAAAACCTCGTTAGAATGCAGTAGTTGGGGTCCAAGATTTCATACTGCGTTACAGCCAAGTCGCGGAACAGATGCAGGGGCGGCCGATGCGAGACTTTGGGGCAAGGGCTGCTGGCGTGGGACTTTGGGGCAAGGGCACCCCGCTCCTTAGCAGTTTGAGGTGCACAGACACCCGCGCTATAAGCGATTTCGGTGATTAACAAATCGCATTCTAACGAGGTTTCACTGTACCTCCATTTTTAACATCAGAACTTATGTTTTCAAAGTGCAATGTTGAGTCTCTTCCCACAGATGCTGAAATATATTTGTAGAATTTTGTTTTAGATTTTGAGCAACTGCAGTTTATTTTTATTTTGCCTCCTATTGTTTAAGATCTTGTAGCCTTTATTCATTAGAATCTTTCATCTAGTTTGCATGTATAAAAATAATCTTTCCTCTTAATGCATTCAGTACATTTTAACTAATTTGATACTTGTGGGCAGACAGTTTAGTAGCAGCTTCAGTTCTCTAGGCAGCTGCTAATTTTATTTCTACTGTACATTTCTTTATTTAATCTAGAAAGGTTAGATTCCACAAAGAATTTGATTGAGTGGAGAGCACATTGCAACATCATGACTCAATGAAAGGATCTTTGTATATGCAAGTTATTCGCTTCCATTGCTGACTTCAGTTTAAAATTAGCATTGGAGGTTTAATGATAATGAGTTTATTGTCATATACACAGGGCAATGGACATATGGAGCAAAATTCAGTCATACAGCATGGAAACAGCCCCTAGAGCCCATGCCAACCAAAATATCCCATCCACATTAGTCCCACCTTCCTCTGTTCAGCCCATATCCCCTCTGATCCTATCTTATCTATCTATCTGTCCAAATGTTTCTTAACAATAGTACCTTCCTCAACTCTACTCTGGCAGATTGTTCCATACACCATTGTGTGTACAAAAAACTTTTTTACAGGTTTATGCTGAGCATCATTCTTCCTGCAGTAGCTTCCATCTACAACCACTAAATTCTCTGTTATAACCACAAAGAATTAAACAAAACCAGCTTTTATTTTTAGCAGCTTCTTTGATGACAGACAGAAATGTAACCAAAGTAATTATACAAGGATTGGAAACTTAATGTGGGGATAGGAAATCCCCAGATCTTTTATTTAATGACAGGAAATTTTACAGTATTTTGAAAAAAAAAACCCCTATACAGCTCATCTTGTATTTATATGCATTATTTATTTAATGTACACATTTGAAATATCATTGCACCCATCTCAGAGCTCTGTCGTCAGCATGTTAAAGTTTTGGGTCACCTGTGGCTTAATATGTGATCTGCCATATTCAAGCATCAGGTTAAAGGATTGGATCCACCTTCTGAGTATACAGTGTGTGTAATATCCTGCTACTCAATAGCAGAGTGTGCCAAGCATGCAAGTGTAGATTGGATATAGATGGGCTAAAGGGAAATGGAGGTATACAAGGCAGGGTGGTGGGTGCCTGGAACAAATACAACAGTAGTGGGTTTTTTTTAATTTTTAAATTTAATTTCACATATGCATTTAAAAAAAACCTTTTTCATAGATTGCTTATTCGAGTATAATAAAAAATTAATACATAGTGATTTAAAAATTTTTTCCCTGCTCCCATCCTTCCCCCCCAACAACCCAATAGAAAAAAAGGAAACAAAAGAAAGAAAACTCACAATAATAATTATAAAAACTTACTAAAACTATAAAATAAAATCTTAACATACCTTAATTTTCTTGATTTGATTTTAGGAGCCGGAAGATTCAGGTTGGGCGATTATAACTTAAATCCTACAATTTGTAAATATGATTCCCAAATTTTTTTTAAATTTCAAATTTGTTATGTAAATTGTATGTAATCTTTTCAAGTGGTTTCCAACTATTTGTTTCAATACGGCCATCTACCCATCCCCAAATGAAACATCTGATTTCCAAGTTACTGCCTCACATTTTCTTGCTACCGTTAGGGCTATTTTAACGAATTCTTTTTGATATTTATCTAATTTCAATTTCAATTCTATATCAAAAATATTTGGGTCCTGAGAAACAGCTTCTTCCCACGGGAGATCAGAACACTGAACAACCAAATGAACTGCTCACACATCTTCATGTTCACAAATCTTTCATATTCACAGATCAATATTTATTTATTTGTATATATGAATACTAGTCCTGTATATGTATTGTTTGTCTGTATCTCTAATATCTGGCTTTATGCGTGTTTTGCACTGAGGACCAGAGAAGGCTTTGTTGTCAGTTTGTACTTGTATAATCAGATGACAATAACCTTGTCTTGAAGTCCAAGTGAGTGAATTTCATGTTTAGACAGTTGCCCATTAATTCACGAAATAGATTAAAATTGTATGTTAAAAGGATACAGCACAGTCTTTGATATTGACATAATTTCAAGCAATTAGTATTGTTTTTTGAGTGCTGTTTCTGCGTTCCATAATTCTGTAATTGTCCCAGCCAGCAACCTTGTTACATGTTACTGTACCTGTGTTCCTTAAAGAAGAGCATGAATTTTATTTCACCTGAAATCATCCCAGGCAACAGTTTGAGGTTCTGAAACCCAGAACCTTAGTCCTAAGCTGCTTTTTTTGCAAGATGACGAAAAATAAACGATTGGTTACTTGCCTAAGTTCTTAGTGATTTTTTGGGGGGAAATTCAACTCCAGTATCTGAGTGGTCAGTCATTTGAATTAATTTCTTGTTAGTAGTTGGTATTTCACATAAATCAATAATAAAAAAAAAACGAGGAAAGGCCTAAAGGGAAGTTTCCGAGGGTGGATGCTGATGGCTGGATTTCCCCATGACTACATTCACTATGATACCTTCCAATGTAATTAAAGGAGAAATTCAGAACGTTATAAATAAAGGAACCAGGCAAACCATCCTGTTCACAAAGGCAGCTGCGAAGTGTCAAGACTGTTTGCTAGGTCTTTGTTCCTTTATTTTTATTTTTGATCTGAAAATGTGTGTAAAATTCCATCTTCAGGAAGGCAGTTTCATGTTAAAGTCCATATTTTCACAGACTTTAGCAATGGTGAATGAAATATTTATATAGAAAAGTAAGTGAATACATCATTTCAAAGGTGGGGTACTCTTTGTTGTGTCTGAAAAGAAAACTTGCAGCTTGTTTGGAATTGGCTGATAAACTAGATGCACCAGCAAAACGAAACACTTTCTGCCAGAGATAGGCAGTTTTTAAAAATTACTGAAAAGTTTGGAATGGAATATGACCTTCTATTTTTGTCATTTTCATTAAGATCTGCTTATTTTTAAGATTTTTTTGCTTTAATTATATTGAAAATGAAAGAATCAGGAAGTACATAAATTGGTGCTTATTGAATCATAGAATTCAAAATATTGCAGGAATCTGCTACAAGCAAGGGCTTTAAACCACGGCATCTGCATATTTGGATATCCATCTTTAATACATTGCTAATGTGTGTTATTGGTCTGAGTTTTAAAGATATAACTATGGTTGTATAGTAAGGTAATGTTCTGAAGTCATGAAGATATACTTATTAATTTTAGGAACTACATCTTAGCATACACCTTGGTTTGCCGATACCTATTCCCAGTGTGTTATTTGTGTGATGTGTTCCCAGTGGATGAAAGGCTGTGAACTTTGTAGTGGACAGAAATCCTCTGCTTGATTGTATGTCTGCCTTAGCTTGCATGCGTTGGGAAAGTAATGAACATTATTCTGGGTTCCCTTTTTGAATTGTTCTATATGGTCTATAATTTTTGGTCATTGAGTTCATATGTAGCATTTTCTGTTTTTAAGGCCAGTTTACATGTTATGTGTACTGTTGATTACTAGTGTCACGCAGATTGGTCATCAACTAACCAGGATTATAGATCTGAGGATACACATTTGGGCCTGTTGTCGAGGATACTCACAGACATCCCTCCTTTGAAAAATGTGTATTTCTGTAGCCACTCATTTCTCTGTTAAACAGTTCTTCAGGTGCTGTCCCACACTGCAAATGGATTAGAGGAAGTTTCACGTCCACAACTACTTGTGTGCTAGCTTCTTATTGACAGTTAAACAGTGGTTTTAAAATGAAATTGTCTCAGTGCAAGTGTGGGAGGGATTGAGATCAGGAACAGATTGATAGGAAAATAGGATAGTTTATTTGAATTGGCACAAGTTGGGATGGAATTGCTCTTGTATTGCATTCATCCATTCATCTATCAGAGGTTTCCCTTTAATATTTTCTCAGGGGCAACTTTTGCATTGTTCTTAATTTGGCTTTAACATTTTGAACTGTTCTTCTATTTTAAGATTCATTGTACTTTATTTAAACCTGGCAAAGATAGGAAATCTTTATTGTGTGTTATTTTACATTTCAGTAAAGAAAGCAGAATTTTATTCACAGGCAATCTACTGTCTGTGATTCTCTGAAGTGATGGAACTGTCGTGTTGCAGCATGAAGCTGTTTGAACAAAATTGTGCCTGCCTGTGTAAACATGATGATCTAAATTGAGCAAGTCCTGAGAAAATAAAAAACAAGGAAGTATTTCAATTATGCATTCCTAACCAAAGAGGATTACTGTCAAATAGTGCATAAGAAAGTATTCTACTTCAGATAATGCTTTACTTTGTTTAATCTTTTCAAAACTTCATGAAAAATAGATGTGCATAAAGCAAAGCATCTCTTTTCTGACCAAGCCAATAATTCATCCAAATTCAGAGTGTGGATTCCAGGATTGGTGTAATCATACACTGCACACAGTATTCACTGTAACCAAGGCAGAGCCTTCAGTTGCTTGCTGCCCTCTAGCCCAGTATAATTTAGATTAATCTGAGGAAGCAAGGGAGATATAATAGTGAAATATAAGGTTCCGTGCAAGTAATATATTTCATCACCAGCGTGTTTGATTGATGTGCAGATTAGAAATAAAATGGAAACTGCAGAAAACAAAATTACCTTCTCCTTTTGACGATGCAGTATTTTTTCAATTTTTTTTATTTAAGGTGAAAATGAGATGAATAGTAATCCATGTACTTTTATTTTGCACCAATTCTGTCACTGAGTTCTGTGTTAGTGTTGCACATAGTAGATGTGTTGTACATAAGACCAGATTTCAGATTTATTGCCAAGAGTACAGTGCAAACATGACATCACATACCTCTCTGAGATTCATTTTCCTGTGGGTGAGGCAGAATTACTACTTATTGGTAGTGAAAAAAAAATACACAGCATATACAGGTAAACAAATAACAAACTGTAAACAGATAACGAATGTGAACAAACTGTGCAATACATGGAGAATTTTTTAAAAATCAATAAAGTGCATAACTAAGAGTCCTTAAATGAGTCCTTGATTGGGTTTGTTGTTGAGGAGCTGATGATGGAGGGGTAGCAGCTGTTCCTGAACCTGGTGGTGCAAGTCTTGTGGCATCTACACCTCTTACCTGACAGAGGCAGCGAGAACAGAGCGTGTGCCGGATGGTGTGGATCCTTGATGATTGCTGCTGCCCTCTGATGGCTGCATTCTCTGTAGATCTTCTCTATAGTGGGGAGGGTTTTGCCTGTGATGTCATGGGCATTACCTTTTGGAGGGGTATCACTGCGTCATTCTAAATCAATTCCTCTTGACTATGGCTAGAATAGGTAAAACTGGCAAATAACTATAGAATTATAAGGTGGTAAAGTATGACATAAATTTATTTTGTGTTTTTCACAGAACTGAAGAATTGTTAGTAACCTTTTCACCTGTGGAAGCAAAGTCATTCCCTCAAGCTCCATCTTTTGTTTTGACGAATTATCAGTCCTGCTCTTGGCAGATCATCACAGAGTTTAATATGGCTGTGGCCTTGAAGCAAGTGTTCAATAAGGACAAGACTTTCCGTCCCAAGCGCAAGTTTGAGCCTGGCACGCAGAGATTTGAGCTGCACAAGAGGGCACAGGCATCGCTGAATGCTGGCCTGGATTTGAAAGTCGCAGTTCAACTTCCTTCAAACGAGGACCTCAATGACTGGGTGGCTGTCCATGTGGTGGATTTCTTCAACCGTATTAATCTAATTTACGGAACTGTCTCCGAGTTCTGCACTGATACCTCGTGCCCCGTTATGTCAGGAGGGTCTCGGTATGAATATAGATGGCAAGATGAGAATAAGTACAGGAAGCCGACAGCATTATCAGCCCCACAATATATGAGTCTTCTTATGGACTGGATTGAAACCCAAGTGAACAATGAAAACATATTTCCAACCAATGTTGGTGAGTTGGAAAATTTAAATGGTGCCCCTTGGATTTGCAATATGTTCTTTTTTTTGAGAAATGCCATAAGCAGGCTCTTCAGCCCACTGAGTCCAAGTTTAAGTTCAACTTTATTTATCATCTGATTATAACAGTACAACCTGATGAAACTGTTCTCCAGTCCTCGGTGCAAAAACAGCGCAAAGATACATACAGACATAACATGCATACAAACTGAACATACACACAGAACCTGTATACATATATTGAAAATGCCTAATTATCGCATATATAGGAAAATCCCCGTTATCCGGAATTGAGCCAACCAGCAGCATCGAGCAACTGACAAAAAAAAGCACAGAAAATAAATAGCTCAAAACTACAAAAGTTTAAAATTGGTGCCTCCTTGCAGGTAAACATAGAAACATAGAAGATAGGAGCAGGAGTAGGTCATTCGACCCTTCGAGCCTGCTCCGCCATTCAATGAGATCATGGCTGATCTTAAAGTTCAGTACCCCGTCCCCGCCTTCTCTCCGTAACCTTTAATACCCTTATACTGAAGAAATAGATCTAATTCCCTCTTAAATATATTTAATGAACCTGCCTCTACTGCCCTCTGTGCCAATGAATTCCACAGATTCACCATCCTCTGGGTCAAGAAATTCCTCCTCATCTCGGTCCTAAATGGTTTGCCTATTATCCTCAAACCATGGCCCCGGGTTCTGGATTTTCCCATCCTTGGAAACATCCCATCTGCATCCACTCTGTCCAGTCCTGCCAGAATTTTATAGGTCTCTATGAATCCCCTCTCAATCTTCTAAACTCCAGCGAGTACAATCCCAATTTGCGCAATCTTTCCTCATAAGTCATTCCTGCCATTCCAGGGATCAGCCTGGTGAATCGCCTCTGCACTCCCTCCATTGCAAGAACATCCTTCCTTAGATAAGGTGACCAAAACTGCACACAATACTCCAGGTGGGGTCTCACCAAGGCCCTGTACAGCTGCAGTAAGGTATCCTTGTTCCTATACTCAAACCCTCTTGATATGAAGGCCAACATACCATTTGCCTTTTTAACCGCCTGCTGTACCTGCATGCTCGCCTTCAGAGACTGGTGTACAAGTACCCCTAGGTCTCTCTGCACTTCCCCATCTCCCAATCTATTGCCATTCAAATAGTAATCTGCCCTCCGGTTTGTATGACCAAAGTGGATCACCTCACATTTATCCACATTGTAGGGCATTTGCCATGTATCTGCCCAGTCCCTCAATTTATCCAAATCATACTGGAGCTTCCTACCCCCTCTTCCGTGCACACAACCCCTCCTAGCTTAGTGTCATCTGCAAATGTGGAGATATTACATCCAATCCCCTCATCCAGATCATTAATGTAAATTGTGAATTGCCAATTATACAGCACAATCTCAAGCAACTGACAAACTCACTTATCTGGCATTGACCAATCCCTATAGGTGCCGGATACCGGGGATTTACTGTATTAAAATGCAAGTGATAGAGGTGGTTTGCGAGCAGACCAGTGGACGTTTTGTTACATAGTTCAACAAGTAAGACCCAGTACAAAAGTGCAGAGTTCAAGAGAGGTCAGTGCCACCCCACAGAGGTTCATGTCAATGATGCTTTGCTCTTCCACAACTTGTGCACCGAGTCTTTACATATGTGGTCAATTTACTGATCTCACAGGGATATGTAAAAACCCTTGATAATGCTGGGACTCGTTAAAGGAGCGGCAACTGAATTTTTTTTAAACCATAGTTCATACTACTATCTGAAAATATAATTCTATCTGTGGACTCCGTCTGCCAAGATTAGTTCACTACTAATGGGATGAGGCAACTCTAGCGCTGCCTTTTCAGAGAGATTTCCTTTCCCTGATCCATCTGCTGCCACCATCTCTGTGACTAGAAACTGCAGTTCAAAACGTCCTTCGTTGGTGATGACCCAGAAGTTGAGAGAAATATTGCATAAATGCATTTTTTTTTTGCCAGTGCATTGAAAATCATCTGATGTCAGGATACTTCAAATTTCAATCCAACAGTATTTCAGTATTGAACTGAGTATAATAATTGACAGTTCTATGTGAGTGGACAGTTCATTTCTGTCACGGTATTTGTCCGATTGGACTGTAATATGTTAATAATTATAAAGATTTACTTGTAAGCTCAAATCAAACTGCTGAGAGGACACAGCAATTGACCACCAAATGGTGACCGAAGTCAGCCCAGCCCCTCACTGCTAGTTCTTGTGATCATGGCTGGTCTGCAGATTGGTTCTAAAATATCACTGTGGGAAAAAAAACTTGGTTCAGTAATCTACACTCAACTAATTCCTATCATCATTCACAGTTCTTAAAACCACCTTGCTGTGTGTTCCCTTCAAATGTTACTCAAATCAATAGTCACCATGAAGATGGTGCCAGGAGCTTCAGCTCTAAAGGAAACCTTCTGCCTTTGAACTGCAGAGAAGTATTGAATTGTTAGCAGCATTCAGATCTTAAAGATGATTAAACTGTATTTTTCATTTCTCCTCAGGAACTCCTTTTCCAAAAAACTTCCAGCAAGTTTGCAAGAAGATTCTTTCTCGCCTTTTCCGTGTTTTTGTCCACGTGTACATCCACCATTTTGACCGAATCGGCTTTATGGGAGCAGAAGCACACGTTAATACTTGTTACAAACATTTTTACTACTTCGTTAAAGAGTTTAATCTTATAGACAACAAAGAATTGGTGCCCCTGGTATGTAACTTTATCAACCAATTTTCAGTAGGGATGATGGGTAGATTTTTTTAACTCTACTGTTAACTGCTTCATAAATACAGCACAGCAATAGATGGCGGGGGTTGGGGAGGGGGGGGGAGGGGGATTCTCTATATGCTCTAAATCTCTGATCATCTGTTATTCCATAGTTTCAAATTCTTGATGGTTTAGTATATGCCTCACCAGAGCCCTGGTCCCATGCCCACTTTAAACCCAGTCCTGTTCTCACTTTAAACAGGCTGGGACCCGTCATGCTCCCTTTGAACACATTGGCACATTGTTCTTAAGTTCTCTTTAAACAGCTGGCTCACTGGAAAATTAACTAAACAACTGTGTAGCAGCAAAACTCCAGTGCTGTTTGCAAAGTGTTTGAATGTTCTCCATTTCCTCCGGGTGCTCCGGTTTCCTTCCACCTTTCAAAAATGTATGGGGGGGTTGTAGGTTAAATTGAGTATTTGGATGGCACGGGCTTGTGGGCCAGAAGAGCATGTTACTGCTCTGTATGTCCAAGTTTTTAAAAAAAAAATAAAATTAAGGTGTGCAGGTACACTAAGAAAGGAAATATCCAAATGTCTGGAAAAACTCCCAGTCCAACACAACCAAAGTCCCAAAGATGCCAGATTATTGGAGTCTTACTGGAACTAATGTTTATGGATCTTTTACATGCAGAATTTAACTGAATCTTCCTGGATGGGCCAGTGTGAATGAAAGTTGCACATGCGGAATTTGAGTTTACCTGTACCTTGCTGTTGTTAGTGAGCCAGGCTCGTTACTGGGATGGGCCAGTGTGAATGAAAGTTGCACATGCGGAGTTTGAGTTTACCTGGACCTGGGTGTTGTTAGTGAGCCAGGCTCATTTCTGGGATGGGCCAGGAGTTTGAGTTTACCTGTACCTGGGTGGTGTTAGTGAGCCAGGCTCATTACTGGGATGGGCCAGTGTGAATGAAAGTTGTACATGCGGAGTTTGAGTTTACCTGTACCTGGGTGGTGTTAGTGAGCCAGGCTCATTACTGGGATGGGCCAGTGTGAATGAAAGTTGTACATGCGGAGTTTGAGTTTACCTGTACCTGGGTGGTGTTAGTGAGCCAGGCTCATTACCGGGATGGGGAAAGTGGAAAGAATTAACATTCTGTTAGATTACTGAGTCTTCCTCAAAGCCTTCACTTTCTCCTATTGATGGTTTTTAATCTTGGTCCTACAGCAGCCCCCTGCCTCATCCATCCATCATTAGATCACTTTCAGCTTTCCTGAGTGCAAATCAGAAGCAATGTTTAAAAAAAACTTTTGAACAGATACATGGATAAGATACGCCTGGAGGGATTTTGGCTGAAGGCAGGCATGTGGGACTAGTGTTGGTGTGGGCAAGTTGGGACAAGGGACCTGTTTCCACGCTGACTGACTCTATGATACTATGCACCGTCATCCTGAATTCAACTCAGATGTGCAGCACATGACATTAGCTCCACCAGCTGAGGGTGCATGTTCCTGCTCATTTTTACGGATCTTTTGATACCCTGCTCTTCATTTCAGCCCTGAGTACTGGAAACTGTTTCAGAGATTGGGTTTACTAATACAGATACACTCAACGCATTTTGTGACATCTTACCATGTTCCAGCATAGTAACTACCGATATATTACCAAAACAAGCCCTAGTTGTTAAATCACTCGGATCTGTATTTATATAACCAGCTATTAATGTTGTCACCATAATATTTGAGGATTGTCACAAGTAGGATGTAATTATAATCCATTAGTTGAACTACCAGTCAGACGTCGGGCTGCACAGTAAGAGTAGCGGTTGGCGCAAAGCTGTTACAGGGCCAGCGACTGGGGTTCAAATCCGGCGCTGTCTGTGAGGAGTCTCCTTGTGTCTTCCTGGGTTTCCTCCCACCCTTCAAAATGTTCAGGGGTTGCAGGCCAAATGGGTGTAATTGGGCAGCATGAGCTTTTAAAAAATTGTCTTTGGAGTTTTAACGCACATGCTGATGGGAGTTTGCTGATTCAAGGTTAGCCAGGGGGTTTATATACTTTCTGGAAAAGCTGACTTCTCTCAACAATCAGACACTGCCACTTAAAGGTTCAGCATTGGCACATCCTTTCAAAGTCAGCGTGGGCTCCCAGGCTGGTCAATTAAATGTATAAGTAGTTTAGGGAGAAGAGAAGAAAGATTGATGAAAACTGTTCAGTTTCATTATGGTTTTGCATCAGGAAGACAATAGTAGGTTCTAAATGGACATATGAACTGAGAATTCTCAAGGTTACATGAAGAAATGTTTGTAATCTTGGATTAAATATATGCTGATTCATTGTATTTCCTTCCTTGTCCCAGAGGTGTTTGTAACTTCACTGAAACAATTGTTACCTGCTCAAAACTCTGAGATTTGCTAAAATGGCCAAGTTTCATAGTTTTATTGAAAAAAACCATTTTCATGTTACTTTTAACTATTCCCTGCATAAGTGTTACAGAAGAGCCCTAGAAGTGAAATGATTTTTTTTTAAATTGTCACTTATACCCAAATACAATTTTTAAAAAAAGCTTTGCTTTGGATGCTATTCAGGTAAGTCAACTCATACATTGGGTAGTGAAATAAAAACAAACAAGGCTACAGTGCAGGGATAAGTGTTACTTGTTAGCATAGGGAATACAGAAAGGTATAGCAATGAAAGAGCACAGTGGGATCATCTTTTGTCAGTGTGAGATTCATTTGTGTCTGATTAAAACAGGAAAGAAACTCCTTAAATCTGGAAGTTCGTGAATTTGAGTGCATGCATCTTCTGAGGGGAGAAGAGTATGTGACCGGGGTGGAACAAGTCCTTTAATGTGTTTGCAGTTTCCCAACACAGCGAGAGGTATAGATGGAATTGATGGATGCCTCGGAGTCCCCTATCCAGTATGTCTATGCAAACAATTCAAAATTATCCCAGGTTCTGTTTTCCCCTCGCACTTCCTTGATAATCTTTCTTGTTTTTTTAATTCCTTAAAAGTGGACTTTTTGTCTCAGTATTTCACATCTGAGCAATGATTAGTTTAAGACCAATTAAACCTGCTAATTCAATTTCTTCAACAGAAGGAGATGACCATGAGAATGTGCCATTGAAATGCATCAACAGATCAATTGCAGAAGAAACTGTTACTTCTGAATAGTAATTGAAGTGGATAATCTTACCAAAAAAACTTGAAAGATGATTGTTGATTTCAAATGATCATCTGCAGATGTCGAAATGTAAAAGATTAAAACATCTGAAAAGTAGTTGCAATAATTACAGAAAATTCCATTTGGCACTGAACCATCTACCTGGGAGAGTCAGTTACTTCCATTCCATTACCACTGCAAATAATGTCAAGCTGCAAAAAAAAAAGCATTTTTCTGATGGATGAATATTCTGCTTGATTTGTGAATATTTTATACATTTCATTGTATGTGAAGTGCTTTTGAATGTTTCTGATAAAATTGATAAAGCAAAAGGCAAAATAATGCAAATATTTTTCAAGACCAGGAAAATGAATAGTTTGTAGATTCTCTTTACTTGTGATTCTTGCTGATATTACAAGGTTTGGCTGCTGCCAAAGACCTTTGTAAAAACAGTTTGCAACATTCCTCGCACATTTAATTCAGTTGTTTATCATCAACAGGAATATTACTTTTTTTTTCCAAAATATATTTCCTATAATGGTACAGTCTATGGCACAAGCTCTCAGAAATAAGTTTTGTCCCGAATGGTACATAGAATATTTGTGTATTTGATTATTACAATGGAAAGAAGAGTTTGCAGACTTTTTTTTAGCTATTTAAAAAAAGAATGATATACTTTTTTACTATATTTCTTTAAAATATGTGTTAATGATTGGTATGATACTGTATAGTTTTGCAGTTCCAGGGGACATCTGTGGTGAAAGGAAGTTCTTTTTAAAATTTATATTTTTCTTGTTATATCACACGGTCTAATTTTTAACTGCCTGAAGTTTGTTATTTTTGCCTTTGGTTCTGTGATGGGAATTTCCACTTGTAAGATTAAAGTCTAATGTTATCAAGCCCTTTTAACTTTTGATTTCCTTATTGGTACTTATTCTTCTGAAAATTATTTACCACAGCTGCTGTAGTTCTCAACTTGGAAGAATATGTTTCTCTTGCAAGCTTGAACCTAACACCCAATATTTATTGTAAAATGGATGGATAGAAAACATCATTTAAATCTGTGACAGTTTCTTTTTTTTTTTTTTTTGCCTTTTTTTTTTAAATTTTTTTATTTTTCACACCATAAATCACATTAGCCATGATATACACTATTTCTTTTTCACACATATACAGTGAGTTTTTCTCCCCCCCCCCCCCCCCTTTCCTCCCAAACCACCCCCCCACCCCCCCTCTCATCCATTTTAGGTATACAATCTAGGTTGCATTAAGCCAGTCAGACAATGTTGTCATTCAACAAAATTACACCAGAAATTCTACTGAGTCCATTCTTTTCTTTCCTTCTCCTTCCATCAACTTAGGTAATGTTTGTCCCCGGTAGGTTTTCGCTATTGTATTTAATGTAAGGCTCCTATACTTGTTCGAATATTTCAATATTATTTCTTAACCAATATGTTATTTTTTCTAATGGAATCTGTGACAGTTTCCAGGATTTCAACAGATTGTAAACTGGTGCTGATTGCACTGGACAACGATTTTTGTTTCAGAAGGTTTGCTTCCTGAAGAAAGTTGGGATTATGATAGGCAACTTCAAGCTGAACTCAAAGATAATTTCAGATTTGCTGTATCATGTAGGAAGTTGGAGAAACATTAAATTAACTTTTATTGAATTTAGTATGTTTAATTCCATAATCAACTGACCTAAAAATGTTTTGCGACTGATTTTCGTTTGTACTCAGTGTGTGATGCTTCTCGTGTCAGTGTCCAATATTGATGGATTCCATTTGCCCTGATACCAGTTTTCCATGGTGGCAATGCCCTGGTGAAACCTTTCACATGTTCGTCTCTGCACCAAGATCAGCAGGGAAGAAGTCCAAGAGCCAATGCAGAAAATGAATTTTCAATGACATTTCATGGTTTTGTAGAACCCCTCGTCCGCGAAGCCAAGCCAAAGAAAAGAAAAGAGAAGAAGGAAAAGATGCTTGAAGTATGTTAAAAATATGACAGGAAATTACAAAACTAAGTTCAATCTTTTTAAAAAAAGGTATGTGATAGGAAACGTTGGGAAAACCCTGATAGGGCAAGTTTCTTCGGCAAGACAAAGTGATTTTTGTGATCAGCAACCCAAAATCCATAAAATACACCCAAAAGTGTGTAGGAAGCAACATTTTTGTTGTTTATTGTTGTCAAAAGTGCTCTGTCCCAAAATGTAACATTAATACATCCCCTATATTTAATACCTTTTCTGCATGTGTATTCCTGTTAATAGGGTTAGTCAGAGTGGATTTTTCAGCATCTGCTTTCCATGAGACAGAATGAAGAGAAGCAGTTAACATTTTCACAAAGAGGACCAGAAGCAGCTTGTTATTGTGTCGACGTGGAATGTTTCTTTGTGAGTGGTACTGATAACAGAAGACCCCTCTACATTGACCCAACAGGAAATCGCAATTGAAAGAGTGCAGAGAAAATTTACAAGGATATTTCTGGGACTTGAAGAGTTGTATTATAAAGAGAGGCTGAATAGGTTAGGACTTTATTCTCTGGAGTTTTGGAGAATGAGGAGAGATTTGAAAGAGGTATTTGAAATTATGAGAGGTGCAGATGAGGTGAATGCAAACAGACTTTTTCCACTGAAGTTTGGGTGTCCAGAGGACATGGGTTAAGGGTGAAAGGTTTAAAGGGAACATTAGTGGGAGCTTCTTCGCTCAGTGTGGTGAGAATGTGGAAGGAGCGACCAGCAGGGGTGATGAATGCAGGTTCAATTTTGACATTTTGGAGAAGATTGAGTAGTTACTGTATATGGTTGGAAGGGGTATAGAGGCCGGTGGGCTGTGTACAGATTAATAGGACTAGGCAGAATAACAGTATGGTGTGGATTAGCTGGGCTGAAGGGCCTCTGCTGTAATGTCTAATGGTTCTCTGATTAGCATAGGTTGAGACCTGTCAATATGGAGGATGCTCAACACATCAGAAGTTCACATTTGGAGAAAAGTTTGTTGAAGTCATGGGAGTCCTGATGGTCATAGGCTAATTGTCCATTTTAAGGCTACTATGAACAGAACGTACCAAGAGCAGTAGTGGGATTGCACACTGCTCTGTTATTTCAGGCTGTTGTCTCACTACCAATGGGCACTGAAGATTAAAAATTAGACTGTTGGTCTCATCTTCTGCATGAATGCTGGGTGAACTAAAAGGTAACGCCCCAAGGGTAAAGCTTACTGTTATGTGCAGTATTCATAAAATCACATGGAATATGATGACTAAGTGTGGAAACAAATAGGCCAGTGTTAACCAAACAGTGGTGTCAGGCCAGTGGTCCATTTCAACATTGTCACTTCCTGTGTTCCCTGTTCTGATCTCTGGCTTCATAACTCTACACTCACCACCCAGCCCCGTCCTCTTTTCAAAGAGTGGCAAGTAATTCAGGTTTCTCCCAGCAGGTGGCACATGCTGCCTGTGTGAAAATAAAGTAGGCACAGGCAATAAAAACCACCACAAAATTCGCCTTAACTTAAAAGATTTACCTCACTGTTTAGAATTCCTGTAATCTGCAATTAATGTTTTCCAAATAATGAAGGGTGTTATTTAGACAAAAGCAAAAGGACAGTCATGTGCAGAGCGTGGAAGCAGGTCTCTCGACTAATCGCATTACATTTATACCATTTTGTTATTAGAACAATAGAATAAAACAGGCCCTTCAGCCCTTCTAGTCTATGCCAAACTATTTTTCTGCTTAGCCCCACTTACCCCTCCTCCCATCCTCATGTCCAAATTCTTAAATGTTAAAATTGAGTCCACGTTAGCCACTTCAGCTGACAGCTTGTTCCACACTCCCACTACTATGTCTGAAGAAGTTTGCCCTAATGTTTCCCTTTAAACTTTTCCTCTTTCACTGTTAACCCATGTCACTTCAATGGAAAAAGCTTACCTACATTTACTCTCTATACCCCTCATCATTTGTAAATACCTCTATCAAATCTCCCTTCATTCTTCTACACTCCAGGTAATGAAGTCCCAGCCTGTTCCTCTGGACCCTGTAATTTGGTCCCCCAAAGTCCCAGCGACATCCTGGTTGTGAAGTGTCCTGGGATAGGAAGCCCTTTGTGCCATTTCCACTGGAACATTAATCCACGGGGACAGCTGTTCCTTTTTGACTGGTTTTATCAGCATGCCAGCATCAACATACGCCAGAGATATGACAAGGGGTAGAGGCAGTTAATCCCTGGTGTGCAATTACATAATTTAATGCCAGTGTTTGGACATTGTTCCTCTTCCTCTGGACCCTGTCCTAGCAAATTCCTGGGACAGGGTGCCAGTGGAAAAGGAACGTCATTCTCTCCACGTTCTCTTCATCTGCCCCCTGATTCCACCACAAACCTGGAGAGTGACTGTTTACAGTGGCCAATTAATCCATTGAACCCCTTCCACCCATGCCTCAGGGATGTAGGAGCAATAGGGTACATCCAAACCCCACAGAGACAGCATTCAAGGATAGGTTGGAACCCAGGTCACTGGACCTATGAGGCACCTGTTCTACTCATTTAACAAATCTTTTGCTAAATGTTTGTTTAATAGTATGAAATAAGCCCTACAACCTAACATCTGTGGCAACCATAAACCACCCATTATGTTAATCTTACATGAATTATTTATTCCCATCAAACACCCTCAGATTCTGCTACTGACCACAGCAGGAGCAACTTTCAGAGACCAATTAACCTACCAACTTGCTCACCTTTGGTGAATCGAGTGCATCCACGCAAGGCATCTGTCATCATAAAGGCTTGGCAGCAATGGAGGAATAAAAATAAAAATGTCCGAGATCAGTGGTCTTCAAACTTTTTTTTTCCACTCACATACCACCTTAAGTCATCCCTATGCTTTGTGATAAGAAAGGGATGACTTAAGTGGTATGTGGTTGAAAAAGTTTGAAAACCAATCGTACCTCATTGACTCGTTATGTGCACGGTTTCATAACTCCAAAGGAAATGGGCCAATGACAATTTTTCTCAAGTGAAATATTTCAGTAACAATTGGATCTAGAGCAGTGGTTCTCTACCTTTTTTCCCCCACTCACAAACCACCTTAAGTAATCCCTTACTAATCACAGAGCACCTATGGCATAGGGATTATGTGAGAGGAAAGAAAAGGTTTGAAAGCCACTGTCCTGGATGATCACAGATATTTTGGAAGGTTACGGGACTAGGGAGGCTCACTGGGAGATGGTGGCACGATCGTGGGGTCAGAAGTTGACAAGGTAATGTGTTGACTCACCCTCTCTAACAGATTGCATTTTCTAGTTTTGTCCTGTAACCTGCAAATCAATTATGAACCTGCCATCTTCAGACATTGGAAGCACAGGCAGCCCTTGGAAGATACTTCATTCTTTGTCAAATACAGTTAAGTCTGTTATCTGATTCAAGCACCCAGCAGTCTCAGACAAGTGACAAATACAGAAAATAAACAGGTAAAAAATACAGAAGTTTGAAATTGGTGCTCCTCGCCATTAGTTTGCCAATCCGCACAACACTCAATCTCAAGCAACTTGAAAATTCATTATCTGGCACCTACCAATCTCCTTGGGGGCTGGATGCCAGAGGTTTTTTTTTTAAACTGTACTTAAGTAAATTTCCTTGTAGTTTTACAGAAGTGCATAGCCATTTCATCTATTTATATGGACGCTGATACTTCAACTAATATCCTCTCCTTTCCAGGGAATTGGCTGGGTGCCAATTGACATTGGCTCATTTCACAACTCCCTGCAGCCTTTTCCTGTCCTGTGCATTGGCACCTCTATACCAGGCAGTGATGTAACCAGTCAGAAATGCTCTCCACGGTACACCTGTAGAAATTTGGTAGCATACGAAAGCTCCTCAAACTTCTCACAAAGTAGAGCCGCTGGCGAGCCTTCTTCATTATTGCATCAACATAAAAGCCCTAGGACAGATCTTCAGAGGTCCTGCCTCCCAGGAATTTGAAGTTCTGAACCCTCTCCGCTGTTGATCCCTTGACAAGCGATTTGGACATGAAACTTAAAGGGCCAATTACTGACACTGGGATAAGGGCCCGGTGGAGCAGTATTCTGCTGATAGATAGTCTCACTGGGAAACTTCAGTAGCCAAAGTTCTGACAAACATTGACTGCTTCCATAAGATGCTGAGTGTTCCCAGCAGAAATAATAAGAAATAAGGAACAAGAGTTGGCCGTCCAGCCCTTCAATAAGATCAAGGCTGATTTGGTGATAGGCTCATCTTCCCCCATCCCTTAACTCTAAGACCTAAAAACCTTTCCAACCTTGTCTTAAAAATATTTATCAAGGCCGCCTCCACTGCTTCCATGGGCAGCATATTCCACAGATCCACCACCCTCTGGGAAAAGCAATTCCTCCTCATCTCCGTCCTAAATCTACTCCCCTGGATCGTGAAGCTGTGTCCCCCTAGTTCTGGTCTCCCCCACCAAGGGGAACAATTTACCTACCTCTGTCTCATCTATGTCTTTCATCATTTTATGCACTCCTATAGCATTCTCTCTAAATTCCACTACAGTCCCAGACGACTCAATCTTTCCTCATAGGCTCACCCCCTCATTACTTTTTTTTTTAATATTGTAAGATGGTTATAATATGAATGTTTGCTTTATGATACTGCTGTAAACACACTGAATTTCATGACTTGTTCGTGACAATTTTTTATAGTAGTGTGCATAGACTGCAAGAAGCTCTTGCTATTAAATATTTTATTTAACGTTCCATACATGCAGTCACTAATTATTATGTAATAGTACAGATAACAAAATAAGAACAAATTGATTACATACATGATAGTTTTCACCCCACCCCAAAACACCAACCTTCCCCCCCCCCAAAAACAATATACAACTTGAAAAAAGTAAACATTTTTATAGGTAGAAAAAGACAAGAAGAAAGAAAGAGGAAGTAAAAAAGAATCTTTGGATTGGAGGGAGAGATGTGTGGTACAACTCCTCAGCTCTAACATAAACATACAGAGGAGAGATAAAAAGGCTATCACTACAAATTTAATCCCATTATTTGAGTGTACAGGCGCCAGATTCGTAAAAACCTAGGGTATTTATTCCTTAAATGGCAAGTAATTTTTTTCCAAAAGAATACAGCTTTGAATTTCAGCCTGCCACCTTGGCAGAGTTAAAAATATTTCTAAGTCATTGCAATATATTTTCTTGGTAATGATAAATTTATAATTTAAATTTAGGGTTCGTCCCTTCAATGAAAATAAATCGGGATGTCGCAGAAAAACATGTCAGTAATTTATGATTCTAAGACCAGTACTCCAGATGCTTTGTACGGTTGCAACATAACCTCCCAGCTCCAAAACGTCGGATCTTTGTGGTGGTGCAGATGGTTTGAGGCTGCACAGGGACTGGGAGCATGGACGGCCACCACTAGTGGATGGGGAGTTTTTTTTGGGTGAAGAAGGAAAATTAGTTATTGTAATTCCCTCAAGTTGAAAGACGTCCTGCGGATTAGGGAGTGACATGAGCCAGAACAAATGATCTGTCTGTGAATTGCTGACATAAGAATGAGTTGGTTCTTGTTCTGGAACTTGTTGGAACTTTCAAGGTCCCTTTCCTGCTCAATTAATCATTCATTTCATTTTGCTAATATGCCAAGATAGCCTCAGGTATGTCAGAATATGAGTTACCTTCACTGTAATAGAACTGCACTTTCTGAGGCTGATGTCCATTAAGCACTAAAAGCTGTAATTATATAATGCCCCATAAAGCTGAATTTCTTGCTTTTCAGAGATTACAACTGAATTTACACTATTTTTTAAATCAGCTGCTGGTTTTGGACTGTTCTCTTTCTTTCCTTCCTGAATTAAATAAAAAAAACTTGTAAGGCCCAGCTGTATTCTGCTTGTCATTCAAGTTTGGGTTTAATTGAGCCATGGGGTGGGCGTTATTTGCAAGTGTAATAGATCAGGCACATCCCTACTTGCTTTTGAAGAGGCTGTTTGCATGACTTTTGGCCCAGAGTTGAGAGTAATCACACTGTTGGCTGAGTACTTGCATGACCCAAAGATCTTTCCCCAGGCTCAGAAGGTTGGAAATTCAAGTTTCACTCCAGGAACACAGTGACTGTTTTAGTCTAATGCTTAGGAGTTGTGCTTATTGGATAACATTTTATCACCGCCTCTCCATCCATTTGGTCGGAAGCTTCTGCCACCTGTATGTGATGCACTCGGAAGAGATGAGCATCGCTGAGGTTCAGGTCATCGCAACGAGGGGCAGACTGAAGCTGTTGGAAGAGATAGCCTCTCGGGGCAAGCATATGATTGTGGCATCAAGGATGTTTCAACATTCTGTGAGGAGTGGATGAGCCACAGTCTTAAAGAGGACCCGTGGGCATTTCTACAGGTGAGATGGGGGCATATGATGGGATCTGGAGTAAAAGTAATCTGCTGGAGGTCGAGCTGCTTCCATGGGCCAAAAAAGAATGGTAGAGATTTTTGGCAGGAATCCTTTATCAAGATTGGGAATGCAGAGGGGAGATAGCCAATATAATGTGGAAAGGATGGCGGGGGTGGGGGTGTTGGAGAGAGGTCCGTGAGGATGAATGGCAGAGGCAGTTGATTAAATTTAGGAAGGTAATTCCAATTTCTGGTCAAAAGTCCTTTCTTCCAAACTGGTTCTAATCTTTCCCCTTCCATTGTTATTCCCTTTGCCACCCAGATCCCCATCCAGTCTCATTGCCTTCCATCCTCTTCCATCCCTAATGCCACTACAGGGTTCCTGCCTTGCTTCACCCCCCCTTCCCCCCTCCTTTTTTTGGTTCCATCTATCCTATAACCTATGAGGGCTTTCTCAAGGTGTTCCAATTCCCTTCCATGTTCCAAAGAAGGATGGGGTTGGTAGGTTTATTGGTCCAGAAGGGCTTTTACCACGCCACATTGTTAAAATGATTGGGGGGGAGCTATGGTGGCATGGTTAGACTAGCAGTTAGTGCAACGCTATTACAGAGCCAGCAATTTGGGTTCAAATCCAGCGCTGTCTGTAAAGAGTTTGCACATTCTCTCCATGACAGTGTGTGTTTCCTTTAGGTATTCCAGTTTCCTCCCACATTCCAAAGACGTACAAGGTTAGTAGGTTAATTAGACGCATCCGTGTAATTGGGCGGCACGGGCTCTCGTGGGCCAGAAGGGCCTGTTACAATGCTATATTTCCAATCTCCATCTCTCCTCCAACATCACCATCTTATCAGATCCCAGAGCCGACAGGCTTTCTCCCCACTTAGCACCACGTCCTCCTCCACCTGACCCCACCCCCCCTCTTTTTTTTCTTCTTGCCTCTGCCTGGCTCCTGTCATTCAACAGTCTGGCTGGTCTGGGACGGATATTTTAATGCAGGTATTTCTCAGGGGAGAATTTAAACTTGTGGCAGATGTACAGAGACTGAAGCAGAGATGTGGATGAAACAGATAAAAAGAGAGGCAGAAAAATAGAAACCAAAGGAGGGAAGGCAAAGAAAGGAGGATGAGAAACAACAAGGGAATCCAACTGAGAGGGTGGATGTAAGAGAAGGTGTCAAAATGATCTGATAGTCATTTCAGCTGAAAGGAAATCTTGCACTGTACAGCTAAATATTGTTCCAGCTCTATCTCTAAATTTGTGGAAGACATTGCAGTGGGCTGGCTATCAAATTTCACATTTACACATTGACATACAGCACAGTAACAGGCCCAATTGACCTACAGCCCCTGGTAAGTTTTGAACGGTGAGTGGAATCCAGAGCCTCCGGAGGAAACTCACACAGACATGGAGAGAATGTGCAAACTCTTTGCAGAAAGCACCAGATTCATACCCCGGTCCCATTGTAACAGGGTTATGATAACTGCTACACTAACAGGGCCACCCAGTGATGAGGTGTGATGCAGGAGAGAGACTGAAAGTCCAGTGACAGTGCCAAGATTACAATCTTTCAACATCAATAAGATGATCATTCACTTCAGGAGAGCAGGAGAAGTTCACACCCTTGTCCACATCAATGCCGCTGAATTTGAAAAAGTATACAAGTTCCAGTTCTTCGGAATAAGCATCTCCAGTGACCTGACTTGGGCTGAGCACATGAACATGATATTTTATCATTTGGAGCCATTTGGAGAAGGTGCACTCGATAACCCTCGGAGGAATTGTTGGTAGAAGAATTGAGCCTCTACTCATTGCCATTTAGAATCTTACTCAAACCTGGAGGATTCCTTGGGAAATTCATCCGTGTGACCACTGGGAGAATGTTTCCCACCGTGCGTCTGAGCAGACTCAGATCGAGGAGAATTTCTTCTCTCAGATGATCGAGAGGCTTTGGAATTCCTTGCTCCAGAAAGGTGTGAAATGTATTCAAAGCAAAAATAGATTTTTAATCACTAAGGGAGTGTAGGTTTTGGGGCGAGGCCAGGTAAGTGACCTGAAGGAAATTTGGGTTAGGCTTGACCTTATTAACTGATGCTTCTCACGGCCTTGGTATGGGGTAAGACCACAGTGTGAGGCTCGTCCCCATTGTACACTGCAGGGCTGGAACTTATTTGTAGTGAAAAGCATTTCAAGGAAATAACTGATGTCATTCTGTTAAAGTTCATCCAGTATGTGATAAAATATACAGTGTACTAAGATTGGAATAGAACCAGTGTGTGCAGAATTGAACAGTGACCCACAACACAAGTATGACGTATTTGCAAATTTTGTGAATAAAATTTATTTTTGCAAATACATGGCCAAGTTGTTTTGGGTTCATCAAAATGTACACATTGCCTGATGATTTTGTCTGTGCTTTGGAACTTTGATCTTGACGTCAATGACAAAACAATATTTGTTTTGCATCTTTAATTACCTCTTGAACTGAGTGGCATGTTGCTTCATTTCAATAATAGAATGGATAGCCAGTACCTTTTTCCCAGGGGAAGAGTGGCAAACATCAGAGGGAATTTTTTTTAGGGGAGACATCGGGGGTAGATTTTACACAGAGAGTAGGGGTGCCTGGAATGCATTTCCAGGGGTGGTGGTGGAGGCTGGTACAATAGGGACATTTAAAAGACTCTCAGACAGGCATGTGGATGCAAAAAAAATCAAAGGATACGGGTGTAGGTAGGGATGGTTTTGATTTTTGAGTAGGTTTCTATCAGTCTACACAACATTGTGGTCTCTGGGGCCTGTATTGTACTGATATGTTCTATGTTCTAATGATGATCAACTCTTCTTTAGTCTGGAGTCACATAGAGACCAGATTGAATAAAGAAGGCAGATTTCATTCTCCAGGAGTACATTCATTAGTACATCAAAACAACCCATTGACACTGCAGTGCCTGAGACTTGGAGGCCTTATCTCTTTCTGTGTGCCCGGCCCACTCCTGTTTACGCTACTGACCCACGACTGCATGGCCAGATCCAGCTCCAACAGTGTCATCGTTTGCAGAGGACGCGACAGTCATCGGCCTCATCAGCCACAACGATGAGTCGCACCACAGAGAAGAGGCGGAAAATCTCATGAAATGGTGAATCAGAATCGGAAATTGTTGCGAGTATAACAACCTGAGTCTCAAGATGTAGGAGATGATCGTGGACTTCAGGAGGGCCATCCTCCACTGCACATCAGCAACTGAGGTACAGAGGGTGGAGAGCACCAAGTTCCTTGAAGTTAACTAGTGACCTATTGTGGACACAAAACCTCTCCTCACTTGTCAGGAAGGTGGAACAGCGACTGCACTTCCTGAGAAGACCGAAGTGGTCAAGGCTACCAACCACCATTATGTCAACCTACAGGAGCTCTACCAAGAGTGCATCACAGTGTGGTATGGTGGTTGCAGAGAAATGGATTGGAGGTCAATCCACAGGACCATGAGTGGCAGAGAGGATCACTGGAGTCTCCCTCCTGTCGACGTGATCCACCAGGATCGTTGTCTGAAGAGGATGTGCAAAATCATTGAGGACCCCTCCACCCTGCACATAGCATCTTTCAACTGCTCCCATCAGGAAAGGTACAGGTGTCTCAGAACCAGCACCACCAGGCTGAGGAGCAGCTTCTTCCCATGGGCAGTGAGAACACTGAACGACCAAAGGAACTGCTCACACTGACCAACCGAGACTCTCACACTCAAGAAACAGTATTTATTTATTTGTACATTTGAATATTTTTCCTGCATATGTATTGTTTGTCTATATGTGTTTTATGTCTGGTTGTATGTCTGCGTGTTTTGCACCAAGGACCAGAGAACACTGTTTCATCAGGTTGTACTTGTGCAATCAGATGATAACAAACTTGACTTATTCATGAGGATGTAATTAGGGAGCTGAGCTTCTGAAGGTTCTAGGGTGTTAACAGTTTCCTGATCGTATCTGGGGTTCAGAACCAGAAGCTCGACTTCATAGTTGGATCGGCCAGGAGGCCATGTGGCTGCAGAGGCTGCGGGAGGGCTGAAGGTGAATCCATGGGCACTCAGTGTCTCTGAAGGGATTTTGTTTTGTTTCTCTTTTGGGGGGGGTCACTGGGCTAGTAGCTGTTTGTGTGTCTTTATGGAAAGCAAAAGTTAACAGACTTTATATACTTATGTACACGATAAAGGAACCTGAACTCTTAATCTTGCTGAATTAGACACCACTCACTTTTGCATGGATTGTGCAAGAGGATGAAGTTTCTGTTCCAACAGTGGAAGGGAATTTGGGGAATGAATCAATGAAGGTAATGTAACAATTGGGGAGAATGGGAGGTGCAGGATGGAGCTCTGCTCCAAATATTAAACAGTGGAATAACCTGGAGAACTTGCACTCATCCTTGGATGCATGGGATGCAGTGCAGATCCTACCACACCACACTCAACCACACACAGTGAATGTGTTCAAGTTTATTGTCGCATGTACTGACGTACAATAATAAAATGTGATTTTCATTTTAGTGTGGAGGGATAGAAGAGTGATTGTAAAGCATGGGGAGAGAAAATATGCTGGCAGCAAGATGTTGCGCTGGTCCAGGCAATCTGCCTAACATTGTGGTAATCAGTAAAACTAAAACAGTATATGCTTCCCAATATCAAACAATGTCACAGATAATTAATAACAATAAATCATTTCAGTTGAACTGTTAACACAGCTTTTACCGGGCACATTCACTTCAGCAAGGAAACAAACCTCACCTTGAGCAGAATTTCTCTCATGACACTAGACATGGATGTAGGGTGCAATGAGATTGGTACCTTGTGAGCATGAGTCACAAGGTGAGACATCCCTTTGATCCCATTGGCAGAAATATGTGCAGAGACCAATTCAATCCTGCCACAGGTGAGTCAGATCTGACTTGCTTGCCATTGTGTCTTCTCAGTTGGAGCTTCGTCTGGCGATACAACCCCCTATGGAATGTTTGGAGGTCCTCAAGACAGAGATTCAAAGAAAAACTACAGGAGATAACTCTGGCAGATAACTTCAAGGATAATCCCAAGAGGTTTTATGTACATAAAGGGAAAAAGGTAAACAGGAGAAAAAAATGGAATCTATCTGGTCGTTCCGTGTGATGCCACAGGAGGTGACCAAGGTTCTAAATAAATTTTTCCTCTGCGTTTACTGTGGAGAAAGATATGAGGGCCAGGGTTCTTGGGACAGACAATGTTAGTGTCTTGAGAATAGTCAGGACTACAGTTGAGGAGTACTATAGGCCCTGATGCTTATGAAGTGGACAATCTCTTGGGCTTGATCAGATATACAGTGACACTGTGAACACTGGAGAGGTAATCGCAGCCTGGCTGAGATTTATAAATTGTCATTAAGTACAAGTGAGGTGCAGAACACAACAGAGAGGTCCCCCCTAAAATGACAGAATGAGAAGAAGACGAAATGAACTGGCCCAGTGTGTAAAAGTAGATGACACAATTTTCTTGTTTATTTTCATTGTGTGATGACATTGCTCAATGGGTTTATTGTATTGTATATGTTGAATGTTTAGTGGGTAGGGAGGGGGGTGGGAAGGAGGGAGGGGGGTAAAAGGGGAGAAAATGACACTGTATCTTCAAGAGGGTATTTTGGTCAATATGGTGCATAGTGTGAAAAATAAATATTTTTTAAGAAAGGTACAACTACATTGGCTGTAAAAATGTTGGGATGTCTTTGAGTGACCAGAAGTACTAAAGTTTTGGGAAGTTTTTTTTCTGCCAGGCAACAAAATATCCTGCTACTGTGGGTGGCAAATGTTGTGCCTCCATTCAACAAGGGCTGCAGAGAAAAGCCTAGGAACTACAGGTCAGAGAGCCCAGCATCAGTGGTTGGTGTTACGAGAGATTATACTGAGGTAAATGATGTACATGCACCTGGATGGACAACGGCAGTTTTGTAAATGGAAGGTCATGTCTCACAAGTCTGATGTGACCAAGAAGGCCCTGATGAGTGCAGTGTTGTGGACATTGTGTATGTGAATTTCAGCAAGCCATCCAATAAGGTTCCACACAGTAGGCTGCTCTGGAAGGTTAGATCACATGGGGTCCAAGGTGAGAATGGATGGAAGTTGGCCTCAGGGTAGAAAGCAGAGGGTGATGTTTTTCAGACTGGAGGTCCAGGACTAGTGATTTGTCACGGGGTTTGGTGCAATTGATCATCTATATCAATGACTTAACTGAAAACATTCACTGTTTGTGGCATAATTAGCAAGTTTGTGGATGACATTAAAACATTTGGTATAGTAGAGAGCGAAGACAGTTGCCAAAGATTGCAGCAGGGTCTTGATTGGTTGGACAAATGGGCAGAGGAATGGCTGGTGAAATTAAATACGGAGAAATGTGAGGTTTTGCATTGTGGGGAGTCTAACAAGGGTAGAACCTGCAGAGTGAATGGTAGGGATCTGGGGAGTGTTGTAGGGCAGAGGGATCTAGGAATGCAAGTACACATTACATTGAAAATAGTTTCATAGGTAGATAGAGTGGTTAAAAGGTTTTTGACACATGGCCTTCATCAGAGAATTGAGCATAGAAGTTGTTAGGTCATGTGGCAGTTTTATGTGTCCAATTTTGGTCACAATGTTATAGGAAAGATGTCAATCTGAAGAAGGTGTAGAGAAGATTTATGAGGATAATGCCTGGACTTTTGGGGTGGGGGGGTGGGGCTGTGCTACAGGGAGAGGTTCAGCAGACTGGAGCTTTATTCCTTGGAGTCCAAGAGGATGAGGGGTGACCTTATAGAGGTGGACAAAATCACGAGAGGAATAGATCAGGTGAACACACTCTTTTGCCTGGTGTAGGGGTAACCAGAGGACGTATGTTTAAGGTGATGGGGAGAATGTGGGATCGAACCCAGGTCCCGATTACTGACACTGAACAGCATTGTGCTAACTGTGCCATCCCCCCCCACCCCCAATAGATTCTGGCAGAAACGTATACAGTGAAATCCTCGTTATCTAGAATTCAAGCAACTGCAAAAAAATTGTAGAAAATAAATGAGTAGAAAATACATAAGTTTAAAATTGGCAGTCCCGAGCAGTCAGTTCGCCAATCCACACAACATACTTTAGTTCTGTTTTTACAAGAGAGGATACAAATAACCTCCCAAGGATGTTGGGAAACATAGAGACTAATGCAAGGGAGGAACTGAAAGAAATCAGTATCTCCAAGGACATGGTCTTGGGGAAATTGATGGGATTGAAGGCAGATAAATCCCAAGGGCCTGATAATCTACATCCTAGGGTACTCAAGGAAGTGGCCATTCAGATAGCAGATGCTTTAAGAATTATTTTCCAGAACTCGATAGACTCAGGATCAGTACCCATGGATTGGAGGGTAGCTAATGTTACCCCACTATTTAAAAAGGGGGGTAGAGAAAAAGTGGGGAATTATCGGCCGGTGAGCCTTACATCAGTAGTGGGCAAAATGATGGAATCTATTATTAAGGATGTAATAGCGGAGCATATGACTAGCAGAGAAGGGATCGGACGGAGTCAACATGGATTTACAAAAGGTAAATCGTGCTTGACAAATCTATTGGAGTTCTTTGAAATGGTGACAGGTAAAATAGATGGGGGAGAGCCAGTGGATGTGGTGTACCTGGACTTCCAAAAGGCCTTCGATAAGGTCCCGCATAAATGACTGGCTTCCAAAATCAAGGCTCATGGGATTGGGGGCAAAGTATTGATGTGGATTGAGAACTGGCTGGCAGGTAGAAGACAGAGAATTGGGATAAATGGCTCGTTTTCTGAGTGGCAGGCGGTAACCAGTGGGGTACCACAGGGATCTGTACTGGGACCCCAGCTGTTCACAATTTACATTAATGATCTGGATGAGGGGATTGGATGTAATATCTCCAAATTTGCAGATGACACTAAGCTAGGAGGGGTTGTGTGCATGGAAGAGGGGGTCAGGAAGCTCCAGTGTGATTTGGATAAATTGAGGGACTGGGCAGATACATGGCAAATGCCCTACAATGTGGATAAATGTGAGGTGATCCACTTTGGTCATACAAACCGGAGGGCAGATTACTATTTGAATGGCAATAGATTGGGAGATGGGGAAGTGCAGAGAGACCTAGGGGTACTTGTACATCAGTTTCTGAAGACGAGCATGCAGGTACAGCAGGCGGTTAAAAAGGCAAATGGTATGTTGGCCTTCATATCAAGAGGGTTTGAGTATAGGAACAAGGATACCTTACTGCAGCTGTACAGGGCCTTGGTGAGACCCCACCTGGAGTATTGTGTGCAGTTTTGGTCACCTTATCTAAGGAAGGATGTTCTTGCAATGGAGGGAGTGCAGAGGCGATTCACCAGGCTGATCCCTGGAATGGCAGGAATGACTTATGAGGAAAGATTGCGCAAATTGGGATTGTACTCGCTGGAGTTTAGAAGATTGAGAGGGGATCTCATAGAGACCTATAAAATTCTGGCAGGACTGGACAGAATGGATGCAGATGGGATGTTTCCAATGACGGGAAAATCCAGAACCCGGGGCCATGGTTTGAGGATAACAGGCAAACCATTTAGGACCGAGATGAGGAGGAATTTCTTTACCCAAAGGGTGGTGAATCTGTGGAATTCATTGCCACAGAGGGCAGTAGAGGCAGGTTCATGAAATATATTTAAGAGGGAATTAGATCTATTTCTTCAGTATAAGGGTATCAAAGGTTACGGAGAGAAGGCGGGGACGGGGTACTGAACTTTAAGATCAGCCATGATCTCGTTGAATGGCGGAGCAGGCTCGAATGGTCGAATGACCTACTCCTGCTCCTATCTTCTATGTTTCTATGTTTCTATACTGTCTAAAGCAACCGGCAAATTCACTTCTCCAGCATCTACCAATCCCCACAGGTGCCGGATACCAGGGGTTTTACTGTAGTTTGCTTATTTGTACAGAATGAGATGAATCAAGAGAGTTTCTAATTCAAGGTAGAAGTAGTCAGACTATGATTTCTCCAGGGACTGCCACGATAACTTCATACCAAAGTTCTTTTCAATGTAAGTATGGATCACGGGTGACCCATTCTCACACAGGCTCCTCGCGGTTTCAGTGTGAAAATTACATATGCTTTGACTTTGGGCTGGGTGAGGCCATGTATCTGTCGTAGTCTCATTTGTTTAATTTAGACATACAGCATGGTAACAGGCCCATCCAGGCCACAAACCCCAATTTACACACCAATTAACCTACATCCCCTGTACGTTTTTGAAGGGTGCTCGGAGATAACCCTTGCAGACATGAGAAGAACATTCAAACTCCTTACAGACAGTGTTGAATTCGAACCCAATTGGCAGTGTGGTGTTGCGCTAACCATTCGCTAGCCATGCTAACCCATCTCCTGATGAAATTCCCGATGCAATTAGGGTTGGTGTATAAGATGTAGTCAATCGTTTTAAAATCCCAGAGGTGGCAAGAGTTGTACAGAGATGATGCTGGAAATGGAGTCTGCCATCTTCCATAGGTTTAGCCACTGGTGAGCTGATCCTACATGCAGGACATACACCTGATCTCCTCGACACAGGTGAGGGATCAAGAATGGAGAGTGATGAGGCTGAGCTGAGATCATCATTTGCATGTGGGGAGTGGCATTGGTTTTGATTCATGTTGGAGAGACACACATGTAGGTGAGAGATAGATCCTTGGGAGGTCAGTGCACAGGAGGGTCCATCACCATCAATTCTGCTACTAAATCTGCTTTGGTAAGAACCTAGCAAGATAAGGACATCACACTCTAATGGAGAATGGATAGAGAGGCTTCAGACAAAGCAAGTCACTGCTTCAGACAACTTGAAACTACCAATCTGTTCAAGAACCTTGGAACAGAAAGGGAGGTTGATGGTGGGAAATTGGATTGGTGAGTATGGAGGGGCCAGTAGTTTAGGGGAGTAAGTCATCAACCATTTCAACATTAAGGCATGCAAAGTTTACCAACATTCATTGCTTCTGACAGAAGTTAGATTACAAATCTGTTTCTAAACTTCATCAAGTTCTTTACATATCTAATGGTTGCATTGCACGGTTAAGTCAATATTTCATCATCCTTCTAGCCTGCATTGATAATGTGTACAGAAACAGAAGTGAGATTAACTGTTTTGTGCCTGTGTGCATTACATAATTATGAAACACTTCCCATAATTTGGAACCTATCCACAGTTAATTACTGACTTATGTTCATTAGTCATTATCTATTTTTGCCTTACCTATAGTTATTTTAAAGTATCTGCAAAGAAATTGTATTTGTGGTTAACTGAACCAATTGGAAATATAAACTCATGGGCAGGGATCCAGATCAGTTATTTGATCTTGCTGGAGTGTAACCCGCCTCAGTGTGTGATCTGAATTGGTTTACACCACACCCTTTATTCTATAATAATTTTTCACACCTACTTGCTGGATCTATGAACTGAGAACAGTGGAGATGGGCCTTCTGGGACTTTTCAAATGTTGGGCCAAATTAAAATAGCAAAGAAGTGAATGATTCAGGTTTAACGCAGAAAGTCAAATGGTGGGGGGGGCAATGTGATTTAAGGAAAAAAATAAAAGTTAAGGGAAAAGTATCTGAAGGAGATTTGGATACATCAGGAAAGTTGTGGTGGAATTTACCTGCTGCCTATGTCTCAAAGTTTCTTCTCCGGATTGATAGGGCACTCCCATCTCCATTGGTCATGCCTGAGGTTCCACCTGAAGAAAAATTTGGTAATCCCATAGCAACTTGTAGGGGCTAGGGATTCTTTGATCTTGTTTTATTCATCTCTATCTGGCACCCAGACCTCTGAAAATTGTCCTTGGAGTTGACTGGAATTTTCAGAATGACGTGGAAGCTGGGAATGTTTTCTGGTCAACAATTCCACAGAAAACCAAACCTGCTGGAAGGGGAATTTGTGCTTCTTTTAGTACTGAGTTGTGGCCATGGTGTGGGCAGCTCAGGGTTTCCCAGAAACTCCCAACATTGACGACCATGTGAGATCGCAGGCAGAGGGTTCAGCTCTGTAGAGTTTGAGCTTCACGCTTGGCACCCTTTGGCTTCCACCTGCACACCCTGTTTCCTGGCTTCGATTTTCTGTTTCTCCTTCCCCTTTCTCGGACATTAAGTCGACTCCTGCGTCAATTATTGGAATTTCCTGTACAAACTCATAAAGCTCGGACCTATCAACCTTCTAACTTTGTCAGAACTTCCTATGCTCCGTCGCTAGCTTTGAAGATGGACCTGAAGGGTAGCTTTTTCACTCAGAGGGTGGTCTGCACCTGGAATGAGCTGCCAGATGAAATTGCAGAAGTACAACATTCAACAGATATTTATACAGATGTATGCATAGGAAGGGCACTGAAGGATATGGACCAAATGCAGGCAAATGGGTTTGGGCCTGAATATCAACTTGGTCAGCATGGGTGAATTGGGCCAAAGGGTCTGTTCTCTGAAACACTTCTCACAGTAACAGGAAATGCTATAGAAATTGAGTAAGCTGGATCGCAGAAGTGGATCAAACCAAAAATTATTATACAGTTCAATGATTTCTCCCAGACTTTAAGAGTTTTGAAGATTGTTTATTGAACCAAAATGTGCAGTGTTCACCTAAGTTTGCATTAGATGGCACCTGTTGTAACATCCCAGAGTGTCATTTAAGAGCAGTTGCCTTTGTTATACAAAACAATGGTGAATCAGCACATACTCAGTGTTGACCAGATAGCCTGGTTGTGTCAATGGGTGAGACACAAGGTAATAATCCCTCAGCTTTCTTCTGACACTCACAGCCGCAGGACGAACAGGGCTTTGGTTTTACACCTCTCCTTAGCGGAAAAGCTGCATCCCCTCAGTCTCCCCAGACTGTGTGGTTAAGTCCCCAGAGTCACATAGAGTCAGCAGTGTTACCACTGAGCTATCATTCACAATTATTCCCAATATTCCTCAGTGTGCTCATGGACTTGGCTGATTAATATCAATAGAGTAAGCGGACAACAGCTCCTGATCGAAGTCTTCACTGCTTATTTGTATTAGAAACCTTAAGACTTCGTAACTTGGCAGCGATTCTATATTTAGATTCTGTTTCACAGAGTCCAAAGGTTTCCTAAATTTAAAGGAGCTGTAAGTTGGAAGAAACCAGAGACTCAACAAACAAAGCTCTTAAACTTGCTTAGCATGTGATACTGTCATAAGGCAATAAATTCTAAGTTAACTGCAAAAATAAGTTTTGAGCTGGAATCTCACAATGATCTTCCTTGTTCTCAACTCCAAAGCCAAAGAACATTTGCTTGTATTCCACTCCACAGCTGTGGAGCTGGTCCATACAGATCAGATCAATTTTAATTTTCGGACCAATTGTGACCTGGCTCCTGCTGGGAGTTACATGGACCAATGTTCAGCCCCGCCACGATGGTCAGCGGGAGCCCTGCTGCAGGAGTGCTGGAAGCCCAGTGGGAGACAGCAGTGGAGAGGTTAAGACCTTCAAATTCCTGGGTGTCAACATTTCTGGGGATCTGTCCTGGAGCCTCCTTGTTGATGCAATCACGAAGAAGGCCTGCCAGCGGCTATACTTCGTGAGGAGTTTGAGAAAATTTGGTATCTCTTCGAAACTCCTTCAGATTTCGGCAGGTGTACCGTGGACAGCATTCTGGCTGGTTGCATCACTGTCTGGTATGGAGGTGTCAATGCACAGGACAGAAAAGAACTACAAAGAGTTGTGAACTGGACCAGCACCATCATGGGCATCAGTCTTCACTCCATTAAGGACATTTACAAGAGGCAGTACCTTAAGAATGAAGCCTCTATCCTCAAGGACCCTCACCACTCAGGCCATGACCTTTTCACAATTAAAAAAAAAAAGAATTACATATCTAGTAAAACATACGTAAGTTTAAAATTGTAAAAGGGAATGCTCTCTGAACTAACACCTAAACCAATGGTTCTCAACCTTTTTCTTTCCACTCACCTACCACTTTAAGTAATCCCTAGGCCATAGGTGCTTTGTGATTAGTAAGGGATTGCCTAAGGTGGTAGGTGAATGGGAAGAAAAAGTTTGAAAACTACTGTTTTAATCATACCTCATTGACTCGTTATGTGCACGGTTTCATAACTCCAAAGGAAATGGGCCAATGACAAGTTTTCTCAAGCAAAATATTTCGGTAACAATTGGGTCTCGAGCAGTGATTCTCAACCTTCCCTTCCCATTCACATACCACCTTCACCAATGCCTTACTAATCACAGAGCACCAATGGCATAGGGAATACTTAAAGTGGTCTGTGAGTGGAAAGAAAAAGGTTGAGAACCACTGGACTGTATCTCATTGCTTGCCGTTCCCTATTGCATAAGGGGCGAATCACAGGAACTCTAGTTACAGAGAAATGAGTTGAATCAGTATTAATGATTCTTTCTGTCTCATCAATAACCAGGCAATGTTCACAATGGGTTTAGGATGGTTGTAACAAGTGGTTGCTTGCTTCTAGTTTCACCCATAACCTGGGTAGCACAGTTAGTGCAACTCTATTACAGCACCAATGACCAAGGTTCAAATCTGGCGCCTTCTCTGTAAGGAGTTTGTGTTCTATCTGTGATCTGCATGAGTTTTCTCTGGGTGTTCCCAGTTTCTTCCCCCACCCCCCCCCCACCCTCCAAAAACGTGTATGGTTCATGGACTTGAAGGGCCTTCTAATGTGCTGTATTGTTAAAATTAAAGGTATTCAAACTTTTTCTTTCCACTCACATACCCCCTTAAGTAATCCTTTACTAATCACAGAGCACTGATGGCACAGGGATTACTTAAAGGGGTATGTGAGTGGAAAGAACCACTGACCTAAACCTTTGGTGAAGATGGGAGCAAATATCCAGCCAGCAAAGTGCCTTGGTCATTCTTTGCTCATAGCAGCTGTTTGAATAAAGTTGTGTGAAACTGCCCAGGTTGTCGCCTCACACTGTTTGGATGATTCTCTTAAAGTGTCTCCTTATCCCTGCTCAGAAGCTTTATCTGTAAACTTGTGGGAGGGGGTGGTTAAGTATCCATAATGTTATTTTTTGGCTTTCGCGTGACTCCATGGAGGGGGAGGAACCTGCAGATGCAGCAAAGCTAAATGTTTTCAAAGAATGTGACAGAAACTAAAGAGAAGTGCTTTAAGGTTTATATATTCATGCAAGTGGTTTGTTCAGTGTAATTATAGTGGAGCATAGTCTTTTTAACTATTTATTCTTAATGCAGTTAGAGGTTTTGTAAGGAGTAAGTCACAAGCAACCATAAAATACACATATCTAGCATCTACCAATCCCCACAGGTGCCAGATACTGGGTGGTTTACTGTATATGACTGGTGTTGGCCCCCCAGAGGAGTAAGATTGATGTTGAAAGTGAATGTGGAGCATTGTTCCACTTCCACATTCTGTCAGTTTGATTTTCCAAAACAGTTCTCCTTCCGAGCTGGGGAGAGATGTTGCATTTGCAAAAATGTTAGAATCAGTTTATTCTCAATTTATTGGGAATAAATTGTCAATAATAAAAAGGTGGTTTTCCTGTTTACAAGACGATGAGAAGATATTTTGATTTCAAATAAATATTTTCCAATTATTCAAAACTGTTTATTCCATTTGGGATATTTTGCTCACCTGGTGCACACCTGCCTACACACTGTTACAACATCTGATCTTCCCCCTGCCCTACCTGTCCAAGGCCCCCATTCCCTAAAACCATAAGACATAGGATCAGAAATATGCCATTCAGCCCAACGTGTCTGCCCCATCATTCAACCATGAGCTGATCCATTATCCCACAGCCCCTCTGCCCGCCGCCTTCTCCCCGTAACCTTTGATACCCTGGCCTGGCCTCCTCAACCAGCCGGTGATTTTTATATAGTGCACTTGGCAAATGTAAGCAGGGGTGAGATGCCTTCTTGGCGAGGTTTAACCCCTTTTGGATTCCACATGCCTGTGAGTTGGCAGAGTTTGTTCTGCAGCACTCCTTGTGTTGATGTAACCCGACAGTGTGTCCATGGCCCTGTATAAAGCACAATACATTAGTGGCTTTTGCTCTCAGAATCAGAATTTATTGTCATGAACACGTGTCACAAAATTTGTGGTTTGAAGCAGTGTTGCAGGTGCAAAATTGCTATAAATTGCATTTTTTTAAAATAAATTAATGCAAAAATAAGAGAATGTGAGGTTGTGTCTGTGGTTCATTGTCCACTCAGGAATCTGATGGCAGAGGGGAAGAAGCTGATTTGTAACATTGGTGGATCATCTTCAGACTCCTGTAGCTCCTTCCTGATGATAGCAGTGTGAAGAGAGCATGGCCTGGGTAGTCAGGGCCTTTGACGATAGAGACTGCTTTCTCGAGATGCCGCCTCGTGTTGATGTCCTCGATGGAGTGGAGACTGATGCCCGTGTGTAGAGCTCGTCGAAAGAACCAAAGACTTGTTGATCCAAACCAAGGCTTTTATTAGCAAAAGACCGGAGCTCTTCACAGGTGGCCGACCAGTCCGGAATGATCCGACCTGGCTAGGGACACAACCCTTTAAGGCCCAGACAATAGGTGTGGCTTAGCTCTCAGCCAATCGCTGTAAGCACAGTCTAGATACAGTAACTATATACACTATGTACATTGGTGATAGATCTGTACTATCACACCGTGATGGCGCTGGCCAAGTTCACAACTCTCTGTAGTCATTTCCTGTCCTATGCATTGGCACCTCCGTAGTCTTTCAACTATTGCAACTCTTAGGGAGGTTGGCAATGGTTCAGGACTAGGAATTAGTATTTCATCCAAAAGAATACACTTCAGGCTGCCTCTGAATACTGGCATTGCAATGAAGGTCTATCCTCTTTTGGAGATGTCATAAGTATTAATAAGTTGTACCCGTGACTCTGTTGCCCACTGACAGCATCACTGCCGTGGATTTAATATTGCGTTCATTCTAATCTTTGAATCAGGGTACTTTTTCAATACTTTTCTGTCTTCCTGCCCACTGCATCAATTAGCTTCAAGAGCATTTTAATGAACAAAGTCCTAACGAGTTAATTGGCAGTTGGAAAAATAAATTATTGGCGGCATGGTTGGCGTAGCGTTTAGCACAATGCCTTTACAGTGCCAGGGTCTGTCAGGAGTTTGTATGCTCTCCCCGTGTCTGTGTGGGTTTTCACCAGGGGCTCCCACTGTTCAAAACAAACCGGGCATGTAGGTAAATTGGGCGGCACAGACTCGTAGGTCGAAATGGCCCTATTACTGTGCTGTACGTCCAAATTTAATTTTTTTTAAATTTTACAAATTTATATGTAAATTTCCCATTTTGAAGTGTGACCTACAGTGGAAGCTCTGAGATGTGGGTATGGGGTGGAGTCTGAAGAAGCTGGTCAACTACCTACCTACAATCTCTCACCTCAGGACACAGCAGATGCCAGAGAACTGGAACTGTACACAGGAGTGCTAGAGGAACCCACAGCATCCATGAGAAGCAATGGGCAGTTATTGATTTGGATCTAAGCCCTTCTTATATTGCCAAAGGTGGGCTAAATGCCCAAATAAAGTGGAAGGGGAGGGGAACAAGCTTACGGGTAAATGCCAATAGGTAGGGGGGGGGAAGGAAAGGAGCTGATGGGGAGGAAGAGGGCTGAGAAAGGGAAGAGGGTGGGGAGCTGGGGGAAGGTGTGGATGATGGGAAGGAGAAAGAGAAGGAAAGGTGTAAGAGGGAAAGAGAGGGATGGGGGAAAGGGGAGGACCGAGTTAATGGAAATTGTAGGTCAATATCGCTGCCGTCTGGTTGGAGGATGCTGAGAGGGAATATTAGATGCTGTTCCTCCTATTTAAGTGTAGCCTCATCCTGGTTGCACATGAGGCCATGAACAGATATGTCAATGTGGCAATGGGATGAGGGATCATTGACTGGCCACCGGGAGGTCTGTCACAGGGTGGGGTTGTTCTGGCTCGCTGATGGATCCATTACACAATACACCATCATGTTTGGCGCCAATTTTGATCAGATGGAAAGATGTCTCCTGCACACTTCTAATCAATGGTTACATGATACGATGTCATATCTTAACCTTGGAGAAAATAAGATGTCCAATGAAAGTTTTAAATTTAAATTTTTCTAATTTTTGGGGCTCCTTTTTGAATTACTTTCATAACCTTTAGTTGGAATGATAATGATGTAACGTGACTCTCATGGGATTTGCATCATTTCTTCTTATTTATATCAGTAGTGAACTTTTTCTTTATATTGCCATGCAACTTTGGAATTGTTTAGTGCTTGGATTATATATAATCTTTTTTTTTTCTCACCCCATTTTTTTACAATATATCTTTGAATGAATAATGTTGTATAAGGTAAAAATGTTGTTACTTTGTTACCGCTGTATCTGTGTTATGCATCAATCTTTTTACTCTATGTATGTATTATTATATAAAAAACATAATAGAAATATTGAAAAGAACATTTATTTTCTACATTCGCTCTTGGATTTCTTCCCTGCTGGTCTTGGTGCAGTTGGTGACGAACATGGTGAAAGGTTTCACCTGGACGTTACCACCATGGACAAGTGTTATCAGGGCAACTGGAATCCATCAGAGCTGGCCGACTATTGCCTGACACGAGAGGCATTGGATGCTGAGTACAAGCAAATGTTTTTAGGTCAGTTGAACAAACATAATTATCATTATGTGATTAAACACACTAAATTCAATAAAAGTTTCTCCAACTTCCTACGTGATACAGCAAACCTGAAATTATCTTTGTGTCCAGCTTGAAGTTGCCTATCAAAATCCCCAATTTTATTTCAGGATCAAACCTTTCTGAAAAAAATTTGTTGTCCAGTGTGATTAATCCACAGATCCAGGACAAAATACATCGAAAACCTAAGATCGAGGAAGTTTACGATGGAGTATCATCAATCGAGACACCATGGAATTCCTTGGTCACCTCATTGGTATTAGACTTGCATGTTAACAACACCTGCCGTTTCAATACTAGTATTTTATTAAATTATGCAAATTCTGGCAAGGTTTTAGACACACTGTTTATCAGCTGATGAACGGTCACTTAGAGTTGTTTGCTGTCTTGTTTTCTCTGCAGAGTGTACTGCTGTAATTGTGACCTCCATATGAATTTTGCCTCCAGATTTCACAACTTCCAACCATCTCTTGGATGGATTCCTACTGTCTCCCCTTCACAGGTCCCACTGTTAATGAATTATTACCCAGCACCAGACCCAGCCCAACCACCCCCCACCCCCCCACCCCCCGCCCCCCACCGAAGTATGTTAAGCTCTAGAATCACTGCAGACGCCAGAATCTGGAGCATCAGAGAATGTGCTAGAGAAACTCAGCAGGTTGAGCAGCATCGGAGGGGTCACTGTTTCGGGATGGAACCCTTCACCAAGCCTCGTTGGAGGGGTCCAACCCAAAATGTAGATGGTTCCCTCCCTGCTACTGCTCCACCCACTGAGGTCCTCCTGAGGTTGTAACGTTAGCCTCTGCCTGCCCTCCTGTACAAAATGTAATCTCACCCAGATTGACATAAAAGTAAAATGTTTCCTGCTTCGGCAGGACTCCATATGCTCAGTTGAGTTCAGCGAAAGTGACACTCAGATGCATCGAACCATGTGAGTACCTTTACATTGGCAGACCAAAGAGATTATGTGCTCCCCCACATCCCCAACATTGACTCTAACAATATGCAAACTTCAAAGGTTCAAGATCTGGTCTAGAGATATCCACGTGGAGTCATAACTTTAATATTACTTCAACCATCTAAACCTAAATCAAGCATTCCGAATCCTGCCTAAAATATTTTTAGGATCTGTGTAAATCAATCCGATTCCTCTCGCGCCTTTACTAATTTTAGCATATCTCAGTGAAGACTCTCTCTCTTTTATGCATCATGAATTGAGGTCCTCAGGTATGTGGCACTGAAATCCGTTGGTTAACTTTCATGTCATCTGTTAATACTTTGTTGTTTTGTGGCTCTATCTACACTGCTTCCGCGACCTTCTTATGTCGTTGCCACATTTGGGTGGCTGGCTTTCCAACCTATCATCAATGTGGCTGACTTGTTTATTTATGATGTCACAGAAGGGGATGTGCAGCCCATGGAGACCATACTAGCCCCTCAATAGCAAGCCCATCAGTCCCATTCTGCCCCCTCCCCCCTCATTTCCCTGTTATCAGACAATTTGTTCTCATATCCCTGCCCATCAACTCCCCTTTGAACTTTACTGGGGATAATTTACAGTGGACAACATTCCTGTATGTCATACGGATGTTGGAGGAAACTGGAGTGCTAGGGAATCCGATCTGGTCACACAGACCGCGCCTGAAGCTGGGATTGAACTCAGCACCCTGGAATGAAGGAGCAACAGCACCTACTTGCTGCTCCACCCGCCATGTGGCCAGTTAATCCATCAGCTGGTCCTTCAGATAAGGGAGGAAATCAGAGCAGCCGAGAGAATGCCACTTGGCCACTGAGCTATAAATACAGTTGAGACCTCAGCGTGGATTCTTGCAGACATTCTTGCTGATCACCCGAGCTCTCTGTATCCTGTTCAATAGTCAGGTCCACAATTTTTCCAGATTAGTGGCCTTCACTTTAGCTCAGTCCTTCTGGACACCCTTTACCTACCTGATGAAAGTCTCGGGCCTTCTGTCCTGTGAATGCTGCCTGACCTACTGAACCCCTTCCAGCTCTTCTTTGTGTATTAGCTCAGGGGTTGGATATGGTTACATTGCGGCCACTGGTGGGGCTAACAACGGTGACACTGAGCAATTGATATGGGAAGGGGTGGGTAGCAACAGTAGAACTGCTGCCTCATTCCAGTTCAGTCCTGACCCTCTGGTGCTGTCTGTGTGGAGTTTGCATATTGTCCCTGTGGCTATCACCTGGGTGCTGTGCTTTCATCTCACATCCCAAAGACGGACACGTGGGCAGGTTTAACTGGTGAGAGTGTGCAGCTGAAGGGTAGGATCTGGAGGAAGCTGAGAGGAATAAGGTTACAGGAGAACTTGGTGAGGGAATCAGACAGGTGTGGGCTCGCATCGACCCCATGGCCTCCTTCTTCCGTGTCATAGCTGGAATTGAAGCAAATGTCCATGTTGCTCTGTAAGGACAAATTGGGACTGTTTGCATGGTATGCCACTCCAAGAAAGAAAATAGGGATTCACCTTGATAGAAACAGAAATATGACAGGATATGCACAGGAGGTGCTGATGGTTGACTTCAGGAAAGGAAAGTCAGTGATCATTTGGGGATCAAAGGTGGAGAGGGTAGGCAAATTTAGGTTCTTGGGAGTCACTATCTCGGAGAATCAACACAACAATGGCATCATGAAAAAAGCACGTCAGTGCCTCGACTTCCTCAGGAGTTTGTGGAGGTTTGATCTGACACCAGAAACCCTAGCAAATTTCTACAGAGGTGTGGTGGAGAGTGTGCTGACTGGCTGCATCACGTCTGGTATGGGAACACCAGTACCCCTGACCATAAAGCTCTCCAAAAGGTAGTGGACAGAGCCCAGAACATCACAAGCAAAACTCTTTCCCCCCCCCCCCCCCTATTGAGTACATCTACAGGGAACGCTCCCGTCAGAGAGCAGCAGAAATCATCAAGGATCCACACCACCCACCACCATATGTTCTGTTCTCGCTACTGCCATCTGGAAAGAGGTATAGATGCCACAAGATTCGTACCACTAGGTTCAGGAACAGCTGCCACCCCTCCACTATCAGTTTCCTCAATGACAAACTCAATCAGAGACTCACTTAAGGACTCTTACTGTGCACTTTATTGATTTTCTTTTTGTTCTCTCAGTCAGTTTGTTTACATTTGTTATCTGTCTATAGTTCTTTTATTTGTTTACATGTTTATGCTGTGTACCATTTTTTTTTTGCTCAACCAATTAGTGGCAATTCTGCCATGGTCGCAAGAAAAAGGAATCTCAGGGATATATGTGATGTCATATATGTTCGCTGAAAAGAAATCTGAATCTGAACAAACAGCATTGATATTGCCTTATTGTAGGCCGAAGGGCCCTGTTCTGATCATTTGTCACTAGGCTGTATTTCTACGTTCTGCCTTAACTACACTTAATTAGTGGTCGGCTTTGTGAACAGTTGAAGCTTGCCTGCTTTATTACTGCATATCATTTGAATCAGGTCTCTGAGAGAAATAGATTGGGATTGTTATGATTTCAGCTGCTTCCTCTGCCCTTGTTAACGTGAAGTGGTTTCCTGTCAGTGAACAGCAAGGCAGGTTCACAGCTCTGCATATTTTACTCCCCAGACGGGACTTTTTGGCCAACCAGTTGCAGTAATACACAGACCACATTTATATCCTGACTGTGCTAAGAAAAGGAAATGAACTAAGAAAAATAAAATTAAAACAACTTCTGAAAGTGGAGAGAATTAAATGGGGTGACCGAGTACTGGAACAAACCAATTATTTTTTAAAATATTTTTTTATTTTTCACACTGTGAACCATATCAACCAAAATACATACAAACATTTCCCTTTTAAATATACACAGTGGCATTTTCTCCCCTTTTTCTCCCCCTATCTTCCCACTCCCCTCCAAGACGAATAAACATTCAACATTTTCAATACAATAAAACCATTAAACAATGTCATCTCACAATGAAAAATAAACAAGAAAAATGTGTCATCCACTTTTACACACTGGATCAAGTCGTTTTGTCTTCTTATCATTTTAGAGGATGGAGGTCTGAGGCAACCCCTCTCTGTTATGTTCCATGTACAGTTCCCAAATTTGTTCAAATAATGTGACTTTATTTTTTAAATTATATATTATTTTTTCCAATGGAATACATTTATTCATTTCCATCTACCATTGCTGTATTCTCAGGCTCTCTTCTGATTTCCAAGTTGACATTATACATTTTTTTGCTACAGCTAAGGCTATCATAATAAATCTTTTTTGCACTTCATCCAGTTTGAGGCCTAATTCCTTACTTCTTATATTACTTAGAAGAAAGATCTCTGGATTTTTTGGTATGTTGCTTTTTGTGATTTTATTTAATACCTGATTTAGATCTTCCCAAAACTTTTTCACTTTCTCATATGCCCAAATTGCATGTACTGTTGTTCCCGTTTCCTTCTTACAGCGAAAACATCTATCTGATACTGTTGGGTCCAATTTCTTTAACTTTTGGGGCGTGATATATAACCTGCATAACCAATTATACTGTATCATGCGTAACCTTGTGTTTATTATATTCTTCATAGTTCCAGAACATAACTTTTCCCATGTTTCATTTTTTATCTTTATGTTTAAATCTTTTTCCCACTTTTGTATAGGTTTATAGCTTATTCCATCATTTTCCTTATCTTGCAGCCTGATGTACATGTTCGTTATAAATCTTTTAATTATCATTGTGTCTGTAATCACATATTCAAAGCTGCTTCCTTCTGGTAACCTCAGTCTATTTCCCAATTTATCCTTTAAGTAGGTTTTCAGTTGGTGGTATGTAAACATTGTACCATGGGTTATTCCATATTTGTACTTCATTTGTTCAAATGTTAATAAATTATTTCCCAAAAAACAATTTTCTATTCTTTTAATTCCTTTTCTCTCCCATTCTCTAAAGGAAAGGTTATCTATTGTAAAAGGGATTAGCTGATTTTGCGTCAATAATAATTTTGGTATTTGGTCATTTGTTTTTTTCCTTTCTAAGTGAATCTTCTTCCATATATTGAGTAAATGATGCAATACTGGTGAGTTTTTATATCGTATGAGCATTTCATCCCACTTATAAAGTATATGTTCCAGTACCTTCTCCCCTATTTTATCTAGCTCTATCTTAGTCCAATCCGGTTTTCCCCTTGTCTGATAAAAATCTGATAAATACCTTAATTGTGCTGCTCTATGATAATTTTTAAAGTTTGGTAACTGCAAACCGCCTTGGTTGTACCTCTCTGTTAATTTATCTAGCGCTATTCTCGGTTTCTCCCCTTTCCATAAAAATTTCCTTATTATTCTCTTTAGTTCATTAAAGAATTTCTCTGTTAAGGCAATTGGTAACGATTGAAATAAGTATTGTATCCTTGGGAAGACATTCATTTTAATGCAATTTACCCTTCCTATCAATGTTAGCGGTAATTCTTTCCAATGTTCTAAGTCTTCCTGCAATTTCTTTATTAGTGGTTGATAATTTAATTTGTACGTGGCTTAAATTATTGGAACAAACCAATTCAAGGAGTAAGTTGACAAATAGTACAGTCAGTCCATAAACTCAAAAAGATGTTTCTGATACTTGTTTAAATGTGTTGATCTTATTTTGATAACAAGAGAAACTCAACCAGTCTCACAGTGTCCATTGGCGGTAAAGATATAGAACTGATGTTTCAAGCCTGGGCCTTTCTTTGAGATATGCTATTTTGATCACATACTAAAATTATAGGATCTGATTATTCTATTGTAATAAAATAATTTAAAACTTTAATTCTCAAATCTAGATTGTGTGCAATTCCCATGGATGTGGAGTCATTGCAGAGGGTACAGAATAGGTTTCTCAGGACATTGCCTGGTTTTGAAGGTTTGAGTTATGGGGAGAGTTTAGAGAAATGTGGGTTATTTTCCCTGCAGCATTGGAGGCTGAGGGGGTGAGGGTTATTGAAGTGTATAAGATCATTAGAGCCAAAGTGCCAGACATTTGAGGACATCTATTTAACATGAGAGGGAAGAAGTTTAAGGGAGATGTACAGAGCAAGTACTTTACACAGTGAGTGGTGGGTGTCTGGAACAGGCTGCCAAGGGTAGTGGTGAATGCGGATACTCTAGCGGCGTTTGGAAGGTTTCGAGATAGACACATTGGAATAGAGGGGTTTGGATCATGTGCAGGCACCATTGTTTTAGTTTCACTGGGGCATCATGCCCAGCACAGGCCAAATAGCCTGTTCCTGTTCTGGACTGGCCTATGTTCTAAATCTAGGTTTGAGAATGTTATTGTAAGCAAATATGCAATAATTTCTAATAATCTAAATCTAGGAATTTCTAGCCTGCAGAATAGCCATTTGGAAAGTAATAAAGGAAATGCACTGGTTTCTGTGTTGGTGAGAAACCAACCCTTACTCAAATCTGAACTTGTATCTATGAATCATAATGAAAATTTCAATTGATTTATTTCACTCACTTTGTATTGCTGCATCTTGTCGGCTGAAATTCCAGCAAAAGTGGTTTATATTAATTAAAATTGCTTGACATGTTTCCAGGAAGGTTCAAGAAAAAAATCTTTCTTCATTTCTCTTTCTGTTCCTTTCTGAAATTTTTTTTCTCTCTAAGTAATTGGAGAAAATCCAGCCGTGAACCTCCACTGGGAGGGAGTGTTTCATCCAGTACAGAACTAGCAATATGTGGAACTGTTTGAGTGAGATTTGTTGATGGAATGAATCAAACAAATTACACAGGTTGTGGGTTTTAGTGGCAGGATTGGAACTCTTCTTTCAAATGCCTAAAGCAAGCAATGGTGGAAAGGTTGCATGTTGACATTTCGTAAGGTTTGATGACCACTTATTGACAGCTGGACACCTAGGAAGACCATTACTGACGGCACCTCATTCCATTCCTTCAGTGAACAGGCGCCCCTCTCCATGCCCCATTGGAATGTGCGTTAGTGTGGTCCAACATTTACAATAAAGCCAGAAACGACAGATATTTTGACGGAAATGCTGAGCTGATTTCAGCCCATTGATTCTCAGCATATGTACCACATATGTATCGTTGGTCTGTCCGTGTGTTATGTTTGCAGTGTGTTGCACGGAGGACCGGAGAATGCTGCTTCATAGAGCTGTACTTGTACAATCAGGTGATAATAAATTTAAACTTGAGCCTCCAAGTTGGTGTGTTCCAAATGGTTTCTGTGACTAACGTTCACCTCGAAGTGAGTGGTGATATCTGGGAAAACGGTATTGTTTTTGATTTTATCAAAGACTAGATCCCTTCTCATCATCGAGGAGAGAATTTGAAAGGCACAGACAATGATAGGGTAGAAACATAGCAGTTTATTTAAATCTTTAAAAATTTAGACATACAGCATGGTATCAGGCCCTTCATGCCCATGTGCCCGCATTACCCAAATACCCCAATTAATTTACTAACCCTGTACATTTTGAAGGGTGGGAGAAAACCAGAGCACCCAGAGGATACCCACGCAGACACAGGGAGAAGATACAAACTCCTTACAGACAGCACTAGATTCAAACCCGGGATGCTATAATAGCATTGCACTAACCCCTACGATAACTATGCCACTTTCTACACTAACCGTGCCACCCATCCACAAAAAGCAATGGGTACACAATGCTTCAAGCCTGGCCCCTTCGTCAGGTGTGCCAAAAATGATGCAATCACATGAACTATCACTTGTAGTCTAACCGGCCAAGAATTTCCAGCTTTTTCCGCTTCTATACATAGGTCGTAGTCCATGGATGAACAATGTTTCCAGAATATTTCCAATTTACCAGCGGCCTTGATTAACACGATTCCAAGCTTCTGCAAACAGTGGGAGCTCGTCCCCACACCCGCAGTCACCCCTCTGGTCACATCACATCATCTGACAACCGTATCAGTCCTCAACCAAGTAAGCGTTCACATGGAGGTTTCTGTTAGAGTCTGTTGCAGATCTCTAAATAGAATCAAATCAGAATTTATTGTCATGAACATTGTCACATGTTCATTGTTTTGCAGCAGCGTCGTAGTGCAAATATTACTATAAAATTAACAATAAATAAATGAGTGCAAGAAAAAGAAAGTGAGGTAGTATCTGTGGTTCATTGACGTTCAGAAATATGATGGCAGAGGGCAAGAAGTTGTCCTTGTGCCACTAGATGTTTGTCTTCAAGCTCCTGTACCCCCTTCCCAATGGTAACAGTATGATGAGGGTCCTTGAGGAAAGAGGCTACTTTCTTAAGACATTTCAAGAGGAATAGAATATAAGAGCAGGGATGTGATGTTGAGACTGTATAAGGCCCTGGTGAGGCCTCACTTGGAGTATTGTGAGCGGATTTGGGCTCCTCATTTAAAAAAGGATGTGGCAACGTTGAAGAGGGTTCAGAGGAGGTTCACAAAGATCATTCTGGGAATGAAAGAGTTATCATATGAGGAGCTTTGGACAGCTCTTGACCTACACATTGGAATTTAGGAAAATGAAGGGGGGATCTCACTGAAACATTATGAACATTGAAAGGCAACGACAGAGGAGATGTTGAAAGGTTGTCTCCCATGGTGGGAGAGTCTAGGACAAGAGGGCACAGCTTCAGGATTGAAGGGCATCCATTGAGAACAGAGATGGGGTGGTATTTCTTCGGCCAGAGGGTAGTAAATCAGTGGAATTTGTTGCCACAGGCAGTTGTGGAGGCCGAGTCATTGGGTGCATTTAAGGCAGAGATTGATAGGTTCTTGATTAGCCAGGGCTCATCAAAGTTGTGGGGAGAAGGCTGGGCAGTGGGGCTGAGTGGGAAAATGGATCAGCTCATGATGAAGTGGTGGGGTAGACTCAATGGGCTGAATAGTCTAATTTCTGCTCCTGCGCATTATGGTCAACAGCAAGGCTTCCCAAATGTTTTAGCTCATGGAACCCTTTTGGGGGGCACTTGGAAATCGTGGAACCCCATCATCAATTACAGTTTAAAAGACCTGATATGTAAACAAGCATAGTAAGAAAGTAAATAAACTTACCATTCTCCACATTGCTTCTAATTTGCCTAAATTTAATGGGGTGAATAAAATTGTTTCTTATCTTCACAGAACTTCTTAATGTTTGTGCATCTGGTGCCTCTTTATTCCCAGATGAGGTGAATCCAAGTGACAAATCATTTTTGTCATACCTTCATTCTTTTATAACACTTGGTTTTTCCAATATAGGCGTCTTCATGAAAAAACAGTGGCACTTTCTTCACATAAATTATCCTGTCTCCTAGTTTCTTTTTTTAATCCAACGATCCATGGTTCTTAATATTGCTCACAAGGAATATCTTTAAAATGTGGCCAACTTGGCACCAAAAGAAACCAGATTCTCATTGGTTGAAAGGGAAGCACAGACCTGATTCTGCGCTGCTGATGTCAGCCCCCATGACGCCATTTTGTTTTCTTAGGGTGGAGTGCACTGTTTGCTGCCATCCCGGAAACAATTTGAATTAAGTCAGCGGTAATAAGTGATTTTAAAATAAAATGGTAGATCGTTATTACTCCCTGTCATTTCTTCCGTGGAACCCCTACGCCTTTCCAGGATTCCATGGAACCCAGCTTGGGAAATCTTGGTCTAAATCTTCCCCCCGCCCACATCTTCTCACCTTAAACCTATTGTCCTATGGTTACCCATTTCCCCTACTCTTGGTGAAAAGACTCTCCATGTTCACCTGATCAATTCCTCTCATGGAATAATCAAATGTATTGGAGATATTCTGAAGGTCCTGCAACATCCATATGAAGCAAAGGGTCATCAATGCCTCAGGCCTGAGCCCCTCGTCAAGGGGAAACACAATGTTGGAAAATCACAGCAGGTTAAACAGTGTGTTCTATATTGCAAAGATAAAGATACATAACCAACATTTTGGGCTTGAGGCCTTTGTCAAGGTGTGAGGAAAATGTAGGTAGGTGCCCTTAATGAAGGGTGGCTGAAGGAAAGAAAATGTGTGGATAAATGCAAGGACAAGATGTAGATTCTGTGTGGTACATTGGACAGGACTGCTGTCCTTTCCACCTTGGAGCCTGAATTTCAAACAGGTCTTAGCAGGAGAAAACAGTTCTAAGGTGCAGTCCTTCAGACTTGAAAGCAATTTGGAAATCGTAATGCAAAGAACCGTAAAGATGGTGAGAAGTGGGGAAGATCCAAGTTGATGTGTTAAACTTTGCTGGGATTGAAAGATGGATGTCTTGCATTTATTTCTACTACAGGCCCATCATGTCCAGCAGCCTGATTGGCTTGAGTGATTTCAACAGAATATCTCTTCAAACAGGCGATATGTTTGCATTCCTTGTGTTCCTCAGCTTTCTCATGTATGTTTGTGCTTCTTTTCGATATTCTCTTCCCAGCCTGCTGTCTCGACAGGCACTGCCATGGCCACCCCACCCCTGCTGGTCCGGGGAATGCTGCATGTTCCCACTGGCAACCCCAACTTCCAGATCAGTGTAGCAACTGGGGCCTTGCCAGGTCTTGGGTTGATCGTCAAAGATGAGGGTTGGGTCGTGTGAGGAGACTGCATTGGGTAAAATGCTTTGAGAGGCTGGTCATAACCAGAATTAACTCGTACCTAAGCAAAGATCTGGACCCACTGCAATTTGCCTATCGTCATAATCACTCCACAGCAGATGCAATATTGCTGGCTCTCCACTCAACTCTGGATCACCTCAAAAACAGCAACTCATACATATGGCTGCTCTTCATCGACTACAGCTCGGTCTTCAATACCATTATTCCCTCAGGGTTGGTCAAGAAGCTACAAACTCTAGGCCTCTGCACCCCGCCTCTGCAACTGGATCCTTAACTTTCTCATCAGAAGACCACAGTCAGTATGAATTGGAAACAACGTCTCCTCCTTAATGATTATCAACACAGATGCACCCCAAGGATCTGTGCTTAGCCCACTGCTCTACTCATTGTATGCCCATGAATGTGTGGCCAGATATAATTCCAATGCCATCTACTGTGCTGATGACACCACAGGTGTCAACAGAATCACAAACGGCAATGAGGAAGTACAGGAGGGAGATGGATCAGCTCGTTGAGTAGTGTCACGCCAAAAACCTTGCACTCAACATTAGCAAAACCAAGTTGATTGTGGACTTCAGGAGAAAGTCAGGGGAACATGACTCAGTCCTCATCGAGGGCTCAGTGGTGGAGAGGGTCAAGAATTCAAATTCTTGGGTATCAACATCTTCGATGATCTGTCCTGGAGCCTCCACGAAGGCTGGCCAATGGCTATACTTTGTGAGGTGTCTGAGGAGATTCGGAATGTCACTGAAGACTCTTGTAAACATCTACAGATGGACCGTGGAGAACATTCTGGCTGGTTGTATCATTGCCTGGTATGGAGGCACCAACTCTCAGGGACAAGAATAACTTGGACTGTGACATCACGGGCACCAGAACTTCACTCCATTGAGACATCTACATGAGGTAGTGTCTTAAAAAAGCAGCCTCTATCCTCAAGGGCTGCCACCACCCAGGCCATGCCCTCTTCACTCTGCTACCATCAGGAAAAAGGTACAGGAGTCTAAAGATAAGCACTCAGTAGCATAAGATCAGCTTCTTTCCCAATGCCATCAGATTCCTGAATAATCAAAGAACCAAAGACACTGCCCTACTTTTCCTGCACTATTATTTTTTTTTTAGTAATGTTGTAAGATGGTTATAATGCGAATGTTCGCTCAATTATGCTGCAGTAAAACACTGAATTTCATGACTTCTGATTCCTGGTTGGGTGAATGAAGTTGATGAGCTCAGAGAATGAGCTTCATTTTCAGGACCTCCAACCAAGGGAAACTTCCTGAACATTATGTCTGGTTATGATACAACACGGGGAAAACTCAGCAGGTCAAACAGTGCACTTATTTAGCAAAGATAAAGAGACATAACCGACATTTCAGTCTTGAACCCTTCATCAAGGTGAGTGTTTTAACTTCCCGAATATTAGTTGCACTCTCTTTGAGTCAGGGGCTCAGACTGTGCAGAACACGACGAGTTTGGGCACCTGCCTACATCCTGTTCATACCTTGATGAAGGGCTCAAGCCTGAAACATGGGTTTATCTTTGCCATATCAAGTACACTGGGTGACCTGCTAAGTTTCTCCAGCTTTGTGTTAATACTTCAATCACAGTGTCTGCAGATGTTCATGTTTTACTTATGAGCAAAAACTCTGAGCACCTGAATCAAATGCAGGGGAGTTGGGGGGTGGGTGGGGGGGGGGGGTGGTCAGAGAGAATGCAACTATTTCCTTGGGGATCACCAAATCTCCATCTTACCTCTGGTGGACAATCAGTAGTGCATCCAAGAACTCGTCTAACATGCCGAGGACTACTCACCAGAATCTGCTGACAAGTATTCCGATTTAAGGGAATCAAGGGATATCGGGTTAGTACTGTGGATTCCGGATCTGCAGGGTGCTCACACGAAATGACTCACTTCAACTACAGTCTTGGTTGGATTGTTCTTTAATCTGCAGATTGGGTTACTTTCATTCACCGCTACTACTGAAATGCCATTCAGGAGTCAGTGTTAAAGGTTTCCTCGAACAGCTACAATACATTCTCTTTTATCCTGATCCGTTGCAAACTGTATAATGTTACACCAATCAAAAAAGACCATCTTTTAATATCCAATAGCTAGTTCCTTGCATATACAAAGTATCTCTAAGTTAGTACGCTTACTGTATAATATTTTACCAATCGTAAAACTGCAGCTTATCAATTCTAGTAGCTAGTTTCTCACATATGCGAAGTCTTAGGGGGGTCATCAGTGCAGGTGCAGATCAACAAGTGCTTTATTGTTCTTTCAGATGCTGCTGTGACCTTCAGTGCTCTCAGAGATATTTTTTGTGTCAGCTTTTTGCTAATTTATTTCTTCTGCTTTTTTCCCATCATATTGCAAAGCCCAACTGCACTATACTAGCGCCTCGCTCAACCTACAGTTTAGCCAATTTCCTCATTCCCCCCCCCACCACCGGTTGTGATTTTACACAACAGTACCAGTCCTGAAACAGATTAGTAATGATCTGGACAACAGCAGAGCAGATGTGCTGATCTGTCTTCCTAGTTCTTACCTTCTAATCTATTGGTTGAATTGGTGCCAGAGAAACATTTCATTCCTTGCTCAATGGCAGCTCTCGATTTTGTGGTCAGCACTGGGCCTGATTCTGATTCACAGTCACATTTCTGGAGACTTTTTCCTACAAATCAGCTTCAGCCGTAATACACATGTAAACCAAACAATTAAGTTGTGTGGGAAATCTTTTTCATTCTCTCTTCTACCTTCCTAACTGCAAGATTAAAGGGGATACTTAGGGAAAAATCACAGGGGTGGACTTTCCACAGGACCCACATCTGTTCCTGCTGGGGAATACCATGGACGTGAGTTTGAGATTGCCCAATTATCAAATTTAGTTTGTCAAGGTTGCCTTGACTGTGGCCAGGAAATGTGTAGTGGCCACCTGGAAGTCTGACTCCCAGCTAAGCACCACACGTTGGAACATGGAGATGCAGAGCTGTGTTCCCCTAGAGAAAGTCACCTTCAACTCAATCTGAAGAGGAGATCTGACACGGCACAGTGAAGCGTGGCAACTGTACCTGCAGTACATTAATTGGAACACAGGTGTGATTACCCCTGCCACTTCCTTTCTTTAAAAAGGACAGTGGATGGAAAGTTCACGCCAGTCCCGGATGTCAGGATTGAAATAACTCTGAGACCCCAGTCAATAACCCCCTCCCCCAGTTGTTTTTTGTCTCGTTTTGTTTTGTTTTCTCGGTTACTTGAGGTTGCTCAGTTATCTTCTTGGCTTATGTTATCTTTGGAATCTTTCTGTGACTCATTGGTATCCTTTGATATTCTATTGTGACAGATTATGTTATATTTTATATTGGAAACAGATATGTTTTATAGGAGATAAATTGTTGCAGGTTTTTTTTTTGTGTAGGTCACATACAAATATTTCAAAACAGATCTTATTTAAAATGCCAGAGCTCTGCTCAAGCCAGACTGTCCAGGCTCTGGGTGCCTTTGAAAAAACTTTGGATGCCTATAAGGACTTCACAGCAACAGATGAACGAACTCAGAAGATTAGGTCCGGAGCCACAGTCTGTCTGAGTGCAGTTGGCTGTTCAAGAGGGTCATGTGGTTTTATCTGTGTGAGAGAGAGAATTCAGTTCTACAGTTCAACAGCAGCTGGAACTGGAACAGTAACAGAACAAGATGGTTGTGAGTGCTTAGTTCAGCCTGGTCAAAGCATTTGTGGTCCATACAAGAGAGGACTGGCTGTCTAATGTTTCACTGAAATAAGGGAAACAAAAAGGCACTCTGTGGTGACCAGGAAGAAAGAGGTTATCATCTGGAAAACCCTGACTGGGGAAGTTTCTTCGGCAAGACACTGAAGTGGCTGATCTAAAGGAATCAGTTGTGGGTGTCCAACAAGCAACAAATTTCTCTGAAAACTGTCAAGAACCGTCCAGAGCAGTAACCATTTACCTTTCAAGCACCAAAGCCTGGTGAAGATTCATTAATATTAACTTCTGTGCACAGTATAAGAATTGCCTACAACCAGTGAACTTGGAGGAGTGAGAAGTGAGATTGGACTGTGAATCAAAGAACTTTTCTGAACTTATACACACATTACATACACATGCGCTTAGAATTAGAAGGGGGTTAAGTTAGATTAAGTTAATAGTGTTAAGTTAAAGTTTGATCCTGTTTTCATGTTTAAAGATAATTAAAAGCAACTTTTGTTTAAGTAACCATTTGTCTTGGTGAATTTCTATTGCTCCTAGGTTTTGGGGTCCTCTGGGCTCGTAAACACTGTTGTTTAATTTTCTTTTGTAACTAGCATGTGTTTGTTGATTTATTGTTTTGGGGTGGGGGTTAAGGGATCGGGAGGGGGTAGGGAAAAGAAAAAAGACTCGCTATATTATACTCTGTAAAAGGGGACGAATGTTCTCCTGTGTTGTTTGAAATGCATGAGCCTGTAATATCCAAAAATAAAATATTCAAAAAAAAAGATTGAAGTGCTACCATTCGGGGCAAACCATTCTTCTCAACGTTTGGTTCACTTGACACAGAGCCCTCTCATGTTACTGAAGGTTTTCTGGCTTTATTTTTCATATAAAATTCAAAATGTAAGTGGGTGCAAGACTTCTAAGGGCCAATTGCTGAATGGTTCCCCCTTCTGTTTTTTGTGGTCAGCTCGGGCTGGACGTTTGTGTAATAATTATCTGAAGCCTGCTCTCTATGTTCTGTCCGTTACCAAGCACTGTCACATTACTGTGCATTTTCTGGTTTGCTGCCAAGACACCATATCCTGGTTGAATCGAGTTAGTGTCGCAGAAACATTTTGTTCCTTACTTGCTGCCAGGTCTATATTTTGTATAAAGGCCATGTGGTTCAACAGTTCCAACATCACACTTGGCCAGACTTTGACTGTAAGCACGTTGCTTGTGGTAATGCCTCAGCTATCATTTTAACAACACGGTTTGAATGGTTCCGCACTGGTTATAGGCCCCACCCGAGTTTGGTTCATGAGTTGCCCGGAACTCCAATGGGGTTGTAATTAATGCAGATCTGTCTTACATCTATGCAATTTAAGTGCTTATTATTGAAATCTGTGAATGGCCATTCTCAGAATTTATGAAAATATTGATCAGTTATATATTTAGCCAAAAAAAAGTTAGCCTCTTAGTTGCAATCATTAACAAATCTTCCCGCTTTTATTCTTATGAAATGGATACTGCATGGTTATATAACAGTGAAGTGATCCATTTAGTTAGATGGCATCCAAAGAAGTGATGGAAAGATTTACCCTTACCATGTTCAGAATTTAATGTATTTACTGATATCCACTAACACTGAAGCATGACTCCAGCAATGTGCCTTTTGTGTGACGTGCCAACAGGCGAGAGGAGATGTATTTTCCAGCAGAGGTTTTTGGACTTCCTGGCCAATTTTATCTGTTTCCCGGATCTAAGACTGCTGGAATCTAACACCCCACTGCTGTTCAGTGAGCTCAACACTACACTTCATCGTTATTAGTGTCTGCCTGTCACCGGCTCTCGACTGTGAGCTGACCTATTAGAATCAAAATTCTCTCACTGCGATTGAAGATCTGATTGGTTACTAGATTGTCAGAACTATCCAATTAGCGAACTGCTGCAACCTGTGTAGTATCTGATTACTTCTACTGTTTCAGTTTGAAACTAAAAGTGAGAACTTCAGGAGTGCTCACTTGGCATAGGTCCTCCAGTAAGCCGAGAAAGATTTAATGACTTTTGTTTCTGCCGAATGACTTTTGTCTCTGCAGAATGCTTGCGCACCTAACTCAAAGATGAGGAACGACTAAAGAGAAGATCATTATACCAGGTCTCTGACATTAATGTGGAGCAGTAAATGAAAGACACAAGTTGTTGGAAACTGGTCAATAGGTCGAGAAGCATCAGTGGGAGAAAAAGAATAGTTGACGATTCAGGTCAGAACCTCTCATCATTTCTAGAGGAAGGATTTCCACCAGAAACAGCATTCCTGTTCCACCCACCGATCTGCTCAAGCCTCGTCTGGTTGGTTCTTGCTCTTGACAACGTTGCCCCACTATTTTCAAAGCTTTCCAAGCAGAGAGGTAATGTTGGCACTTGTAACAAATGTAACCCAGTGCTGATGAGCAGGAAATCTGCTTTGATGTCTCCTGAAAAGAAAAGACAAACCTGCAGATGCTGAAAAATCTGAAACAAAAATAAAATGGAGGTTGTAAAGAGAGCTTTTAGCACATTGGGTCTGGTTAGCGCAACACTGTTTCAGCACCAGCGATCAGGACTTGGGTTCAAATGCCATGCTGTATGTTATCCCTGTGTCTGCATGGGTTTCCTCTGGGTGCTCTGGTTTCCTCCTACAATTTAAATCATACCGGGGTCAATTTGGTGTAATTGAGTGGCACGGGTTGTGGGCTGAAAGGATGTGTTACCCTGCTGTATGTCTAAATTTAAATTTAAAATAAATCAAAGATTGAGTACAGGAGTTGGGATGGTCATGATAAAGTTGTATAAGACATTGGTGAGGCCACATTTGGAGTATTGTGTGCAGTTTTGGTCACCTAACTGCAGGAAGGAAGGATAGCAATAAAATTGAAAGAGGGCGGAGGTTTACTAGGATGTTGCTGGGACTTCAGGAACTGAGTTACAGGGAAAGGTTAAACAGGTTAGGATTTTATTCCCTAGAGCATAGAAGAATGAGGGGAGATTTGATAGAGGTATTTAAAATTATAAGTGTATGGACAGAGTAAACGCGTCGGCTTTTTCCACCGAGGTCAGGTGAGATACAAACCTAGGGAGTAAGGAGTGCACGGGCCTCTCTCTCTTTCCACCCTCTGACTTTCCCAAACCTCCCCACCCTCCCTTGGACCTTTGCTATCCTCCACCTCCTGATCCACCCAATCCTCCTCCCCTCACTGACACCCTCCACTCCATTGAAACTCCCCCTAACCCCTGCCTGATCTTCACCATCCCTTCTGACCTTCCCCTCTCAGACACTGAATGCTCTGTCCTCAGTAGAGGCCTCACCTCGTCCCCCTTCATTCCGCTTTGCCCACACTTCATCGTGTGCCGGGAAGGCCATAATGCTGAACTCTTCTTGCTCTGGCTCTGTCTCCATGCTTACTTCCACCACCATGATTCTCCACCCCCCACTACAGATCCCTTTTCCTGATTTAAACCTTCTTCCTCCTCTAAACACCTCATTCTGGTCCTGTACGTGCTCTGGACCTTTGTATTTCCAACTCCTGCTGTGACATCAACCATATCGACTTCACTACTCTCCTCACTCATTCCAATCTCACCCCTCGGAATGCCTGGCTCTCCACTCTCTCCACACCAATCCGAACATCACCATCAGACCCACAGACAAGGGTGGCACTGTTGTGGTCGGCCACACTGACCTCTATCTAGTCGAAGCCAGGCGACAACTCTCAGACTCCCCCCTCTTACTTACCCCTACAACAGGACCACCAAAACTCATCAAACTACTGTATCAGGCACCACCTCTGAACTGATCAATTCCGGTCACCTCCCTGCCACAGCCTCCTGCCTTTTTGTTGGCTATGTGAAGCTGCCTCATGTACCTAGGATGAGCTCATTGACTTCATCCATTTTGCTGCCAATTTCCACCCCGACCTCAGATTCACTTGGTTCATCTCTAGCAAGACTATCCCTTTTCTTGATCTCTCCATCTCAGGAAACAAACTCTCAACAGACATCTATAAACCCACCAACTCCCACAGCTACCTTGACTACACCTCTTCCCACCTTATCCCCTGTAAGGATTCCATTCCATTCTCTCAATTCCTCCATTCTCTCAATTCCTCCATCTCCACTGCATCTGCACCCAGGATGACGACTTCCATGCCAGATCATCAGAGATGACCTCCTTCTTCAAACAATATGGATTTCCCTCTACCACCATCAACTCGACACTCACCCGCATATCCTCCATTACCCACTCATCTCCCCTGGCCCCCTTCACCCCCATTTCTGTTGCCCTCAGCTACCACCCCACCAGCCTCCGCATCCAACACATCCTCCTCTGCCATTTCTGCCATCTACTACGTGATCCCACCACTAGACAAATATTCCCCTTTCCTCCCATCTCCACCTTTTGCAGGGATCGCTCCCTCTGTGATTCCCTTGTCTACTCCTCTCTCCCCACCAACATTCCCCTTTGGATCTACCCCTGTGACCACAGGAGATGCTCCCCTTGTGCCCCCAGCCCCTCCCTCAGCACCATTTGGGGCCCCAAACAGTCCTTCCAAGTGAAGCAACATTTCATTTGTGAATCTGTAGGGGTCATTTAATACATCTGGCCTCCTCTACATCGGAGAGTCTGGACGCAGATTGGAAGATCGCTTTGTTGAGCACTTTGGCTTCCCTTCCCTTGCCGACATGTCTGTCCATGGTCTCAGTGCACTGCCTGACTGAGACCACCCTCAGTTTGGAGGAACAACACTTCACCTTCTGACTGGACATCCTCTAACCGGATGGCATTAATACCAATATTCTGGCTTTTGTTAAAACACCCCCTTCCCTGTCCCCTTTCCTGATCTCTGTCTCTCCATTCACAGAAACATGTTAAATTCTTACCTCATTGTACCCAATTAACATCTTTTGTTAGTCTGGATTCCTCCCCCACCCATCATTGCCTGGATTCTGAATTCTGAGATTACCTGCTTCTGCTTTATTCCTTGAAGAAGGGCCCAGGCCCAAAATGACGGCAATATATCTTTATCTCCTATAGACGCTGAAAAGACCGCTGAGTTCCTCCAGCATTTTGCTGTGTTTTTACTACAAACCAGAGGACATGGGTTAAGGTTGAAAAGGGGAAGTTTATGGGGAATATTAGGGGGAACTTCTTCACACAGAGTGTGGTGTGAGTGTGGAACGAGCTGTCAGCTGAAATGGTGAATGTGGTCTCACTTTTCACATTTAAGAAGAATATCAACAGGTACATGGATGGGAGGGGAATGGACTGGGTGCAGTGGGACTAGGCAGAATAATAGTTCAGCACAGAGTAGAAGGGCTGAAGGGCCTGTTTATTGTGCTGTAATATTCTATGGAATTACTCTGCAGGTCAGGCAGCCTCTGTGGAGAGGGAAATCGAGTTAACACTTCAGGTCCATGGTCTAGAGATAAAACTCCTTATAACTCAAGGCCTCCGGTAACAGCCTTGTGAATCTTCTCTGTTCCCTTCCTGCATGACAACATCTTTCCTATACCCGAACAACCAGAACTACCCACATTATTCCTCGTGTGATCTCACCAACATCTTGGCATTCCTTCACGATCCATGGCACAACACTTGGAACTGCCCCCTTGAAGCATTGGGTAGTGGGGCTGATTTCTCCCCTGTACAACTTGATCTTATGCAGTGGTGAGGCCATTGAGCCTTTCTTGGTGATGGCACTGAGGTCCCTGCTCAGAGTTCAAGAATAAAGATATCGTACTTCAAACATACAGAGAGCCTTGGTCTATAGTGTAAAATGTTCTTCCCCTTACATGTAAAGGACAGTTGCAGAGAAAGCAAAGTCAAGCTTTGCTGGAGTGACTCCTGGAAAGGTTGGTCTACTGTACAAGGTTATTTAAAGTTTCAATGAGTGAGAAATGAATGCTTAGAAAGGATGACAGACAGACATATAGATACAGGGAGATGGTTCCCCTTCTCCCAAAGGGTGGCTAATCTTGCAAATTTCTGTTGGAGGTCAGTCAATTCAGCCCCCAGACCATGGACAGTGTGGTTAGTGCAACACTGTTACAGCACCTAGGTTCAAATCTGGCACTGTCTGTAAGGAGTTTGTATGTACTCCCCGCGTCTGTTCTAGTGGTCCGGTTTCCTTTCACCCTTCATAATGTAAGAAGAGGGTTGTAGGTTAATTGGGTGGCACGGACTCATGGGCCGGAAGGACCTGTTGCCGTGCCTCATATATTATCCCACCAAGACCACCTTGTGATGCACTGCAGTGTGAACAAACAAGTCCAAACTATGAAGGCTGTACTACAGGCTTTAATTAGGTTAAAACCGGCACACAAGGTTCAGTCTCCCTTCTGGATCCATGTGCTCTACCGCCTACACAAGGGCTGGTGTGAGCTTTTATATGGGGCTGGTGATTGGTGGAGCCAGCCTCCCAGGTTACCTCCCTACAGGTACAGTGGGTTGCCCCCTGCAGCAGGCAGACACTTGTAAATTGGAGGAACCACACCTGATTTTCCATCTGGGCACTCTCCAGCCAGATGGCATTAACATTGACTTTTCCGATTTCTGCTAACCTGCTCTCCTTTCCCCCTCCCTTCTCTTCCCCTTATCAGCTCTCCATCCCCTTCCCTCTCTATTCACCTGGACACCCTTCCTTCCCTTGCTCGCTGCTGTGCCCTCCCTCCCTATTACCTCCACCTATTACCTCCTGCCTTTGCAACCACATCTCTCCCCTTTCCCTTTTATTTGGAGGCCTCAAGCCCGAAACATCAGTTATGTATTTTTATCTTTGCTCTATAAAGGATCCCGTTTGACCTGCTGAGTTTCTCCAGCTTTGCGTTTTTACTTCAACCACAGTGTCGGCAGACTTTCATGTTTTGCTTCCTGTTACAGTGCTATGTCTAAATTTAAAATTTAAGAATCACCCTGGATTGATAAGTAGAAATTCTGCCTGGCCCGGAGAAAAAAGAATCTCAGGGTTGTATGTGATATCATGTATGTACTCTGGCAATAAATCTGAACTTGGAGCTTTTTGACCCTGCATCAGCCAAAGACCATGTTCTGGGCCCCACCATGTTCATCTTCTTCATTAATATGATAGGAGCGTTCATCGCCGATCGCACAGGCCAACTTTGATCAAGGTGAATGGTCTGTCAATGTGGGTTTGGTAACAGAGCAAGTTTGGCTGTGTCAGCATTGAATGAACTGTGATGAATTGTACAGGAGATTCAATGCCAGTTTAACAGTTACAACTCCAGGGAGAACTGTTGAACCAGAAAGAATTTGTACTGAAATCCAGCTATCCAGGAACCGAGAATCCTACCAAGAAAACAAATGTACTTTTTACTCGTAGTAGATTTCAAAATGTTGGAAAATGTATCAAATAGTATAAAAGACCCTACTGAAGACAAATTCCTACAGTTCCAGACTTCACAAGCTGCTGAGTAATTTGTAATTAAAATCCTGTTCCATACTTGGCTTTCACTAGCCTGGGGAGATGGGGGGTGGGTGGGGAGGGAGGGGGTGTTTCTCCTCCTGCACAGGAATGTTGGGCATATCATCTGCTGAAGTTAGAACAAGTCTGTGATCCTTACAATCCAATTCCTCATCTTGGCGTGTCAGCGTTTGTGGGTGTTTTGGTGCAGTGCCAGCTTTTGCCAGTTTCTCGGTCAGTACCATGCGTAACCTAAGTGAGGAAATCGAATCGGAGATCTACTGCTGTGCCTCCTTCAATTACATACTGACGTGGCTGTCTCAGCTACCAGGGGAGCGCAAAGTATTTTCTTTAAAGATAAATCCAATGCACCCTCATCCTGATGCCTCACAAGGCGAAATATTGCAGGTCTGAACACAACTTCCAGATCTTTTTATGATGTGGAAGGAAACCATTTGGTGTTTCAGTCTGTGCTGGGTCACCAGGCAATCCCATTGCCTCGTTCATTTTGCTGGAACTTTTTCTTTCCACATTTCCATCACTTCTTCCACTTACATCAGACCAATTTACTGAGACCACCCACACATCTTGGGGATGTGGGAGGAACTCAGAGTCCCCACATGATCACAGGAGAAACGTGAAAACAATGTCCAGGAATCCCAGCACAACCTGTTCCCTGGAACACTTTAAAGGGAATAGAGCTCTCTCTCTCTCTCTCTCTCTCTCTCTCTCTCACACACACACACACACACATCTTTTTTCTTTTTCTCTTTCCCTTGCTCTTTATCTCACCCCTACTCTCTCCCTCTCACTGTCCTCCTGTTTCCCTCCACTCTATCTCCCTCTTTCTCCCTGCTTTCTCTCTCTTTCTTTCTCCGAACTTTCTGCCTCAGGATTTGTAGGATCACTTGCGGGCAATCATTTAAGAGAATGAACCGGCCAGCCAGGAGCACTCTTTCCCAAGAGTCCAGGTCATGATCCCTTTTGAACTTGTGAAATGGGAAATCCAGGGCCTCAGGAGACAGGATGGACCGTGATGATATTTCCTCTGTGGGACCCCATGAAGTCAGCATGTTAAGAGTCAAACCCCCGTATTGGAGGACAAGCTGCCCATGAGCCTCCTGAACAGATGACCCGATCATCTCTCTCCATCAGTAACGATGTTCCAGGTACCAGCATTAACCGCTGGCTTCAAAGTCTCAAGTATGACTGTGGGTCCTGCCTCTGGACATTTGGTGTATCTATTCACCAGCAATGGTTTGGCCAGAGATTTTGAGGCGTGAGAATGGTGCCTGAGGCAGATGACTAACATTCTGAGGAAACATACTTAAAAACTGAGAAATTATGAACACAATGTGATGCTAGAGAAAGTTACAGTCATTTAAAGGTACCACAGAGACAGTTTACATGTGGATCTAATCAATAAAGCTCTCCAGATAGGCTCAAGCCTATTTTCAAACAAGGATAAAACGATGAGCTGGAGACAGGTGGGTTCCCCGAAGAAGGGACAGGGCAATGCAACATCCAGCAACACCAGCCAATAGGACTGTGGTCATGGAGTCCTCAAGTCATGTAGCACAGAAACAGGCCCTTCTACCCAACTCCTCTATACTAACCAATATGTCTATTTCTGCCGAATCCTATTGTCCTACATTTAGCCCATATTCCTCTCTTCCTTATCTTTCTATGTTTCTGTCCGAACCCACCTCTATCATCCTCCCCATCAGATCCCCACCACTGTCCTATGGGCTAAGGTGCTTTCAGGTGGAATAGCTGGGAGAATGCGGCTCCGGAGCCGGCTGCAGGTGTGTGCGAGAGCGTCATTTAGGTAGCAGCGCTGAAGGCGCTGTTCTGGCACCCGAAAGGTCTGCAGCGGGGAGAGGCACCGCGGAGCAAACGCCGGCTCCCGTCAAGTGTGGCCATAGTCCCGCCCGCTTTCAGATGCCTAGGGGGAGCACTCAGAAGCAGAGAATACACCTACCCCAAGGAGGGTTGGGTAAGTCCTCCTCAGGTCAGGGTTCTCTGCTTTCAGATGGCCTCCCAACAGCCGCATTCGGGTATTTTAGGCGGCTTTACGTTGGGGTATTCTGGCCACCTGTCTATAGATTTGATAGGCTGAGTAGTCTTGGTAATTAGGACGTACAGGAAAGCAGGGGCTCCTTTGACATGCTCAATTCTGTTCAGTTCAATCCCACAATCATCACATTTATTCTATTTCTCTTCTTTTAAAAAAACATGCCTGAAATCCATGACCTTTTCTTAATGGAAAGCACACAGTTTTTTAGAAGCAGGTACAACCCGATCCCTAACTGCAGGAAAGTTTTGCTCTGTTAGCCAAGGTTCTGGAACACAAAGGCAGAGCCCTCATGATAATGGCGGTATAGGAGCCAGCTGCCTGTCCTGACACTCTGAGACACATGTGGTTTTCATTAGTTGCAATATTAGGATTAGCTGTGCACAGAGACGAAGCCAGCCTGAAGAACATTCCATGGATATTTTCTAAACTTTCAGTCACACAGCCATTATATTCTTTGGTACATGCTGCCAACAATAAACTCTCAATGTAATTATGTAGGAATTTAGAGAAAGAAGCATTTAATAATTCACAAAATAGGAGATACCTGTGAAGCAGAGCAAGGGTGTCACGAATGGGCTAAAGGGGGTCTCTCTCCCTCCCTTTGAATCTCCAGCCCTCTTTTGCCATTTCTCCTCTCCATTTTTTGTTTACTCCAATTGAGATGTTTGTAATGTGCCATTCCAATTTAATGAGCCAAAAATTCTCAGGCATTGTGAATTTTATCTAAAATTGTGGAGTTAAATGCTGTTGGATGCTTGTGTGCTCAAAGCAGATTTCAGCATCTTCTCTCTAGAGTTACACGCACGATCTGCAGATTGGCATCAGGCAGGATGAGCCATGGGTTTTAAAATCGTCCAAAGATTCTCTTGTGCTGTTACAAGTAGCACAAGTTAGTCACACATTTACAGAAATGAATTAAAGAGCACAGTGTGCTTTGGCATTGGTGAGGGGGTGGGGGATGGGGGGGGAGAGACCAGGATTAGGTAGTAAGGCCGAGAGAGTTTCCAGCATTGGGAGAGTCTCAGACCAAAGGGCACTGCCGCAGAATAAAAAGACGTCTTTTGAGAACAGAGATGGGGAGGGATTTCTTCAGCCAAATGGTGGTGAATCTGTGAAATTTGTTGCTACAGATGGCCATGGAGGCCAAGCCATTGGGCAGATTTGAAGCAGAGATTGATAGGTTATTGTTAGTAAGGGTGTCAAAAGTCACAGGGAGAAGGCTAGAGAATGGGGTTGGAAGGAAAAATACATCAGCCATATTCGAATGGGGGTGTTGACTCAATGGGCTGAATGGACTACTTCGGCTCCAGCGATTATGGTGTTGTGTTAAATGTGCCCCTTTCCAGTGACTTGGTATCTTCTCATAGGTAGGTCCATCTTTGATCAATTACACCCTCACTGCCAAGGCCTTCAGCACTTCTCCCTCCTGGTAGGATTGTGGATGTATGTGTCAACAGGCTTCATGATATTCTTCCCAGCAGCCATCAGATTCATGAATTAACCCCATAACAGTGCTCTCATGCTGCCCTTGCTTGGTGCTAATTGATCTTTCCTTTCATTGTAATCCTGTACTCTATACATTGTGCTCTTTACATGGCTGTATGAATGTTAGAGATAACCTGTTAAACTGCTCACAGAAGAACCCTCCTCACTGTACTGTGTATAATGTGACAAATATACTTAGGTGTAAACCCCAAGAAGATCTGTAAAGCCTCTGACACAGGTATCCGGAGTCTCTTGCCTCCATACCCCATTATCCTTACTTCAACCTCCTCCTTCCTCCTCAGATTGGCAGGTTAGGGTCCTCTCCCGAAGTCCACACAATATAACGCACAGTTTTATCCAAGGTTTTTTTCCCCCCTCATTTGTTGCCTTCGGCTCTGGGCACAGGAGAATGGCAGCAGAGAGGGAAAGTGCTGAGGTCTCCTGGATCAAACAAGGAAGAGGATTTCAGCCTGTAACGTTGACCGCCGACCACCTTCCGCAGATGCTGCCTGACCCACTGAGTTCCTCTGGCACGTGGTGAGGAAGGTCCCCCTGGGTAGCATTGCTTTAACACACCTTTTCATTGAATTGTTGATTGCCACAGGCCCGCTCAGGTCTGAAACGTCGGCAATATTAACTTTGTCTCCTTTAGATGCTGAAAAGACCAGCTGAGTTCCTCCAGCATTTTGGTATGTTTACTACAATCACACCATCTACAACCTACTGTGTTTCTCTCTTGTTCATTGCCATGTGTACCGGGAGACAGTGAGAAACTTTGTTTTGCCTTTGCCTGCTCTCCAGCAAAGCCAAGCAAAAGGAGAATGATTATACTGAATGTGAAGAGACTATCTGCTTGGAGCACGTCGCCAAGAGTTACCACCCTCCAGCAACATTTCTATAAACAAGAACACAGTATTTAGATCACCCTTTATTAACCCACTCTAATCTCATCAATTCCAGCATCCAATCTCTTCTTGTGGGGATTATCCCCTGCACATTTAACTCCACCCCACAACTGATTTCAGTTCACACAAAAATGCTGGCAAAACTCAGCAGGTCACGCAGCATTCTTTATGTAGCAAAGATAAAGATCCATAGCCAATGTTTTGGGTCTGAGTCCTTCATCAAGGGATGAGAAAAATGTGGACAGGCACTTGAACAAAATGATGGGGGAGGGACAGGAAAGGAACATAGGGTGGATATGGATGAAGTGCAGAAGTGATGGGGAGGGGGTCGTTCTCTGAATGGAGAGGTATGGGAGTGGAGAGCTGGAGGAGAGGAGGCAGAAGGATTGGAATGAAAGAGAGAGAGAGTCAGGGGTGGGGTCTAACAGAAACATGAGAAGTTGATGTTCATGTTATCTGGTTGGAGAGTCTGGATTTGTACAGTTGAAAACTCTTAATTTCTCAAATGAAGTAAATTTTGCAGCTTTACACATTTTGTCAGGACAATCTCACAACATTTAAGAAGTATCTAGGTCAGCCATTCTCCAAGGGGTCCCTATGGCACTCCTCCCCCCCCCCAGCTTCGGGGGCCACAGCACATTTAAGTAAAAGCCTTGTCTTGTTTTTACCTCAGGTAAGATAAATATTTCTAATTTTTTTTATATAGTCGGTAGAAGAACGGAAGAAACCAAATCTTGATTACTTCACAGGGAAGTGGGGTGTCACCCTATCAATTAGACCTATAGGCTTTATCACTATAAACACAGCCATATCATACATGCTGTTGGCCCGATTCCAAGGCAATCCTGAGGGAGGGGAATTGGGTGGTACCACCTTTACTAGGAATCCTGGAGGGGGAGGAGTATCAGGAAGCGGGACAGCCAGTATAGTGTTCCACCACAGGGGGCCCATAAACTTTAAGCTGAGTCCTAGGGGAGGCAGAGCCAAAAACAGGTTGAGAATGGCTGCTCTAGATGAATTTCCCAGGATAGAAAAGGAATGGACCAAGAACTGGTAAATGGGATTAGAGCCCATGGTGGTGAGCAGGCATTTTTTTGGGGCCAAAGGACCTGCTTCTCTGCTGTATGACCTGGTGACCTTTTCCACTTCATGCTTCTGTTCATGGCTGTAAAGCCCAAATGTTTACTGTTATTTTCTTCCCACTCCTTTCCGGGACCTTTCTTCATTCCCCGTTAAACTGTGTGGCCTGCTGTTTTTTTAAAGGTGAAGGTGCTTTCATCCAGAATTCCTAACCAAACCAAATACACAACCTCATTTTGAATTCAGAATCCCTCCTTGAAACTTTCCCACCCCGAGTGCAGCTGTGGCCAGGTTTGAGGTATTCAGGGGAATGTCGCCAACAACAGTCTTCAAAGGCTCTCTCCCAAAAGTCAGTAGAAGGGGCAGTGCTCCTTTTGCCATGGGAATCTGAAACAGTCAATCGCCACTCCATCTTCCCTTCCGAAAATGCAGAACCCACACATCGAAGCAGGCTGGTTTCAGCCACATCGGCACTGAGAGTATTTTCACATTTGTTACTGAGGTGTAGATAAAGCCGTACTTTATTGATCCAGGGTGGAATTGTAAAAACGCAACACTGGAGAAACTCAGCAGGTCAAACTGTGTACTTTATGTCACAAAGATAAAGGTACATAACAACATTTCAGGCTTCAGTCCTCCATCAAGGTGTGGGCAAAATGTAGGCAGGTGCCTGAACTTCAGGCAACAACCTATATTTTGCTAATACCTTGACGAAGGGCTTCAGCCTGAAATGCTGACGTCCACAGTTTGGCGCGCTGAGATTCTCCAGCATTGTGTTTTTATCTCAACCACGGTGTCTGCAGAGTTTTGTGTTTTTACTTCAGTGTGGTATTGTGTCTGTTCACCACTGTCCGCACTAGGCAACAAAACCTAGTGAAGTGCAATGTCAGGTCTGGAATATTCTCTCTCAAATGCTTTACATTATTGTTCTGTTTTTCCTCACCTTAGGTTGCATCAGTCACCCCATCGTATCTGCAGCAGTTTCCACTCTGGATGATGCCTTTAACAGAGGCTTGAAGAATAAAACAGGCATGGAGCCAAGACGTGTAATTATCAAGTGAGTGACTAGAGAGAAGGTGGAGTGTGAGATGATGGGTGTGTTCATGTGGTGGGGGGGAGGGGGGGCGGCTGCCAGTAATGTTCACAGGCTCACAGAATCTTTTTTATTCTATTACTGTTTGAGATCAGCATTTCTCGCCCTGTGGTGCACGGATTCCTGGGGACCTGGGAGTTGGTGAAAGGTCGGCCATAGTAAGTAAATGAATACTTAAAGATCAAAAGTTTGAACATCCCCAACTTAGATTAAAGAACAGAATGGCCACACCCAGATTTGCTGAGGACTCCTGGTTCAAAGCTGATGTTGCATGAGGTCGTCTGCTTTGAACAAGAGCATAGATCAGAATATTTTCCATTTGATGAGATGATTTGAACTGAGGAAGAGTAGAGAGACATTGGACTCATTGCACCAAAGGCCAGTAGGCAGACACAGGCAATGAACTGTTGAACATTTATCTCAAACAGGTTGGAGTACAAAGAGTGAAAGTCACTTGATGACTAAGTAACGCTCGGTTTTCGTCCCATTTAGTGAAGTGCGTCGAGTTCTGGTCCCTCAGAAATAATATGATGGCCTTGGTGGAGCTTTGTAACAGATAGCACCAGAATGAACCCAATAAAAGGTCCCAAATCAAAATGCTGACTGGCCATTCTCTCCCCAGACACTCTCTGACCCCAAGAGTCCAACAAATGCAGGGGAAAAGAGAGCACATTTTCAAAACACATGGATACCCAGAAATGGAACACATTACAATAAACAGGACCAAGAATATGAAATGAATCAGAATTAGAATTTATTGTCATGAATGTGTTACAAAGCTTGTTGTTTTGCAGCAGCTTCACAGGTGCAAATATAGCTATAAATCATGTTTATAAAAATAATTAAATTAGTCCAAAAGAAGAGTGAATTGTGAGGTTGTGTCTGTGGCTCATTGTCTATTTGGAAATCTGATGGCAGAGAAGAAGCTGTTTTTGTAATGTTAAGTGTTTGTCTTCAGGCTCCTGTGCCTCCTTCCCGATGGTACCAGCGTGAAGAGGGCACGGCCTGGGTAGTGAAGGTCCTTGAGGATAGAGGCTGCTTTCTTGAGGCACCGCCTCTTGTAGATGTCCTTAATGGAGTGGAGACTGATGCCTGTGATGACGTTGGCCAAGGTCATAACTCACTGTAGTCTTTTCTTGTCCTGTACAGTGGTGCAACCAATTAGAATGCTTTGCATGGTATACCTGTAGAAATTTACAAGAATCTTCGGTGACATACCAAATCTTCTCACGAGATATAGCTGCTGGCGAGCCTTCTTCATGATTGCATCAACATGGAGGCCCCAGGATAGAGATGTTGACACCCAGAAATTTGAAGTTCTTGACCCTTTCCACTGCTGACCCCTTGCTGAGTCAAAGGATTTTACTCCCTATATTTTAACAGAGACACCAGACCTGCAAAATAAATGTGCACAGTATCATCGCTTTACATTAAATGCTGGAGAAACTCAGCAGGTCAAACAGTGTCCTTGATGTAACAAAGGTAAATGGCATTTCAGGCTTGAGCCCTTCATCAAGGTCGGTTCTGTATTTTTACCTTTGCTACATCAAGGACACTGTTTGACCTGCTGAGTTTCTCCAACATGGTGTTTTTTTTACTTCCACCACTGTGTCTACAGATTTTTGTGTTTACTGATCACATTACATTGTTGAAGCACATCAGATACTACGTCTAAGCAAAACAACAGCACTGTGGAGTTTGCTGGCACTAATGTTACACAACACTGTGTTCCCAAATGGTGCTAGGTATTGCTCTGTAGAAATTGAGGTCTTTGGTGGAATTGTTAATTGTACTTTTTGTTTTGAATATTTTCATTTATCTTTTCATCTTCTTTTGCCTCATTAATTCAGAAAGGAGGTCACAAGGTGGGTTTTCTAAATTGCTGTAAGGTAATGGAGGGAGCAAATATCAAAGAGGTCACAGTTTGAAATTTGAATGGAAATGAGAATTAACAGTAGGAGTCGAACAACTCCCCAAATGAGCATAGAAACTCCAGTGCAAATATATACCATGGAAAAAAGGCTTTTTGGCCCATCGAGTCTAGACTGACCCATCAAACACCCATTTACACTATTCTCCCCACATTCCTTGCACAACCCCCCAAGACGCTGATTGTTGACTTCAGGAAGGGAATACCAGAAGTGTGTGATCTCGTGATCATTGGGGGATCAGAGGTGGAGAGGGTGAGCAAATTTAAATTCCTGGGAGTCACTAACTCGGAGGACCTTTCCTGGACACACACACCAGTGACATTGTGAAGAAATCACAGCAGTGCTTTGACATCCTCAGGAGTTTGCTGGCAAATCTCTACAGATGTGCGCCGCAAAGCGTCCTGACCTGCTGCAGGGGTCGCGAGTTCGTTCCTCGCTTGGGCTTCATTTCTGTGAGGGGTTCTTGACAAAGTGGTGACTCTCTCGTCTTCCTTACGGTAGACAAAGTTAAAGAATTTCATGTATGCTACTTTCTAAATGTAATATTATGTGTCAATAACGGAACCTTTACCTTTACCTTACCTGCATCATGGTCTGGTATGGGGACAGCAATAATCCTGAGCATAAAGCCCTGCAAAAGGGAGTTGGCACAGCCCAGGACATCACGGGTAAAACCCTCCCCATTATCAAGAACATCTACAGGGAACTCTGTTGTCGGAGAGCAGCAACAATCATAAAAGATCCACACCACCCACCATCTATACTCTCTGTTCTCACTGATGCCATCAGGGCCACAAGTCCCGGTCCACCAGGTTTAGGAACAGCTGCTACCCCTCCACCATCAGACTCCTCAACAATAAACTCAACCAGGGACTCATTGCACTTTATTGATTTTTTTCTCTCTCTGTATTGCAGTTTTATATTTCTTTATTTGTTTACATGTGTACATTGAGTACAGTTTTCATTTGCACTACCAATGAGTGGTAATTCTGCCTCGCTCGCAGGCAAAAGGATCTCAGGGTTAAATGTGATCTCTATGTACTCTGACAATAAATCTGAACTTTGAATTTTTGAACTTTGATTTCCCCCCTCATTCAACCACTGGGGCAATTAACTTTGCGACCAGCACATTCTTAGGATGTGGGAGGAACCTGGATGATAAGGGATTGAATGTATTTGAACATATTAAAATTCAGTACTTCTCTGAAAGTTAAACAATGGATAACCCACAGCTGCAAAGCATTTCACCCGCTGAGATTCCAAGTCCCTGTCTCGGGTTGGTGACACATCTCTGTTATCTGATACACCTCCCGAGAGAGGGATTTTGTGGAAAATCCAGGTCAGAGAAGATCACGTCATCACCAACTTGTAAGGACTTGCAAAGCATCTCTTGACATCAAAATGTTTCACTGGGTTTGCTAGATTTTGATGTGTCTGAGCCGGAGACATTGTTTGCCAAGGGCTTCACCTCCCTGGCGCTCACTGTAGGGAGAATGCTTTTTGTGATCCAGTAAAGCTGTCACCTTATGCTGAGAGTAAAACACAAAGGTCTGCAGACACCGCCATTGAAGTTGTGGTGCGCTGAGGTAGTAGCAAACAAGCACAAAACTCAAAGACTGTACAACAGGCTTTATTCAGGTAAAAGTCTGAACACCAGTTCACGCTTCAGTGGCTCCCGTGTGACTGGCTCAGGAGAGACCGGCTCAGGTCTATATTTGGGTCGGCTGATTGACAGCTGGCCAGGTAGAGTCAGTCCTTAGGTGGTCTTCCTGCAGGTACAGAGATTGCCTCCTGCAGTCGGCTGTTGATCATATCACCACAGGAGTAAAAACTGGGGAAACTCAGCAGGTCAAACACTGTACTTTATGTGGGAAAGGTAAAAATACATAACCATCGTTTCAGGCTTGAGGCCTTCATCAAGGTGTGAGCAAAACCCAGGCAGGCTCCTGAACCTCGAGCATTTGATGAAAGGCTATGGTTATGGCGCCTGCCTACATTTTGCACATACCTTGATGAAGCCCTCAGGCTAAAAATGTTGGATATGCATCTTTATCTTTGATAGGTAAAGTACTCTGTTTGACCTGCTGAGTTTCTCCAGCACTGTGTTTTTACCTTACATTGGGAGCCAGTGGAAGAGGAACTTAGGAGTAAAAAGGTTGCTGCCTTACTAAAAAACATGGCGAGCCAGTGGTTCAAATCCAAGGACTTGGTGGAATCGGAGCTTGAGCAAGGATGTGTGGACAGAAATTGGGGTGGGGTAAGATGCTGGAGATAAGATATTGGAGAAGCAAATATCATGGTTTAAGATTCCTTTTATTTGTCACATAATACATTAAAAATGTAACAATGTAGCGTGCGCTTCCGCATAGTGTGGAAAGAATGACACACACCCAAGAAGTCGGTCAAAGACTGGTTTATTGCACTGGCAACTTGGCTTATATTCTCTCCCCTCCGCTGACGACAGGATTGACGTCAAAAGCAGCGCCGGCCTCAGATTGGTCAGCATTCCCGCTGTTGCTTGTTGCTTCCTGCCGTGCGGGTTGTCACCTGGGACGAAAGATGTTGGCCCCCGTGTTCATCAGCCATCTTGTGCACCGGGTCGCATCCCAGTTAGCGGGCTGCTACACCTAACCCCCCCCCCCCCACCAGAACCAGCGATTGGAGCGCAGTCTGCCACTTTCGGTGACTTACCTCTGCGTCGCAGGGCCAGTTGGCTAATGTCCAGATGTGCTGGTTTGAGGCGGTCAATGGTGAAAGTTTCTTCCTTATCACCAATATCCAGCACACATGTCTGACTACTTTGTACGACCCCTCATACGGCCGTTGCAGAGGTGTCTGGTGCGGCCCCTCTGAACGAAAGCATACTCACAGGTCTCTAAGTTTTTGGACTGGCTCGTGCCCAGGTTAGAGGGCTGCTACAACATACTGTACATGATATTCTTTAACATTTGCCTGCTGTAAGGCAGATAACAAGTCACCAGTGCCCCTTACAGTACGAAAGAAAGAAAAGCAAAGAAGAGCTTCTTCAGAGTCACTGAGTATCTGTGGATTCACCTCCAATGCCCACACAGCCTCTGCAGCCACACAGACTCCTGCTTGATTCATCAGGAACCTGAGTTCCAGATCTAAATTTTTGGTGTGATCAAGAAGCCTTCAGCACCTGAAGCCCTTTGGGAGCCCTTCTTGCCCTCAGCATCCAATTCTGGCTCCAATACTTGGATCTTATGAGCCAGCCTCCAGTGGCCCACATGCACCAGTACTCGAAAAAGGGTGTAGGAGTAGGCCACTCGGTCCCTCTAGAGCCAGCTGATGCAAGCCTTAAGGCCGGCCGTAGTCCCCCTTTCTTTCCTGTACATTCACGTCTACGGAGCCAGGTTGGGCTCCATCACAATCTAAAATTCAACGATGTTGTTGTAATGTGTTGCTAGCCGAATAACTGTAAGTGACGGGTCAGAATATAGGATGGAGATCAAGAACCTGGGTGGGTGGTGCCAGAACAACAATCTTGCTCCCAGTGTCACCAAGACCACGGAGCTTATTGTTGATTTTGGAGAGGAGAGTTTGAGGGATACACACCTGTCCACATTGATGGGTCGGAGGTGGAGCGGGCCAGAACCTTCAAGTTCTTGTGAGTCCATATTTCAAATAATCGATGCTGGAGCCAGCATATCTGTGAAGGTGGCACACCAGCGCCTCTGGTTTCTTTCTTCCAATTTTCTTCTTAAGTCATTCACTTCCATTTCTAAAGCCATTTCTCGTTCTTCCCCATTTTCTAATCTTTTCCCTATTTCTGTCATGACCAGCTCTATTCCACTCATTTTTTCTTCTGTACTTTTCATCTTTCTTTTCATTTCACTAAATTCTAATGTCAACCATTCTTTTAATGCTCTCATTTGTTCTTGAAAATTTTTAAAATCTATATACTGTCCATCTATTTTACCTTCTATTTCTCTGTGCAGAGCTTGGTCTTCTTCCTCTTCTCCTGTGTCTGCACCTGTGTTTGTGTCTTCTACTTCTCTTCCTTGTATCTGTGTCTCTTCTGACTTTCTTGTTGAGTTGCTTGCTCACTTTGCTGGGCTTCTTTCCAGCACCTCTGGTTTCTGAGGAGTATCAGAAGGTCATTGAATATACTGTCAACCTTCTAAGGGTGCACTGTGGAAACTACGCTGACTGGTTACTTCACAGTCTAGTTTGACCAAGAATGCAGAAAGCTGCAGAAGATCCATCACAGGCTCTGGGTGAGGCACTGCCTCGAGAACATCATAAAGGATCCCCATCACCCAGGTCATGTCCTCTTCTTACTGCTCCCTATGGGCAGAAGGAACAGAAGCCAGAAGTCCCGGCACCTCTAGGTTCATGAACTGTTTCTTTTCAATGGCCATCAGGCTCGTGAATCTCTCCTTGTTACACTGATCATAAAGTTATGCGACTCCACAGAAGTGAGGGAAGAGATAGCTGGGGCAGTGGCTATGATCCTTGAGTCCTCTTTGGCCACAGGGGAGGCGCCAGAGGATTGGAGAACCGCAAATGTGTTCCCCTTGTTTAAAAGAGGTCATTGGGAGTATCCTGGGAATTATAGATGGGTGAGTCTTACTTCAGTGGTGTGCAAACTATTGGAGAGGATTCTTAAGGATAGGATCTATGAGCATTTGGAGAAGTACAGTCTACTCAAGTATAGTCAGCATGGATTTTTGAAGGGAAGATCATGCCTCATGAGCCTTATTGAGATTTTTGAGGAGGTAACAAATGAAATTGATGTGGTCTCCATGGATTTTAGGAAGGCATTTGACAAGGTCCCCCATGAGAGACTCAATCAGAACGTCATGAAGCATGGCTGTGTGAATAAAAATTGATGGAGAAATTAGAGTGTAGTAGTGGATGGAAGGTATTCTGCCTGGAGATCAGTGACTTGTGGGGATCTGCTCTGGGACCCCTGCTTTTTGTGATTTTTATAAATGACCTAGATAAAGAGGTAGAAGGATTGGCCAGTAAGTTTGCAGAAGGTATGAAAGTTGCAGGGATTGTAGATGGTGCTGAAGGTTGTCATCGTTTACTGAAAGATATAGACAGGGTGCAGAGTTGGGTGGAAAAATGGAAGATGGAGTTCAACCCAGGTAAGTGTGGGGTGATGCATTTTGGAAGGTCAAACGTGAAAGCTGAGTACAGGGTTAATGGTCAGATACTTAACAGTGTGGAGGAACAGAGGGACCTTAGGGTCCAGATCCATACATCTCTCAAAGTTGGGATGCTGGTGTTTTTTAACAGTGGGATTTAGTTCAATAATTGAGAGGTCGTGTTCCAACTCTACTAATCTCTGGAAAAGGTTTCAAAGGTGTCATATAATACCACATTTAGAATGTAACTTAAATGAAATTCTTTACCTTTGTATATCTTGAGGCAGGCAGAGAGTCGCCACTTTGTCCAGCACCCCTCACATCAACCTACAGCACCTGGTGTTCCTAGGTGGTCTCCCTCCAAGTCTAGACTGACCACAATTAGAATATTGTGTGCAGTTCTGGTCATCTCATTATAGGAAGGATGTGGAAGCTATGGAGAGGAGATTTACCAGTATGTTGCCTGGATTGGAAAATGTCTTGTGAGGCAAGGCCAGCAGAGCTAGGAATCTTTGGAGCGAAGGAGGATGAGAGGAGACTTAATCGAGGTCTACAAGATTCTGAGAGGCATGGACAGCCAGCGCCTGTTGCCCAGGACAGGAATAGCAAACACCATAGGAGATCTGTACAAAGTGAAGGGAGGGAGTTTTATAGGGAGGAGACATCAGGGGTAAGTTTATCACATGGAGTTGTGGAGGCCTGGAATGCCTTGCCAGGGATGGTGATGGAGGCTGAAACATTAGGAGCATTTCATAGATTCTCAGACAAGCACATGGATGGAATAAAAATAGAGGGTTACAAGTAGGGAGGGTTTAGTACTTTTTTAAAAAGAAATATATGGACACAACATCGAGGATCAAAGTAGTCTTCTATGTTCTATGACTCTCTGCATTATTGTAATGCCACATTTTTGTTCTTGCACTATTGTAACGGTGAATATTAACTATCATTTTTATTTATTTTCATTTAACTTGCATATACCTATTGTTGTGGTTTTTTGCTAAGTACCTGTTTGGCTACAGCAAGAATTTTGGAGCATTTGTGCACTGTACAGTGTATATGACTATAAACATTATCATTATCTTCTGCGCCAGTTCCCCTTAACTATCAAGAGTGAAACACGAAAGTCTGCACTTAACTATCAATTTTACTATCTCTCAAATATTTGCCTAACTACAGTATGTGCACTCTCAACCATCCAACTGCCACCACTCTATGGCATAGAGAATTCCAGAGATTCACTCCCCCCACCCCCCCCCCCCCCCACAAGAGAAGAAATTTCCACACTTCTTAGTTTTAAATGGCCAGCCCCTGATTTTGTGGCTATGTGCCCTTGTTCATGAATCTCCTATGAAAGAAAAAAAATTTCAACATCGACTCTGTCAAGCCCCCTCACAGGTTTGAATTAGGTCAACCTTCATTCTTCTGCATCTGGCACATGCAGAGTGTTTTTCATGGTAACTGAGAATAGCTGTGACCCTGGTCCAATCCTGACCTCCAGTGCTGACTCTGTGGACTTTGCATGCTCTCCTTGCCACTGTGCGTGCTTTGCCTGCGGTCTCTGTTTCCTTCACATCCCATGGGCCGATTGGCCACTGTTTATTACCTCTAGGGTGGAGGTGAGGAAGTTGGAGGGCATAAGGGGAGAATAGGTTATAGATGAAATTAGCAGGTTCTGGGATCGGTTTGTGAGCTGGCACAGATTCAATGGGCCAAAGAGCCTGATGCTTGGTCTCAGCCTGAAAAGTCAACCGTCCCTCTGCCTCCCCACATGACGCCTGAGCACCGTTCTCCAGCAGTATGCCTTTTGCTCCTTGTCTCCTGTGTCTCTGAACTCCAGTGTTGGAACAGAATCTGATTGAGGATTTCAAATAGAAGCAAGGAGCAGTCAGGTTATGAAGTGGCAAACCGAGCTCAGGAATCAAAAATTCTCTGTGATTGAGCAGGGCAGAAGGTTTGTGGAGCAGACATGGTTACACCATGTGCCTCAATAAGACTGAGTTAAGTCAACAGAGGATTAGGAGTAGGAGAGTTTATTGTCATATACAGTTTATAAGTACAATGTATAGATGCACTGATATTCTTACTTGCTGCAGCCACAGGCACATAAGATGCACCCACCACAGTTGCGTACATTAAATTACCAAAATGGGTTACAAGTAAAACAGGAAAGTCTGCATTGTAGCGGCGGCCACACTGCTAACTGAAGGACCGCACAACCAGACGGGTTGAGTTCAGTGAGCAAAAACTGATTTATTGCAGGCTACCTGGCTGGTCTTGTACTCCCAGCCCGGTTCTGGCTGAGAACCGCGCTGGGGGACCCCCGACGTCACCGGGGCGTCACATGGGTCCCCAAGTGTGGGGTTCTGAGCCCGGTGCCGAGATCGGGAGGAAACCCCCGACGGTGCCATTTTGGCCGGCTGTCCCACCGCGTGCGTGACAAGCGGAGCCAATTCGCCTGCCTCATGGCGTACCGCCACAGCATACACTGTGATTGAACTACAAACACAGCAGGTCAAAGAGTGGACTTTATGGAGCAAAGATGAAGATACATAATTAACGGTTCAGGCTTGAGCCCTTCATCAAGGAATGGGCAAAACGTAGGCAGACGCCTGAACAAAATGATGGGGTAGGGAGGGGCAAGGGGAGGAGCACAGACCCAGAGGCAAGAGGTGGATAGGGGAGGGAGGATGCCTCTGTGAATGGAGAGGGAAAGGGGTGGAGAACTAGTGGAAAGAAAACAGAGGGATGGGGAAGAGGGAGAATGGCGAGTAGGCTAGGAGAAACTAGAGAAGTCAGTGTTAATGCCATCCAGTTGGAGAGTGCCCAAACCAAATAGTAAGGTGTTACCTCTTAACTTTACAGTACGAGGCCCCGGCCAGGCACCTCAGGGCAGGAGAGGACTGAAATGGTTGACCACTAGGAGATCCCTGTCACTGATTTAGACAAAGCAAAGGTGCTCTTCGAAACGATTTCCCAGTCCGCATCCAGTCTCTCCGAGGGAGAGAAGGCCACAACGGTGAGGGGGTGGGGGGATGCAGTAGATCACTGCCATCGATACAGAAGTGTTGCAGCGTTTGGAAGAACAACTGCCTTGATGAAGGGCTCAAGCCCAAAGCCATAGATGATGTCCTTTTATCTTTGCTCCAGGAAGTACACTGTTTGACCAGCCGAGTTTCTCCAGTATTGTGTTTCACAATACGCCAAGAGGCAGGATTCTGATCATGGAGATGCTTTCATTTTATATTCCTACCAAACATTTTCAAGAAATTTTAAAATGTTCGCGCAGTGTGCGTGGTGAAACAACACGTTCGAGGAGGTGAAATGTCTGATGCAAGCAGGGAGGGGTTTGTGAAACAGTCGGGTGACGAAGGAGTTAAGGGCAGGAGAAGGTCGGTGCGGTGCTGCGCACTGTTCCCAGCACAATGTTGGGTTGTGCACAACTGACTGTGCCGCACGTAGGCGGTGCCCACACCGAGGTTGCGTCGCCTGTTTACTGCTGGGAGCTTATAAATGCGCCTGCTCCGCAGCAGCCGCTCGTAGAGAAGCGTCAGGCTGCAGGTTGGCGAGGAGTGTTGTGCGGGTAAATGTGGCTGCTGGCTGGAGGAGTGGGGGGGGGGGGTGGTTAGTGGGTCCGCTGGCTGAAGGTTGTCAGGGTTAGTGGGTCCGCTGGCTGGAGGAGTGTTGGGGGGGTGGTTAGTGGGTCCGCTGGCTGGAGGTTGTCAGGGGGAGTGTGGTGGGGGGGGGTGGTTAGTGGGTCCGCTGGCTGGAGGAGTGTTGGGGGGGGGGTGTTAGTGGGTCCACTGGCTGGAGATTGTCAGGGTTAGTGGGTCCGCTGGCTGGAGGTTGTCAGGGGGAGTGTGGTGGGGGGGGGTGGTTAGTGGGTCCGCTGGCTGGAGGAGTGTTGGGGGGGGGTGTTAGTGGGTCCACTGGCTGGAGAAGTGTTGAGGTGGGGAGGGGGGTGGGAAATTAGTGGAGCCCCTGGCTGTTCGGTGAGGCGTGTTGCCCGTGTAGGAGAGTCCGTGCTCGGGCGCTGCGAGCAGGAGCCACCGCTTCTGCTGTTCCGGGGGGCGGGGGGGGGGGGGGTCCGGAATGGCCGTTGTTTCCGTGAAAGGGACACTTTCGAAGTTGCCTTTGCAGCCGGTATTCGGAAATGGTCGGAGAAGGCGGGTCTCGTGAACCTGTTTGGTGATCCTGGGTCGGATTCAATGTCGGGGCTTGTTCTGCTCTCTCCCACCCACCCAGGGCATGAACACTGGGACAATAGCGAGCTCCTCTACCTTCAGACAAAACCCTCTTCGTGTTTGAGACGGCTGTTAATTTTCTTTCGGCTGAAATCGTCCCGGTGAAGATAGAGATGGTTCAGAACAAGACTGCGGAGTTGAAAGGGTTTCACCGCTCGTTCACGGTAAGGCTGAGCGTTGACTTTAAAGGGACAGGAGCCAGGGCAGAGTGAGAAGCCGTTTCCTCCATTTCTTGCAGTGGGAGGGACCCAGGACCCCCACCCCCACCGCCTGGATTCTCACCGCGCTGTTGTATTAATGACTGGTCATTTTGGATTTGGCGATGCTTTGAAAGGTGGGAATGACTGTCCCTGGTTTAAAGCCGGCTCCATTTTGTGGCTTGGCTGATGCAAGAAGCCAGTGGGTTCACACTTTATAGCTGCAGTTTTGCTTTAACCTCTGGGCTTTTAAACCCCCCCCCCAACCTTTGCATTCTGCTTTCCCGGTGCTTGTGCGTCCTCTACGGCTTTGGGCCAGTTTCATTCTACGCTGTTCTCATTGGATTTAACAGGGGCAGACTCCTTTCGATGATTATTCTGATGGCTCTGGCCTGTCACATATTGAGAAGGCATTTGATTTTGACTGTCCTGCCAGACCTGGTAAGTTGTCGCTGAGTTTTTCCTTTGATTATTGGAAGAGGGGTTTAATTTTTACCCGGTCAGATTTGAGATTTAACCCCAGTGTGGTTTGTTGTAGACATGCCTGCCAGCCTGCCCATTGACATACCAGATGCAAGGAAAAGAAACAAGAAGAAGAAGAGGTGTCGTGCCACCGACAGCTTCAGTGGCAAATTTGAAGGTAGGCGTCTCGCGGGACGAACCTGCCTCCTGGTTCCACTTGGGCCAAGAAAACCATGATTTTGTGCTCCAGTTAGGCACACATTTAAATCCCTGTGTATCGGAGCCAAGAGTGCTCCGACATGGCTTCAAGTTGATGCGAATTGGTTGGATTTGTGGCTGTAATGATGGAATGTTGTGACAGATGAACCAGATAACTACAAAGAGGTAGGAGGTAGGCCACGCTGTACGAAAGTAGAATGGTCCTATGAAACCTTTCGTAAGCCGAAATGGCGTAAAAGTGAGGATCCATTCATCTCTTGAGGGCTATTTTCGTAAAAGAGAAAACCCATTCAAATTTCTTTTGGATAGCGAATACGGGCATCTTTGTAAAAGTGAATTTGTATTCTTGTGGAGAGGCTATCCTAAGAACCCCTCCCAAATTCAACATGAATCAAATTATATAGCCTTAACAGCAAAGGTAGTAGAAGTTGGTTCAATAGAATTTCTACAGTTACTTTGCTACTTCAATATTTTGTCTGACAAATGGTTCCTTTGTATTATGCATTCACGACGGGAGCACACTGTAATGGTGAGATTCCTCTGAATCTTAAAACACCTTTTGAGGCAGAGAAATTCTCAAGAAAGGTCTAGAAATTTCTGAGGACAGAGGATCCAGGCACTTGCAATTAGTATTGTGAGGGCTGACTCTCTGGGTGCTCAAGTATCTTGATTATAGATGGAGCAAGTAGGCCAGTGGCTGTGTTAGATGTGTTGTGACAAAACAAAGTCTGGTCTGAAATGTTCCATGGTGGGGTGGGGGGGTGAAACACAAGTCTGCAAACACTTTGATTGCAGTAAAAACAGAAATGCTGAGGAACTCAGCAGGTCTTGCAGTATCCAGAGGGAAAGATGTAGATCCGACCTCTCGGGCATGACTCAAAAGTCTGCAGATGCTGTGATTGTAGTAGCTCATGCCTCAAACGTTAGTTATACATCTTTACCTCCTTTGAATGATGCAAGACCTGCTGAGTTCCTGCAGCATTTTTGTGTTTTTACTGGAACCTTCCATGATCTCATTCAAAATTATGCAAACTAACTTGGGCAAATTGTCTGCCAGCTTTGATGTCAGTCTGTTAACACAGCTATCAAGGCCCCTGAACCTCCCCTAGTTACAGTAATCAGGGTCTGACAAAAGGATTGTCTCCACTATTGATTGCTAAGTCACATTCTTTTGAACTGGGATAACTGAATATTTTTTTTAATTCATTTCCTCTTGTTAATTCAATTAAATATACTTTTTAAAATAAAAAGTATTTGCAGTTTGTTTTTTACAAAGTATCTGTTCGGCTGCAGCAAGAGTGTCAGTGCGTATGTACATTGTGCAATGTGTATGACAATAAACTCATTCTCGTACCCCCGTCGACCTGCTTTTGCCTGATGCTTACGAGAATGTCTTGTGTCATGTCAACTTGCAGCCCCTGTTTCCTAGGCTGCCTCCTGCTGTGGGCCAGTAGCCTGTGCTTTGCTGAAGCTGCCAGTTTGCACACAAGGTTGTCTTTTTAATTTCAAAACTGATTACTGCTTGTAATTTACATATGAACAGTTTGGTTTTTTGGAAGACTGGTTCATGTTTGTATTTTAATCCCTCTGCCTCCCAATTCCATAACTCCTGCATAATCCCTACAGGGGACAAACCTACAAAGGATGTGACATCTACAAAGGATTTGTGGCTTCAACAGGCACATCTGAAATGGATTCAAGTTTGGGGGACTTTAGCAGCACATTTAAAAGGGGTAAAACCCAAAAGCTTGTTAATTTCAGGCACTCCTTTTAAATTAAAAACACTCAAGCTGGAGAAACTCTGCAGCACAAAAAGCGCACGTTATATTGGAAAGGGAAAACATAGCCGATATTTCAGCCCTGAGCTGTCATCAAGGTATGAGCAAAAGTTGTTTGACCTGGTACGTTTCTCCAGCATTCTGTTTTTGCATCAATCACTCCGTCTGCGCTCTTTGTGCTGCGGAGTTTCTCCAGCTTAGTGTTTTTATTTAAAAGGAGTGTCTGAAATTAACAAGCTTTTTGAGTCCCTGTTGTGTATGCACTTTAAAGGTACGGGTGACAAATATAATTATATCTGAGAAGCAGAATGTTATAGCTGTGCTTGAATCTATGCAAGAGTTTTTAACGCAAGTTTGAATTTTGGTAGGAGTGAGATCTACCTTTAAGTACTTGTTCATCATTTTAAATGTGGTTGGTTTTGCTGTCACTGGGATGTTGTGATTATTCTGTACTGACCCACCTTTTGTTTTTCTCACAGATGTTTACAAGCTTAATGGAGAGATGTTGGGGGAAGGGTCTTTTGCCAGAGTGCAGACCTGTGGAAACTTGATCACCAACAAGGAGTATGCTGTGAAGGTAAGGGGTGTGCTCTGATCCTCTGGATGTACGTCGTGTTGTGTGGGTGGTGATTGTACCACAGGCAACGGTTTGTGGCGTGAGTACACGAGGAGATGTGGCTTTCCAAGTCATTTCAGGCAGTTTAGTCCTGGCAACAAGTTAATAGGCAATTGCCTCCATGTCTTAACAAAGATTCTAATTGTCATTTTGTTCATACATGAAACTTTTGGAAAACATCACCAAACACAGGCTTGCACTAAATTTAAAGCCTCCTGAGTTTGGCCCTGATGCAGGGTCTCAGCCTGATTCTGCAACTTCGCACCTCTCTCCACAGATTCTGCAGTCCTTTGTCTCTAAATTTTCTGCAGCCATTTCAGTCCTGCATTTGCCACGCTATTTAATCTTTTGAGATGGAGTTGGTGGTGGAAGTGCCCTCTAATAAGAATAGACCTCTGTTGCCATACACGAGAGAGGAATTGGGAGTCTTGTGGGTCAACTCACCTTCACTTCAATGGTCAAATGGAAGATGACGCAAATTTCAATCCTCAAATACAAATTTACCATCAAATTCTCTCCAACATCCTGTTACTCAACAGTAAAAACTAACAATGCTGGAGAAAATCACCAGGTCAGAGTATAGCAAAGATACACAACCAACATTCTGGCCTTGAGTCCTTCAAAGTATAAGCAAAATTTAAATTTAGACATGCAGCATGGTAACAGGCCCTTTTGTCCCATGACCCTATGCTCCCCAAATACACCCAATTGGCCTACACCCCCAGAATGGTTTTGAACAGAGAGGAAACCAGAGCACCTGGAAGAAATCCCTGCAGACAAGGGGAGAATGTGCTAGTGCTATTAACAACATTGTGCTAACAGCTGTGCTAACTAAGCCACCCTTTATAGGCAGATGCCATAACCATTGCTTCAGCTTGGACCCTGTCAAGATGTGAGCAAAATATAGGGAGAATCCTGAACAAAATGGTGAGGGGGGGGGGGGGGGTGAGGGACAGGGGGAGGTGCAACAGCACAAGAGGTGATGCGATAGGAGGATAAGGAAGGGAGGGCATACCAGCAAACAGGAGGAGGGGGATTCTTCTGTGAACGGAGAGGAAAAAAGGGGTGGAGAGCAGGATGGGGAAGGGAGAGTAGGCTATCAGAAACCAGAGGAGTCTATGTTAATGCCATCTGGTGGAGAGTCCCCAATCTGAATGTTAGGTGACGTTCTTCCAAATTACGGGGGTGGGGCCTTGGTTTGACAGTACGAGGTCATGGGCAGACTTTGTCAGCAAGGGAGTGGGGCACAGAATTGAAATGGTTGGCCACTGGGAGATCCCTGTCCCTGACGGGAAAGAGTGAAGATGCTCTGCAAAGCGACCTCCCAGTCTGTGCCCAGTCTCTCTAGAGAAAGCCACAATGGGAGCACTGGATGTAGTGGATCAACACTCCCACGGATGCACAAGTTAAGGGTTGCTTCACTTGGAACTACTACCTGCCTACATTTTGCTCATACTTTGATGAAGGGCTCAATTCCAAAACATTGGTTCTGTACCTTTATCTTTGCTATATAAAGTACACTGTTTAGCCAGCTGAGTTTCTCCAGCGTGGTGTTCTTACCTCAACCGCAGTGTCTGCAAACTTGCGTGTTTTACTTTCTGATGCTTCAATGGCAATTAAACTGACAGCTGATTTAAAAACTTTAGCCAGAAAGGTATTTAATATCAAAATATAAATGTTAATACGGCAGCTTCTGTTCTGGAGAGCAGGCGAGAAAAATCCAGTTGGTCCAGAGGGGCTGTGGCAGGAAGGGTGAGCAAGAGGGGCCCCCTCAGAGACCCATGTGGTCCATTGTGGTATTCATGAAAGTGTATGTGTTGGTGATCAGGTTACTAATTCCAGCTTGAAATCCAGCCCAAATTGTTTTTCTTTTTAAGTTTCGTTTTGGTTTTCTGTCCAATACTTGGCAGTTTTGAGGGGGTTATACCCTGTCATCACAGAGTTATCCCATCAGCTGTTACTTGTGATTTGCTACATCTCATTGTAAATTTTGAATTTAGACATGCAGCATGGTAACAGGCCACAGGCCAGTGCTGCCCAAGAATACCCAATTGACCTCCAATGCTGGTATGTTTTGAAGGGTGGGAGGAAACCCATGCAGACACGGGGAGAATGTGTAGATTCCGTACAGGCAGCTCCTTGCGGTCGCTAGTGCTCTAACAGCATTGCGCTAACTGCTATGCTAAACGTGCTGCCCAAAATGATGTAATAGAAGCAACTAATTGCCTCTCTTTTATCAGAGACGCATGCATTGATATCTTTAACCCCAAGGTCTGCGTTGGCACTCGGTGACAGGACTCATTTTCTTCTGTGATGTGGGGCAAAGACAAAAAGGAGGTTTAAAGGAGTTTGTGCAAGCAACTGTGAACATTGGGATAACAATATGGTGTCACGAGCAGGAGGAATTGTGACCCCAATAAATGTGGCAGTTGGGTAATGTGATAAGAAAAAGGTGTACAGACCGCAGACATGATTTGAAATGTGAGTCTGGTGGAAATGTCCGCTGGAATTAGAGGGTCAAAGTATCTGAACATTCTGGCATTGCATCTGTGGAAAGAAAAACTGTTGACATTTCCAATCTCTTCCCACAAATGTTGCCTGACCTTTCCAGCACTTTATATTTTGATTTTAATTGAAGATTGTTTTTTGCTTGCTGTGTTTGCGAGGTGCAGGAGCCCTTGGCCTGTGTCCTCATGAAAGATTTTAGAGAGCACAGAAACCGACCCTCAAGTAAGATGTCTGCTGTGTCCATTCACCTGCTCGGTTCTCTGCCTTGTCTCCATTCTAAAACGTTGAGATAGAATCTGTTTCACTACCCCTGGGGCTGGGTTCCTGATTCCAACCACCCACATCATCCAGCCCCTTGCCTTAAACCAATGCCCTCTAGTTTTAGAGGCCCTGATCTGGGGCTATCCCAGGGGGATTTCCATCCAATCAGCAGAGAGCATTTCCAGCCAATTGGCAGCAGAGTATTCCACTGTCAGTCTTGCAGGGCTTGTTCCTTTGTTAGTGGTTGTAGAGGGTGTAACTGACAGTTTCGAGACTGCGTCATAAGCCATTGTGTTCAGATCTGGGAATCAGACAAAAGCAGTGTTTATGTGATTTGGGAGGGGGGAAAGAGGGGAAAAGTGGGGGAAGGGACGTTGCCGCAGAACACGCCTGCTTCAAGCAGCTGTTTTTAATTTGAGCCTGCAGTGACCTCCAAAGAGCTTTTTGTTAGAAATGCTTTGCTAAACTGCAGAATTCATGAAAGGTATTGGGTGGTGAGAGGATTTAAAAACTAAGAAAAAAATGTTCTTTATGCTAATGGAATCTGACTGCATTTGATTGCACGTGAATTGGGCTTCAGTCAATCTGTGACAGATGTGAAACTTTTTTCCCCCCTCTTCAGTTCAGCCAGATATACTGTTGTTAATGTTTATGAAAATTGTTCAACCAAGAGTTCTTGTGTTTTGTGATAAAAGCTGTGCAGACTGGTTGCATCTTGTGGTCTCTGATATGATAAGTCATGACTGTACATTTTGTACAAGTGTGCTCGCCTTGAGTAAGATTTATATCAACAATTTTTTCTAAAGGAATTTAACCCTTGTTCAGCCTGATAATATACTGCAATACGTTAAAAGGCGCAGTAGTTGATGCAGAAGGAAACGGTGTGAATGAATGCATTAAAGCACGAAAGGCTGCAGACCCTGTAGTTGAAGCAAAAACGCAACGCTGGAGAAATTCAGCAGGCCAAACTGTGTACTTTATATACTAAAGATGCATAATCAACATTTTGGGCTTGAGCCCTTCAAATTCCAAGCAAAATGTAGGCAGGTGCCATAAACTCGGGTGCCTGCCTGCCTGCATTTTGTCCATACCTTAATGAATGGCTCAAGGCCAAAACACTGGTGATGGATCTTTTGCTGAGTTTGTCCAACAATGTGTTTTGACTGCTTTATTGAACTGAATGACTGGAAAGCATTCTATTGGAAAGCAACTGGCATCGTGTCTCTTTCGAAATTCAGTAAGAATGTTACTTTAGCTAGTAGTGCCACTGTTTGTTAACCAGTTGAATTCCATCATATTCCAGAGAGTTGATCGACTCTGTTGATTAACTCTTGTCATTCCAATGTGCAAATTGAAAATATTTGTCAAACGGAATTTCTATTTGAAATATAGAAAGGAACTGAGCATTAGTAAGTCAAAGGCAGGATTCCTGGAGGAACTCAGCCAGCCCCTCAGCATCCATTGTCAGTCTTTACGAAGATGGAAACACAGCCGAAATGCTGGAGGAACTCAGCCGGTCTTTTAGCACTCATTGGAGACAAAGATTGCCGAATTCGGGCCTGAGCCACCCTTCAAGGAATAAGCAAAAAAAAAACCCCAGGAAATCTCAGAATAGAGATTGGAGGAGGAGTCCAGACCAACAAAAGGCATTAATTGGATATGATGAGGGGAGGAGAGAGAATTGATTTTGTCTGTGTGAAAGGAGACGAGGAAATGGGAGAGACAGAGCTTGGTGGAAGGTGACTCGATTAAGAGTCCAGTCCTGAAACATTGACCATTCTACCCATGGACTCTGTCAGACCGGCTGAGTTCCTCCAGCAGTTCGTTGCTCAAAATTCCAGCAGCTACAGTCTTTGTTTCTCTAGCAAGTTGAATGTTCGTTTAGTTGAAAAGGGACAGTGGGCATCCAGTCACAAAGCTGCGACCTGACACTGTGCCTGTGGGTACTAAAGGGCTTTGCTCTGATTACTTGTTGCAGATCATTGAGAAGCGACCGGGCCATAGTCGCAGCCGTGTGTTCCGAGAGGTGGAGATGCTCTATCAGTGTCAGGGACACAGGTACAGCTTGGCTCTCAGTTAATCCTAAGAGAAGCAAGAGACAATTAATGCTACAGTACTCGCTGTTTGCTGACAGGACCGATTTTAGTTCATCAGGTGATTGCCGCAAATAGATAATCCTGATGTAAGACTAGGAAATGGCTTTGTTTTAACAAAGCTATTACACTTCAGTAACACAATTAGTTCTGTTTCACTGCACTTTGATCTTGCCATTGAAATGCATTCCCCGGTTTATCTTTTATTTAACGCACCAGCAATTTTGTAGTTGTGTATTTAAAACAAACAATTCTGTGCGAGGTGATGTGGATGTTTGACTTGTTCAATGCTGTAGACTGAATGATGCTGTTGTCTCAACTGTTAGAACTAATCTTTTTGTATCATCCCCCTTAGGAACATTCTAGAACTAATTGAATTCTTTGAAGATGAGGACAAGTTCTACTTGGTTTTTGAAAAGATGAAAGGAGGTATGAAATTTAACAAATTAGCTGTGGGGTATTTTTTTTGTCAAAGGGCAGCACCTTGTATACCTGTTTTGGCTGCAACAAGCAAGAGTTTTGTTCTGTCCATGACAGTAAACTCACATTGACAGTGAAAGATCTTTATGGTCATAGATTCAGAAAGATTGGCTATAGTGTCAGCACAATGTGGAAACTGGCCCTTCGGCCCATTCTGTCTATGCTGACCAATCATTCAGCTCAGCACTTGGCCTTCCCTGCCTTGATTTTTCCGGATATGCAAATATTACACAAGCCTCCAACAGCCCCTCCAGCATTTGAAAATTAAACCTTCTGGGCAGAAAATGTCTTTCTTGTGTCCCCTCTAAACATTCCTTACTTAAACCTATTCCCTCTGGTGGTAGACCCCTCTGCTAAGAGAAAAGGCCTATAAATGCCTCTCATAATTTTGGGGCACTCTTTTAGATCTGTTATCTTCACTCTACTTCCTAAATTCTAAAAGAGAACTATTTTCATCCATTTTGTCCCTTTTTTTGAAGAAGCTTGCAAACATGATTTGCATTGGCTATTCCTGCAGAATCACACATGGGGAATTTCAGGTCCAGTCAGTCAGCTGAATGCAGTGAGAGGGCTGACAACTTGGGTTGCAATCACTTTACAGTTCAACTAATGTCATTTGGATTAAATCAACAAATAATTCTGATTAAACTCACAAGTTTCAGCAGGGAATGTCTATTTGTGGTGAACGTAAATAGATAATTTTAGAGGGGTGGCTGACAAAGTTTTTGATCACTGTGCTTGTTTTACCCCCTGCAAGTTTAAAACCCTGATGCTGGTACGATACATTTTGCAAACTGATAGATGCTAATCTTAAAAAAAAATTTAAAAATGTAGATGTAGAAAATCTGAAATAAAAAGGAATAAGCAGGAAACACTCAGCTATGTCTGAAAATAAAATTTCAGGCCTGAGACCCTTCATTGATTTCTCTTTGTACAGGGGCTGTGGAATGTTTCCAGCTTTTCCTGATTTGTACTACCAGTGAATTCTCTACTTGCCAATAGTTATGTTTGAAAGGGGCCCTTTATTGTTGACAACATTTTTTGGATCTTTCCATTCTGTGGGAGCTCCCTGACCTGCCCCTTTTTATCCCAGGGTCTGTCTTAACGCACATACACAGAAGAAAGCACTTCAATGAACGGGAAGCCAGTATTGTTGTCCATGAGATTGCGAGTGCATTGGATTTCCTTCACAACAAAGGTAAAAGGACAGGAGGCGCATGTTGAGTTATGTTTTGGTGTGGTTACGGCTACTGTTGGCACAGGGACTGTCCAAGACTCCAGTGCTATTCACCACTTTGTGGGCAGGTAACCACCTGATATTTAGCTTCATCTTGTATACACCCCACTCCCTTGAGGGGAAAATCTAACCTCTCCCAGTTAAGCTCTTTGGCTCCTCATTACATTGGGTTGGCAGCTGTAGGGCCTCATAGTCAGACTTGGTCCATTTTTGTTTGTGTTCATCCTTATCCATCTACCTTCTTTAGAAGTATTCGATTGGACAACAAAGGGGGACCTTTCAGTGGGCCATGCCTACACGCTGCTTACCTGGACGGTAGTCACTTCATTCTCGGCCTCATCCTGATCTCACCACTTCCAAGTCTGGCTACCCCTGTCTCAGACCTAACAACCTTTGCCCAGCCACAGTGTTTTGTCATATTGAAGGAAACCAGAAATTGTACCAAGGTTGAAACATTTGTTGCTATTCAGAACATCTACTTGCATGTTTGACACAGAAGATTTGTGGATAGAGGAAAAATTTAAGTAACAATGGCTGGCATAATTCCACTAATGAGATTTCTCTCTTCTCTGTTAGGCATGGCCCATCGTGATTTAAAACCAGAGAACATTTTGTGTGAAAACCCAGAGCAGGTAGGCACTGCTGGACTCTGAATTGGAGAGAATTCTACTTCAAAGCGCACAAAAGCAGCTGTTTTTCTGGAGGGAATTTGTTGATCAGTTCATCTTTGTTAATTGACCAGTAAAAACACAGTGCTGGTGAAATTCAGCAAGTCAAACAGTGTACTTTCTATAGCAACGATAAAAATGCATAACCACCATTTTAGTCTCGAGCCTCTCATCAAGGTAGGAGCAACATTTTAATTAAAATTCATATATACGGGCCTGTGCTGTGCTGCCTTGATACATCCAATTGACCTACAGCCCCAGTATGGTCCCCCCGCCCCCCCCCCCCCATCAAAAAGGTTCTGCTTCCTGCCTACAATTTGCTCATATCTTGTTGAAGGGTTCAAGGCCAAAACATTGGTTATGTATCTATCTTTGCAACATAAAGGACACTGTTTGACTCACTGAGTTTCTCCAGCATCCTGTTTTTACTTCAACCATAGTGTCTGCAGACTTTCGTGTTTTACTCTTGTTAATTAACCATCTATGTAGAAATAAAAGTGTGCACTCACCAACTTGGGAATCAAATTTTGATGTGGAAAATGATTTGGTTTCTGAACCAAATCATTAAGTTGCCTCCTTTCCTGAATGGAATCTCTTGCGAAGGCTGGTGACGAGAAATGCTAACTTTTATGGGGGGGGGGGGGGAATCGCATCGTTGCAAAACTGTATCACAATCTGTGAATACACAGCTGGTCAGTCAGCACCCACAGTGAAGCTGTTCACTGACAGCTTTTCTATTCAATCTCTGAAGCAGAAGGAAGGTGTCAAAGGTATGGTGAAAAGGCAGGAGAATAGTGCTCAGCTATGATTGGAAATCTGAAGCTATTAAAAACCTGAATTTTTTTTGTTTTAAGATGATCTCAACCCTCTGAGAACCTTCCGGATTGAAATCTTGACTGGAGACCATTGGTGCATTTCCGCTCAACCACATTCTCCACACTTTCCCACCTTGGCAAAGTGTTCCACGTCATGTGGACATTGTATGCTGGTATATTGACACGAGTGGACTAAAATAATCAGTGGACTGATGTTTCACTTCACCCTGTGCCCACCATTCCTTTAACAGTGAAACCTCTGGTATCCGGCACCAATGTAGATTTGCAAATGCCGGATAAGTATATTTGCTGGTTGTTTGAGATTACGTGTTGTGTGATCGGTGGATTGCTAGGGGGCACCAATTTTAAACTCCCATAATTTTTACCTATTTTCTGCTTTAATTTTTAGAGGGTTACTTGAATTCTAGATTTTACTATATTTGGATAAGTTGTTGATGGCAATCATTTGTGTCCTGATCATTGTCACATTTTATCTTGACATCCCAGCTGGGAGAAATTGTTTTAATTGTGTACATGCTGCTCACATTAGCAATTTCTCCCCCGCCCCCACCCCAGCAATTTAATTTTGTACACACTTGGGTGTGGATGCATGCACACATTTGGTTAAAAACTAGTGTTTTGTTTTTAAAAAAATAATAATAATCTTTGTTTATAATTTTGCAATTTGTTAATCTCTTTCTCTTTTTGGCTGTCAGCTTTCTCCTGTAAAGATCTGTGATTTCGACTTGGGTAGTGGGATAAAACTGAATGGTGACTGTTCCCCCATCTCAACCCCTGAACTTCTGACACCGGTAAGAAGCAGGTCTCAGTAGAGCGGTTAGATGGATTACATTCAATGTCTCATTGCTGTGAAATCTGAAGCTATTAAAAACCTGAAATTCTGCCTGCGACTGCAGATAATTCCCTCGTGGTTGAGATCCATTTGTTTTAAGATGATCTCAACCCTCTGAGAATCTTCCAGATTGAAATCTTGCTTGGAGACCATTGGTGAATTTCCACTCAACCACATTCTCCACATTTTCCCACCTTGGCAAAGTGTTCCATTTAAGAACTTACAAATGCCAATACTTTGGGAGCCAGACCCTTGGCTAATTCACTTTAGGGCTTTTTCAACCCTTCAGGCCTTTGAATCCTTTTGCGGTCTTGAATCTAATTTTCTCCAACTACTTCAGAAGTTTCTTTTGTATATAAAAAGCAGCAGGTATGTTCGGTAGTGAAACAATAGAATCTTAAGCAAATGAAGGGAAGCTAATAAGGGAAACAACCAGTCAGGCAGCATCTGTGGAGAGAAGTGGCCTCGATAGGGGGCCCTGACTGGAACCATTGACTGATCCTCTCTCTCCATGGATACTGCCTGGCCACTGAGTCCCTCCAGCTTCTCATTTCTCAATGAGGTAATTTAATTTAAAAATGAGCAAATGTTATCTTAAAATTGTACAACACAGAAGTCAGCAGGCACTGTGATTGAAGTTAAAAACACAATGCTGGAGAAACTCGGTGTACTTTATATAGCAAAGATAATGATACAGAACCAATGTTTTAGGCTTGCCCCCTTCAAGGTATGAGCAATTAACTATCTTGCTTTCACTCTTTCTGATTCCAGTTTAGCAGATTTTTTTTCCTTTAACCCATGAGATTTCCTGAAGCTAAATGTGAGGCCTCCTGTTTTCATGTTAGTCTTGCTTCCTGCAGTCTCGACGGTTATATAATGCATCCAGAGTCAGGGCAGGCACCAGTGGAAACTGCTGGCAATTGAGGGAGAGGCCAGCCCTGGAAGTGCGGAAATCTTAAACACGAGTTTGATGCCAGTGCAAAGCTGGAAAAGCTTCTTGTTGTTAAATTCATGCATGTACTATTGGATTAGACTTTTAAAGTGTCATGAAGATGCTTACAAGGTTATGTTTAGATCACTTTAAGATCCATGTGTCTGCAATGTTTTTGAGTGATCAATCTTTGTCAATAGAGGAATGGTCTCTGCGAGTCACTGAACTTGTGAACCCTTGCTGGCTTGCATGCTGCTGTGGAGTTCTGTTTTTGGTACCGTTTGAGCTCAAGGTCATTGTGTTGTAGCCAATAACTGCTTTCTTAGAAACGCTTCCAGTAATCCTCTGGGGGATCATGGGCTGAATATTTTTCAAAGCAGTAATAGGAGGAGGACGGGGACATGTCTTGGCTCAGTGCTTGAAATATTATTGAGTAAGATGTTATGAGAAATATGTTTAAATTGTTAGAAAAATATGAGGGTCAGAGGTGGGGAAAACTTAGATTGTTGAGTAGGTTTACATGGATCGACACAAACTCGTGGTCTCAAGGCCTGGACTGGTACTGTGCTATAATGTTCTGATATTTGCAATGAATTTTGGTGATTCTTCAAACACTGATACCTGACCAGATTAGTTCTTGGTGTTGAAATATTTCCACGGAATGAGTTGTAGCAGGTGAATGACGAGAGCTGGTTGCCTTTGACAGGCTTTTTTTAAAAGACTGCATTTATCCCAGTTGTGTCCAGCAACTCATTGAATCTACAGTAACCAGATCCAAAAATGCAAGATTGTCTCAAATTTCCAGTGTTTGAATGTGCAGCAGTTTCTGTTCACTCAGCCCCCTCCTTGTCAACTGGCAATGAGACTGCTTAAACGCCTTAAAACTTCAACCCCCTTTTTAAAAAAAAATCTTTCCTCTGATACCTGTTCTCTTCCCACTTCTGGCCTCTCGAGCTCTCTTTTATTTTAATCACTCCACTGATGTCAGTTGTGTTTCTAGATCTCTAATTTTTCTCCTCAAAATAATTTCCTTTTATTATGTTCCTTGAAAGTTGCCTGATAACCCAGACTTTTGGTCATTTGACTGTCATTGCAACAGGGGTGCTATGAAAATGTTATACTTGTTGTATAGATTGTTGTGGCAATGTATAGATATTAGAATTTGTGCCGATTAACTATTGGGCTTGTGAAAATGCAAATGTTTCATGAAGTTGGAAAGGGAGTCTAGACGCAGAAAAAGCCTTTGACAGAGTAGAGTGGAAATACTTATTTAAAGTATTACAGAAATTCAATCTACCAGAAAAATATATAAATTGGATTAAATCATTGTATAATGGACTGTTGGCGAAGGTAACAGTAAATGGATCTGTATCGAGTCACTTTAAATTAAGTAGGTCAACTAGACAGGGATGTCCACCCCCCCCCCCCCCCCTCATTGTTCACCTTAGCAATAGAACCTTTGGCAGAACTGATAAAAATAGAAAATAAAATAAAAGGGATAAAAATAAAGGAGGAAGAGTATAAAATCAACTTATTTGCAGATGACATCATAGTTTACCTAACAGAACCAGAGGTATCAGTAAAAGAATTAAATAAGAAATTGAAGGAATATGGAGAAGTATCGGGGTACAAGATCAATGCAAATAAAAGTGAAGTGAGGCCAATGAGTAACACAGATGATACAGAATTTAAAAAAGAATCACCATTTAAATGGCAAGCACAAGCAATCCGATACCTAGGGATCAGGTTAGATAATAACTTAAGCCACTTGTACAAACTAAATTATCAGCCATTAATAAAGAAATTGCAGGAAGACTTGGAACATTGGAAAGAATTACCGCTAACATTGATAGGGAGGGAATGTCTTCCCAAGGATACAATTCTTATTTCAAACATTATCAATTCCCTTAACAGAAAAATTATTTAAGGAACTAAAGAGAATAATAAGGAAATTCTTGTGGAAAGGGAGGAATCCAAGGGTAGCGTTAGATAAATTAACAGAGAGGTATAATCAAGGTGGTTTACAGTTACCAAATTTTAGAAATTATTATAGAGCCACACAATTGAGGTATTTATCAAATTTTTACCAGACAAGGGAAAAACCAGACTGGACTAAGATAGAACTAGATAAAATAGGGGGGAAAGGAGAAACATATACTTTGTAAGTGGGATGAAAAGCAGGTGCAATATAAAAACACCAGTACTGCATCATTTACATGGAAGAAGATCCACTTAGAAAGGAAAAAAAACAAATGATCAAATATCAAAATTACTATTGACGCAAAATCCGCTAAACCCTTTTACAATAGACAACCTTTCCTTTAGAGAATGGGAGAGAAAGGGAATCAAAAGATAGAAAATTGTTTTTGGGAAATAATTTATTAACATTTGAACAGTTGAAGTACAAATATGGAATAACTCATGGTACAATGTTTGCACATCATCAATTTTTAATGAGACATTTGTACATATTTTGGTGGATATGGTTCACAGTGTGAAAAATAAAAAAGTATTTTTAAAAAATGTAAGAAAGTGAGAATAAATTATTATTTGACTCATTGCTTCACCTCCTTCCCATGCAATACAATATAATACTGTATAAGGTTCAAGGACTCTGGGTAGTGTTTGTTTGTTCCATTGTGTACTAGGGCTGATTCTAGCCAAGCAAGTCCTGCCTGATTCTAAAATGGTCTGTTGCAATTCTGGAAGTGAGGGTGTTTCTACTGTTGTATACCAGGAAATTTTTCAGGAACACACTGTGTAAAAAGCTCAGAATGGGAATGAGGGTGCCATTCCTAGTCATTTTCCAAGAATGCAGGCAGTCGAAACTGAACTGCGGGCATTCTGTGACTGAGGGACTGATCAATATGACCTAGCGCTGCTAGTATGCTATTGCAGACAGAAATGGAGATTTGCAGTTTTGGTTGTTCCTGTGTGAATGACCACAACTGGGATGTGTTCCTAACAGTAAAATCCTCCAAGATCTGTTTTTAAAAAAAAATCTGAAAGCAAAGATCAGTTCTGCTCCATGCTAAATGGTTCTTACAAGTTGCATGGTGGGGGAAGGGCTGTTTACACTGAACACTGCCAAGTGAAACTGCTAACTTGCATTAACCCTTTCCTGGCATATAGTGACTTTGAACGAGCAAAGCACAAAAGGTTAGGTCTGTGTTCAGAGCTTGTGTAAGTTGGGGGCACATCCGACCAGGGGTTAGCAATGAGTTCTGATCCAGGATCCCAACCCAAAACTTCAGCTGTCCCTCTGCCTCCACAGATACTGTCCTGATTTATTTTTTTTTAGCTCAGATTCCATTCTCTTGTGTCTCCAGATTTTAATATCAGATTTTGACAAAGGTGTACACTGTTGGAGGTTCTTCAGTGTCTTCTCGGTTCTTGTGGAAACTGCTTTCATTGTAGAGAGAGTGCATCCTCTCTGACTTCTCAGAAGGTTTGCGGCTCCCTGAACTTTTCCACTTTTCCAACTGATTCCTGTGCAAAATCTTTGCCTTTGTCACTCCCCATGATGTTCCTCAGGAGAGACCAAGGTGCTGCAGACATTGAAATTTCAAGGAACTCGGTGGGTCAAGCAGCATCCGTGGGAGAAAAAGAATGGTTGACGTTTTGGGCTGGAATCCTTCATCACAATGTGGTCTCTTCCTCCATTTTTTTAACCCTTCTGAAATGTAAAGACTCCTGCCTCAAATGGTACTCTCCTCATTGGTCTCTGGTTTCTCACTGCCAGCACGAATGTAGTCACACTCTCATTGCGTGGGATGCCCTTCAACATAAGAACATAAGAAAGAGGAGCAGAAGTAGGCCATCCGGCCCATCGTGCCTGCTCCACCATTCAATGGCTGATCTGATGGGCTCTTCTCCATCTGCCTGCCTTTTCCCCACATCCTGTAATTCCTCTATTATGTAAAAACCTATCCAACCTTGTCTTAAATATATTTACTGAGGTCGCCTCCACTGCTTCAATGGGCAACGAACTCCACAGATTCATTCTCATGAGCAGGTCCTCCTCATCTCCATCTTAAACCTACTACCCTGAATCTTGAGGCTATGTCCCCTAATTCTAGTCTTCACCCCCCCCCCCCCCCCCCACCAATGGGAACATCTTACTGACCTTTCAATCTGTGTCCTTCAAAGGCCCTTTATCCCTCGCCTCCTTCCATTCCAGTTGTTTGACCAAGTTGTTGTTAACCCACCAATGGTTCATGCCCGACAAAGGGCTTAGCCCAAAAGGTTGGTCACCCTTTACTTGCTGTGTGATCATAGTTCCTCTAGCTCATTTCGGTATTGCAGCATTTCATCCTGTTGGTTTGGCAGACTGCTTCCCTGAGAAGTAACGTTGGATATTTTACCATGTTAAAAGAATCATCGGGCACCTTATTTGAGAAAAGACATTGACTTTGGAAGGGTTTGGAGAAAATTTAGAATGTAATGAGGAATTAAAGGGTTAGCATATGAGGAATGTTTGTTGGCTCTTGGACTGTACTCATTGGAGTACAGAAGGATGGGGGGGTGGGGTCGTAACCTTTTAGAGGCATTTTGAATGGTTAAGGCCTGGACAGAGTAGATGTGGCAAGGTTGTTCCCCATGGTAGTAGAGTCTAGGACAAGTGGACACAACTTCAGGATAAAAGGACATCAATTTAAAGCAGTTGAGGAAAAGTTTTTTTAGTCAGAAGATCGTGGGTCTGTGGAAGTTGTTTCCCCATTGGTAGCTACGGAGGCCTGGTTGTTAGGTAGTATTTGAGGCAGAGATCGGCAGGTATTTGGCCAGGGTATCAAGGGTTATGGGGAGAAGGCTGGGAAGTGGTGCTGAGTGGGAGGGTGGATCAGCTCATTAAAGAAAGATGGGGCAGACTCAAATGGCTAATCGGCCTACTTCTGCTCCTATATCTTGTGATCTTGGTGGGGATCAGGATGTTTCAAAAGTGAAAGTTGCAGAATTTGCTGCATCTGATGGCCAGATCTGTACAAAATGATGAAGAATGTTGATGAGATCAAGGTGCAAGCAGCAGATTTGGTGTTTGATTTGGACAACGTGTTTGATACAGACATGTGGGCCAAAGGGCCTGTTCTGTGTGCTCCATTCTTTTTCTCTCACTGATGCTGCTTGACCTGCTAAGTTCCTCCAGCAGAGTGGGTTTCACTGCAGACCTCGGCAGACTCTCGTGTGTCTGTGGTAAGGTGCTCCAGTTGTGAAAACTTGTTGATTTCTCTACTATCCATTTTGAGCACCAAACGTTTCTCTCTGACTTGGCTATTTGTGAAAGGAAGCTGGTGATTTAGCATGTGAATTGTCACCTACTTAATTCCTGTGAATTATTTTTGACGTACAGTGTGGGTCTGCGGAGTACATGGCCCCGGAAGTAGTGGAGGCTTTTAATGAAGAGGCGTCGATATATGATAAGCGATGTGATCTCTGGAGTCTGGGTGTTATATTGTACATCATGCTCAGTGGATATCCACCCTTCGTTGGAAACTGTGGAACGGACTGTGGCTGGGACCGTGGCGAGGCTTGCCCCTCCTGTCAGGTGAGTGCCCTATTTTTAATTTTTTATTTAAAAAAAACTGCACTGTTGGGTGTTGTATTTATTAAAATTCACTTATTGAAATTTGACCAACATAGAGGATAGTTGGGGAAAAATATACCGCTCACTCAAGGATCACCCAATGACTGTGTGGTTCTTGCATTGGGAAGGATGGGTGAGTCGCTGTCACATCCAGAATGGGATGATCGGAGGATAGCTCAATGGAATTATTGAATAGCATGAAATTATAGGAAACAGACGGGTAAGTAGAGCAGAGTCCACGGCCAGTCTTACTGAATGGTGGAGCAGGCTTGATGGGCCAGATGGCCAAATCCTGCTCCTTTTTCTGACATTTGTGCATTTCTTCCCCTGACTTTTCCCTTTTTTTTAAAGCTTCACTCCAGCCAGTAAACAAACTATCTGGATCAGCGCCTTGCTTTAATCTTCATCTAGCCCTGAGCCAAAGAGAGCATGCAACATTGCAGCACTGCACTGCCCCTTCACCTCACGATGTGCTACCCATCTATGTGAACCTGCTCAACCAGCTAAACCTTCCCTATGTTGCACACATAACCTTCTATTTTTCTTGCAGCCCCATGTGCCTGCCTGAGTTTTTTTAAATGACTGTATTGTACGAATCTCCACTACCACCCCCAACAATGCATTCCAGGCATCCACCACTCTTGTTTGTTTTTTTTAAACTTGCCCCGTGATGTCTACCCTAAACTCACCTGAAACAAATGTACTCTGGTGTTTGCTGTTTTTTGCCCTGGGATAAAGGTGCTGGCTGTCCACCCTATCTAAGCACTCATAATCTTGTGGGCCTCTATAGGATGTTGGTTGAGGTGGGTCTTTGAAGTTTCACGAGCCTGAAGATAAATGGCCGATTAATAAAGGGAGAGTGTAGTTAAATTTCCATTAAACTGAGCAGCGTTCCCTTCCCACACAAAGCAGCCGTGGACTTTAAAGGCATGACATGTCTGGTTTAGAATGAGCTGCAGAAAACACCAAAGTCCTCATTGGGCTGATGCTGATGGGTTTATTATTCTGGTAAAAGTGCCTGTAGCTGATTGAGATTCCTCTTGGTTGAGGGTTTGATGGAATGGAAGGAATGACTGGATGAAAAGTGATGGAAGAGGTGGATGCCATCAAGGAGGCAGTTCTTCATCTTGGAACCTGTGGTCTGGTTCTCAACCTTTTTCTTTCCACTCACATACCACTTTAAGTATTCCCTATGCCATAGGGGGTCTGTGATTAGGAAAGGATTGCTAAGGTGGTATGTGGATGGAAAGTAACTTTGAAAAGCACTGTTTTAATTCTACCTAATTGACTCTATGTGGACGGTTTCATAACTGCAAAGGAAATGGGCCAATGACAATATATCTCAAGTAAAATATTTCAGTAACAATTGGATCAAGAGTAGTGATTCCCAATCTTCTCACTCACACACCTTACTAAGCAGCCCCTTACTAATCACAGAGCACCGATGGCATAGGGATTGCTTCGTGGTATGTGAGTGGAAAGAAAAAGGTTGAGAACCACTGGGCTAAACGGTAGTGCCAATAATTGCAACCTTGAAACCAAGGGTTTGTGAATTGGAAATGTGGATGTTCACTTACATTCTTTAAGGATGAAATCTGCCAACTTTAGCTACTCAGTCTTACTCTGCAAATAAAAACTTGATGTTTGAAATCTGAAATCAAGGCAGAAAATGGTGCATACTTGGCAGTTCAAGCAGCATCTGTGAAAGAGAAACTATGAGCGTTTCTGGTTCAAGATCCTTCAGCAGAATTCTGCTGAAGGATCTGGACCTGAAATGGAAACTGTTCCTCCTTCCATAGATGAAACCTGACCTGCTGAGCATTCCCTGCATTTCAGATCTGACTCTGAATTACCTTCTAAGTTGCCTGCCACTTAACTGAATTAAAACCAGAGCACACTCTGCGACCCTTCACTGCACAGACCCATAGATCGAAGGGAACTGACCATCCTCCTCTCAAGGACCATTGCAGACATGCAAGTAATGGCTGTTATTGCCATGTCATCTTTGTGCCAGGTCTTGTTGGAATTAGGAACTTGTCATTTCCAACAAGGCCTGGTGTGAGAGAGGTGAACATGGGCAATGTGGAAATTCTCCCTCGTCCGGAGGAAATAGAATCTTAGGGTTGTATGTGATGTAATGTATGTACTCTGACAATAAATCTGAACTTTGACCATTGAGGGAAAAATATTTGTATTTGTAATCCGTGTGCGTGTTCCTCATTGATAGTAGCTGGGAACTAAATCTGAAGCAGCTGCTCTTGAAACAACCCATTGACAGACCAGGCGTGTAATTAGAGAACCAAGTCAGTGTTACATAATTGCGTAAGGAGTTGGTTTCACCAAATGGGTGTTTCTGAGAATATCTGGCTTAAACAGGAGATCTTGCAACCTTGGCATGCAGTGACATGGGTTTAGACAAATTTAGACATACATACAAAATAGTAACTGGCTCACGAGCCCATGCCACCCAATTGACCTCCAACCCTTGGTACATTTTGAATGGCATACATGGGGAAAATGTACAAACTCTTTACAGACAGCGTAGGATTTGAACCCCAGTCTCAATTGCTGGTGCTGTAACAGCATTGCGCTAACTGCTACGTGAACCATAAGCCTTCTCGTGCTTCATCTTCATTTCCAATTCGCTGTCAATGGCCGAAGAAGGAGGTGGCAGATGGACCCTTAGCCAGAGTACAAGGCTGCATTGTTTTAGAGAAAATATGAAAGATCTTGAAGACCAAAGGTGTTGTCCCTCAAGATCCACTGTGTAATTTTGCTGAATGTGATGGAGATTTGCTCAGTGCTTGCCGGCAAGCAGTCTCCTCAAGCATATCTGTGCCGGGTTAGAAGTTTGTGGACTCGCTGTAACAGCGCACTTTCCAGTGAATGCTGTGGGGATTCACATAGCTAGTCTGTTTGAAGCGATTTGTTCCCACAAACTGTAGCAAGCTTCATGATCCAGCAAGATGATTTGACCCAAAATGGTGTGTAGAGCTCGACGAAAGAATCAAAGACTTGTTGATCCAAACCAAGGCTTTTATTAGCAAAAGACAGGAGCTCTTCACAGGTGGCCGACCAGTCCAGAATGATCCGACCTGGCTAGGGACACAACCCTTTAAGGCCCAGACAGTAGGCGTGGCTTAGCTCTCAGCCAATCGCTGTAAGCACAGTCTAGATACTGTAACTATATACACTATATACATTGGTGATAGATCTGTACGATCCCATGGTGGCACAATGCACATCATCTGTGTACAAGAAAACAGTGATTGACTGTTCCTGTACCTGGTGCCTGTGGCATGGTTCTTTATAGACCTGGAGTCTTCCTGGTGCAGTGTGTAGCTGTTGCTAGTTCAAGTTAACTCACTGACGCTACCTCAAAATTTGCTGCAATCTCTTTGAGATGTACAGATGGTGCAGTAACTTAAACTTCTACTTGACAGCAGTTTTCCTTTCAAATTTATTTCCCTTCAATAATTGGGCAGTACTGTAGCCACGAAGAATCACAGTGTCTGACACAACAGGGCAATCTACTTAACTGAGTGATTTCAAACAGAGCCACCTACTTGTTTGTTGTCCAAAGAGCTCCTTGTCACTGAGACACTAGTCATTTGATCTCTCCAGACAGAATCCACCTTTTTAAGGAATAGTTTTCAAGGCTAATATTTCAGATTCTGAAGTTGTGAAATACTGAATTGCTGACTTGGATTGATGAAATGCAAATTGGCTGAATAGTGGAAACTTTCTGAAGAAAGAAATTTAACACTTGACACTCAACAACAAGAGTGCAGGTGTGAGCTGGGCTGGCCTCTGCCTTTCAGGAATGTTTTATGAATTGCAGGCTTTCATTAAACCAGCTTGCAGCGATTCAGACATTTAAAAGGACAATTGTTTAGATAATGTGGGTGAAACAGACCATCTCCAGTTACCAGCGACTGAACTAGAAGTGTGAGGCTGAGAGTGTGTGGAACAATGTTTTTTTTTAAGGGTGATGGTTGAAGCCAGGGAGATGAAACCCTCTGGGTGCGTGAGATACTGTCACAAGGCCAACAGTAGCTTCTGCCCGTTGGTTTACCATTAAAATCAGTGTAGAAGGTTGTAACTCTATGATCATGAAAACACAGCCTTACCCTGCATTGTATTTTTTCTTTCATTTACAGAATAATCTATTTGAGAGCATTCAGAAAGGAAAGTACGAATTCCCTGACAAGGACTGGGCTCACATCTCTGTTGGTGCCAAGGACCTCATTACAAAACTCTTAGTCAGAGATGCCAAGAAGAGGTTGAGCGCAGCACAAGTTCTGGAGCACCCATGGGTACAAGGGGTATGTATCTTAAACCGAATATTGCAACAGCAATATTGCTTTGTCAGATGCACTGAACTTGCATTGATTGCCTCTCTCTGCTTTCAGCATGCCCCCGAGAACAGCCTTCCAACACCCCGCCTGCTCCAGAGGTAGGTCTTAATGAGAGTCCTGTTTAAATGTGCTGAGATGCTTCAAGTGGAATGTTTTGGGGGATAATTTTATGCCTGCTGAAATCCATAAAAGCTGCAACGTTCTGATGCTGAAAGATCTAAACTGCTTTTCAGTCATTCCAAGAACAATGAAATTCAATTTTAAATATTTAGTGTCTAGCGTGCAATGCCTTGGTTGCTATTGCTTGAATTGTTTTCAATGTTAATTATTCCGATATCCAAAATGTAACCCAAGCCTTTCAGTTACCCTATTTTTAAAAAAAAACAAATGTTTAATTTTACAAGCCAATGCCCTTCTATAAACTACTGAAACAAAAGGCTGCGGGTGTGGGGCCATGGGGATTTAGAGCCAGTGGTTTGTGGTGTGCGTTGGAGCTGTGTTGACTCTTTGTTCTGTCCTGTCCCTCAGGAATAGCAGTGCCAAAGATCTCACGTACTTTGCAGCTGAAGCAATCGCAGTCAACAGGCAGCTAACTCAGCACGAAGAAAACCAGGATGAGGGGAATCAGCCAATCCTCATCAAAGCTACCTCATGTTCTATGCGGCTGTCTCCGCCCTCCGAATCAAAATTGGCCAAACGGAGGCAGAAGACTAGTGCAATCAACGTGGCCAATCAGCAGTTGTTACCACCCTTGGTCTTGGTTGACAATTGCGCGTGACATCATTTATTCCCTGAAGCACATAGCAACTAAACCAGTCTTCTATTGGCTGGGTTCCAAGTCTGGCAGTGTTACAATACTGCTTCACACAAGAAGGAACTGTTTACAACATTTGAAACCTGCGAGGAATAGTATGCAAAGAGAGACAGCTGAGAAACAGAGCAAGAATTTAAGCAAGTCAGTCTCTTCACCAAAGGAACATTTTTTTTTAAAAAAAAAAGCAGGTTTTAAACTTATTTTGTACTGTGATTGCCTTTGTAACAATTGTAGTTTAGTTATGGCTGCTTTTATATTTGGTGAATTTGGGCTACATGTGCATCTCCGCAGTTTGCCAACTTTCCCAGGGTAAAGCTTGGAACTTTCTCTCATTGTCCTGTTTAGATCCTGGTCATGGTGTACTTTGAAGGCTGACATTGGAGATGGCATTGGCAATTCCTGCATTAGACCTGCACTTCAAAAGCTAGAGGCATGCAAAAGAACCCCGCCAAAAGCTTGCATTTCTCAGATACTTGCTGTCTTGATGTGTGTGTGTGTGCGTGTATGTGTATATATATATATATAGTGTGTACATATTTGTGTGTGTGTGTGTATATATATATATGTGTGTATATATATATGTGTGTATATATATATGTGTGTATATATATATATATGTGTGTATATATATATATGTGTGTGTATATATATATATGTGTGTATATATATATATGTGTGTATATATATATGTGTGTATATATATATATATGTGTGTATATATATATGTGTGTATATATATATGTGTGTATATATATATGTGTGTATATATATATGTGTGTGTGTATATATGTATATATATATTTGTGTGTGTGTATGTAAAAACAGGGCTACTTTTGCATACCAGACAATTGAGAAGGGTGAAAGAGATTTTGTATATTCATTTTTTTTAACTCAATTTTTTTCATTCTTGCAGCTTCTCTAACCAGACTATTCTGGGGAAATAAAGCATTTTGTTTCCTTAATTTCTGCCAAATTCATTAATACAAAAATATTATATTTGATTCTCTGAATTCTGCAGTCTGACTTGAGAATAGATGACTGTGATGGTCGGAAGAAAGGGAAGTGTTTGAGAAAAAGGCATTCCAGATACAGAAATAAGACTTGTGTGAAATCTTCCAAATATTGATGTTTACGTTTCTTTTTGTTTTGCAAATATCTCTGGATGGAATCTGAAAGTGCCACATACTGATTTTTGAAGCTTTGAAAAGTGGGTGTTGTTTATGTAGCAAGGGCTTATTTGGCCTATCCTTGTCAATGTGGTGGATGCGATCAAAGCCACTGAATGAACCTTTTAAGCTTTTCACTATCTGGAGCCAACGAGGTTATTTGAAACCAGTTTGAAAGTATGCAGTGAAAATAATGGTCTTGTATCCATGTGGGGAGCTTCTCGCCTCTCTTACTCTGCAGCAGGAGAGTTGGGCAAATGGGAATATTTGTGGACAGTAGTGAGGCATGTTGCCCCTTTACAATAATCTCTTGTCAAAGGGGTGTATAGCTGGAGTGGAGCAAATCACTGCTGTCTTTAATGAAAGACCCTTAATAGTGCCACACAATGAAAACCAGTAGCCAGATCTGGCAGGATCTGAGGGTTTTTTTTTTAGTGGTTCCCATGACGCGTTGATTTTTTTAAAAAGAAAACAGGGTCCCCCTGCTGTACTGATGAGGAAAACCTCTAGTGGGGTTCCCAGCCTGAGCTGAATTGACCCATCTCAACCATGGGGCAAGTTGGAAGGAATTATTGCTGTTACTTGGATGTATGAGGAAAATGTGAAGGTCTTTGAAAGTCCGAGTTGGCTCAGTAGTGATATCACGTTTTCCACAAGAGGAAGAAAGAAACCGGTTTAAGACGGCAGCTTGCCAGTAGTTGGGTAATCAAGCAATGCCCCTGTCTCTGTGGAGTGCGGGAATGGGAAGGAATTACAACGAGGTCCTTCAATAAAATATTTTGAGTATTTGTAGCTCCAAAGTAACACTGATGTAGAAAGTGCTTCTCCTTGTTGACATACACTCTCTTCTAACTCCACTTGCTGTTAAAATTGGAGTTTACTTTTTAAATGGAGGAGTGTGGATTGAGAGCATCTTTTGGCTGTGACTTCCACTGATTTTTTTTGTCCTTGTCTTCTAATTTGAGTCTTCCTGGTGCAATCTATGCAAAAACATTGCATTGAAGGCATGTTTGTTGAAGTATATGACTCGCTTTCATCTTTCCTCCCACATTAGCTGGAGGGAGGGTTGCACATATTGGAAAAGCTTCACCACCAGCTAGCTCTGTTTTATCAATCATGGGATTCATTTGGACAAGAGTGTTCAGGGTGAAAGTCCAAAACTTTCAAACGAAAGTTTTTTTTTGGGAGAGGTTCTGAAAGCAAAAAACATTGGCTGGATTAGTACTGATGTAAACAAAAGCCAAACCTCACTCGTTAGAAATGTGTGGTCTTTTTTAAATGTACTCATTTAATGTAAGTTGGTTCCATTACCCAATCCAAGTGTTATCAGTAAGTGTACGGTATTTTATAATGAAAGGCTGGTGGTATGTGAAGCCAACTTGAATTGTCGTACATTGCTATTCCTTTTGCTGACTATGTCGTAGGTTCCTGTTGTCTTATACTAAGACTACTTGAATTTTGTGTGCATTGCATCATCTCATTTGAATGCAACCCTGTGCTGAGCCACAGCACACATGGTTTAGTTAAGCACCAGCCATAATCGAGCACTGTTGGTAATTTAGCTGGCTCCTAAGGGGCGTGAAGCAAAAGCACTTTATACATCAGGTGACTGATGTATAACTTATTACTGTTGTTGCCAGGATTTTTGTATCGTTTTATAAAAAATTTTAATAAATGCTTTGAACTTAAATGAATGCCTAGTCTTTGATGAGCTGCACGGTCCTAGCCATTTCCTGTCATCGGCTCCGAACAAAGCCTGCAGTGTATACTTCACTGATGGAGTTTACAGCAGGGTGATCAAACTCTCTTGGTTGTGGGATACATGCAGAAAAACATAAGGAGTCTTGAGCCAAACAATATTACGCCCGGCAGTTTTCAACCAGTTGGACTTCAAGAAAAAGGTTTTTAGACGAGAAAACCCCTGTGCTATCAAATAACTATATGGCACTACTGAACAGTTTAAACAGATATGCTCACGTATTGCAGTAGGCATTTCTGTATCTTGCTCTGAAGTTCAATTTCTTTCTTTCTTTGGCTTGGCTTCGCGGACGAAGATTTATGGAGGGGGTAAAAGTCCACGTCAGCTGCAGGCTCGTTTGTGGCTGACAAGTCCGATGCGGGACAGGCAGACACGGTTGCAGCGGCTGCAGGGGAAAATTGGTTGGTTGGGGTTGGGTGTTGGGTTTTTCCTCCTTTGCCTTTTATTTGAGGGGTAGGATGTGGAGGGGGAGGACGTGGACCTGTCCTCGGGCCTGCGCAAAGGAGCTTTTAGGTGGAGTGCAGTGCGCGCAGTACTGGCCCCACCCTTTACACCCATGGTTCATGTGCCGTGGCCGAGCAAGCTGGGACGTGGCAGCGAGGTCCTTGGGTCGTAGGTTTTATATCGGAGTGGCCTTCTCCTATGCAGGTTTCTTACCCGGGCTGGAGGGGTCTGCCTCCCCTCCTAGGTCGGTCCATACTGCCCAGACCGGGGCCGAGGCCGCCGCAGCTCTCCCTGTGCCCGGACTGGGGCCGCCGCCTCCAACTCTCTGCCCGGATCGGGGCATCCGCCTGCCTCACTCGACCGAGGCCGGGACCGCCGTCTTCCCCCTTGCTCCTGCCCGGATCAGGGGCGCCGCCGCCTACCCTCTGACGAAAGGACATTCTCCAGTCCTCGAACCAAAACACGCAGACATAACACATATGACACACAACACATATGCAGGACAAGTTGTCTTTCATTAAGAAAAATAAACAAATATTTTATTTTCTACAAATGAGTCTCTCAGATGTTTAGCGTGAGCAGATCCTTTGGTCGTTCACCATTCTCACTGCCTGTGGGAAGAAGCTGTTCCTCAGCCTGGTGGTGCTGGCTCTGATCCTCAAAGGGATCAGCTGAAAGCTGTTGTGTGCAGGGTGGAAGGGGACCTGAATGATTTTTGCATGCCCTCTTCAGGCAACAATTCTAGATCACATCACATCAGGGAGTTGGAGAGGGGAGACTCCAGTGATCCTCTCTGCCACTCTTATGGTCCTGTGCATTGACCCATGATCCATTTCTCTGCAGCAATGTACCACATTGTGATGCAGCCTGCCAGGTCACTCTCAATGGAGCTCCTATAAAAGGTTAATATAATGGTAGCTAGTAGCCTTGCCCATTTCAATCTTCTCAAGAAGAGCAGACACTGTTGCAGCTTCCTAACAAGCGAGATGTTGAATGTCCACATTAGGTCACTAGTCAAATGAACACCAAGGAACTTGGTGCTCTCCACTCTCTCTAATACAGAGTTGTGGATGTGCAGTGGAGGGCAATTATTCCTTGTCCTCCTGAAGTCCACGATCATCTCCTTAGTCTTGTCCATGTTGAGACTCAGGTTTTTACTCTTGCACCAATTTACAATTGCATTGCCTTCTGCTGTAGTTGTCAAAGTGCTCAAATCTGTAAAACTCCAAAAGGGTGAGATGGACAGGGAGGATGATCCCAATAGCTGGAGATTTTCAGAACTAGGTATCACCACCCAGTGGGGGTGGATAATGTTGTGCCTTTTACAGGTGATCCCCTCTCATTCTTCTCTGGTCCAGTGAATATAGGCCTACAAATCCCAACTATTTTCCAACATTAAGAATATTCATTGTACGAGGAGGGGGGAGTAAATACAGACTCTGTATGTTACATGAATGTTAAAAAAGATAATGTTTGTTTGAGGAGTTTTAAAATAATATTCAAAAAACACAAGATTGTACACAAAACTCTAGCTTTGTTCTCATGAAGACCTGATACAACTGCAGCATGGCATCTATGTTCATGCAAGTCACATTTTCTTGCAAAGACCACCAACCTAGGTCTTTCTAGCTGATTGGTGCACCTAAACACGTCTTTAGTGACAGGTGTATGAGAACTCTCCACTCATCCGCCCCCCACCACCCCCATCCACCCAGGCCTCATTGCACCTTCATTTCCTTAGTTTCTCACCATTCAGATAATAATGTTTTAGTTTTCAAAAATCAAAGTAGTTCAATTTACATGAATACAATAGCACTCTTTAAAACTCATTCGAAAAGCAGTGCAAAGCAAAAACAGGAGAAATGATCAAGAAAGGGACAAGCCAGTCTCCCAACATTACTCAGTGAATACAGTTCATGGCCCAAGAGCCCACATTGATGATCGTGTAAATCTGTAGATAGCTATTAAAGTTGACAGATCCCTTGCAAATCAAGCAAACCTGCTTCCCCATGACTCATTTTCCTACCCTATCTGAAACTTTCAGCACTCCCTTGCCATTTTCAGTCATTTTGATTCCACCATGTTTAATCAACTGAGGTAAATGTTTTGTTTAAAAAAACTGAGGTAAACATTTTCATCAAGTCGCTGCAATGGTCGGTCTAGTAATTGTTCAAATGGCGCTGACATCTAGTGTTGAAACTAAGTGGATTGCACATACAGTGCAATTTATAGTTAGAAATTATCTTTCATTTTTAAATTTTTTTTAAAGTTTAACATGATCCTATATAAATATTCCACTAATATAACAAAGGAATATCTGACCTATACATATATAATTAATATTAATGCTCTTTACAACAAATTTCATCCATAATTGTTAATTTTACATTATTAAAATAATTATGAATATAAACCAGGAGTTACGTTATTCCAACACTCCTCATACCTTGGCATAATATCTAAGTAACTTATGGTCTAGGAGAATCATTATTAAACCATATATGATAAACTAAACTAATCTGCTCAAGGTTACGTAATAGGGCCAAAAAAATACAAAAATGGATCAAGTAACAACCCTCAGAGTATGGTCGGAGGATTGCTGGAGCATCCAATTTATCTAAAACTGTCAATTGTATTCTTATAAATGGGCTCCCTATCTTTTCAAACTGAAACTTTCTATCTTTAATATTGTATAATTTTCTCTAAATTTAGATAGGTCATTACATCATGTAACTGCATAAGTCAGTGAGAGTTCATCTTTCCATTTCATTAAAATTGGCTATCAACCTGCTAAAACTTTCTCTTGAGATGCTGACAAAAGTATATCTGGTTCGTGATTAAAAACCAAACAAGGCAATTGAAGGGCACAGGTCTACTTTTAATGTTAAAAGTCATTGATAGATTCTTCCTAATTTAGGACACTCCCAAAACACATGAATCAATGCGGTTTCAAAAATTTTGCACTTTTCACACCGTGCGACAACATCAGCATAAAAATGAGATAATTTACAATATCTAATTCGTATTAGGTCACATTTATAAATGCCTTCAATGGAAATTGAAGATTGTGTCCAAAGGTTTTTTGAATCATAAAACATTATGGCCAACAGTGGATTATATCAGGATGAAAGATGGAGGTATCTAATCACCCTTCATGGCAAGTTGTAAAATTTATTCCCCAAATCCTTTTGGTCTACATGTACCTTGTTACTGCCTTTCGTGTCAGTTATGCATTGGTATGCCTAAAGATGAGCCCTTTATCTGAATTATTATGCTTAATGATCAATAGGTTTAGTTTAGCTGATTATTTCTTGGTTTGTAGCTATTTTCAAAGTGTTAAAATTGACTAACATGAATAGAAACATAGAAGATAGGAGCAGGAGTAGGTCATTCGACCCTTCGAGCCTGCTCCGCCATTCAATGAGATCATGACTGATCTTAAAGTTCAGTACCCCGTCCCCGCCTTCTCTCCGTAACCTTTAATACCCTTGTACTGAAGAAATAGATCTAATTCCCTCTTAAATAGATTTAATGAACCTGCCTCTACTGCTCTCTGTGGCAATGAATTCCACAGATTCACCACCCTCTGGGTCAAGAAATTCCTCCTCATCTCGGTCCTAAATGGTTTGCCTATTATCCTCAAACCATGGCCCCGGGTTCTGGATTTTCCCATCATTGGAAACATCCCATCTGCATCCATTCTGTCCAGTCCTGCCAGAATTTTATAGGTCTCTATGAGATCCCCTCTCAATCTTCTAAACTCCAGCGAGTACAAGCCCAATTTGCGCAATCTCTCCTCATAAGTCATTCCTGCCATTCCAGGTATCAGCCTGGTGAATCACCTCTGCACTCCCTCCATTGCAAGAACATCCTTCCTTAGATAAGGTGACCAAAACTGCACACAATACTCCAGGTGGGGTCTCACCAAGGCCCTGTACAGCTGCAGCTGTACAACTGCAGTAAGGTATCCTTGTTCCTATACTCAATTATTAGTAGTGTTAAGCTGTAATAGCTGCTAATGCAGCTGTTCATTTTACAGATTCGAGACTTCCCAAATTAAAAACAAATTTAAAAATTCAAAGGTTCGACTCTCCAATTCTGACCGGGTCCTTTACAAGTGGCCAGAGGTTCGAGACTCCAATTCTGACCGGGTCCTTTACAAGTGGCCAGAGGTTCAAGACTCCAATTCTGACCGGGTCCTTTACAAGTGGCCAGAGGTTCGAGACTCCAATTCTGACCGGGTCCTTTACAAGTGGCCAGAGGTTCGAGACTCCAATTCTGACCGGGTCCTTTACAAGTGGCCAGAGGTTCGAGACTCCAATTCTGACCGGGTCCTTTACAAGTGGCCAGAGGTTCGAGACTCCAATTCTGACCGGGTCCTTTACAAGTGGCCAGAGGTTCGAGACTCCAATTCTGACCGGGTCCTTTACAAGTGGCCAGAGGTTCGAGACTCCAATTCTGACCGGGTCCTTTACAAGTGGCCAGAGGTTCGAGACTCCAATTCTGACCGGGTCCTTTACAAGTGACCAGAGGTTCGAGACTCCAATTCTGACCGGGTCCTTTACAAGTGGCCAGAGGTTCGAGACTCCAATTCTGACCGGGTCCTTTACAAGTGGCCAGAGGTTCGAGACTCCAATTCTGACCGGGTCCTTTACAAGTGGCCAGAGGTTCGAGACTCCAATTCTGACTGGGTCCTTTACAAGTGGCCAGAGGTTCGAGACTCCAATTCTGACCGGGTCCTTTACAAGTGGCCAGAGGTTCGAGACTCCAATTCTGACCGGGTCCTTTACAAGTGGCCAGAAGTTCGAGACTCCAATTCTGACCGGGTCCTTTACAAGTGGCCAGAGGTTCGAGACTCCAATTCTGACCGGGTCCTTTACAAGTGGCCAGAGGTTCGAGACTCCAATTCTGACCAGGTCCTTTACAAGTGGCCAGAGGTTCGAGACTCCAATTCTGACCGGGTCCTTTACAAGTGGCCAGAGGTTCGAGACTCCAATTCTGACCGGGTCCTTTACAAGTGGCCAGAGGTTCGAGACTCCAATTCTGACCGGGTCCTTTACAAGTGGCCAGAGGTTCGAGACTCCAATTCTGATCGGGTCCTTTACAAGTGGCCAGAGGTTCGAGACTCCAATTCTGACCGGGTCCTTTACAAGTGACCAGAGGTTTGAGACTCCAATTCTGACCGGGTGCTTTACAAGTGGCCAGAGGTTAAAGACTCCAATTCTGACCGGGTCCTTTACAAGTGGCCAGAGGCTCGAGACTCCAATTCTGGCCGGGTCCTTTACAAGTGGCCAGAGGTTCGAGACTCCAATTCTGACCGGGTCCTTTACAAGTGGCCAGAGGTTCGAGACTCCAATTTTGACCGGGTCCTTTACAAGTGGCCAGAGGTTCGAGACTCCAATTCTGACCGGGTCCTTTACAAGTGGCCAGAGGATCGAGACTCCAATTCTGACCGGGTCCTTTACAAGTGGCCAGAGGTTCGAGACTCCAATTCTGACCTGGTCCTTTACAAGTGGCCAGAGGTTCAAGACTCCAATTCTGCCCAATTTCTCTTCTTAAACCTGAGTTGTTCATTGTCCATAAATTGCAGACAATCTTTGTTTTAACCATATAACCACTTACAGCACAGTACAGGCCAGTTCGGCCCTACTAGTCCATGCCGTAGCAAATCCCCACCCTCCTAGTCCCACTGACCAGCACCCGGTCCATACCCCTCTAGTCCCCTCCTATCCATGTAACGATCCAGTCTTTCCTTAAATGTAACCAATTATCCCGCCTCAACCACGTCTGCCGGAAGCTCATTCCACATCCCCACCACCCTCTGTGTAAAGAAATTTCCCCTCATGTTCCCCTTATAATTTTCCCCCTTCAGTCTTAAACCATGTCCTCTAGTTTGAATCTCCCCCTTTCTTAATTGAAAAAGCCTATCCACATTTACTCTGTCTGTCCCTTTTAAAATCTTAAACACCTCTATCAAGTCCCCCCTCAATCTTCTACGCTCCAGAGAAAAAGCTCCAGTCTGCACAACCTTTCCCTGTTACTCAGACCCTGAAATCCTGTCAACATTCTCATGAACCTTCTCTGCACTCTTTCTATTTTGTTTATATCTTTTGCAAAGGAATAGAACATTGATCCAACAGAGATGGGACACCACTTGCATATTCCTCCTTGTCGCTAACCACTTCTCAAACTTTGCAAAGACAGCATCTTTTAAAATTAGCAAAAACCTATATTTTAATAACTTCTGCACAGTGGTAAAAATTAAAGCTTTTTCTGCAGCAACATTAAGTTTAAATTATCTTCCCCCCCCCCCCCCCCCCGATAAATCCTTCAAAAGAAACATGGGAACTTTGGAGAGTTCAGTTTCATAATTTAGCCCCACCCAAGCAGAAAAAAAGATTTCCAGCTCCCAACATTGGTTCTGTATCTTTAATTTGGCTCTATAAAGGACACGGTTTGACCTGCTAAGCTTCTGCGGCATTGCATTTTTACTTCATCCCCGATGTCTGCAGACTTTTGCATTTTGTTTCCAAAGAAGATTTCCTCACAAAGTATTGTTCAATACATTTACAGTAAATTAAATTTGGCAACTTCAGCACAAGAAAATGGTTACAAGTTGTGTCCAATTTTTCAAAAGGTAAAATGGCTTCATGTTGTTGAGTTTATATTGGACAGTTATGTTTTGCTATGCAGCTCCCTCTGGTGTCTCATGGTAAGATGCACATTTTCTCACGAATGATTAAAATATCTTTGCTACAGGTTTAAAATTAATTTAGATTTAAAACTTATGGAAGTTAGGTGCAAGTGGTGGTTTAAGTTTGTGTTTATTTGTCACTAACACATGATACAGTGAGAAGGGTTCTTCAGCCAGCTGTCTAACATTGGTACAACCGTGTAAAGAGCATAATTGTAGAGTTACAATGGACTAGTACCAAGCAAGGGCAACATGAAAGCACTATTCAGGAGCCTGATGGCTGTGGTTTAGAAATTGTCGATGCTTTCACACACTTGGACTTACTCCACAACAGGAGAAGAGAGTGGCCTCTGCAACTGGATCCTTGACTCCCTCACTAGAAGACTAGACAGTATGAACCAGAAATGTCTTCTCATCACTGAGATCAACACAGGCGCACTTCAAGGATGAAGTGCTCTACTCACTCTACACCAAGGTCATCGACAGGAACGCAGATGGCAATGAGGAAGTGTACAGGAGGGAGATAGATCAGCTCGTTGAGTGGTGGCACAATAACACCCTTGCACTCAACATTAACAAAACTAAAGAACTGATTATGAATTTCAGGAAGGTGAAATCAGGAGAACATGAACCAGTCTTCACTAAGGGCAGTAAAAAGGCTTAAGAACTTCAAGTTCCTGGGTGTCAACATTTCTGAAGATCTGTCCTGGGGATTCCACGTCAATGCAATCACGAAGAAGGCTCGCCAGCAGCTATATTTGGTAAAGAGTTTTTGTTTTTTTTTAAATTTTTTATTTTTCACACCATAAACCACATTAACCATGATACATACTTTTTCCTTTTCAAATATATACAGTGCCATTTTCTCCCGCCCCCCTCCCTCCTCCCATCCCACCCTCCCTACCTCCCCCCTCCCGTCCATTTAAAGTACAAAATCTAGGATACATTAAACCAGTCAAACAATGTTGTCATTCAATCAAAATAAACAAGAAATTCCACTGAGTCAATTCTTTTCATTTCCTTCTCCTTTCGTTAATTTAGGTAGTGAATGTCCCCGGTAGGTTTTCGCTATTGTGTTTCATGTAAGGCTCCCATATTTGTTCAAATATTTCAATATTATTTCTTAAACTATATGTTATTTTTTCTAATGGAATACATTTATTCATTTCTATATACCATTGTTGTATTTTCAAATTATCTTCCGATATCCAGGTTGACATAATACATTTTTTTGCGACGGCTAGAGCTATCTTAACAAATCTTTTTTGTACATTATCCAAATCAATTCCAAATTCTTTGTTTTTTATGTTACTTAGGAGGAAGATCTCTGGATTTTTTGGTATATTGTTTTCTGTAATTTTATTTAATATTTGGTTTAGATCTTCCCAAACTTTTTCTACTTTCTCACATGTCCAGATTGCATGAATTGTTGTTCCCATTTCTTTTTTTACATCGAAAACATCTGTCAGATACTGTTGGGTCCCATTTATTTAACTTTTGAGGTGTAATGTATAGCCTGTATATCCAGTTATATTGTATCATACGTAACCTCGTATTTATTGTATTTCTCATTGTTCCAGAACATAACTTCTCCCATGTTTCCTTTTTTATCTTTATATTTAAATCTTGTTCCCATTTTTGTTTATTTACCATTTGTTTCCTCATTCTCCTTTTCTTGCAGTTTAATATGCATATTTGTAATAAATCTTTTGATTTATTACAAATATCTTTTATTGTATCTGTAATCACATATTCAAAGTTACTTCCCTCGGTAACCTCAGACTGCTTCCCAATTTGTCCTTCAAGTAGGATCTCAATTGGTAATATGCCAGCACTATATCTTGAGTTATATTGTATTTATCTTTCATTTGTTCAAAGGATAATAATCTATTTCCTGAAAAACAATTTTCTATTCTTTTGATCCCTTTTTTCTCCCATTCTCTAAAGGAAAGGTTATCTATTGTAAAAGGGAATAACTTATTTTGCGTCAATATTAGTTTTGGTAATTGATAATTTGTTTTATTTCTTTCTACATGAACCTTCTTCCAAATATTGAGTAGATGATGTAATACTGGAGAACTTCTATGTTTTACCAATTTTTCATCCCATTTATATAATATGTGTTCAGGTATCTTTTCCCCTATTTTATCTAATTCTAATCTAGTCCAATCTGGCTTTTCCCTTGTTTGATAAAAATCTGATAGGTATCTTAATTGTGCGGCTCTATAATAATTTTTAAAGTTTGGCAGTTGTAAGCCTCCTTGTTTATTCCATTCTGTTAATTTATCTAGTGCTATCCTCGGTTTCCCCCCTTTCCATAAAAATTTCCTTATTATTTTCTTTAACTCCTTGAAGAATTTCTCTGTCAAGTGTATTGGCATTGCCTGAAATAGGTATAATATCCTTGGAAAAATGTTCATTTTAATACAGTTTATCCTTCCTATTAGTGTTAGTGGTAAATCCTTCCAATGCTCTAAATCGTCATGTAATTTTTTCATTAATGGATAATAATTGAGTTTATATAGTTGGCCGGGATTTTTATTTATTTGTATACCTAGGTATCTTATTGCTTGCATTTGCCATCTGAATGGTGATTCCTTCTTAAATTTTGAGAAATCCGCATTATTCATAGGCATTGCTTCACTTTTATTTACGTTAATCTTGTAACCTGACACTTCTCCATATTCCTTCAATTTCTTATATAATTCTTTTATTGATAGTTCTGGTTCTGTTAAGTATACTATAACATCATCCGCAAATAAACGGATTTTATATTCCTTGTCTTTTATTTTTATCCCTTTTATATTATTTTCTGTTCTTATCAATTCTGCTAGTGGTTCTATAGCTAACGCGAACAATAAAGGTGATAGTGGGCATCCCTGCCGTGTTGACCTGCTTAAGTTAAATTGCTTTGATATATATCCATTTACTGTCACTTTCGCCTTATATAATGCTTTAATCCAATTAATATACTTCTCTGGTAAACTGAATTTTTGCAATACTTTGAATAAATAATTCCATTCTACTCTGTCAAAGGCCTTCTCTGCGTCTAAAGCAACTGCTACTGTTGGCGCTTTACTCCCTTCTACTGCATGAATTAAGTTAATAAATTTACAAATATTGTCTGTTGTGCGTCTTTTTTTAATAAATCCAGTTTGGTCTAGATTTACCATTTTCGGTACATACTCTGCTAATCTGTTTGCTAATAGTTTAGCTATTATCTTATAATCTGTGTTAAGTAAAGATATTGGTCTATATGACGCTGGTGCGAGTGGATCTTTCCCTTGCTTTAGTATTACTGTAATTATTGCTGTTTTACATGAATCTGGTAAGCTTTGTGTTTTATCTACTTCCAGAAGGGGAGGAATTAATAAATCTTTAAATGTTTTAAAGAATTTTATTGGGAATCCATCCTCTCCTGGTGTTTTATTATTTGGTAATTTTTTTATTATCTCTTGTATTTCTACTATTCCAAATGGTTCTGTTAATTTATTTTGTTCCTCTATTTGTAGTTTTGGTAGTTCAATTTTAGTTAGAAATTCATCTATTTTCCCTTCTTTCCCTTCATTTTCAGTTTGGTATAATTGTTCATAGAATTCTCTAAAGTCTTCCTTGATCTCCTTTGGATTATATGTGATTTGTTTGTCTTTTTTCCTTGTTGCCAATACCATTTTCTTAGCTTGTTCTGTCTTAAGCTGCCATGCTAGAATTTTGTGCGTTTTTTCCCCTAGTTCATAATATTTCTGTTTTGTCTTCATTATATTCTTCTCCACCTTACATGTTTGTAGTGTTTCATATTTTATTTTTTTATCTGCCAATTCTCTTCTTTTAGTTGTATCTTCCTTCATTGCTAATTCTTTTTCTATATTTACTATTTCCCTTTCCAACTTCTCTGTTTCCTGATTATAGTCCTTCTTCATCTTGGTTACATAACTTATTATTTGCCCTCTAATGAACGCTTTCATTGCATCCCATAGTATAAACTTATCTTTCACTGATTCCGTGTTTATTTCAAAATACATTTTAATTTGTCTTTCAATGAATTCTCTAAAATCCTGCCTTTTGAGTAACATGGAGTTAAATCTTCATCTATACATTCTTGGAGGGATGTCCTCTAACTTTATTGTCAATATTAAGGGTGAATGGTCCGATAATATTCTAGCTTTATATTCTGTTTTTCTTACTCTATCTTGCATACGAGCTGATTACAAAAATAGGTCTATTCTTGAATAAGTTTTATGTCTAGCCGAGTAATATGAATATTCCTTTTCCTTTGGGTGTTGTTTCCTCCATATATCCAAAAGTTGCATTTCTTCCATCGATTTAATTATAAATTTGGTTACTTTGTTCTTTCTGTTAATTTTTTTCCCAGTTTTGTCCATATTTGGATCCAAATTCAGGTTGAAATCCCCTCCTATTAATATGTTCCCTTGCGTATCTGGTATCTTCAAAAAAATATCTTGCATAAACTTTTGATCTTCTTCGTTAGGTGAATATACATTGAGTAGATTCCAAAACGCCGAATATATCTGACATTTTATCATTACATATCTCCCTGCTGGATCTATTATTTCCTCTTCTATTTTAATTGGCACATTTTTACTAATTAATATAGCTACTCCTCTTGCTTTTGAATTATACGACGCTGCTGTTACGTGTCCTACCCAATCTCTCTTTAATTTCTTGTGCTCCAATTCAGTTAAATGTGTTTCTTGCACAAATGCTATATCAATTTTTTTCTTTTTTCAGTAAATTTAGCAGTTTCTTCATTTTAATTTGGTTATGTATTCCGTTAATATTTAAAGTCATATAGTTCAGCGTAGCCATTTTATACTTTGTTTATCTTCCCTTTCCGTTTCTCCATCATCACCTTTCCTTCTTATCCATTTCTGCTTTCTTGTTTTGATCACTTTATAAGACAACATTTCTAAAACATCAAACATTTTCCCTATTCTCCTATTTAAAACTTCTTTAACCCCATTCTCCCCTCCCCCTCCTGAGTTGTCCTTTATCCCTTGTCGGACAACCACATCTCCCCTCTCCATTTGGATTTGCGAATTCACTCGCAAACGTCAGCTGATTTTGCAGTGACCGTAACTCCTCCCCACCTAGCCCCCCCAGAAAAGATTTCAATTTTCATATGTAACAAAGGTCACTCTTTTAATTCCCTCCTTATTCCCTCTATTCCATTTCCCTCCCTTTTAATTCTTGTCTATACTCTATATATTTTCCTCTAAATACGGATACATTCATGTATGCACTCTATATATATATATATACACACATATACCCCTTTACACACATATATATAGATCGTGGTCATTTTTACTCTTATTACATGTCTTCATCTCTCTGCTTTTTTTGTAGTTGTTCTGCAAATTTCCTTGCTTCCTCTGGATCCGAGAATAGTCTGTTTTGTTGCCCTGGAATAATTATTTTAAGTACCGCTGGGTACCTTAACATAAATTTATATCCTTTTTTCCATAAGATCGTTTTTGCTGTATTGAACTCCTTCCTCTTCTTCAGGAGTTCAAAACTTATGTCTGGATAGAAAATTTTTTTTGACCTTTATATTCCAGTGGCTTTTTGTCCTCTCTTACTTTCTTCATTGCTTTCTCCAATATATTTTCTCTTGTTGTATATCTTAAGAATTTTACTAAAATGGATCTTGGTTTTTGCTCCGGTTGTGGTTTCAGGGCTAAAGTTCTATGTCCCCTCTCTATTTCCATTTCTTCCTGTAATTCTGGTCTTCCCAGGACCCTGGGGATCCAATCTTTTATAAATTCTCTCATATTCTTGCCTTCTTCATCTTCCTTAAGGCCCACTATCTTTATATTATTTCTTCTATTATAGTTTTCTATTATATCTATCTTCTGAGCTAACAGCTCCCGTGCCTCTTTAGCTTTTTTATTAGATTCTTCTAATTTCTCTTTTAAGTCTTTTACTTCCATATCTACAAATGTTTCTCGTTTTTCCATATTTTCCATCTTTTTGCCAATTCTGATATGGTCACTTCCATTTTATTCATTCTTTCTTCTGCATTCTTAATTCTTCTTTTTATCTCATCAAATTCTTGTAATTGCCATTCTTTCACTGATTCCATAAATTCTTTAAAAAAAGATACATCCATTGTCTTGCCTTTCTCTTCTTCTTCCACTTCTTTCTGTTCTTCTTCTTCTTCTTCCTCTGGGTTGACCATCTGTTGTTTCCTTGTTTTCTTTTTACCCTCTTCTTTCTTGTTGTCGTTATTGTCTGTGTTCTGCACCTGCTGCTGTGCTGCAGATGTCTCTCTCAGCTGTGGAGATCGACTCCGCAGCTGTTCCCCCCTCCCGTCAGTGTGTTTTTTTTCATGCGCGGTTGCGCACTTTTACTCGGCTCTGCGAGCCATTTTTGTAGTCCCGAGCCCGGGACCTCCACTGACCTGTGGGAGCGGGCCTCTCTCTCCGCGGCGGGCCTCTTTGGACAGGTAAGGCCTTCACCTTCTTCTTCCGACGTCTTTCCTTCTTCTTTCCTTCCCGTTGTTTTTGGTTTTTCTTTCTTCGCTGCCATTTTCTTCACACTTTTACTTTCACTTTGTTTTGGTTTTTAAGTTTGTGCCTTTGCTTTTTCTCTATCTTTTTTTAACTTTTCTGGAGAGGGCTGGAGTTCCCCTACCGGCCACTACTCCATCACGTGACTCCTCCTTGGTAAAGAGTTTGAGGAAATTTGGTAAGTCGCCAAAGACTTCCAAATGTCTAACGGTATTATGGAGAGCATCCTGACTGGTTGCATCACTTTCTGGTGTGGAGGTGCCAATGCCCAGAACAGGACAAAGCGACAGAGTCGTGAACTTGACCTGTGTCATCACAGGCATAAATCTCCATCGAGAACATCTATAAGAGGCGGTGTCTTAAGAAAGCAGCCTTTATCCTCAAGGACCCCCACCACCCAGGCCATGCCTCCTTCATTCTGCTACATTAGGAAGAAGGTACAGGAACCTGAAGATGAACAGCCAGCAGTACAAAAACAGCTTCTTCCCCTCTGCCATCAGATTTCTGAACGGACAGTGAACCAACAGGCACTAACTTGTTTACTCTTCTTTGCCCTAATTTTTAAAAATGTAATTTATAGTACTACTTGCACCTGGATTACCTCGAAAACAGCAACTAAAACATATGAATGCTCTTCATAGAGTAGAGTACAGCTCCCTTCAACTCCATTATTCCCTCTGAGCTGGTCAAGAAGCTACAAACCCTGGGCCTCTTCACCCCCCTCTCAACTGGATTCTTGACTTCCTCATTAGAAGACCACAATCAGTACAAATTGGAAACAATGTCTCCTCCTCACTGATTATCAGGACAAGCGCACTTAAAGGATATATGTTTTGCCCACTGCTCTACTCACTATACACCCATGACTGTGTGACTGGGAATCATTATAAATTTGCTGTTGACACTACGGTCGTCAGCAGAATCACGAACGACAATGCGGAAGTGTACAGGAGTGAGACGGATCAGCTCTTTCAGTGGTGTCACGCCAACAATCTTGCACTCAACATTAGCAAAACTAAGGAGATGATTGTGGACTTCAGAAGGAAGTCAGGAGAACACAAGCCAGTCATCATCGAGGGCTCAGTGGTGGAGAGAGTCAAGAACTTCAAATTCCTCGGTCAACATCTCCGAGGATCTGACCTGGAGCTTCCATGTCAATGTAATCACGAAGGCTTACCAGTGGCTATACTTTGTGAGGTGTCTGAGGAGATTCAGTATATCACTGAGGACTCTAGTAAACTTCTACAGGTGTACCGTGGAGAGCATTCTTGCTGGTTGCATCACTGTCTGGTACAGAGGTGCCAATGCTCAGGGCAAGAAAAAATTCCAGAGGGTTGTTAACAGGTTGTGATATCACAGGCTCAAGACCACTCTATCGAGGGAATCTACAAAGGCAGTGTCTTAAGAAAGCAGCCTCTATCCTCAAGGATCCTCATCATCCAGCCCATGCCCTCCATTCAGGAAAAATGTGCAGGAGGTCAAAGATGTGCTCTCAGAGGCACAAGAACAGCTTCTTCCCCTCAGCCCTCAGATTCCTGAATGATCAATGATCAAAGGCACTGCCTAACATTGATTTTTCGTCCACTAATTTAATTTATTCTTGTAAGGGGTTTATATGAATGTTTGCACTGTGATACTGCCACAAAACAACAAACTTGGTGACTTGTTCATGACAATAGATTCTGATTCAGTGTGTCGGCTGCCTTTTCTTGGCAGCGGGAGATGTAGATGGAGTTCATGAAGGGGAGGGGTGTTTTGAGCAGCATTCACTACCTTCTGGAGCTTCTTGTGCTGTGTGCAGTGCACCACGCTGTGATGCATCTATCAATCATCCTTTTGATGGTACACCTGTAGACACTATTGAGGGAGAAGGGAGATTTGCCAAACTTCTTTGTCTGGGTTTGTCTGCACTGCTGGTGGGTAAGTGATGGGGACCCTGGGCTTATACGAGATGCTGCACCAATGCTTGGAGTTAAATCCTCCAGCAGTGATGTTTAAAAATTCAGCCACAGAACTCGAGCCACAGTGTGGCTGTCTGGTTCTGTGCTAAAACTTTGCATCACCCACACTGTCCTCCTCCTGGTTTAGCTAAATGTTTAACCCCCTAACGAGAATGAATGCCTTTGTCCACCTTGGCACCCATTCCCTGCAGATCTACCCAGTGGTTAAACAAATCAGTTTATTTTGATTGTAAGATTAAAAACTGGTTTCTATGAATTGCCATCAATCCCGATAGCTATCTACATGCTCACCTTTATGCATCGATTACCACCTCTTTCCCCAGTTCATTCTTTTTTGACTCCTCTGAACCATTCCACATTCATTCCATCAATCATTCCTGTTCTCACTTCTCAAAGCCAGGAATGTGTCCACTGTTTTGTCTGGTGTCGTTCATCAATTATTTTCATATAGATCCTCTGAACCATTGCACAATCTCAATATTCAATCTTTAATTCTCAGGTCAAGTTCCTTTGTCAGTTTGTAATTGAATGTTTGCCACTTTCAGTTCACCCTCTCTGGATTAATGATCACTGAGGAACCTTCCCTGTCATCGTTTGTGTTGAGCCCATTCATCACCCTGGAAAGATGCTGGCTGGTGTGAAATACAAAGCTGCCCACAATTCAGCATCCGATCGATCAGTGGTAATAACAGTAGGTAACAAATGGAAATAGAGTGTGTGCAGAATTTGGTTTAACAAAGACAGAACATTCTGGAAATGCTCAGCAGACCAGGTAACTCTTGCAGAGGAAAAAGCAGATTTAATGTTAAGTACGCTATATGTTGAATTAATTTAAAGAATATCTGCAGACAGAGCTGAAGTGTGGAAATTAACTAATGTAAAATCTCTCAGACAAGTTTGCCCAGAAGGCAGTGATCAGCCGTGGGGTAGAATTAAGTAGGATTTGCATACAAAATATGGAGATGGGATATTTTAATATAACTGGACAAAGATATTTTGAATAAATGTTTCATGGATTCACCCAATGGGCTTGTCTAGCACAGGAGCATAGAGGACCATCAGGTACATCATTACCTTCTCTGTAACCAAAGGAGTCCATGACTTCTGTGACAGCCATTTAAGTCAGAGTGGCATGGTTGGCGCAAAGCCTTTAAGCCTTTAAGCGCCAGTGATTGGAACCGGGTTTGAATCCTGTATGTTCTCCCCATGTCTATGTGGGTTTTCCCCAAGAGCTCTGGTTTCCTCCCACTGTTCGAAACGTACCAGAGGTTAGGTTAATTGGGCGGCACGGACTCGTGGGCCGAAATGGCCTGTTACCATGCTGTCTGTCTCAATTTTAAAAATGTGAAATTTATTGACATCTAATTGCACAAGTACAACCTGATGAAACCATGTTCTCCATCTTCGGTGCAAAACAGACAGACACACAATGAGACATCAGAATCAGAATTTACTGTCATGAACAAGTCATGACATTTGGTGCAAGCATTCATATTATAACCATCTCACAACATTACTATTAATTAAAAAAAATGTAAATAATAGAGCAGAAAAAGTAAGGCAGTGCCCTTGGTTCATTGATCATTCAGGAATCTGATGGCTGAGGGGAAGAAGCTGTCCTTGAACTGTTGATTGTCGTATTTAGGCTCCCATACCTTTTCCTGATGGTAGCAGAGTGAAGAGGGCATGGTCTGGGTGGTGGGGGATCTTTGAGGATCGAGACCGCTTTTTTAAGTCACCACCTCATGTAGATGTCCTCGATGGAGTGAAGTCTGGTGCCTGTGGCATTGCATTATTGAGTTAACAACCCTCTGGAGTTTATTCTTGTCCTGAGAATTGGTTCCTCCGTATCAGGCAGTGATGTAACCAGCCAAAATGCTCTCCATAGTACACTGTAGAAGTTTTTGAGAGCTTTTGGTGACATACTGAATCTCCTCAGAAACCTCACGAAGCTGCTGACGAGCCTTCTTCGTGATTACATCGACATGGAGGCTCCAGGACAGATCCTCGGAGATGTTGATATGCAGGAATTTGAAGTTCTTGACCCTCTCCACATAACACACATACAGTCAAACAATACATAAGCAGGACAAGCATTCATATATATATATATATATATATATATATACAATCAGCTCTTTGGTTAATATATATATATATCATAAATAAATCTTGTTTCATTAATAAGAGAGTCTCATATGGTGAGTGTGAACAGTTCCTTTGGTCGTTCAGCATTCTCACTGCCAGTGGGAAGAAGCTTTTCTTTTGGTCTGTCTGTCTGATACTCCTGTATCTCTTTCCCAATGGGAGCAGCTGAAAGATGTGGAGTCCATGATGGATGGGGTCCTCAATGACTTTGCGCGCCCTCTACCCCACCAATCTTTCTCTTCCACAAGGGAAACTCATTTGATCTCCCGTATTTGTGGTTTGCTTGACACTATTTAAGCTGCCTTGTTGCTGTTTGAATGAATGTCAGTCTCACTTATATGGTTGTACTCCACTCTTTACCATGACCAACTAAAGATCGTGGGCACAATTTGGAAAGAATTTGAAAAGCCCCTGTGCTGTTTATAAGGATGATTACAATTTGAATGTAATAATAAAATGTGCAGTGCGTTGGGTGTTAGTTATGGGAACTGTCAATTCAATTTCTTTTTTTTGGTCCTTTCATTACTTCGACATCGAAAGGAAACTTGGAATGCAGAAATTATACTGCACTCTGCAGAGTGAGCACGCAAAGTTCATGATCTAATGGCACAGATTGTTAAAGCTATTGTTTGAATGCATGCTGCACATGTACAAGTCCCTAACTACTACCCCCAACTTCAGATTATATAGACCCCCAAAGTAGAGCTGGAACATGTACACCTAGTTTACTCAACTCTCTAATAACACTGTGCATGTCAGAATTTATTGTCATGAACGTGTCACAAAATTTGTTACTTTGCGACATCATTACAGGTGCAAATATTGCTATAAAATTACATTTCTAAAGAAATAAATTAGTGCAAAAAATAAGAGAAAGTGAGGTAGTATCTGTGGTTCAATGTTCATTCAGAAATCTGATGGCAAATGTGCTGCTGGGTGTTCATGTTCAGGCTCCTGTACCTCCTCCTTGATGGAAGTGTGAAGAGGGCATGGCCTGGGTGGTGAGGGTCCTTGAGGATAAAGGCTGCTTTCTTAAGACACCACCTCTTGTAGATGTCCTCGATGAGGTGAAAACTGATGCCCATGATGGCCGAGTTAACAACGCCATGGAATTTTTTCTTGTACTCTGCATTGGCAACTCCATACCAGACAGTGATGCTTCCAGTCAGAATGCTCTTCACGGTACACTTGTAGAAATTTGCAAGAGCCTTTAGTGACACACCGAATTTCCTCAAACTCTTCACAAAGTATAACCATTGGTGAGCCTTTTTCGTGATCGAATTGACATGGAGGCCCCAGGATGGATCTTCAGAGATGTTGCCACCCAGGAATTTGAAGTTCTTGATCTTTTCCATTGCTGACCCCTTGATGAAGACTGGTTCGTGAACTCCTGATATCCCCTTCCTGAAGTCCACAATCAGCTCTTTGGTTAATTTAACATTGAATGCAAGGTTGTTGTTGCGGCACCACTCAAATAGCTGATCTATTCACTTTCTGTACGCTTCCTCATTGCCGTTTGTGATTTCTGCCAACGACCATGGTGTCATCAACATATTTGTAGACGGCACTTGAATTATGCTAAGACACCTGGTCTAGGCTTAGCGTGAGTAAAGCAATGGGCTAAGCATGCATCCCTGATACGTGCCTGTGTTGATCATCAGCGAGAAGGAGACGTTTCTGATTCATACTTGCTGTGGTCTTCCAGTGAGGAAGTCAAGGATCCAGTTGCAGAGGGAGGGGCAAAGACCCAAGTTTATATACAGCAGATATGCTTTACATACACTTCAATTGGAATAAGCAACTGACATTTTAGTTGGGACACAGAGCATTCGCAACACTGAAACCAGAAGAATCGGAGACAGCAGCAGAGATTCCTGCTGTATTCAGGAACCAGGCCACCACTAGCATTCACCCATGAAATATGCAGCATCTGGAGTTCAGTGAAACTCTCATATCCAAACACCCCATTGATCAGAAACCTTGATGTTTTCAGATTTGACTCACTAGGGCCCTGTGCTCCCTCTAGGTTCACTGGACAATTTATTACATAACTGCAAAGTTATAAGAAGTGGGAAAATGTGTACTTCAAATAGAAGTACCAGAACGGGCAGAATGGAATGGAGACCCATCATCATCGAAGGTGCCAGAGCTCATTTAACATCTACAAGGCACACTGAGTCATGGAGTAATACAGAACGGAAACAGACCCTTCGGCCATTGCGTCCATTCCAAACAAGCTATCTGTGGTGATATGTAATTACACCACTAGGTCACCAGGGGTTATCCCGGTGACCTTGTATATAAAGCAGTCCAGAGCTACAGTTTAGCCTTCCAGGTTCGTTTTGCAGAGAGACAAGACCTTAGTGTACATATTAGTTTATTAAAACTGTCTTATACTCGCACTGCTGTTATGGTTCTACATCAGCTCGTCCCATTTGCCTGCATTTGACCCACCGCTCCAAACTAGCCATTCTCAACCTTTATTTTTTAGCTTAAGACTCTGCTCAAAGTTTATGGGCCCCCTTCCATAGTACCATAGAACACGACAGCATAGAAAACAGACCATTCAGCCTTTCTAGTCTGTGCCGAAACATCATTCCACTAGTCCCTGCGAAACAGTCAAGTTTAGTTGATTTCTTCCACTCTTCTCTCCTTCTGACTACATAAAGAACATTTTTTAAAAAATTTATAATTTAAATTTGTGGCCCCCATCTAAACCAGTGGTGAGAAGCATGTAATTGTTCTCAATGTCACCAATTATTTCCCACAAGTATAATTTTCTATTTACATTGGTTTATAAAGAGAATCTGATGTGTTACATGGAGACGTGCTTCATGTCTTGATTTAAATCCTAAACTTTAGCATTCTGTTCTTTTCAGATGCTACATGGTCTGCCTTTAACAAATTAGAGCAGCTATTCTCAACCTGTTTCACCTATGGCCACCTGAGGACTCTGCTCAAAGTTTATGGGCCCCCTTCCCCATAAAGCTGTCTAGTTGGCTTCTACCATACTTCTCTACATAAAAACATTTCAAAAATTATGATTTCAGTCTGTGATGTCCCTTCAATGTGCTGAGGGTGGTGGGGGGGGTGGGGAGGAGTATTGTACAACCCCCTTTAAGAATGGTTGTGTGATAGTACAGATTCTATCACCAATGTGTATATGTACAGATTGTAGTGTAGGATTACAGTGATTGGCTGAGAGTGTAGCCATATTTACTGGCAAGTCTTAAAGGATTGCTCCCAGCCAGACCAGGTCATTCTGGACTGGTCGACCTACTTGTGATATGCTCCAGTCTTTTAGTTAATAAAAGCCTTGGTTTAGATCAATAAGTCTTTGGTTCTTTCCATGCGCACTACAATTTTATTAACTAAAAAAAAATTTGAAGGGATGGAGCGTATGCTACAGCTGGAACGCCTTGATATCGACCCACAGTCAGCTACAGCCTCGAATGACTTTAAGCACTGGGTGAGATGCTTCAAAACATACTTACAGCTCTCTGACCCTGCCGTGATAGAGCCATCGACTACTAATATTGATGACTATGGTGTCCCAGAGAGTCTACCAGAGTGTCCAGGACGCGACCACTTATACCGCAGCCATGAAGGTGCTGAAATGGCTCTACGAGCGACCAGTGAACAGGGTCTATGCTCAGTACAGACTTGCTACAAGGAGGCAACAGCCTGGTGAGTCTGTAGAGCTTATATTCAGGCACTAAGGGCAATGGGCAGGGACTGTGCCTGCACAGACAGAACTGCTGCGGAGACCACAGACCATCTGATTCGGGATGCCTACTTGGCTGGGGTCTGATCGAATGAGGTGAGGCAGCGCCTGCTCGAGCATGGGGAGAAAACCTAGAGGACGTGATCCAGATCACAGAGACGATGGAAGCTGCGGTCTTAAGTATGGACATGTACTCTCGGGGCTGGACTCCACACTGATGTGAGTAGGATGTCCTCCCTCTACCCTACTACTGCTGTTACGCTCCCAAATGCAACCCCAAAGTGTTATTTCTGTGGGAGGAACAAGCGCAGCAGGTCCCAGTGCCCGGCGAGAAAATCCAGGTGCCAGAAGTGCCTTAAAAACGGCCACTTTGCTGTAGTCTGTCGCTCCAAAATAGCCTCGTATGAAGCCCAATCGCCACTCTCCATTTCAAACACCACTTCCTAAAAGTTCTCATCCAATGAGAGCGAGGACTACACCGCACGGCAGAGCCTGACATCATGGGGCAGCATGCAAAGTACAACCCACCCTCGCTACAATGATGTTCACCCTACCTCACGAAGCAACGTCCGACCAGGCCCCAGCCCTGACCTCAAAGGCTGCTGCCACTGCCGACCAGGGACCCGCTGGTGCTGCCAACCGGGGACCCACCGCCACCAAGGCAGCAGACCAGGTACCCGCCACCACTACCGACTGGGGATCAACTGCCGCTGCCGACCAGGGACCTGCCGCCACTGCCGACCGGGGATATGCTGCCACGACTGACGCTGCTGACCCAGTACCCACCGACGCTGCCGACTGGGGACCCGATGCTGCCGACCAGGGACTCGCCACCACTGACCGCCCCACCGCTGACTGCCCCACCGCCGACGACAAGCAGCGACCCCCAACACCAACTCCTCGACACTGTCTTTTCAGGCCCAACTGTTTGCATGATGTCATCACACAGGACTCCACTGTCCCCATTACAAGTCTCTGCCTCAATAACCTTCGACCAGGACTTCCCCCATCCCCTCACAAAAGCAATGAAACTGATTAAAATTGGACACTATACCAATTGCTTATTTGACTCAGGATCAACTGACAGTTTTATCCGCCCAGACCTGGCCCACCGTTGCGGACTGGCTATTCTCCCCACTGCACAGAAAATTTCATTGGCGACCAGATCGCACTCGACTGGGGTAAAGGGGTATTGCGTGGCGACCCTGAAAGTCCAGGGCATCATGTTTACAGACTTCAAACTATTAGTCCTTCCCCAGTTGTGCGTCCCTGCACTGCTGGGATTGGATTTTCAGTGCCAGTTTCAAACCGTTTCCCTGCACTTTGGAGGGCCTCACGCTCCGCTCTCTGTCTGTAACCACTCCACCCCAGAAACCTCCTGCCAGCGGCAGCCCGAGCCACCCTCCCCTGCGTCCCGGGGCCTCACCTGTAGTCTCTCCACCCTCCGAGGTGCTCCGCCAGCGCTTTTCACAAATCTCATCCCTGGCTGGAAGCCTGTGGCCACCAAAAGCTGGCAATATACTTATGAACACAGGAAATTTATCACAAGCGAGGTGCGCAGACTGCTGGATGAGGGCATTATCAAACCTAGCTCGAGTCCATGGAGGGCCCAGGTGGTGGTTGTTAAAAATGGGGAGAAGCCGCAGATGGTGGTTGACTACAGCCAGACCATCAACCGCTTCACGCTTCTGGATGCGTACCCCCTTCCATGGATCACGGATGTGGTGAATCAAATCGCCCGATACCATATATTTTCCACCATTGACTTCTTCTCCAGAACTCTCCAGCGTCCTGAGAGCTGGCACTCCTCTGTCAAGAAGGAGGCCCAGGCCATAGTCGAAGCAGTATGTTGTTGGAGACACTACCTCACTGGCAGGCATTTTACACTGCTGACCGACCAACGTGTGGTCTCCTTCATGTTTAGCAATACCCAGCAAGGTAAGATCAAGAATGACAAAATCACCAGGTGGAGAATTGAGTTCTACACCTTTAATTATGACATACTGTATCGGCCTGGTAAACTCAACGACCCGCCAGATGTGCTTTCCAGGGGCACGTGCCAACATACAACTGGACAGGCTGCAGAAACTCCACGAGGAGCTCTGTCATCCAGGAGTCACTAGGTTCGCACACATTGTCAAAGCTCGCAACCTGCCCTACACGGTCGAGGAGATTCACTCCATGACCCGAGCCTGCCCAGTGTGCGCTGAGTGCAAGCCCCACTTCTTCCATCCGGAGAACACCCATGTCATCAAACCACCCACCCCTTTGAGCGTCTCAGCGTAAACTTCAAGGGGCCCCTACCGTCGACCAACCATAACACCTATATCCTTACGGCCATCGACGAGTACTCCCACTTGCCGTTCACTGTGCCCTGCTCAGACATGACTGCCTCCTCAGTTATAGAGGCCCTGCAGAGCATCGTTGTCATCTTCAGGTACCCCAGTTACATCCACAGTGACAGGGGGTCCTCGTTTATGAGCGCAGAGCTGCGGCAGTACCTTCTGGAGCATGGTATCGCTTCAAGCAGGACCGCCAGCTATAACCCATGCGGTAATGGGCAAGTCGAAAGAGAGAACGCCACCATCTGGAAAGCGGTTATGCTTGCCCTCTGATCCAAAGGTCTTCCCACCTCTCGCTGGCAGGACATGCTCACTAGTGCCCTACACTCCATCTGTTCTCTCCTATGCTCAGCGACCAATGCCACCCCCCCCATGAAAGAATGTTCTCTTTCCCGAAGAAATATCCGAGTCAGGTACGACCATACCGGCGTGGATCATGGTTCCTGGTCCAGTCCTCTTACGATGCCACGTCCGGTACTCAAAGAATGACCCATTGGTTGACTGAGTGACTCTGCTCCATGCGAACCCACATTATGCCTATGTGGAGTACCCAGACGGACGGGAGGACACAATCTCGGTAAGGGACCTAGCCCAAGCCGGATCAGGCGCAGCAGTGCCTTTAACCCGGCCACCCCCTATTCCTTCTCCCCCCAGGTCATGTGCTTGAATAGAGGGACCAGCACCACCTCACCAGCTCAGGCCTTTGGGGAATTGAGCGAAGCAGTGGCCGTACCCTACAGGCCTGCCAGGGACACAACTCCGGTGACCCCAATCCTGGTGCCAATGTGTATATGTACAGATGGTCGTGTAGGATGGCTGTGGTTGGCTGAGAGTAGCCACACCTACTGGCAGGTCTTAAAGGATTGCTCCGAGCCAAACCAGGTCATTCTGGACTGGTCGACCTACATGTGATATGCTCCAGTCTTTTAGTTAATAAAAGTCTTGGTTTGATCAACAGGTCTTTGGTTCTTTCGACGTGCTCTACAATTGTACAACCCCTTTTAAGAATGGTTGCAAAACCATTCCTCTCCATATACTTCTAAATGTTGTAATAGTCCTTGCCTCTACCACTTTTCTGGCATCTCATTTCATGCACTCGCCAACCTCTCTGTGAAAGACCACTTTAAAGCCTTCCCCTTTTACTTTAAAGCTTTGATTTCTTGTTTTCGACTGCCCTATCATTTGAAAAAAAGAATGACCATTCACCTTATCTCACCCTTTTATACACCGTTAAAACCTCACAGTTCGGCGGGCAGCAACCTCCTTTGAAGAAGACCGCAGAGCCCACCTCACTGACAAAAGGCAAAGGAGGAAAAACCCAACACCCAACCCCAACCAACCAATTTTCCCCTCCAACCGCTGCAACCATGTCTGCCTGTCCCGCATCGGACTTGTCAGCCACAAACGAGCCTGCAGCTGACGTGGACATTTACCCCCTCCATAAATCTTCGTCCGCGAAGCCAAGCCAAAGAAAAGAAAACCCCTCAGCGTTCGGTACATCAGGGAGAAAAGTCCCAGTCTATTCAGTCTCTCAAAGCAGATCCAGTGATATTCTCCTAAATCTTATCTCCACCCTTCCCAGCTGAACGACATTTGCCTGACCCTGCAGCACTGAGAGCCACTGTTGAGGATATTGGGTGGGGAATTACATAATTGAACTATGTTTCAGAAAACCTTTGACCGCGAAAAATCTTCCAAGAGAAAACGAGAATATAGATTTTCAACACAACGGTTCCAAGAGGAGTGGAGTCATCTGCTGAAGATCCATGGGAAGTGGAGGGATGATGGTACCGCAGATCGTCACATATGAAAACGGATATTTGTATCTGCTGCCACATCTGTGACAACCAGTGACTAAATGGTGGAAAAAAGAACCAAACCTGAAATGGTAACAATGATTATTTTCATGGAAATCAGTTTCTTTCTGTGTCACACAAAGTAATCAGCTCCATCGGCCACAGTAACAGTGACTGTAGCAGTGAGAATTCACATTGATTTTCTGATGCGAGGGTCAAGCTGGAGTGATGGAGTGTGACTGTGGGTTCCTAACGCTGACAATGAGCAGAAGATATCAATTTCAATCAAAGCAAAAGCCTGAAGTTAGTCTCGCTCAATAGTACCAGCAAAAAAATAACATGAAAGCATTCCAGATAAATCATCGAGAGGGATGAATTATGAGACTTTATTATTATAGAACCATAGGATGCTACAGCACAGGAAACAGGCCAGTTGGCCCTTCTAGTCTATGCCAACCAGTCCCATTGACCTGCTCCCATGCCGTAACCCTCCAGTCCTCTCCCATCCATGTATTTATCCAAGTTATTCTTAAAACTTGAGATTGAGCCTGAATTCACTGCATCAGATGTCTGCTCATTCCACACTCCCACCACACTTTCCCCTAAAAACTTTCCCCTTTCATCTTAAAGCTATGACTGCTCATACTTGTCTTCCCCAAACTAAGTGGGAAAAGTCTATTCAGTTACATAACTTGCAAAAAGTTTAATTTGTTTCATTCACACTCTGAACTTGGAAAGAAAATTAGTTTTCATACCTTGGCCATGACCCCTACAAAGTGTTTGGCCTTGAGGGAGAGTGACAGACTGTTTTATTCAGTGCAGATTTTAAAGACGTTATAATCTTAACTGTTGCACATTCAAAGATCAATTCATGATACTTTTGATACATGCAACATGCTTCTGTAGGAAGGAGGCCTCAGTCCGGGGCGAGCAGCGAACTGGCCCAGGGCACCAGAAACAGGGAGAACCCCCCCCCCCTCCCCTGTTGAGAAGGAGAAGCAGAGGGGGCAAGCCAAATGGACGGTGACCACGGTGGCGGACAAGCGAGGGGCTCAGTGACTGATGGACCCACAAAGGCAGTGGGCTTCTGGAGACTGGCTCATGGGAACCAGGTATCAGAGCCGGAATTCAAGAAGGTGCTGATGGCAGGAACAGCTCCCAAAGGGTCTCAGGAGCTGGGGGCTTCTTGATTGTATTGGAGGTTTGGATCTGGAGCTTGGATTGCTGATGTGGCTGCAGGGGCACTGGAGGTGAATCCACAGACACTCAGTGTCTCTGAAGGGACTCTCTCTGGCTTCTCTTTTTCTCGTACTGCAAGGGGCACCAGGCAGTGCTGATAGTGCCTCTATTTCTACTTGTGGCAGGTAGAAGGAAATTATGTGTAATATTACACATTGTGTACTGTTACATGACAATAAAGGAATCTCGAAGGGACCACAAATTTATTCTTACTCCTTTGTTCTGAACTCATAGCCCAACGGACATTTTTTCTTTCCAGGTGCACCTTTAAGAGGCTCTCTTGCATACCTACAACCAAAGTGACCTGGTCTTGGGGACAGACTAACAGCATCTGCTGTTTGATGGGAGGGTGTAGGAGCTGGCCAGAAAGGGGCAGGTTCCTGTTATCAGGAAGGACATTCATGGAGTCGGATGTCAACCACAGCATCCTTGTATCTGTTCTCCTTCATACATCTTGCTCTCCCTTCCCCTCCAATCCAATGTCTCTGCATAAATTCCAGGGACTGAGGACTGTGTAGTTTGAGTAATCTTTTCTTGTAATTTCACCATTCGAGTCCAGGTGACATTCTGGTAAGCTACCCTTCACTTCCATTGCTGACCCCTCAATGAAGACTGGTTTGTGTTTCCCCTTCTGAAGTCCACCATCAGTTCCTTAGTTTTGCTAACACTGAGTGCAAGGTTGTTGTTTTGTCATCGCTGAACTAACAGATCTATTTCCCTCCTATACGCTTCCTCATTGCTGTCTGTGATTTTGCCAACAACTGTGGTGTCATCGGCAAATGGCATTTGAATTGTGCCTGGCCACACGTTCATGGGTGTAGAGTGGGTAGAGCAGTGGGTTAAGCATGAGTCCTTGAGGTGTGTCTGTGTGATCATCAGTGAGGAGGAGATGTTGTTTCCGATTCGTACTGACTGTGGTCTTCCAATGAGGAAGTTGAAGATCCAGAGGCCCAGGGTTTTGAGCTTGTTGACCAGTACTGAAGGAATGATGGCATTGAGAGCTGAGCTGTGGTTGATGAAGAGATATATGTCAGACTTTGCTAGGATTGTAGAAATATCTGGGATGCACCTTCCTGTAGTTAGCTCTTTTTTTTAAGTTGAAAGCAAGTTCTTGGCTTTGCACTTACCAATCACTCGCCAAATCGCTTTCCTGAGCCCCTGGCTTCCCTCATCTGGAGACACGAGAGACCACACTCGCTGGAATTCAAAGCAGAACACAATCTGCTGAAGGAGCTCAACAGGTCAAGCAACATCAGTGGGAGAAGAAGAATGTTGGAGGTTTGGGGTCGGAAACCTTTGTCAGTCTAGACGCCGTTCACCCTGTTTTGTTTCGCCAGGAGACCTTTTTCTATGACTAACATCTCAAAGAAACTTCAGTGTGAAAAGCATTTAGCACTCAAGTATCAACATTCGATTCCACAAAATGCAATGAATAGTGAAGATGGTTTGAACCCCTTGAGCTTTAATCAACTTTACTGAAATGATTCTGGTTTTATATTGCACGGTCTTCCTCAGAAAGAGATGGTTATTATACTGATGCGTTGATACTTCAGTGACTCACAGCACACCCTTCACTGACCCTTGAACATTTTGCGTCATTTTCCACAGAACAAGAAGAGAGCAGTGAAAATCCCCTTGAGATTGAATGTACTACAACTTGGCAACAGCACTACTTCGATTTAAATCATTCACTTCCACACAGCAATATAACACTCAGAAATTACATGACAGGTTTGCTACCACACAAGTTTTTGTGAAGAACAAGGGATGCATTTGTTTAAATCTCACACTGAACTCCTTCCCATTTTGTTGCTTTTGATGTGATAAAAATGAAACATTTCTGTCTGAAATATGTCCTGACATTGGCTCATGTTTTTCTCCCACAATCAAGTTTGGTTAAACACCAGGTGTTGCCACAGGAAATAATGAAGGGTTGTTTGGCCCACAAAATAGATGTGTCTGCATGGGTTTAGCTTGTGATCAAATCTGCAGACAAAATGTTAATTACATTGTTTAAAACTGTACATACTGTAAACCTGCAACAAAAGAAGAGAACAATGGAAACAAGAAGAGTGAAAAGCATTTTCCATTTATGAGACAAATTGTTAAGGTTGCATCTTCAAAATGTGTTAGCTGGCTTAAGGTTGTGACATTGTTTGTTCCATACCAATTCCAAAGTAACTCATTTACAGATTTTTATCTCTTACCATTTATATTTTATTTGGAAATTGATTGCTATGAATAATTATAAAACTATGTGATTACACCTCAAAAGTAATTTGTTGTTTATTTTTTTATGAGGATGTTCGAGTCTCCATGTAAATTTAGGTTCTTTGTACAGTGACTGCTGCAATGGAGAGCCACTGAACAGATTCTCATGGAGTCCAGCACAGAAACACATGCTCTTAGGCAAATCCAAGCACAGTCACCAACCCACAGATATCTTGTTATCCTGCATCGGTCCCTGTTCCAGTTGTGCATTGCCACACCTGAATACAGGTATACCCTGACTGATGAATACTCACTTTACGCAAATCCGCTTTTACGAAGAAATCTGTGTTCACTTTTACGAAAGGATTTTCGCTTTTATGATAAAATGTAGCAAGCCGTTATAGAGGCTGCGTGTGTATCCCAAGAAGCTACGATGAGATGTCAATAGATGACCCTTTTCCTCTCTCTCCTACATCCCAGTCTCCTGTACCTCCCACCACCCCAGCGTCCGAAGGCTCAGCCTAACTACACTGTACATACGTAATGGTCAGGTGACTCATCTGAGTGCTTCTGGTACCATGTAACCCAGTACTAAACCGAACCCCCCATCAGGCTTGCCTGATGAGGAGGGTGGCTAGACACTCTGCAGGATGAAAAACAAAGGACCGCCGAACCCTCTCGTAGTGTCAACGGCCATCTAGAAAGCACATGCCATGAAGCGCTGAAAGAGCATCCCTTGCTTCAAAGCTTGGTCTGGCCATCCACTGCAACTGAACTTCCCCCAGCCAACTTGGACCTCACCGTGGCTCTGGATCTGGGAGGGAATGTCGAGGGGGTGGAACCCTTGTGCGAAAACCTACTCACCTAAATCCATTCACGCACACACAGTTCCTTTCTGAGGAGTGGGGTATCCTCATCAAACTCCACAAACTGTCTGAAAAGAACCCTCATCATCCTATGGAATGGATACCCAGAATAAAAAGAGACGTACATTATTTCTACTTTATGGCCTGTGTATTTATCATATCATTCCTGGTCTTTCGGTTATTTTCGGTTTTATATGTTATTTGGTATGATTTGGTAGATTACTTTTGAGGTCTGAGAATACTCAAAAATTTTTCCCAAAGAAATCAATGGTAATGGCTTCTTTGCTTTGTGCCATTTTGGCTTAGGGAAGGTTCCATAGGAACGCTCTAGTTTCGTACCCACCGCAGATCTAGTCATGTTGGCGCATGCTGCCACCTAATGACGGAAAGAACACATTGCCTGGCTGTTTTCCAGAGCCCTGTTCCACAAAGAAAAACTGCACACACCACAAGGTGAAATTCATTGGTTTTACTGGTATAAGCTCTCATGAAACGATAGCCGCATATGAATACATTTGACACTAAATAACTGCGAAGTAGAATTTGAAAAAAAGATGCCTTTGTGGGTTCCTCCAATGTCAGGATTGAAATTGCATAGGGACTTTCCTTTAGAATTTTACCACTTGGCCTTTCCTAATTCGCCTGAAGATTGTTGGAAACCTTGCTTACACCTGTAGAGCGCGTCGAAAGAACCAAAGACGTTGATCCAAACCAAGGCTTTTATTAACTAAAAGACTGGAGCATATCACAAGTAGGTCGACCAGTCCAGAATGACCTGGTCTGGCTAGGTGCAATCCTTTAAGATCTCCCAGTAGGTGTGGCTACACTCTCAGCCAATCACAGTCATCCTACACTACAATCTGTACATATACACATTGGTGATAGAATTCACCCCTTCTTTGAGAACTGACCCCGGGGTGGATGGAGGTTAGGGGCTGTACCGGTCAGCGGGCCTGACCATCCGGCGTGTCCACCGTGGTGCCGGGATTGGGGTCACCGGAGATGTGTCGCCGGCAGGCCCGTAGGGTGCGGCCACTGCTTTGCTCAATTCCCCAATGGCGTTGTCGACAGTCTGGCCTGAGCTGGTGGGGTGGTGCTGGTCCCTCTGTTCAAGCACATGACTTGGGGGAGAAGGAATAGGGGGAGGTTGGGTTAAAGGCACTGCTGCGGCTGATCCGGCTTGGACTAGGTCCCTTACCGAGATTGTGTCCTCCCGCCCTTCCGGGTACTCAACGTAGGCATAATATCAGATCACCAAATACCGTGTATTTTCCACCATTGACTTACGTTCGGCCTATCATCAGCTCCCGATCCACCAAGAAGATCGACCTTTCACGGCCTTTGAAGCGAATGGGCGGCTGTATCAATTCCTCAGGGTACCCTTTGAGGTCACAAATGGCGTTGCGGTCTTCCAGCGGGCAATGGACTGGATGATGGACCAGAACAGGCTGACTGCTACTTTCCCGTATCTGGACAATGTCACCATCTGCGGCGATGACACGGAGGCTCATGATGCCAACCTCAAGAAATATTTTCCAGACTGCAATTCGACTGAACTTGACCTACAATTTCGACAAGTGTGTCTTCCGGACCACTTGGCTCGCAATTCTGGGTTGTGTGGTGGAGGGACCGGTCGACCGACTTGTGATATGCTCCAGTCTTTTCAAAACTTTTTAGTTAATAAAATTGTAGAGCACGTCAAAAGAACCAAAGACTTGATGATCCAAACCAAGGCTTTTATTAACTAAAAGACTGGAGCATATCACAAATCGGTCGACCAGTCCAGAATGACCTAGTCTGGCTAGGAGTAATCATTTAAGACTGGCCAGTAGGTGTGGCTACCCTCTCAGCGAATCACAGTCATCCTACACTACAATCTGTACATATCTTCTTCTTTGGCTTGGCTTTGCGGACGAAGATTTATGGAGGGGTAATGTCCACGTCAGCTGCAGGCTCGTTTGTGGCTGACAAGTCCGATGCGGGACAGGCAGACACGGTTGCAGCGGTTGCAAGGGAAAATTGGTTGGTTGGGGTTGGGTGTTGGGTTTTTCCTCCTTTGTCTTTTGTCAGTGAGGTGGGCTCTGCGGTCTTCTTCAAAGGAGGTTGCTGCCCGCCGAACTGTGAGGCGCCAAGATGTACGGTTTGAGGCGATATCAGCCCACTGGTGGTGGTCAGTGTGGCAGGCACCAAGAGATTTCTTTAGGCAGTCCTTGTACCTCTTCTTTGGTGCACCTCTGTCACGGTGGCCAGTGGAGAGCTCGCCATATAACACGATCTTGGGAAGGCGATGGTCCTCTATTCTGGAGACGTGACCTACCCAGTGCAATTGGATCTTCAGCAGCGTGGATTCGATGCTGTCGGCCTCTGCCATCTCGAGTACTTCGATGTTAGGGATGAAGTCGTTCCAATGAATGTTGAGGATGGAGCAGAGACAATGCTGGTGGAAGTGTTCTAGGAGCCGTAGGTGATGCCGGTAGAGGACCCATGATTCGGAGCCGAACAGGAGAGTGTGGGTATGACAACGGCTCTGTATACACTAATCTTTGTGAGGTTGTTTTTCCAGACTCTTTTGTGTAGTCTTCCAAAGGCGCTATTTGCCTTGGCGAGTCTGTTATCTATCTCGTTGTCGATCCTTGCATCAGATGAAATGGTGCAGCCGAGATAGGTAAACTGGTTGACCATTTTGAGTTTTGTGTGCCCGATGGAGATGTGGGAGGGCTGGTAGTCATGGTGGGGAGCTGGCTGATGGAGGACCTCAGTTTTCTTCAGGCTGACTTCCAGGCCAAACATTTTGGCAGTTTCCGCAAAACAGGACGTCAAGCGCTGAAGAGCTGGCTCTGAATGGGCAACTAAAGGATATACACATTGGTGATAGAATCTGTACTATCACAACACCCAAGTGGCAATTGAAGAAATAATTGGAGCTTCGAATTCATTTTCTTTAGACATACAGCACAGTAAGAGGCCATTTCAAGCCATGTCTCCCAATTACACCCAACTGACTTACAAACCCGGGTACATTTCGAATGGTGGAAGGAAACTGGAGTCCCTGGGGAAAACCCAAGCAGGCTCAGTACAAACTCCTTTCAGACAGTGCAGGATTCAAACTCCGGTCCCGATTGCTGGCACTGTAACAGCGTTGTGCTAACCGCTACGATAACCATACTGCCCTGTTTCATGAAATGAGTACAATATGTTCTTTTGAAGAATATTAAAATATAAAATATTTAGAGATGATAGAATTATGAGTATAATTTTTAATTTTAAATCGAAACATGCAATACAAGAAAAAGAGTGTTAGATCAATCTTTCTAAAACATTGGCAAGGCCACAGTATACACCTGACAAAAGGCCCAGGCTTGAAACATTGGTTAGCCATTACCAGCTGAGGTTCCAGCCTGCTTGTGTATTGCAGTGTATTAGTAAATCCCTTACTAATCACAGAGCACCAATGGCATAGAGATTACTTAAAGTGGTATGTGAGTGGAAAGAAAAAGGTTGGGAACCGCTGATCAACACGAAATATAAAGATTGCCTTCTGCAGAAGACACTTTTGATGGGGAAATAGTTTACTGCTCCCTGTATACTGAAATGTTTGCTTGACTGGTTGCTACCAAAAAGGTTCCCATAGCAACTAGGAAGCTGAAAAATCATCTTGCAGTTAAACAATGTGGTTAGTAATATATTTAAAATATGATTGTTATGCACGTGTATGTTTATATTTTTGCATTTTTATATATAGTGTGATAAGACAAAGCTGAGTCCTGACATTCAGCAACCATTTTAATTACCGTATTACACAACCTCTACTTTGGCAGAAGTCTGAGGGAATTTGGCATGTCACCAGCATCCTTTAACAACGTCTAGAGGTGCACCATTGAAAGCATTCTGTCAGGGTGCATCAACGTGTGGGTCAGCAATTGCTCTGCCCAAGAGTGAAAGAAACTGCAGAGATGTGTGAACATGGCTCAGTCCTTCAAATACGGCCTCCTTCATTCCCCTCAACTTTGTCTGCACCACAGCCAACATATTGAAGGACTCCTCCTACCCCAGCCACACTCAATTTGCCCCACCCCATAAGGAAGAAGATTCATGTGTGTGAGATTATGCACCACCAGATTCAAGGACACCTTCTTTCCTGCTGTTATCAGACTCACAAAATGAACTCCAAAATAACAAAATTATGTTGCTTTTACACCATACCAAATAATCTCTCCCTCTAACTCTGTACTGTTGAACTGCATATGTACAAGATGTCAAACTAGTTTGCTACAAAACAACTATCACTGCATTTTGAAACACATGAAACTTGTAAACATCAACGAGGTAAGAAATGTGAAAATCAAAATGTCAATGTGCCTCTAATATTTTTCTTGCAGCAGTGGTGTGTTCGGGTCAGTTGGAGTTTGGGGCATGAATTTGGGCACCAATAGTGGGGCCGGTTGGTTGGGGTAACTGAGGGAGGGGATTGGCCGGTTGGTTGAGGGGTCTCCTGCATGCGCCAGGTCCCGGATGGAGATGGTGTCCTGTTAACCATCCTGATGCTCTACGTAAGTGTATTGGGGATTGGCGAGGAGGGTATGTGTGTCAACTCCTTGATGTCTTCAATCAAATAGGGGAGGTTGCGGGCTCTAACAAAGTGGTAGAGCCTGGTGACTCCGAGGTGGCAGAGGTTCTTGTGGAGATGATCAGGCTGTGCTTTGGTGCATATCCCCTGGGACAGGGCATCGGGAGGCTCGTTGAGCTTCTCAGGCCAGGTAGTGCCTCCAATGGTGCACAGCTTCCACTATAGCTTGGGCCTCCTTGATGGCTGAGTGCCGGAGCTCAGGGCCCTGGAGGGTTCTGGAAAAAAATACCACGATAAAATGGCCAGGATAAAGTCAGATGCATCACTCTGCACCTGGGAGGGGATGGATTCATCTGCAGCATGCATCGCCGCCTTGGTGATGTTACCAAGGGAAAGGAGCCGATTTCACCAGTGGGCGGGCTTTTTCCACGTAATTGGGGACCCACTAGGCATAATAGATAAAGAAGCCCAAGCGCCTTTTCAGGGCTTTGAGGGTCTGGGGTATTGGAAGTTCCAACAGGGATTGCATGCGGTCTGGGTCTGTCCCAATGATGCCATTCTCCACCAAGGAGCCTAGAATGGCCAGCCTTGAAGTGCTAAAGATGCACTTCCTTTGATTATAGCTTTTGGCCGCCTAGAGAAACTTGTGGAGGTTGGCGTCATGGTCCTACTGGTCATGGCCACAGATGTCCAGGTAGGAAAATGTGTCCTTGAGAGTCCATAGTCATTGACTATACAGTCCATCTGCTTCTGGTGATTGCGAAAGGGACACTGAAGAAGTGATAGATGCAGCCATCTGCCTCGAAGGCAGAGTATGGGTGGTCCTCCGGCCAGATTGGTAGCTGGTGGTAAGCCAACTTGAGGTCGATGGTCAAGAAAACCCAGAACAGGGCGATCTCATTGACTGTGTTGGCAATGGGTGGAAGTGGGTAGGCATCCAGCAGGGTGAAGCATTTTATGACCATGCGTTGTTTCTCGCCACTCTTTACTACCATTACTTGGGCTCTCCATGGACATTTTGTAGCTGGCACAGGGTGCAGTCCTAGTATGACCGGCGTGCAGAGGTGTGGCATAATCAGTAGCTTAAAGTTCCTGTACTCTGTGCCCTGCACAGTCAGTGTTGCAGTGCAGTAGCCATTGTTCTCGGCCGAGTGTGATTTGGAGGCCAAAGAGATAGGGTTACAACAAGGGAGTATTGCTGTACAGTATCCGGGTGGATGAAGCTCTCAGTGCTTCCTGTGTAACATAAACAGGTCATAGGATGGCCGTTTACCTCAATGCTCATCATGGCTTTGGCCAGTTGGTGATGGCTGTCTTGATCAAGGATGATGAATGTGAGCATCTGTTCACTGTCCAAGTCACTACTGTGTTGGTTCAGGGATGCTCACCAAGATGGCTTCCCCCATGTCACGCACGCGGTGCTGTCCCTTGCTGTTGGAAGTTGTGCTGCCCTGGCTTATCGTGCCCAGAGCCCCAGCGATCTGTCCCCGGCCACCAGAAGTGATGTCTGAGGTGAAGCCAGAAGAGGGGCGGTCCAAGATGATGGCGGCTGTCAGCTGCAGGTGGTGTTGTTGGAGGAAGGTTGGGACCAACAAACCTCCGTGTAGTGCCCTTCCTTCCCACAAGTGGAACATGTGGCTGGGCAGCTCTTCTGGGGGTGCTTCCCGTGTCTGCAGAAGTAGCACTTCTGGTGCTCGATGGCAGCGGCAGTGATGTGGGACCCCTTTTTCCAAGATGGTGGCGCCCGCGTCCCCCACACGGCGGTCGCGTTACCTGAAGAGAATGCTTTAGCCTTTCATTGCACAGGCTCTGATCGCCCTTTTCCAGGAGTCTCTGTCTGATGTAGTCAGAGCTGAACTCGGCTATGCACGTGTTCCATATTAGGCCTTCGAGGTGGGCAGCTGCAGAGACTTCTCTGCAGTCGAAGACTCACCCCAGCTGCCACAGTCCCTGCATATACTCGTCAATCAACTCACTTGGAACTTGTTTTCGGCTGCCCAGAAGGAATTGTGCATATGTGACATTCAGCATGACCTAGTTCTGTTTCTGTAGGAACTCCATCACTTATCGCTTGAAAAACCCGGTGGCCGACCTGAACAAAGAGCACTTTCCTCTTGTCTTCTTCGCTCTGCACATCGTTGTGCCTCATGAATGCATTGAGGCAGTGCACCCACTGGTTGAATTTAGTCAAGGCCTTCTGGATCCTTAGGGTCGGTGTCGAATTTATCCACCCATATTACCTTATTCATGGTCTAAAATTAAGGTGATTAAATTGTCCTACTAATCAACTACAATCAGACAGAGAATCATGATTAGTAGGGTTTAATCACCTTGAAGTGTCAGCACAGCTTGAATGTGGCAGGCCTGGTTTCAAGGCAGGTACTGAGGGAAGGGTTTGGGTGTAACATCCTTTATGTGGATATCTTGGAGGGAGGAGTCACAGGTTCAGGGGGCAGGCCAGCCCATGCAGTACATATATTCTTATGTATATATAGTGGAAGTACCACAGCAGCTTGCTGGATAAGAATGGTTTGTGGGATATGGCCAACAAAGGTAAATAGGCCTGGCTTTCATTGACACTTTGGTCACAGGGACACATTGGGCCAAAAGGTCTGTTCCCATTGTTAGAAACAGAATTTACCTTTAAAGAAATTGCTCAAGACAAAAATTGAGAACAAAGAACATTTATTATAACAACAATGCAAGGTTGGGTGCTTCCCCTTACCTTGGGAATACACACATACACTGGGGCTCACCCAACTTTTATACAGTCAATTTCAGTATCAGAATACCCTCCCCCTTACATTCTTCTGCCCCCTGGATGGGTTTGGCATAGGCAATCTTTCCTGCCTACGTGCAGTTTCAGTACACTTGGAGGACCAGGGGGTATCCTGTTGGTGTCCCTTCATGTTATTGTCCTTATTCACACCTTCCTGATTCTCGGGGCTACAGTCTCTTGATATGCAGAGTTGGCTCATCCTGTCTAGGGTCAGCTAATTTAATATGTATAAATCTGTGAAAGGTTAACTAATTAGATATGTAGGACTTGGTACTTCTGTCTAGGGCTAGGAGACCCTTATCTGATCCAGACTACCTCAACTTCCTACATTCTATTGTTCCTTACCACTCCTTATCTTAGTCTTATGGTGGCTCTTGTCACAAAGACTAGAAGATTCTTATGTTAATCGTGCTGACTCTGCTTTCCTGCATCCTAATTCCCAAGCTCATCCTGCTTGTACTGGTTACAGCCATTAACTGATGTATGCATTTTAGTTTCCTTCATGTTCATAATTTTAGATCAGTTTTCCCATCTCTCACACCATGCTGTAAAATTAAGATTCCATGATTAATTCAAGATTCCTTTATTGTCATGTAACAGTACAGAAAATGTAATACAAGTCCAAAATTGCAGATCCCAGAAATCCAGACCACCAAAGAATCCAGACTTCTCAAAAACTCTCAAACTTTTAAAATTTAGTGGGCATTTCTAAGCGCCACAGATGCATAGAAATCGCAGAAATGAACAAATAATGTTTTTTCTGTACTTTGTATTTTATATGAAAAAATGTTTAGTTAATATACTATTAAAATGTACCTGTTCATCTCTTTATTTTCCTAAAATGTGAATTTTAGAAGTACTGCCGAGAATCCGGAAAATTCAAAACTCCGCACCAACCGAATCCACGAACAGTTCAAATTTTAGGACTTTTGCTGTATTACACAAAAAATATTAAAATACCCGTTCCTCTCGTATCACCAATATATGATTTGCATTCGGAGCTTCCCATGTTCAAGCTATCCGTTCGTCATTTTCTATTTGGCAAGCTGACATTTATTCTATTGCTCTCCTTTTATACTGTGCAAATCTTTAATGGTATTTTATTCCATTGGTGCGGGAAGAATTTACAGCGCCAGTGATCGGGACAGGACCTGGGTTCAAATCCTGCGCTGTTTGTCCATTCTCCCTGAGTCTGTGTGGGTTTCCCCCCACCCTTCAAGAATGGACTGGGGTGTAGTTTAAATTGGGCGGTGTGGACTCATAGGGCTGAATGGACCTGCTGCAGTGCTGCATGTCAAAATTTAAAAATTTAATCACTCTGCACAACTGAAATATCATTTTTCTTGCACTAACTGCAACTAGGAATATTTATTTATCTATCCTTTTATATTTATGATCTTTTTCCATCTCAAGGCATGGTGGAAATGAAACCTTACACTATTATACAGGAGGACAGTTGCCAGTAAGTATGTTTTCAATGAATGTTCAGGATCTTGAATTGCAGCAGCCAGTAGGCGGGGCATCAACCCATCTTAATTTGCATGAAGGCTTTCTATTGGTCCGGACTCCAACCTAATCGAATGCCTCGTGATATTTCATAGTTGACACCCTAAACAGCCATTCACAAGTGAGGTAAAAGCAAATCGTGGACTCTACCCTACCCAATCAGTGCAGAGGTGGGCGTGTGCTTCCGCGAGCCGGCTCGGCTGAGGGAGCCGCCTTACATAAGGACCGGAGCAGTGGCGGCTGGTTGTCACCTGCCTTTGTTAGATCGCTAACCAACTGAAAAATCACCGCCACGCCGAATCAAGAGGTATTTTAGCGCGTGTTTCGTGTGTCGACGGGGTGCGGTAAATGGCTCTGGAGTGACGATGCTGAGGTTCGGTTGCTGGGATCGGGCCTGATGAAGTGGCGATGGGGAATAGCGTGGGCAGGTGGATCGCGCGGCGGGCGGCAGCACCCAGCGGGGCGGGAAAGGAACATGAACGGCCAAGTGATGCCGGGGTGGACGCGCGGGCCCGCAGCGACTTCAGTGCGCAGGCGCAGCGGAGGCGGTGGTTGCCGGCACCTTGGGCTCGGCCAGAGAGCCCACCGGCCCCAGAGCACATCACTGGCCCCAAAGGCAGGCCTGCTAAACACTATCTGCTGCAGGAACTGGTTTCGGATTCCAACATCTGCAGCCTCCTGCAGAGTTCACTGACATTCTGGTAATTCTGCCTTGCCTGCAGGAAAAAAAGAATGTAGTCTTGACAATCAAATTAAACTTTGGTGCGTTGTCAGGCTGTTAGAATATTGTCAATGAACTCTGGGTTCAGTGGAGTTGACCACAGTGATTTTTCACTATGTAGTGCCTTTTAACAGGAGCAGGGGTGCAGTGTTGCCGGAGCTCACCAGAGCTCTGCTCTGGCACCTCAGGGGGAAGCTCTTGCACCCTTTTATTTACGATTTTCCAAACGAACAGTTAACATTGAAAGTGTTAACAGTATCAGCATTGACTACAATTATCAACTCTATGCAAAGTTTTCTGCAGAGTTCAAGCTCTTTCTGTCCACATCCCCCCCCCCCCCCCCCCACAACACTTAACTAACCACAGTTAACACACAACATCAAAGACCCTTACAACAAAGGTATGAAATGTTTCGGGGGGGATTATGGGTTTGTCACAGCATAGCTTTGGCACCTTCTTGTCACTGTTTTTGGTGAGCTCTGGCACCTAAAAAAATTAGCACTGCACCCCTGAACATGAGCTATTAGAATTCAGTAATGTATTTATACCATTGACCTTGTTCATAATGTGATGATCTATTTGTACAGTGCCATTTTAAATGGGGTAAAACAACAAAATGCCTCACTAACGTATTATAAATTAATTTATTGCCAAGCCATATGGTGTCAGAGGGCCAGGTAACAGCTAAGGGAAAGCTTCCTCAAAGCAATAGGAATGTTTTAGAAGAGGGATTGGAGAAGAACATGAATATCGTTTATGGATTTATGTGCCCTGTTCATTAGACCAGACCTCTGGATGCATGTAACTTGACCATTGTTTTCCTGTTGTCTACATGAGAGGTATTCTGACAGACTCAAATGTATTTTTAATATAAAATAATTTGTATACATAGCAATTTTCAAAAGTTAGTTGAATAGGGTAAAAATTGAAAATAATGTGCAAAGACCCAAATAGCACAAAAGAGGCTGCTATTCTATGATACTGAGATTTTGGTAATTATTTTAAAGTATCTGTGATTTTAAGATCGGTTAACTAAAGGTTTTGAGATATTAAATTAATTTTGAAGTCTAAGAGCAAGAGTTGAGTTTGGGTGTTCTTTGTATGCCTGCTTGCATCTATTTATTTTGATGGAATTACAGACCATATTGTGTAACATGGGTGAAATTTTAGGATACTTCCCGCTTGTGAGTTTTGGTCAGTCATTGAACTCCAACGTAGTGACAAGGTGAGTTTGTCGGTATTTTAAGATTGGGTCCATGAAAATTCCTTCCATTCAGGTGAATAATCATGTCATTCTTCTGTAAAATCAAATCTGATGTGAATATAAAACTTTGATTATTAGAGATAATGTTAACAAGTATCAACAAGTTTAACTAAAGAATTCTAATAATTTTAACTTAAGATTTTAATATCAAGTATAAACTGCTGAGAGCTTTCTATGTATTTAAATAAAAAATAAGGTTAAATAAAAATGGTAAACTATAACAAGATAAATATTCAGGGAAATATTCCTGAGAAATTGGCAAATGTGTTTTGCTTTGAAGTAAGTCTAAAATTGGTAGAAATGCATTATTTTTAAAATATTTTTATTGAAATTTACAATTATACAAAATTAAACCATGTGGTTATATTTTAGGATCAGTGGCAGAAGAAAAAAAAACTATTTGGTCAAAATCCCTTCCATTTAGCAAGATTAGAAACAAAACCTAACGCGGCTATCAAGTGACGATAACTTGGAAAGTGACAACACTGCATTGAAGTTTGGATCAGTCTTAAAACTTTAGATTATGTTAATGGTCCATAAAATGACCCATGTCTTTAAGAAATTAGTATTTGAATTTGTAATGGCATATCTTTTGTTTTAAACTTGAACAGGACATAATATCATTTAACCATTGTGTAGGTGGAGTGTTATCCTTTCATTTGATCAATATTGCATGTCTGGCTATCAATGAAGTTAAATATAAAATTTGATTTTGACATGGTCAATAAATAATCATCATCTTATAATCCAAACACAGCAATAAAGGGAAAGGTTCCAATTTAACTTTGAGAATCACCAATAGTGTGTGAAAAATCTTTACAAAATTTTTCTAGACGGGCAAAACCAAAGCATGTGAACCAAGGAAGCTCTGCAATTTTACAATTGTCACCTAAAGGATATATATTTAGAATAAAAATGAGCTAATTTAGCTTTTGATATATGTACTCTATGGACCACTTTAAATTGGAATACACAATGTGGTGCACAAAGGGAGATAGTATTAATCAAATTACAAATGGAATCACAAACCTCATCAGAAAATGAAGATTTAAATCCTCTTCCCAATCGCTCTTTAACTAAAGATTCTGTTCTTGAATCTTCTTTACCTTCTTTTCAAGAATTTTTTTTAATGATTGGCACAGATTGGATATTAAATGTTTTAAAGACCTTTTTATTCATAATAGTTTTGCTTCTTTTGGCAAAACTTAATTTACCAAACATTTTTTTAGATATTTATGTTAGACATTTTCAATCTCAGATTCCCAATTTTAGGTGAATATTCTTGATTTAGAAATACATTATTGAATAATAATTTTAATCTGAGGAATAAAATGAATATTCTTGATTTAGAAATACATTATTGAATAATAATTTTAATCTGAGGAATAAAATGAACCAATTTTAGGTGAATATTCTTGATTTAGAAATACATTATTGAATAATAATTTTAATCTGAGGAATAAAATGAACCAATTTTAGGTGAATATTCTTGATTTAGAAATACATTATTGAATAATAATTTTAATCTGAGGAATAAAATGAACCAATTTTAGGTGAATATTCTTGATTTAGAAATACATTATTGAATAATAATTTTAATCTGAGGAATAAAATGAACCAATCAGCTAATTTGGCTGTTGTGTACCAAGAAAGTGCATGGTGCACACACACAACAAATTTTCCAGGTACTTTTTTGCACTTTTCAGAAGAGCAAATTCTTATCTGTATCTCAACTATTTTGGTAGAGATTTGTTAATTCTGTGAGTGAAAATCTCCCATTATCTGAACTTCTGTACTGTGGGAATTGCCTTTATTATCTTTGTGTCTATGTTTGCAAGCGAATATTTATTGTAACATAAAAGTGACTGTAAAATGAGTTCACTATATGAGTATGATGGACTTGTTGTGGACAACTGCTTTCAAGACAGATAGTTGCATTTCTTGATAGCAATCAGATAATTTCAGTTTGTTTAATTGCTTCTTCACACTTTCTGTTGTCGTTTGCAGTAAGGCTGTCTGATAAGATGGATCTGAACCTGTAGGAGAAAGGTTAATCTGGTCATTTCTGGTCATTGCTTCTATTTAGAGTCTGGGAACCTATCGTGGCAAGTCCAGTGATCACTGTGCACAAAGAGAATTTGTGCTTGGCTTTCTTATCCTCGTCTTTCAATAATTAATGATAAGGATACCTGATTGATACCTAGGTTTGCTTTGGTAACTAGCAATCAAGAGGGTGAAAATATATTTTCATCACATTTTTAGTTTTGGTACCGGACCACCACAGGGTTGTGTTCTTAGTTCCTGCTCTACTCTTTTTGCACCTATGACTGGACTGGTGTGACAACAACACCATCTACAAATTCGCTGATGATACCATGATAGTAGGTTGTATAAAAAAAAAGGGGTAAGGAATTGCATGAGATAGAAAACTTGGCTGAATGGTGCACCAACCATCTCGCACTCAATGTCACCAAAACGCTAATTGTTGAAACAGGAAGGGAAAACCAAATCTATACGATCCAGTGATCATTGGGGGATCAGAGGTGGAGAAGGTGAGCAAATATAAGTTCTCGGGAGTCACTATTTCAAAAGTATCTTTCCTGGACTCACACGCTAATGCCATCCTAAAGAGAGCACGTTAGCACCTTTACTTGCTCAGGAGTTTGCGGTATGATGTCAGAAACACTGGCAAATTTCTACAGGTGTCGTGGAAAGAGTTCTGACTGGCTGTATCACGGTCTGATATGGGGACACCAAATGCCTCCGAGCGAAAAGCCCTTCAGAAAGTAGTAGACACAGCCCAGGATATCACAGGCAAAACCCTCCCCACCATCAAGAGCATTTAAAAGGAACGCTGCCATCGGAGAGCAGCAGCAATAATCATCAAGGATCCACACCACCCAACACACTCTCTGTTCTCTCTGCTACCATCAGGAAATAGGTGCCACAAGGTTTGCACCACCAGGTTCAGGAACAGCAGCTTACCCCTTCACCATCAGACTCCTTGACAACAAACTCAATCAGGGACTTGTTTAAATACTCTACTTTTGCACTTTATTGATTTTTTTCCCCCTCTGTATTACACTGTCAGATGTTTACATTTCTTTATTTGTTTACTTGTGTACATTGTATACAATTTTTTTGCACTAACAATAAGTGATAATTCTGCCTTTCCCGCAGGAAAAAGAATCTCGGTGTTTTATGTGATGTCATGTACTCTGACAATAAATCTGAAATCTACGGTTAATATTTACCACTGTGATATGTACATTCTTTAATATTTAAACTTCTTAAATTGTTACAGATCTTACTACTATAATGTCGCAAAATAATAAAGAATCTGTACTTGTGGCGGGGTGAGTAATTCTTTACATAATCCTTCATTTCTTGAAAACATGGTTTAAAGTGTGTGTTGAAATGTTTTAAAGATGCAGCAGAATTTTTAAAGATGTCTCATTAAGATGAATTGCATTCATAAAGTGCCATTTTTAACTGAGAAAAAAAAATCTCAATACTTATTTAGTTCAATTTTTATTTTCTTTTTATGAGGGAAAAAAAATGTAATGGATAATGGAGTGGTTTTTTTAGTTCTTGCAATAATTTTCAAATAATTAATCTTAAAGCTTTGAATTAATAAGAATAATAAATTTGAATCTCAAAGGGGGAAAAAGTATTTTGGCAGAAATGGAGTGAAACACGAAAGTCTGCAGACACAGTGGTTGAAGTAAAAATACAATGCTGGAGAAACTCAGCAGGTGACACAGTGTACTTTATATAGCAAAGAAAACGATACATAACCCTTGAGCTCTTCATCAAGGTATGAGCAAGTTGTAGGCAGGCACCTGAATAAAATTATGGCAGGGAGAACAGTCCTACAAGCAAGAGGTAATAGGTGGGTAAGAAGAGAGAGCCTGAGAAAATGGGGAGGGTGGATGACTCTGTAAATATAGAGGGAAGGGGATGGAGGAAAGGAGACTAAGGGATAGGGAAGAAAGGGAGAACAGGGCTTGGTCTAGCAGAAACTGGAGAAGTTGATATCAATGTTATCTGGTTGGAGAGTGCCCAGACAGAATATTAAGAGTTTCTCCTCCAGTTTATGGGTGGCCCTGATTTGACAGAGTGTGAGGCCATGCACAGACATGTTACTGTGGTACTAGAGCACAGAATTGAAATGGCTGCCCACTGGGAGATAGATCCCCATCATTGATCTGGATTGAGTGAGGGTACTCAGTGAAGTGATCTCCCAGTCTGTGACCAGTTGTTCCAATGCAGGGTAGGCTACAATGGGAGTAGATGACTCTCCCAGATTCATGTGAAGTGTTGCTTCACTTTTAAGGACTGTTTGGGGCTCAAAATGGTGGTGAAGGAGGATGTGTGGGAGCAAGAATCGGACTTCCTGCGGTCACGTGGGGGCAATTAGTGGGGATAAATGAAGGTAGAGAGGGGATGTGTCCAGTGATGGGATCATGTTGTAGATGATAGAAATTGCAGAATTGTGTTGAATATGGAGGCTGGTGGGATGATAGGTGAGGGAATCCTGTTTTTGTTGTGTCTAGGGGCAGAGGGGGCCAGGACAGGTGTGGGTAATGGAGGAGATGTGTATAAGTTGCTGCTGGTACCAGAGATGTTCTCCTGCTTCAAAAAAACATGGCTTTCCCTCACCTGTTATCTTTAAAAAACAATATGTATCTGTGTTTTAGAATAACTTCTGCAAGCTGGTCTAACAAAAATATTTCATTTTCTTCTTGTACAACTTGTAAAAATAATTTTAACAGTTTACTAATATATTGCACACTTGATCAATTCAGTTTTGTATATGGTTAAAAAAATTGGTAGGATACTGGCATTGTCATACAACTGCTTCCTCCAGTGACATCTTGAATTGTGTGGAGTGTACATGATTAAAACTCTTGTTTATCCTTTGTATATCTCTTGTTGATATTCTGATTCATTGTTGTAATTGTTAACATTTTTATTGCTTTACACATTTTAAAAATGAAGAAAAGGATAAAGGTGGTAATTTAGTCCATCTAGTCTATGCTGATACGAGGTAAACTGTCTAAACTAGAGTTCCAGGACTTTATCCATATACTTAGAGGTTATGGTATTTCAACTGTTTCTTAAAAGAGCCAAGTTTCTGTCCTTTCCCATCTTGCAAACAGTGAATTCACCCACAGATTGAGAAGCTTTCTCCCATGTGCATACAACTTTCCCAGTTTCAGTTCACATTTGTTTGGCGCTGATTTGTTAACTATATTTTTGTTAAAATTTAGTTTTGGATTAGATGCTGCTATTTGAGGGAAACCAAGGCCCATCTGCTGTTTTAGAATGTGAGATGTTCCATGACGCACTCTTAAAGAATAGCTGTTGTTCCCCTGTGTTGTTCCATGGCCAACGTAATTAAAACTACCTGCTGCTTGAGGAGGCATTCTGTATTCAAACTGCCAACTATTTCCTACATTATATATTATAAATTTAAATAGCAGGATGACAAAGTACTTTGTTTACTATAAGCACATTAGGAATCCTTGAACTGGATATGAAAAGGGAACTATACAGAACTTGCAATTTTATACAGCTATTCCATACAGGTATAAATTAAATAGCGTTGCATGGTTTAAACAGATATGCACATTTTCTTATTGCATACTTGGTATACAATTTGATACATATTTGAAAAATGCAGTATTATTTCAGACATAACCAGGCCTGTTGAATAATGAAAATGGAGTTCAAAATATTAATTACTCTGTTAATTAAGTAATGCCTCGACATTATTTTTGGTTTGGTGAAAAATGATTATCCCGTGGCAGCTCACCCACGTGGCAGGCGAAGCAGCATCAGCGTCGCAGTTGAGTCCATGGTCGGGACATGCTCGGAAGCTCTCTATGTGGGGCAGGGCAACAGACAGGAAGTTGACGTCACTTCGGCCCTGCACGAGTGCTGGGATCAGCATGGACCTCTTAAGCACGGGAGTCTGAATCAGTAAATCAGTCGGTTTGAAACTGTACTCGACTCAGCACGTTACTTGCACTTGCGGGGGCTGATAGCCACAATCCTTCATTTCTGATCTCCTGAACACCACACCTTTGGCAATTAGTGTTCTATTATCAATCGGTTTAGTTACACTTGTAGCTACGCTTGCGGACCCATTTCTTTGCTCTATTGAATGTGATGCTGCAAGGTGATCAATTATCCATTGAACCACAAGTTGTCAGAATGGAGAGGGGTAAAAGTGCTCAGAAATGCATAATGGCAGTATTTGAAAGTTGAATCAGGTGGTGCCACAGTTCAGTTTTGTTAAGTTGTATGAAGTTTTGGATGGGAGGTAGGACAGTTGCATGAGTTGCACAATAAATGATGTGAGAAACCATCAGTGGATGAAGGGCTCACGCCCGAAACATTGGTGGATGCAACTTTACCTTTGCTCCATAAAGGCACTCTTTGACCTGCTGAGTTTCTCCGGCATTTGTGTTTTTTCACTTAATAACGGTGTCAACAGAATCCTGTGTTTTACTTGAGAAAACATCAGTATCAGCAAGGGATATTGTATATTGGCTGATTTGATGATTATATTTTGCATGTAATCCATTGCAATGATCTGAAGCCCTTGGGGAGAGAAGACTATAGTCCCTTTTACACTTGTGTCCCACCAAATCGACTGTTCAGTGTCCCGGGATAGGAATGGCGTTTTTGCTGTTCACACTTGACCACTCTTATCTGGGACATGACATGCATTCAAACTTGTAAGGAGCCATCCCCAGGGTTAGGACTGTTCTACCTTCCATTGGTGATGTCGTGACCTCCCCTAATTCCTGATCAATGTATTTTATTTGAATAAAATTAATCATGCCTAATTATAACATAATTAAGCTCTATGTACAGCACAGTATGAGCCCTTCAGCCCATTGTTATTGTGCCAACCTATATAAACCTTTATAAGGGACCGTGGGAAAGTGCTAGCAATAAATAGCAATAGCGGACAATTTATACAGCGTGGGAAAGTTGTTAGCGCTATCACGCACAATTTATAAATATCGTAGGGAATAAGTGATGGTGGACCTGCCCTCCCAGAATGCTGTGAAGCAGTGAAAGGGCTGTATGCACGGATCACTCCAGGAGGGGTTTCTCCGCTGCACAACATTCTGGGAAGTCTTAATGTTTAAAAATTCTCTGCTATTGCTATTTATTTCTTCTCTCTCTCCTGCTGCGACTTTCCTTCATCAAAATTATACTTCCATTCTAATTTATTCTTCCTTCATGTTCCTGCACTTGCACAAAAACGGATCATTTCTGTCCTAGAATGCAGTTGCCCGTTCTACACTTGCCTGATTGCCACACCGGCAGCTCAAGACGCTAGTGATTGAGACAGTCTATCTAGCGTGAGATCATTTTCATTCCACACTAGACCCTCTTTTGGCCGATTGGCCATTAATTCTTGGGACCACGTGAAAGGGGCTATTGGCAGCTGACTTGAACCTTGCAGAAGGAGAGGTTGCTGCATTCCAGCAGCCATGGTCCTTGCATATATTGTGATTATTGCTTCCATAATGGGCCTAGACTCGCTTTGAGTCTAACCAGGTGGAGCCAAAGGTATGGTCAATCATGCAGATGTAATGACACAAAGGACTTCTTTTGGATGGCTGACTGCAAGCCTGCAGGGAGCCTTGCATTCTGTGCAAACTACAGAGTCCAAAGTATTTTTACCCATGCAAAATCAGAATGCTGGTTATAAATTGGTTCAGCATTGTTTTGTGTACTTTTTTAACCATGGTACTATGAATTGTAAATAAATTGTAAACTTGTTTCTTATAAACATTTATTTAAGTGGCAATTGACAGCCCTGAATAAATTGTACTGCAACATGAGATGTGTGGTGTGCTATTTATTTTTGTTTTTAAGCTTTGTCTGTATATTTAAACTGTAGGAGCCTAGCCAAAGCTTTCAATCACAATGGAGTGTTGCAGACTGTTATAAAGCAAGAAGTGGTTGAGTGTTCCAAAAGTCAACCTTCTCATAAGCAATCTGACAAAAGTGTGGCTGCGGGTGGAAATAATGGCGAAGAAGAGGTAAGTAAATGAACTTTGTTCAGAATGTCGAGATACGTTAATTCTGCATGTCAGAATTTTTTTATCTGACCACAAGTCCTTGTTTTGTGATACCCTTGCTAAAGTCTTCTGTGTGAGATCTGCAGACTAATATTAGCTTAAACCTCCATGGTTTGTGGAATTTAATGCAATTTCTGTTTGATTTAGACTTGTTCATATTTACCTGATGTTTAGGGACTGATTGTTTTGCAATTGGGTATCTGCAGCAATATGTAGCTTTTTTTTAAAAAAAATTAAAAAATTGTGACCATGTGCACCCACCTTATACTTTCAGAGAACCTTTCTCTTTTTCCTCTTGTTTCTCAGTAGAGATTGAGACATACAGAGAACTGGAGAGATGAAGTTCTATTGAGAAAAGAAAAGGCAAGGGAAAACAGTAACAGTCCATTTAGCCTGAACATAAATGATCAGATCTATTGAGGAAGTGGTAATGGCGTGCTTGGGGAAGAAATTATGGGATTCGGCAGAATCATCATAAATTTATTTAAAGGAAAATGTTTGACAAATCCATTGGAGATTTTTGAGATTGAAGCCAGCAGAATAGATGAGGACAAACCAGTTGATTGTTTTGTGTTTGGACATGCAGAGGCTTTCATTTGATGCCACAGTCATTCTTAAACAAAATTGGAGCAAATGGATTGTGAATAATATTGTGAATAATGTACAGGTACTGATATAGGTTGGTTAGTGGTAAGAAAAAGGTAGAAATTAAGTATTTAAGTTACTGCCCTTGGTGGGTCCTGTAATGCTCAACATTGCGTGGGTCACATGTAGGCCGGCAGAATTTCTCCCCAGAGGATGTTGATGGGGCTTAATGTCAGTCAGTAATTGTCTTGTTGTCATAACAAGACTGAATGATCTTTTTATTTAATTCTATGGAGGGCTTTGAACTCTGTCTTGACATTGTAGATCCAAACTTGTAATTTTACAATGCCACCATTGTTCCCTCACTTCATTTTCTTATTGTTTAAAATAATTTTTAAAAAGGATGTGAATGGGAGATCCATGAATTGTTAAAGATTGAATGTAAAAGTCGAAGCAAAATGTGGTAATTGTCATTTTGTTAAACTGAAAATGAAACCAAGAGGTTAGAATGTGGCAGAATGTCTGAAGATGTTAAATTCTCATTTATTTCACTTCATCCACTTGAGCTTCATAAGAGAATAGTAGGAGCAATTAAAGTACAACCATCAATGGCTTTATTGAAGGGTTTAAAAAAAAATTCAATCAATTAGTTGGTCATCAGATATTTTCTGATTATTTTTGGGCAAGAAATATGAATTTTTTGTTGCTAGAGTGTAGAAAATGTAGATTTTGGGATCTTTGAATGTGCCTGGACTTGTAGATTTTTTTCTTAAATTTTCTTCCTGTAATTTTCTTTCTCTCTGTAAAACGAGACTTGTTTTGCATTACTTGATCTGTGTACCTTTTTTCAAAAAGTTAAAGTTAATCCTAATTCTATGAATTGGATACATTCCTTGAATTGTCCTAATGTCATGAATAGGTACAATTGGGTTATTTCTTGGAAATGTGCTCTTGAATTTCTTGACTGCTCTAGGCAAATTTCTCAGATAACAAATTTGAGGGATTTTCATACAAGTGAGTTTTGATTGCCTTGATCTTTTCAGATATTCTGATTAGAGGGGCAGTGATTCTTCAAATATCTTTTTTTTTTTGCACTATTTTTGCAATGTCTCATCACTATTTTACAGCAACGTGTTGTGAAAAAACGTGGCTGGCCAAAAGGAAAGAAAAGGAAGAAAGTTTTACCTAATGGCCCGAAAGCACCAGTAACTGGTTATGTCCGGTTCCTCAATGAGCGTCGGGAGCAAATTCGTATGCAGCACCCAGACCTGCCATTTCCAGAAATCACACGCATGCTTGGGAATGAATGGAGCAAACTTCCTGTTTTGGAAAAACAGGTAAATGTATTGCAGTGGGTGCCTTTTAATGTAAATGGATGAGAGGACATAAATATCACTTCTGTTTGTTTAAGAAAATGCAGCTGAAATTGTATAAACTCATAATAGCAAGGTCCAATTGTAAAACCTGTGCTGTTGATCAAGAAGCATATGCTTGCTCTCAAATACCAGAAACAAACAGCAGTTCTGAATTTCCATTGCTGGCAAAAAGCTCTGTTTGCTTTGTGCTTCTTGGTGAAGTAAACAAGGTTTTAAAAAAAAAACTATGTACATGTCAGTAATGCTTTTTATTTACTTTTTAAATTTGTTCTTCTGTCATAGCGTTATCTGGATGAAGCAGAGAAAGATAAGCAACAATATCTAAAAGAACTTAAAGAATTTCAGCAAACTGAGGCATATAAAATGAGTGCACAAAAAATCCAGGAGAAGAAATTGAAGAAAGGTATGGAAATGCAGATTGTTCCCAGGTTATGAACCCTTGGTCCCAAACAAGATTCCATAATTTTAGTAAATTCATTTAATTCCTGTGAAAGTTGTAACTTTTTTCTCTCTCCACTTTTAGTAATTTGATGTCGTTTATTACAGTACTCGAAGCATGCTTACCATATTGAGTGATTTTAGTTCATTTTCCAACATGTGGACAAAATTGATTCAGAATGTGTGCAAAAACATTTGTTACCCAGAAAATGCCTGTGCAGGGACATCATTCAGCATTGCTAAATCATTTTCAAACTTGAATGGCAATGGTCTTTTAGATTCAGAAACAAATTGTTACCAAAATTTTAAGATTTTATCATTTTTGTAACTTGATTGAATAGATCCTCTCACAAAATTCAGATTCAACCGGAGCAGGATAAACTGCTATTGGATCAACCTCAAGATTGACAGTTCTTGTAAATTACTTTTATTTAATTGTAAATTCAGCAAAATATAAAGTAATTTGAGAACTTTAAGTTGAAAAAAAAATGTCAGCACTGTTAACATGTTATTGTAACAGTTCCAGGTTATTAACGGGGAGACTATTAGCTGTTGATGTTAAGCCAGCCACAAGTATGCAGTTCAATGTGGAAATTGGGAATCATTGATGATGCTTTGCACCTCTGCAGAGTGGACCATTGCAACCTCTGGATGAAATTGGTTGAAAATCACTGATTTGAGATGAACTTCAATGATGCAAGGGAGAAAAGACTGCCTTGTTCAACTAGATACGGTTGAATAAATCTGTGTATGGCCTCTAGCTCTGAAATATTGTTTTTCAGAAGAACGCATAATCCATAAAAAGCCATTTTTTAAGTTAAATCAAATATTTAATCCCTGGTAGGGCATGTCACTTGCAAGAATCTTTGTTAAAATAATGGTTTTATTCTCACAGAAGAATATTTAAAATTTTACATTTATTTTGCATTTTGTTCTGATATATCTTGCACCTGCAATCCCATGTCTTGTATTTCATGGGGGCTCTTTCTTTACTTCCTGTGCATCAATCTGCTCTATTTGTAATTGTTGGAATTTCTCTATAGAATGGACAAAATATGAGAGAGAGAGAGATCTTGTTCTTTCAGACATGATTAAAACTTTGAGCACTTTTTGTCTTCGGCTAGTGCTGTTAACACCAAAATATGTGCTATGATCTTCACTGTCTCCCTTTGCTAATGTGTGTTTTTGTTCTGAACTGTATGCTCACTTCTTACTAATCTACCAGATGTAGTATGAAGGAAGACCAAGAAAGTTCTCATTGCAGTTACAGTGAATGATTTGCATTGTTTATGACTTTATTCAGTACTATGACTATACCCAGACTGAACAGATCTAAAATCTCACCCTTCCAACTGTCCTAATTTTGGAAGGTTGAGAGTTGAATTGGAAATATTTATTAAGGATAGATTGATTGACGTTTTGCAGGTGAATGGAATAGTAAGCACAGATAATGCGACAGATTGTAATATCAAAGGCTTTCAGGTAGCATGGAGGTAAAAATTTAGTTCTTTGTCAGAATTGAGATTGAAGAGGGATATTGGCATCTGAGACTCCATGGGAAAGATTCCCATGGGAAGGAACAAAATATCAATAGATCTTTCATGCAGTTGCTTCTATCTTTGGAAGTAAAGAGATATGACTTTTTCCAGTTTTCTGATGGAATGGGTTAAGTAAAGGGATTGGGAAGTACTTAATTATAATGAAGTGGATATTTGCCTGGTAAATTGTTTGCAGTGGAGAAGTTGATTTTACTTGGGTACTGCCTCAATTGAGTGAGTTGTCTTAGAAGGAAAGTTGGACAGGTTTGGTCTGTAAGTAATGAAATTTAGCAATGTGGAAGGGAACTTCATTCAATAACCTTATAACCATGTACGGAGCGGAAACAGGCCATGATGGCCTTTTGAGTCCGCACTGGTTCACTGATTTTGTGCACATCTTCAGGCGTTGGTCCCGGTAGATCTTCATTCAATAACGATGGGCGAATTCAAAGCAGGTGGAATCTTCCTAGATAAATATAGCTATAAATGCTTCCTCATTTTGGTTCTTTCACAATCTTTGGACTGAACGTTTATAGACCTAGTCAGCTGTGGCGCTTCAAATCACAACACTTTGATGGATGTTGATGTCCTACACTCCTGTCTATGCCAGAATATATTCTAGGCATTGGATTCACTTTTTAATAATACCATTAAATTAGATATCATCGTAAAGTAATTCATATTATGCCAGAATATGAATTTGATTCTGTTCACATCACTAATCTTTGTTGTTCCAATGGAATATGATTTACTCAATAGATATGGATAAGGATAGGTCTGGTCCTCGAGATTCTAAATTGGAGAAAGACCAACTTTGTGAAATTGAGACATCTTGGACAGTGGTTCTCAATCTTCTTCTTTCGACCCACATACCACCCCAATCATTCCCTATGCCACAGGTGCTCTGTGATTAGTAAGGGACTGATTTGAATTTCAACTTAGATTTCAACTGCATTCTGGGTGGTTGATTGAATTTTTTTGGGGGGGGTGGAGGGGAGACTCTTGATGGGATTTCCTCTTGTGGAAGCATCTAGAATTCAAAACAATGAGTTTCCCCATCTAATTCAGATGAGGTGTTTTTTTTTTCCTGAGGGTGAAGGTTTTGAAAGGCTCTTTCTTCGCAAAGTTGAAAAATTTACAAGTTAGAATTACTAGAAAAACGAAAACAATGCTGGAGAAACTCAGCAACTCAAATACCATACTTTACGTAGCAAAGATAAAGATACATAACTAACGTTTTGGGCTTGATCCCTTCATCAAGATGTGAGCAAAATGTAGACAGGTGCCTGAATAGAATGGTGGGGGAGAAGTACAGACCAGAGATGATGGATGGGTAAGGGAGGGAGGGAGGGTACAAGAGAAAACAGGGAGGTGGATATCTCTGTGAACGGAGAGGGATGGAGTGGAGAGCTGGAGGAAAGGAGATGGGGTTGCTACTTGATAAATAAGATGAAACATTAAAGGGTAGGTGGGAATGGAATTTGGGTTATAATTGGAATGCCGTAATAGTGCTGCAGTAGTGACTTGAGAATGCTACTCTCGAGTTCTATGGAACAGTATGGAAAACTAGGATAATATCAAGTGGTGATGGAGTATAATGGGGCATTGTTCTATGTTCAGATTTGTCAGTGGAATAATGAAAGTTGAATGGGCGAACCAAGTGGCAAAAGAATTATCATTGACTTGTTATCTTGCCACTGTTAAAATTCCTCCTGTCTGTTTCCTTACATTATTGCATTCACTCCAATGGTCTCTGACCCAGCTGTTGGACTCTAAAATTTCTCTAGTTTTAAAATTTAGACCAGGCCAATGAACCTCTGTGATCATGGCACTCTTCGTTTCTGATCGCTTCATTTTGGCTTGTGTGTCTGCACCTATCAAGGCTCTACATTCCAAAAATCCCTCCTCCTTCTCAACCTCTTTCTTGCTCCTGAATGAACCCCAAAATAGTAAAAATAATTGACTTAGATGCATAACAATGGATCTCTGTACTTTTGTACTGGTTTACTGTTGTACTATGCATGAGATGACTACTGCATTGCTCACAAACCATCTCTACCATTTAATATATAGCATTAAACTTGTGGAGTGCGATGTCCTTTTGTTAACATTGCTGGAGTGCATGCTAGATATTAAGAATGCATCAAGAATTGTTATGTAGCTTCTAATTTAAGAGAACTGATTTTTTTTTATTTGATCATTTCAGAAGAATTGTGGTCAGGTGTTAATGGACCAGTCCCTAAGGTGAGCTATGAAAATGTTGATTAACTGAAATTGTAAAATTGTATTTTTATGGTTGGGTAAATATTGCTGAACCAGCTTGTCCCTGGAATCTGCACTATGGAGTTGGGCAGCAAAATCTGGCAGCAACCAGATTTTGGGCACTGTACTGCAGAAAGCTACTTCTGGAATGCCCCCAAGAGATCTCAGTGGAAAGCAAAGCTGTGGGTACAACTTTCATTTGAATCCAAAACTTGTATTTTAAATATTTAAATGTCTTGTATCTCATTCAATATTTTAAAGGTGTATAATTATTAACAAAGGATCAGTTTTCTAGAAATATTTTCAATTTCTTGTTATTTAGATCACTGACGACGCACCAGACAGGATTTCCATGTTTGATACCCCAATTTTTACAGAAGAGTTCCTTGACCAGACCAAAGGTATTTTGAAATCTATTGATATTTTGCATTGTATGCTATTTCTTGGAAATCCAAAAACTGTTCTGTTCAGCCCCAATGCACATAACTGAAGCAAGCAAGTTTGATGCTTGATACATTGGTCTAGTCTCTGCCAGAAAATTGAAATGTAACTGGGAAGTGCATGTAAAGGTAGTTGCAACTTTACATTTTCTGGAAAAACGCTACAAATAGGTAATATTTATAATTGATAGTGAGGCAGAAAGTCTTATTAGGAGAGCAAGTATCAAAAAAATTACTTCTGCAATCTATCTATTATTGCCAAAGGGAACTATTAAACAGGGAGTGCATAAATCTAGACAGGATCTGAATGTTACAATTGATGAGCAAAGGTGGTTAGATCTTAGTCAAGATAGCATGACAAACACTATTACTCTAAGATTTAGATTAGTTCAATATCATTTTTTACATCAGCTATATTTAACACCACAGAAATTGAACAGAATGAAATCGGATATATCCAATCAATGCTTTAGGTGTGGTGAAGAGATAGGCACCGTATGACCCAACTTCCATTGTATATTAATGGGGATTGTGTGGAAAGGGTTACAACTTTCAAGTTTCTGGGAACTTATTTGGCTGAGGATCTTTCTTGGATTATTAATACCACCACTATATCAAGAAAGCACATTTCCTGAGAATCCTTAGGAAAATCAATCTACAGGAGGAGTTATTGATGTCCTTCTAGCACTGCTCTATTGAAAGCATGCTGACTTATTGCATTCCCGTGTGGTTTGCTCACTGTGCAGCAGCAGAGAAGAGGGCTCTTCTGAGGGTAATCAATCCAGCCCAGAAGATTATTGGGTGTTCCTTGTCCCCTTTAGAGGATTTATTTCAGTCTTGCTGTTATTGGGAAGACCGCTAATATCCTTAAAGATTCTACTCACCTGGCCTATTATTTGTTTTGACCTATTGCCCTTGGTTAGATGATAAATCACAGACAAACAGACCCCAGAGCCATTCGAGAATTAAACTCCGCCAATTTGTGTATTTGGTGTTGTTTGAAATGCTGCTTTTTTTCCTTTGGTTTTTGCTGTTTTATAGGCTCTTGTATGTTGTGTTGTGAGTAACAGGAATGTATTTTTTGAATTTCATTCCTTTTTCTTGCACAACGGCAGTAAAGTACTTGCATTCAGCTTGGCCATGTCTTTGAGTGGATTTACAAAACTTTTTAGAACAAGTTACACGAATACTATTTCCATTAAACCCAAATTTCTTCTATTGGAAAACAGAAGGAACAAGACCCAAACTAAAATTGTCAACATATCAAATGAAATTTGTTAAAATGACATTGGCAGTAGAGAGGAAATGTATTATAGTGACTTGAAATCGAATATGAGAAGATGGAATACAGAAATCCGAAGCTGTATCTCTTTAGAGAAAATGGCATATAATTGGTGAAATAAATACCCGACATTTTTTGTGCATTTGGAGTCCATATACACAAATTTTGGGTATAAATAAATAAATATAGATATAAATATATCTATAAATAAATATAAATAAATATATCTAAATATAAATAAATATAAATAAATATAAATAAATATAAATAAATATAAATAAATATAAATAAATATAAATAAATATAAATAAATATAAATTTAATAAAAAAATAAATATAAATATAAATAAATAAAAAATAAATATTAATAAAAAATAAATAAAAATAAAAATAAATAAAAAATAAATAAGAATAAAAATAAATAAAAAATAAATACGAATAAAAATAAATAAAAAATAAATATGAATAAAAATAAATAAAAAATAAACATGAATAAAAATAAATAAAAAATATTTATGAATAAAAATAAATAAAAAATAAATATGAATAAAAATAAATAAAAAATAAATATGAATAAAAATAAATAAAAAATAAATATGAATAAAAATAAATAAAAAATAAATATGAATAAAAATAAATAAAAAATAACTGTGAATAAAAATAAATAAAAAATAAATGTGAATAAAAATAAATAAAAAATAAATGTGAATAAAAATGAATAAAAAATAAATGTGAATAAAAATGAATAAAAAATAAATGTGAATAAAAATAAATAAAAAATAACTGTGAATAAAAATAAATAAAAAATAACTGTGAATAAAAATAAATAAAAAATAAATGTGAATAAAAATAAATAAAAAATAAATGTGAATAAAAATAAATAAAAAATAAATGTGAATAAAAATAAATAAAAAATAAATGTGAATAAAAATAAATAAAAAATAAATGTGAATAAAAATAAATAAAAAATAAATGTGAATAAAAATAAATAAAAAATAAATGTGAATAAAAATAAATAAAAAATAAATGTGAATAAAAATATGAATATATATATCTACAAATATCTTCTTTGGCTTGGCTTCGCGGACGAAGATTTATGGAGGGGGTAAAAAGTCCACGTCAGCTGCAGGCTCGTTTGTGGCTGACAAGTCCGATGCGGGACAGGCAGACACGATTGCAGCGGTTGCAAGGGAAAATTTGTTGGTTGGGGTTGGGTGTTGGGTTTTTCCTCCTTTGCCTTTTGTCAGTGAGGTGGGCTCTGCGGTCTTCTTCAAAGGAGGTTGCTGCCCGCCAAACTGTGAGGCGCCAAGATGCACGGTTTGAGGCGATATCAGCCCACTGGTGGTGGTCAGTGTGGCAGGCACCAAGAGATTTCTTTAGGCAGTCCTTGTACCTCTTCTTTGGTGCACCTCTGTCACGGTGGCCAGTGGAGAGCTTGCCATATAACACGATCTTGGGAAGGCGATGGTCCTCCATTCTGGAGACGTGACCCATCCAGCGCAGCTGGATCTTCAGCAGCGTGGACTCGATGCTGTCGACCTCTGCCATCTCGAGTACTTCGACGTTAGGGGTGTAAGCGCTCCAATGGATGTTGAGGATGGAGCGGAGACAACGCTGGTGGAAGCGTTCTAGGAGCCGTAGGTGGTGCCGGTAGAGGACCCATGATTCGGAGCTGAACAGGAGAGTGTGGGTATGACAACGGCTCTGTATACACTAATCTTTGTGAGGTTGTTTTTCCAGACTCTTTTGTGTAGTCTTCCAAAGGCGCTATTTGCCTTGGCGAGTCTGTTATCTATCTCGTTGTCGATCCTTGCATCAGATGAAATGGTGCAGCCGAGATAAGTAAACTGGTTGACCATTTTGAGTTTTGTTTGCCCGAGGGAGATGTGGGAGGGCTGGTAGTCATGGTGGGGAGCTGGCTGATGGAGGACCTCAGTTTTCTTCAGGCTGACTTCCAGGCCAAACATTTTGGCAGTTTCCGCAAAGCAGGACGTCAAGCGCTGAAGAGCTGGCTCTGAATGGGCAACTAAAGCGGCATCATCTGCAAAGAGTAGTTCAAGGACGAGTTTCTCTTGTGTCTTGGTGTGAGCTTGCAGGCGCCTCAGATTGAAGAGACTGCCATCCGTGCGGTACCAGATGTAAACAGCGTCTTCATTGTTGGGGTCTTTCATGACTTGGTTCAGCATCATGCTGAAGAAGATTGAAAAGAGGGTTGGTGCGAGAACACAGCCTTGCTTCATATATATCTACAAATATATATATATATATCTACAAATATATATATATATATCTACAAATATATATATATATATCTACAAATATATATATATATCTACAAATATATATATATATATCTACAAATATATATATATATATCTACAAATATATATATATCTACAAATATATATATATCTACAAATATATATATATCTACAAATATATATATATCTACAAATATATATATATCTACAAATATATATATATATCTACAAATATATATATATATCTACAAATATATATATATATATCTACAAATATATATATATATATCTACAAATATATATATATATATCTACAAATATATATATATCTACAAATATATATATATCTACAAATATATCTATCTACAAATATATCTATCTACAAATATATCTATCTACAAATATATCTATCTACAAATATATCTATCTACAAATATATCTATCTACAAATATATCTATCTACAAATATATCTATCTACAAATATATCTATCTACAAATATATCTATCTACAAATATATCTATCTACAAATATATCTATCTACAAATATATCTATCTACAAATATATCTATCTACAAATCTATCTATCTACAAATCTATCTATCTACAAATCTATCTATCTACAAATCTATCTATCTACAAATCTATCTATCTACAAATCTATCTATCTACAAATCTATCTATCTACAAATCTATCTATCTACAAATCTATCTATCTACAAATCTATCTATCTACAAATCTATCTATCTACAAATCTATCTATCTACAAATCTATCTATCTACAAATCTATCTATCTACAAATCTATCTATCTACAAATCTATCTATCTACAAATCTATCTATCTACAAATCTATCTATCTACAAATCTATCTATCTACAAATCTATCTATCTACAAATCTATCTATCTACAAATCTATCTATCTACAAATCTATCTATCTACAAATCTATCTATCTACAAATCTATCTATCTACAAATCTATCTATCTACAAATCTATCTATCTACAAATCTATCTATCTACAAATCTATCTATCTACAAATCTATCTATCTACAAATCTATCTATCTACAAATCTATCTATCTACAAATCTATCTATCTACAAATCTATCTATCTACAAATCTATCTATCTACAAATCTATCTATCTACAAATCTATCTATCTACAAATCTATCTATCTACAAATCTATCTATCTACAAATCTATCTATCTACAAATCTATCTATCTACAAATCTATCTATCTACAAATCTATCTATCTACAAATCTATCTATCTACAAATCTATCTATCTACAAATCTATCTATCTACAAATCTATCTATCTACAAATCTATCTATCTACAAATCTATCTATCTACAAATCTATCTATCTACAAATCTATCTATCTACAAATCTATCTATCTACAAATCTATCTATCTACAAATCTATCTATCTACAAATCTATCTATCTACAAATCTATCTATCTACAAATCTATCTATCTACAAATCTATCTATCTACAAATCTATCTATCTACAAATCTATCTATCTACAAATCTATCTATCTACAAATCTATCTATCTACAAATCTATCTATCTACAAATCTATCTATCTACAAATCTATCTATCTACAAATCTATCTATCTACAAATCTATCTATCTACAAATCTATCTATCTACAAATCTATCTATCTACAAATCTATCTATCTACAAATCTATCTATCTACAAATCTATCTATCTACAAATCTATCTATCTACAAATCTATCTATCTACAAATCTATCTATCTACAAATCTATCTATCTACAAATCTATCTATCTACAAATCTATCTATCTACAAATCTATCTATCTACAAATCTATCTATCTACAAATCTATCTATCTACAAATCTATCTATCTACAAATCTATCTATCTACAAATCTATCTATCTACAAATCTATCTATCTACAAATCTATCTATCTACAAATCTATCTATCTACAAATCTATCTATCTACAAATCTATCTATCTACAAATCTATCTATCTACAAATCTATCTATCTACAAATCTATCTATCTACAAATCTATCTATCTACAAATCTATCTATCTACAAATCTATCTATCTACAAATCTATCTATCTACAAATCTATCTATCTACAAATCTATCTATCTACAAATCTATCTATCTACAAATCTATCTATCTACAAATCTATCTATCTACAAATCTATCTATCTACAAATCTATCTATCTACAAATCTATCTATCTACAAATCTATCTATCTACAAATCTATCTATCTACAAATCTATCTATCTACAAATCTATCTATCTACAAATCTATCTATCTACAAATCTATCTATCTACAAATCTATCTATCTACAAATCTATCTATCTACAAATCTATCTATCTACAAATCTATCTATCTACAAATCTATCTATCTACAAATCTATCTATCTACAAATCTATCTATCTACAAATCTATCTATCTACAAATCTATCTATCTACAAATCTATCTATCTACAAATCTATCTATCTACAAATCTATCTATCTACAAATCTATCTATCTACAAATCTATCTATCTACAAATCTATCTATCTACAAATCTATCTATCTACAAATCTATCTATCTACAAATCTATCTATCTACAAATCTATCTATCTACAAATCTATCTATCTACAAATCTATCTATCTACAAATCTATCTATCTACAAATCTATCTATCTACAAATCTATCTATCTACAAATCTATCTATCTACAAATCTATCTATCTACAAATCTATCTATCTACAAATCTATCTATCTACAAATCTATCTATCTACAAATCTATCTATCTACAAATCTATCTATCTACAAATCTATCTATCTACAAATCTATCTATCTACAAATCTATCTATCTACAAATCTATCTATCTACAAATCTATCTATCTACAAATCTATCTATCTACAAATCTATCTATCTACAAATCTATCTATCTACAAATCTATCTATCTACAAATCTATCTATCTACAAATCTATCTATCTACAAATCTATCTATCTACAAATCTATCTATCTACAAATCTATCTATCTACAAATCTATCTATCTACAAATCTATCTATCTACAAATCTATCTATCTACAAATCTATCTATCTACAAATCTATCTATCTACAAATCTATCTATCTACAAATCTATCTATCTACAAATCTATCTATCTACAAATCTATCTATCTACAAATCTATCTATCTACAAATCTATCTATCTACAAATCTATCTATCTACAAATCTATCTATCTACAAATCTATCTATCTACAAATCTATCTATCTACAAATCTATCTATCTACAAATCTATCTATCTACAAATCTATCTATCTACAAATCTATCTATCTACAAATCTATCTATCTACAAATCTATCTATCTACAAATCTATCTATCTACAAATCTATCTATCTACAAATCTATCTATCTACAAATCTATCTATCTACAAATCTATCTATCTACAAATCTATCTATCTACAAATCTATCTATCTACAAATCTATCTATCTACAAATCTATCTATCTACAAATCTATCTATCTACAAATCTATCTATCTACAAATCTATCTATCTACAAATCTATCTATCTACAAATCTATCTATCTACAAATCTATCTATCTACAAATCTATCTATCTACAAATCTATCTATCTACAAATCTATCTATCTACAAATCTATCTATCTACAAATCTATCTATCTACAAATCTATCTATCTACAAATCTATCTATCTACAAATCTATCTATCTACAAATCTATCTATCTACAAATCTATCTATCTACAAATCTATCTATCTACAAATCTATCTATCTACAAATCTATCTATCTACAAATCTATCTATCTACAAATCTATCTATCTACAAATCTATCTATCTACAAATCTATCTATCTACAAATCTATCTATCTACAAATCTATCTATCTACAAATCTATCTATCTACAAATCTATCTATCTACAAATCTATCTATCTACAAATCTATCTATCTACAAATCTATCTATCTACAAATCTATCTATCTACAAATCTATCTATCTACAAATCTATCTATCTACAAATCTATCTATCTACAAATCTATCTATCTACAAATCTATCTATCTACAAATCTATCTATCTACAAATCTATCTATCTACAAATCTATCTATCTACAAATCTATCTATCTACAAATCTATCTATCTACAAATCTATCTATCTACAAATCTATCTATCTACAAATCTATCTATCTACAAATCTATCTATCTACAAATCTATCTATCTACAAATCTATCTATCTACAAATCTATCTATCTACAAATCTATCTATCTACAAATCTATCTATCTACAAATCTATCTATCTACAAATCTATCTATCTACAAATCTATCTATCTACAAATCTATCTATCTACAAATCTATCTATCTACAAATCTATCTATCTACAAATCTATCTATCTACAAATCTATCTATCTACAAATCTATCTATCTACAAATCTATCTATCTACAAATCTATCTATCTACAAATCTATCTATCTACAAATCTATCTATCTACAAATCTATCTATCTACAAATCTATCTATCTACAAATCTATCTATCTACAAATCTATCTATCTACAAATCTATCTATCTACAAATCTATCTATCTACAAATCTATCTATCTACAAATCTATCTATCTACAAATCTATCTATCTACAAATCTATCTATCTACAAATCTATCTATCTACAAATCTATCTATCTACAAATCTATCTATCTACAAATCTATCTATCTACAAATCTATCTATCTACAAATCTATCTATCTACAAATCTATCTATCTACAAATCTATCTATCTACAAATCTATCTATCTACAAATCTATCTATCTACAAATCTATCTATCTACAAATCTATCTATCTACAAATCTATCTATCTACAAATCTATCTATCTACAAATCTATCTATCTACAAATCTATCTATCTACAAATCTATCTATCTACAAATCTATCTATCTACAAATCTATCTATCTACAAATCTATCTATCTACAAATCTATCTATCTACAAATCTATCTATCTACAAATCTATCTATCTACAAATCTATCTATCTACAAATCTATCTATCTACAAATCTATCTATCTACAAATCTATCTATCTACAAATCTATCTATCTACAAATCTATCTATCTACAAATCTATCTATCTACAAATCTATCTATCTACAAATCTATCTATCTACAAATCTATCTATCTACAAATCTATCTATCTACAAATCTATCTATCTACAAATCTATCTATCTACAAATCTATCTATCTACAAATCTATCTATCTACAAATCTATCTATCTACAAATCTATCTATCTACAAATCTATCTATCTACAAATCTATCTATCTACAAATCTATCTATCTACAAATCTATCTATCTACAAATCTATCTATCTACAAATCTATCTATCTACAAATCTATCTATCTACAAATCTATCTATCTACAAATCTATCTATCTACAAATCTATCTATCTACAAATCTATCTATCTACAAATCTATCTATCTACAAATCTATCTATCTACAAATCTATCTATCTACAAATCTATCTATCTACAAATCTATCTATCTACAAATCTATCTATCTACAAATCTATCTATCTACAAATCTATCTATCTACAAATCTATCTATCTACAAATCTATCTATCTACAAATCTATCTATCTACAAATCTATCTATCTACAAATCTATCTATCTACAAATCTATCTATCTACAAATCTATCTATCTACAAATCTATCTATCTACAAATCTATCTATCTACAAATCTATCTATCTACAAATCTATCTATCTACAAATCTATCTATCTACAAATCTATCTATCTACAAATCTATCTATCTACAAATCTATCTATCTACAAATCTATCTATCTACAAATCTATCTATCTACAAATCTATCTATCTACAAATCTATCTATCTACAAATCTATCTATCTACAAATCTATCTATCTACAAATCTATCTATCTACAAATCTATCTATCTACAAATCTATCTATCTACAAATCTATCTATCTACAAATCTATCTATCTACAAATCTATCTATCTACAAATCTATCTATCTACAAATCTATCTATCTACAAATCTATCTATCTACAAATCTATCTATCTACAAATCTATCTATCTACAAATCTATCTATCTACAAATCTATCTATCTACAAATCTATCTATCTACAAATCTATCTATCTACAAATCTATCTATCTACAAATCTATCTATCTACAAATCTATCTATCTACAAATCTATCTATCTACAAATCTATCTATCTACAAATCTATCTATCTACAAATCTATCTATCTACAAATCTATCTATCTACAAATCTATCTATCTACAAATCTATCTATCTACAAATCTATCTATCTACAAATCTATCTATCTACAAATCTATCTATCTACAAATCTATCTATCTACAAATCTATCTATCTACAAATCTATCTATCTACAAATCTATCTATCTACAAATCTATCTATCTACAAATCTATCTATCTACAAATCTATCTATCTACAAATCTATCTATCTACAAATCTATCTATCTACAAATCTATCTATCTACAAATCTATCTATCTACAAATCTATCTATCTACAAATCTATCTATCTACAAATCTATCTATCTACAAATCTATCTATCTACAAATCTATCTATCTACAAATCTATCTATCTACAAATCTATCTATCTACAAATCTATCTATCTACAAATCTATCTATCTACAAATCTATCTATCTACAAATCTATCTATCTACAAATCTATCTATCTACAAATCTATCTATCTACAAATCTATCTATCTACAAATCTATCTATCTACAAATCTATCTATCTACAAATCTATCTATCTACAAATCTATCTATCTACAAATCTATCTATCTACAAATCTATCTATCTACAAATCTATCTATCTACAAATCTATCTATCTACAAATCTATCTATCTACAAATCTATCTATCTACAAATCTATCTATCTACAAATCTATCTATCTACAAATCTATCTATCTACAAATCTATCTATCTACAAATCTATCTATCTACAAATCTATCTATCTACAAATCTATCTATCTACAAATCTATCTATCTACAAATCTATCTATCTACAAATCTATCTATCTACAAATCTATCTATCTACAAATCTATCTATCTACAAATCTATCTATCTACAAATCTATCTATCTACAAATCTATCTATCTACAAATCTATCTATCTACAAATCTATCTATCTACAAATCTATCTATCTACAAATCTATCTATCTACAAATCTATCTATCTACAAATCTATCTATCTACAAATCTATCTATCTACAAATCTATCTATCTACAAATCTATCTATCTACAAATCTATCTATCTACAAATCTATCTATCTACAAATCTATCTATCTACAAATCTATCTATCTACAAATCTATCTATCTACAAATCTATCTATCTACAAATCTATCTATCTACAAATCTATCTATCTACAAATCTATCTATCTACAAATCTATCTATCTACAAATCTATCTATCTACAAATCTATCTATCTACAAATCTATCTATCTACAAATCTATCTATCTACAAATCTATCTATCTACAAATCTATCTATCTACAAATCTATCTATCTACAAATCTATCTATCTACAAATCTATCTATCTACAAATCTATCTATCTACAAATCTATCTATCTACAAATCTATCTATCTACAAATCTATCTATCTACAAATCTATCTATCTACAAATCTATCTATCTACAAATCTATCTATCTACAAATCTATCTATCTACAAATCTATCTATCTACAAATCTATCTATCTACAAATCTATCTATCTACAAATCTATCTATCTACAAATCTATCTATCTACAAATCTATCTATCTACAAATCTATCTATCTACAAATCTATCTATCTACAAATCTATCTATCTACAAATCTATCTATCTACAAATCTATCTATCTACAAATCTATCTATCTACAAATCTATCTATCTACAAATCTATCTATCTACAAATCTATCTATCTACAAATCTATCTATCTACAAATCTATCTATCTACAAATCTATCTATCTACAAATCTATCTATCTACAAATCTATCTATCTACAAATCTATCTATCTACAAATCTATCTATCTACAAATCTATCTATCTACAAATCTATCTATCTACAAATCTATCTATCTACAAATCTATCTATCTACAAATCTATCTATCTACAAATCTATCTATCTACAAATCTATCTATCTACAAATCTATCTATCTACAAATCTATCTATCTACAAATCTATCTATCTACAAATCTATCTATCTACAAATCTATCTATCTACAAATCTATCTGTGTGTGTTCTTGCAGCCTCAAGTCCTGTGTTAACTTTCTTCCTTAAAATGAAAATGTTCATTATAAAATCTGTTGCGTTCCAGTGTGTTGGGGGGGAGGGGGCGATGCCCCAAGCAAACCAAGATACTATATTATTCTTTAAGAGGGGATAGAGAGGCTAAGGGAGGGGGGGCAGTGTTATAACCATCATGTAATGAATGAAAATCTCTGGTTTGAATACTTTTTAAAAAAAAATTGCATTATGATTTCTTAATTACATGTATGGAACATTTTTAAATAAAACATTTATTAAAAAAAAATTTAAATTTCTTTAAAAATTTGAAATATCCAATATCTAGTTTCAGCATAGCATTTTTAAAAGCAGCTAGTTTATTTAAATAATAATCAGTCATAATTGCACCACAAATCCAAGATGTGAGATCTGTTACACTAGATCACCTAACTGTAATTATTCATGAATAACCTATTTGACCCTTTTTGGTGGGGGTGGGGGGGGGGTGTGGGGGTGGTGGGAGCTAATTCCTCTCATGAACATCCAAATATGATTTTAAACAAACTTTTAAAAAAGCATAATTGATATTTCAGCTTTGGCTTTATCACATGTGCTCATTTCAATGTTTAGATACCATAACATGAAGGTTAATTTGTGCTTTGTGGAATGCAGTCTGTCAAAATTCTTAATTCACAGTGGCTGGGTAATTTATGGATCCTATTGAATTGATGGCTGCAACTGTCAGAAACTGTGTTCTTGCACAGAGATGGCTAGATCTTTGTGAGAAATGATTTGTGGCCAATTACTGACCCTAGATGTATGAGTTATGGAAGTTGTTATTGCCATTCCGGGGGTATTTTGTGCTTTATAAAGTGGCATGAACTGCTGCTTTGTTGGTTCAGTTTCAAAGCCCTGGAGAAACACCCACTGAAGGAACACTTGATACATACATGGTATCACTATGACTAATCTTTTTTTTAAAGTATTTGAATGCTTTATGTTTTATGTTCAGTTCACCAACTGTAAATCTCCTCACCTAAATTAATTGCTCTAAAGGTGCTTTAAATTGCTTTAAACCTGTTCTTTAGAAATATTTAAACTGCAGGTGCACTAATTTCTGCTACTGCAGTATACTCTGCAAATGTACATCAACTCCGCCACAATAATTAAGAAACCGATCTGACCTTTTAGAATTTGAGGTTTTTAATGGAAAAGGAAAAAGTTGATTATATTTTTCTTTTATTTAAAAAAAAAAGTGAATCTGCTTGTTTCTGTTCTAGCACGAGAATCAGAATTGCGGAAATTAAGAAAGTCAAATGTAGAATTTGAAGAGCAGAATGTTATCTTACAAAAACACATAGAAAGTATGAACAATGCCAAAGAGAAGTTGGAGCAGGAGTTGGCATTAGAAGAGAGACAAACACTGACATTGCAGCACCAGTTACAAGCTGTACGACAAGCCTTGACTGCCAGCTTTGCTTGTGTTCCCATTCCAGGTGAGAAATGGAAAAGTTTTTCAAGACCAACGTACTAAAAGATGTATCTATTTGTTTTAAGTGATAAAGATCTTTCTAAATAATGAATAGATGGAAGTGTATTTTTAAAAATCTTTAATTGCTTTTTATTTGGTCTGACATTTCAAGTATTTCTTGTATCATTATATTGTGTTCATCTGGAAGGTGAAGAGAGATTATGTGGAACTTGCTGTATTATTCCTGCAAGTTATTGTCTGTTTTGGTTATGGTCATGTGCCAAGAAAATGATCTACTTTCTGAAATATTGCTGACCACCAAGGTCATTGGAAATCCACTGTAGGTCAAGCAGGATCTGTAGAAAGAGAAACTTAATATTTTGGGTTGAAGTCTGACAAGGGAGATCTCTGTCCAACTGAGATTTTAATGGTTTCTCCTTCCACAGATAGTATTCAAGCCTTTCCACCCCCACACCTGTATGTGACACAGCCAATCTAGTTGGTCTTTAATGTTTGCATGATTCAAAAACCTATTTCAAAGGTTGGTGACTTTTTTTTCAAAAAAAAAAGGACAATATTTGCACTAAACACTTGGAACTCGTGAATTAATTTGACCTGTTTATTTTTATTCTTTAAGATGGATTTTTTTTAGTAAAAGGATTATATTCAACCTATCCTTGCATAAGTGAGAATCAGTTTCCCAGTTCCACAGAATTTGTATCTTGTTGGGAAGTCCACTGCCCCTTCAGTTATTAAATGGTAACCAGGGTTTGGTTGTGCAAGGATGTAAACTACTGACAAAAATTAAGTTGCTTTATTTTCTCTGCTTGAATTTATTTGTTTTGAAACTTTTCCATAAATCAATATCCATCTTTTCAGATTTGGTTTAATCAAATGTATCAACATAGATTTGAGTTTTGTATTTTTCTACTAATTCATTGTATTAAATGTTAAGCTCCTTAAAAGAGGCATTGATTCTTGGTATGCTAGTTTTGCAGAGAATAACATGGTTGCAGATGTGTCTTGATCTGCATTATTGAAATGAGCAGACATTCCCATCTGTGACTTTTTTTTTCTTGGCTATTAGGCACTGGAGAAACACCCACTGAAGGAACACTTGATACATACATGGCCAAACTTCACAATATCATCGAGAGTAGTCCTTTAGAATATGAAAAATTAGTTGGAAGGGTGCAGGAGATAATCAGCCAATTGGATGGGTAAGTTTCAAAGGTAAAAGTAATGAAAATGCTATTTAATTGAGTTCAAATCTTGATACATCATTCATTGAGGTGATGATTAATTACTAGATTTTTTTTTTTCAAAATTCATTAGAGATTAGTGCTCTGATGCTACAGTAGCCAGGTCATCTGTCCTCAACAGATAGCCAGGATAGCCCGTAGCATTGGATCCCAAGGACAAGATTTTTCATTTTCATTGTGGCCTTTTAACTTGACCTGCATTGAAATAATGCAACCTATAGGGTTGAGGTTGATTAACTTCATCTTGCCGACAATGCTACAAGTATTCTTAGACAATCATCCACCTGTTTGACCCATCGTCGGGAAGCACCATGTAGAAGTGCAAGAACAGATGAATTTGACCGATTTTTACTTCAGCATGTATTACATCATTATTATGTTTACTTTCAGAATATTGTTCTACATCATTGTTGTTATAGCGTTAGAATTTTGTGAATGGGGAAATTAGGATTGTAGTTAATGTTGTCACATGAATGAATTGTTACAATAATTTCAACTTTGCACCTTGTTGAGTATTTTACAGGGTGGAAATGTCAAGGGCAGTTATTTCCACAATACCTTTTGCCAGTGGTTTAGACCAGAGGTTTTCAAACTTTTTCTTGAAGTGGTATGTGAGTGAAAAAAAGTTTGAAAACCACTGTTTTAATTGTACCTAATGGACTCGTTATGTGCAATTTTTCAGTAACAATTGGATCTAGAGTAATGGTTCTCAACCTTCTACCCCACTCACATACCACCCTTACTAAACACAGAGCACTTGTGATATAAGGATTGAGTGGAAAGGAAAAAGTTTGAAAAGCCCTGATTTATACCAAGATTTTTAAACATTAGATATGGAGTTAAATGGTCTTGGGAGATTTGAAGCTAAGTGGCACTATGTCAGACTGTAATGACATCTTCTATCATTGTTTATGGTACATAATTGGTGGGATTGTATTTGCCATATTTCAGCTGTTCATTTGGGTAGATGGCAGTGTTTTAGATATAACGATTTCATTTGAAGAGCAGTCATTTCTACAGATTATCACCACATTTGGGTATTGATGAAGCCCACAGCCTTTTCTATAACTAATACATCCAATTAATTTTTGATATCACTTGGATTGAATAAAATCAGATGAAGATTCCATCCTGTGAAGATGCAACTATAATTTCCAAGTACTTCTGACTGAAAACTTTCTTTTGCGCTAAATAGTATAAACTCTGAAATTATTGACAATAGAAATCTAACACTGCTGCCATCTACCATTAAATTTTTTTAAAAATTTGATATTCAAAACTGGATATGGAAATTTTGATCTGACTAACAAGTGCAGTGAATGAAGGTGACATGATAATGATGTATACTTGGCTTTCCAGAAGGTATGCAACATGATGTCACATAAAAGACTCCTCCATAAGATAAGGATGCATGGAGTTGGGCATGGATGGAGGATTTGTTAACCAAGAAAAAGCAGAGAGTGTATCTCTGGTTGGCAATCTGAGTGGAGTGATGCAGGGGCCTGAAACTGTTCATGATATACATTAATGATTTAGGAAAGGACCGTATATAGTTTGCTAATTGAACAGATGCAGAGAAAAAGATGGGTTGAGTGAGAAGGGAAAGGATCTTGCAGATGGAATGCAAGGTCATCACTGTGGAAGAATAAATAGATCCGATTATTATTTAAATGGTGAAGGATTGCAGTATGCTGTTGTGCAGAGAGATGAGAGAATATTTTAAATTAAAATTTACACAGTAACAGGCCTTTTCAGCCCACAAGCTCGTGTTACTCAATTATACCCAATGGACCTACATTTTTGAATGGTGATGGAATACCCGGAGGAAACCCATGCAGACACAGGAAGAATATATAATATTACAGACAACAGCGCCGGATTTGAACCCCAGTCGCTGGCACTAACAGCATTGCGTTTACCAAGCCGCTGACTTGCACGTGAATTGCAAATATACTGTGAATATTTTGAATAAATATCTAGTATAGATTAAAACTCCGTCTTCAATTTCAGTTATTTCCAGATGAGGCAGTTAGCACAATGCCATTACAGCACCAGTGACCCAGTTTCAAATCTGGGGCTGTCAGTAAGGAGTTTGTCTGATCCCTCTGTGTCTGCATGGGTTTCCTCCGGGTGCTTTGGATTCCTCCCATGCTTCAAAACATAGAGGGGTTGTAGTTTGGGCAACACTGGTTCATGGGCTGGAAAGACTTGTAACCATGATGTTGATCTAAATTTTAAAATAATTAAAATTTATTTTACTTACATCCTGCCCTCTGACAAGTGGACTTTTGTAATCATGATCATTTTCCAAATCCACAAACTAATGCACTCAAGAATATTAAATGAGATGTAAGGCATATATTAGACCAATGTTTTTTAAAGAAGTCACTAGACTGGTATAGCTTGTGGTTATGGTCTGAGAGTGTGTAGTGGGATCCTGACCAAGTTCTGTTTACAAGTAATTCCTGACATTTCTTGCAGTAATTTTCCTGAAATTTAAGCTTTTCTCAAATATAAATTGAGAAGATTAAGAAAATTGAGCAGGGGCACACGGTTAGCAGAGCAGTTAGCGCAATGCTGTTACGGCACCAGTCACCCGGATTCAAATCTGGCATTGTTTATAAGGAATTTTTGCGTTCTTCCCGTGCCTGCGTGGGTATCCGCTGGGTGCTCTGGTTTCCTCCCACACTTCAAAATAGCATTGTAGATTAATTGGGGTATTTGGGCAGCAAGATCTTGAGGACTGGAAGGGCCGGTTATACTATGCTGTGGTAAATAATTTAATTTAATGTTTAACCCGAAATTATCTTGGTGCAACAAAAGAATGCAATTTTTTTGGTTTATAATTGTTCTTAAAATTCTTCCTTTTCAGTGATAAACTATGAACATGGGAAGAGAGCTCCCAGAATGATCATATCCTTGATATTGGATCACTTGGAACTTGCAGAAATGGGAAATAATGCAAATCCCCTTTCTAGTCTTTGATTATTGTACATATTTGGTGTTACAGTTTTGATATTTTACTAGAATGCCCATGATCTTAATGATTTGTCTTGTATGAATGCTATGATGTTTGATTTCTTTCAGTATATTGTTTATTGGAGTACTTGAATCTGTGCAAAAGGAGAAGCCTTTGAGCTTTTATGACTAGGGGTTTGGATTTTTGTGAACTTGTTTCTTTTTGTATTACATGCTTTTTTTTAAACGGCCAAACCCAGGAGCATTTAATCTTTACTTAACGCGGGTACTAGTCTAGACTTAGTTTTACAACACTATTTTACACAGTTCATTATTATTCCCCATTGGGAAAATGTCAGTAACCATTTAGAATATTTTTACATCAGCTGTAAATTTATTTTGAAACATTACTCAAATCTTGAAGCTTCTTGGGGACATGAGAGATGGTGAAGAAATGAAACTTCTGCTACTTTTTTTTGGAAAATTAGCAGGACATGAGCAATGGCCTAGTCTTTATTAGAAATGTTCTTCTATGGAATCTTCCATTTGGAATAAAAATTATGCAGTTGTTCTTTAGAAAGTTTACCTTTATTCTTAAGTTGCAAATTGTATCAATCTTTTACTCTACACTAATCAGAATATATATATATGGATCAGTATGATTTCTATTTAATTAAAGAAAACATTTCTGAAAATTAGTTTAATGGTGATACTTACAACATTTCCTAGTGGAAAGTGAATTGATATTTTGTGTATAACAAACTTTTTCCAGTTCAATACTTGTAACTTCCAGCAATTTTTCTGCCAGGAAATCCATTTTGAATACTGTTGTTAATCTTTCCCTGAAAATAACAATGCTGGAATTTTTTTTGGGGGGGGGTGGGGGAAAGAAAATCAAATAACATTTTATTGTTTGCTTTTTAAATTGTATTTCTTTTTCAAATACAGTTTTCTCTGCTTGCAGCCTAAGGCAAGTTGATTCTCCATTGGCACCAGAGCACCTATTGAAACTACTGTAATAAACTTTTTTTCTCCATTTAACTTTTTTAAATGGGCCATTTAACTTTAAATTGGGACACTATATTGTTCATCCTCTTGTTTTTATGTAACTAAAAGTGTAAAATAAACAACTGCATCCAACTTGTTTGTATTTTTTTTACACTGAGAGACCAATACTTGTGTGTACTGCTTAATGATTTGGTTGTGATGAATTTAATATTTTCTTCAAGAATATAAGGCAAACTTTTAATGCAGTATTTAAAAAGGAAAACCATTACGTGCAAAATAAACAAAAAGAACAAGTGGGTGGAACACAAATACAGGCATATTTTTGTTAATTTTTTTATTAGTGTAAATTCTGAGAGGATAATTGCAGGAACCAATGCTGCCCAATTACACCTGATTGACCTACACCCCTGGTACACTTTGAATGGTGGGAGGAAACGAGCTCTCGGGGAAAACCCACGCAGACATGGGGAAAACATACAAACTCCTTACAGATGGCAGGGGAATCAAACTCTGGTCCTGATTGCTGGCGCTATAATAGCATTGCGCTAATCATGCCACAAAGCATCAATAATCAAGTTCTATAAACATTATTTACTCTCAATATATTTAAAGGGAGCTAATAACTGGGGAACATAGTGAATGCAGTTGTAACTATATCACATTAATAATTGCACAAGATGTCATTACATTTTAATAAATTTTTGCCACTGTTCTTGTTCTACTTCTGGAAAGATTTAAAAAATATATTCGTAAGGCTTGAAAGTCTGATCCAGATCAAAAAAAGGGTAATTAATACTTTCAGCTATCACCTGGGTAGATGTGGGGTTGCAAAAGTAAACTTGCATTTATAACTAGAAACTGGATTGCTGAGGGTTAACTGATGATACTGAAGTATTTATAACAGGTCTGAATGTATGAGCTGACACTGGAACAGTCTTGGAAGACCAATAACATTTCAAGATCATTGGGCAAGATTATAAAGTTAGAAATGCAATGAAATTCAGGGTTAATACATGGGTCAAAGATGGAGGAGGAGTGATGATTTGGTTGTTGCCCAAAGGCTTAATGATAGCTGGCTTTAACAGGTAGGGCATAAGTGCCCACAAAAAAAATCATTAATATTGAGAGTGTGGAAGGGAACTAGGAAAGAAAATGAATTTGGAAGAAGACAGGCAAAACAGGAAATGAATCATTCACACCCTAAGGACACCAAAGTGCATCAAAGATGGTATATTTTGTTTGGAATGAAGTCATTCTTTGGCAGACAAATGGAATATGTGTTCACAGCATTATTTCACAAGTAGCAAAAAAATAATTCAGAGAAACAAGAAATGCAGATGTTGAAACCTTTAGCACTGGCCCTACGCTGGCACTTGCCAAAGTGGTCACCAATTTGCATTTGGTTCAGTCCATTTTTTATTTGTCGAGTGATACTTGCAAAAGAGATCTGGGTACCCCCTGCTCTTTTATCAATAAATAAAAAGTAAATTTAATGTGACCTCTTAGAAAGATGAGGCTCTATTTAGTTTATTCAACTGAAAACTATAACCACAGTCAATGCCAGGTCACCAAAAACCAGCAACGGGATTTGCCATCCCTTCGAGCCACTGTTAGTAATATGAAAAATGCATGGCAACAGAGGAGCACGTCCAAGCTCACAAGATTGTAAGTGAACCAACTCAAAAACATGTTCTAATTTTGGTTACCTAGAATAAATTTTGTAATAAAGATATGCCATGGTCTAACTCTTTTTGAGAAATTGCTAGTGTCCATCAGGGAGTTCTCATGAAGACAACTTCGGAGCAGGGAGTAATGCCTCCAAGTCGTAACTATATAATTCATTATCATACATTTATAAGGCTTTTGGATCAAATGTCTATTGTTTTAGGTATTCCCCTTATTGGTTTGGCGCAGGAATACATGCAGTTTAGAAAATAAGTGGCTTTGTTGCTTTAAGGAATCGGCTCAAATCTTGAGAACCAGTCACTGAAAATGTAAAACAGATGGCCTGGAGTTGGCTGTCCTTTTGCTTTTGACCCCAGTATCTTCAGAGACAGTAAAAACACAAAATTGCCAAAGGAACTCAGCAGGTCTTGCCTGAATTGTTGGTTATATATCTTTATCTCCTCTGGATGCTGCGAGACCTGCTGAGTTCCTCCAGCGTTTTTGTGCTTTTACCACCACCACAGTGTGCAGATTTCTGTGTTTCACTCTTCAGAGACCATTTCCAGTTTTTCTTTCTGCTTTAGATTAGAAACTTGATGCTGAGGATAACTTGGCCTCTGGTCCTCCCTCTGGTGGTGCTGAGCATTCAAATTTCAATATATTGAGATTTTTACAAGTTCAGATGTAATGAAGGGAACCTTTAAGGGTATACTGTAATTATTTCTGATGTTGATATTTAGCCTGTTTTGAATCAAAGAAACATTTTTAAAAATTTATTGCCAGAGTACATACATGACATTACATACAACCCTGAGATTCCTTTTCCTTGCTGGTGCGGCAGAATTACCACTCATTGTTAGTGCAAAAAAAAACTGTACACAGTGTAAATGTGTAAACAAATAACTGTAAACATAACAAATGCAAACTATGCAATATAGAGACAATGCTCTATCATTGTATTGTGTTAATTTTTATAGATTACAGAATGTGATCATAGGAACTGCTCATTTTTTTTAGCTCCATCTACAAATTCTGACCTATCTGCACATCTTCTAAATAGATTAATTATGTGGATATAAGAATGTAACTGCATTTAGCAGTTCTACAGCCATGATGAAATGTTGAAGGTCGTCACCCAGATTCTTTGCTTTCACAGAGTTCCAAAATGTCCATTAATAGCAGTATGATTGGAGACCTTTGGTATAGTGAAAGAAATACAATGAGGGGAGTATTTGGCAGATTTAAAGCGTACCTTTCAAATAGCGTCCACTCTGAAAAAGGGTTTTCAGGCAAAATAATATTTACATCTGTCTCGATCATTATTTAGAGTGTTGTAACATTTTCAGGCCGGAGTAGCAATTTTTCTTTCAGGTGGACGTGAAGTACAGCAGTAAAGTTCATCTTCACTCAGTATTTTATTTGTTGCTTAATTATTGTGCAGTTTGAGTGAGGAAATGTTATAAAAATTGAATGACTGTTTCAACATTAGGGCAATAATGAGACACAATTGGAAGTGGTGATTGACCAAGATTATGCAAGGTTGATGTAACTTTTACTAAACATTTCACAAATGCAAAAATAAAACGTATTTTCAATCATGTGATGCTACTTTAATAGGTTCATTTGACATTCAAGAATGAAATTAATTTTTGAGTGGAAATCTGATTAATAGTGGCTTGCAGTTGACAGCGAGTACCAGGCTTCCTTTCACATAGATAATTGTATTTTGTGAAAAGATTCGACATGGCAAAAATAATCCACTACAGTCGAGGTAAAATTGGTGTGATCCAGAAAGGCTTCTTCGTCGTTAAAAAGATGAGGGCTTCTTGGTTCCATATTTACGGTGTTAATAGGTGCTCAAGCCTTGAAAACATCTAATTTATAGCAGAAAATGCTGGAAATAAGCAGTAGGTTGAGTAGCATTTGTGGAAAGAAAAAACTGAATTAATGCCTTCCATCTTAAACAGTAACCATTCTGCAAAAAGATCTGAGCAGGATAAGCGTTCCCAGCATTTTCTCTTTTACTTCAGATTTGCAGTGTCTTTGGTATTTTTAAGAGAGGTAATTCATCATGGGCCAACCAAGAATGGCGGTGCAACTTGAATTAAATTGGGGGCAGCAGTCATTCACAGTTTATTCTAGATTTAACCCACAGTGATATGAAGGCATTGATTACACACAAACCAAAGTGCAAAGAAATTCTAAGCTTCAGTCATTTTACTGGGGTATGAAACAGTTAAGAGAATTTCCCTGCTCATATTCTCTTCTATATATCTTGTTCTTATCTCTTTGCAGTTTGTCTTACTCCATTGTTGACTAATTTCCAATGACAACTGAATTTAATTTTTGGTGCCATCTGAAGCCCCTTGTCCTTCTCCCACACGACACCTGTTGATGACTAACATTCAATTCAAACAAAAAAAAAACCCTCCAGAGATGGTGTTAATCCAGAATCATAAGGGGAAGCACTCAATAAGCCTTTTTCAAGTATATTACCGAGTTCTCAGCAACAGCCTGGCTGCCAAACATCTTTCAGTCTTTTTGGGTGACCTTAAAGTGTGAGGAAACTTGGGCAGCAAATTATATTTTTACAACAGCTGGTATTCAGAATTTTCCAGTACACCAAATATTCCCAACAATAATTTGTATTTAAATAATGTTATTAACTCAGGAAAAGTCCCAAGGAGCAAAAATTTAACATCTTTTTTTTTGGGGGGGGGGGGAACCAGGATGAGGCATTAGGACAGATGGCCAAAAATTTGGTTGAATCGATAGGTTCAACGAGCTTCATAAAGAGGCAAGGAGAAGTAGAAAATAACGAGGTGCAAAAGTAAACCATGAAATCTCAGATTATGGATTTAGAAATGATACATTATATAAAATGCCAAATCATTAATAACCTCCCATGCAAAGTGGGAGATAGTTTCTCAGAACTTACTTCTGCAATGTTTTAAATCTAAGGTGGAGAGTTAGATTATGGAAATAGGAAAGATATATAAAATTCCAGCTAACATTGGGAGCCATTAATAACCTGCAATGCAAAGCGGGAAGTAGTTTCTCGGAACTTATTTCTGCAATTATTTAGATCGACATAAGGTGGCGACACAGCACATTTTATACAGTACATTATAAACAGGCAAGGAATTGGTCTGGAGAAATCAGTAGGTCAAACAGAATCCATGGGTAGAAATGGTCAGTCAATTAGCTCCTTTTACACTGCAAAGCTTGCATGCTCAGACAGAGCAGAAAAAAGCCGGCTTCATAAGCCCTTTCACACTGCAAGCCAGCTTCCCAAAGTAAAAGCAGCGTTGGCACCTAGTGTGACATTGTGTTGAGAAAAGAATCAGAGTCGGTGGGTCTGGACACAACGGTTTACAACCACATGTAGCTTTTATTAACAACAATTACAGAAGAGAGTGGGAAAATGTTAACTGGAATAAAGCACATGCACAGTTTATAAATGGTTGACTATTTCTATTGATTTTAGCAATTTTCAGACATTCAAACCAAAAAAAAATACAATTGTTATGGCTGCCGAAATTAAGATTGCAGAATGGTTTTGCATTACAGCAACTGTAGATATCTGCCAACAAATGCATACCAGCGTATTAAGTGTCTATAAATGTTCCATTGTTGATATTGATAGGTAATCAAATTGTAATCTGAACTAATGCATGAGATATGCTTTTCCTGCCAACTTCAGTCGGAAGATACAATTGTATTCAGCATCCCTTTAGCACAATTTTATAAGACTATAAGACATATGAGCTGTAATTGTGCACTGTTTAATATTTTCACATGCTCTTTTTTTTAAATTGTGCGCTTGTGTGTTTTATTCCTGTTAACATTTTCCCTTGCTCTTCTACAAACTGTATGCTAATAAAAGCTACGTGTGATTGCAAACCCTTGGGTCCAGCCCAACCAAATCTGATTCATACAGGTGGTGCTGACATTCGCACACTATGTGCCTAGTAGTGCCCAATGCTCCACTGGCTACTGATTATGAACCTTTTCTGGACCCAACTTTGCGTCGTCATCTTCCCTTGCCATTTCGACCCAGCAACACAGGTTGACCATTTTAGATAGGTCCTGCATCGATATGCTCCGCCACTGAGAGTATCCCCATGAAGAATTGAAGACAGTCATCCTGGTTTCCCCCCACCCCCAAAAAAAATGGTGTTTAATTTTTGCTCCTTGGGACTTTTCCTGAGTTAATGACATTATTTAAATACAAATTATTGTTGGGAATATTTGGTGTACTGGAAAATTCTGAATACCAGCTGTTGTAAAAATATAATTTGCTGCCCAAGTTTCCTCACACAAAGAAAGACACTTTAAGGTCACCCAAAAAGACTGAGAGAAGATGAGGCCCAGAATTCATGGGTCTAATGGGAATGGGTGGATTTGCATTTGACAGAATGATCATACACCTACGAATTTCACTGCAAATGTCTTCACACTTAGGACAGTATTCATTGTCAAACAACAGAGAAACTAGGCTATTTACCCCATGTCCACTGCAACCAACAAGTACCCACTTACACTTCAGCCACTTCCATTCGCTGCTCAATCCATCAATTCCTTCTGGATTCCACACACTAGGGGCAATTAACAGTTCTTGATTAACCTAGAAACCACATTGTGGGGATGTGGGGCCGGCCTTGGGTTCAGTGAGATGTATGAAAATTTGTCAGTGATCACACCTTGTAAATGAATAAAGGTCTTCTAGCAAGATATCCTTATAATAACATATGGCAACACAATTATAATAGCATATGGCAACACAATTTGCCCCATCTTACTTGTAAAGTGAGGCATCCCTGCCTTCAAGATTGCTGGTGGAAATATAGATTCAGGTGATATTAGGCTTTCTTGCATTCCATTCCATTCTGAGAGAAACTTCAGTTAACTCTAGAAAAATCTGAACAGATAAATAATATCAAAGTTGTACAGCAGAGAAACAGGTCATTTGACCACCATGTCCACGCTGACCTTTTCGCTCATCAACACCATTGATGAGTTTATCCACAGATATAATTCTGTACCAGAAATAATGTGTACAGTTTATTTTTTGCACTACTAATTAGTGGAAATCCTGTGCTTGTAGCAAAAAGGAATCTCAGGGTTGTAGATATGCTAACAATATAATGGATCCATCATACAAGGGTCATCAACAGCTACTGTTTGACCTGCTGAATGTTTCCAACATTTTTGTTTCAATTCCAAATTTCTAGCATCTGCAGTTATTTTAATTTTTAGAATTCTATCTGGAGATTAATTTGTTCAAGTTCATGTTTATTTATCATCCGATCCCAAAGAAACAGCATTCTCCAGTCCTTGGTGCAAAGCACTGCAAACACACATAACACACATGGGGACAAACAATACATATGCACAGTATATATATATATATATACAACTATTAAAATGAATCACTATTATTGTTAAGTAAATAGTAGTCATGGAGGGTTTGTATGAGCAGTTCATCAGTCTCACTGCCCATGGGAAGAAGCTGTTTCTCAGCTGGCTCTGTGGGTCCTGTATCTCTTTCCCGATGGAGTTGCTGAAAGATGCTATGTGTGGGGTAGTAGAGGTCCTCGACGATTTTACTTGCCCTCTTCAACAATGATCCTGATAGAACCTGATAGATCACTGGGGAGGGAGACCCCATGATCTTCTCTGCCACTCTTATGGTCCTGTGGATTGATCCGATGCTTTACAGCAACTGTACCACACTATGATGCAGCCGGTCAATAGAGCTCCTGTAAAAAGTGGAGTCAAACACAAAAGTTTGCAGATCCTGTGATTGTAGCAAAAACGCAGAGATTCTGGAGGAACTCAGCCAGTCTTGCAACACCCATAGGAGGTAAAGATATATTGCTGATGTTTTGAGTCTGAGCCCTTCCTGAAGGACAGCATGGATACCTGTTGCCTTGCCCATCTCTGTCTTCTCAGGAAGTGCAGTCGCTGACTAGTGAGGAAATGTTTCATGTCTTGGATAGGTCACTTCTTAAGTGGACTCTGGGTAACTTGGTGCTCTCTGCTCTCTCCATGAATGTCTAATGGAGGGTGGTCATTCCTGTTCCTCCTCAAGCCCACAATCACCTCCTTCACCTTTCCATGTTGAAACTCAAGTTAAAAGAGGCCTGCCCTCTTTGGTACCGGGATAATGGTGGCTGTCTTTAAACCCATGTGGATGATGGATTACTGCATGACATGTTGAAGATGTTCATAAAGACCTCCCTCAGTTGGTCTGTGCAGTCCTTCAGTACCCAATCAGGTATGTTGTGTGGATTCACCTTGGGTATTGTTCCCCTCACCTCTGCCGTGGCTATGCAAGGGGCTCATTCATTAATTTTGGCCCAAATCACAGTAAACAATCAAACAGAACAGAAATTATGACAGATGCTGGGTTTTAATTATGAGAAAAGCAACAATGGAAGAGACAGCAAAAAAAAAAGAAATAACACAGAATACTGATGATTTAAATAATAAATAAATATCCAGATTTCACTATGGGCAAGGAAAATCAAGTACTTCCGGCACCCACCAATTGATTAGATGTATTTTTGGCTTTATGCCTTTACATTGTAATTAACTTGCACTGTTTTTAAGATGATTTGTTCCAGGAATTCCATCAGAGTCCACTAACATTTTGATTCACTGCTGATTCTGATGTCGGTCAGATGACTGGGAACCAAATTCCAAGCAGCCAAAGTCTATTGCAATAAATCATGAATACAAAATGAAAACTCTTAATAGTATTTAATGGGTAACAAGCCAAATATAAAATCTAATATTAATGTTCAGTATTTCACATTGTTACTTAATGAATAAAAATAAAGTTGCAAGATAATCTTGACAGTAAATGTTAAATATGCAATTTGATCTTGTACCACTTCACTCAATCGAGGACAATGTACATTTTGGTGATCCTTATACCAGTTTAGGCTGCATAGCTCAAAAGATGGTTGAAGAGTAGATTGTTGACAGGGGCATTATTGCAGCTCCTCGATTTGGCATTCAAGTTCAAGTTATTCCACAATAAGGTAGTTCATCAGTTTACATTTGTACACATTGTTTGTTTGCTAACGTACATTATAATTTGTGATGGTCAGAAAACTAAATTCTCACAGATTTATCTGGTGTCACATATTGTACATAGAGTAATACTTGACAATGGCAGTTGCTTAATCCTTCATACCGATGATCTCTTTTTGTTTCATATATCTTTCGGTAAGCCTCACAACTTTGCTCAACGTGTGGCGATATTTATCATTACTTGGGTCACTTTCATTGCTCCCTCCTTGTTCAGTAACTCGAGTGCCTAGGAACACAGAAGGCAGCTAACATCATAAAGTGTCCCCATCACCTTCGTGTTACCTTCAGAGGCTTAAGTCCAACACCTTAAGGTTCAAGAACTCCTTTCTGTTCCAACAGTCATCAGGCTCTTGAACGACCCATAAACTGCTCCAGAACCCAAGACCATTGACCATTGTATGACATGTTGCACTCACTACAACTGTGGATAGTTATCCTTTAAAACCTATTCTTTCTGTCTGAGGGCACATTATGATCATTTAATAGATGCCATTGGGGTTGGTCTGTCTGACAAACCTGTAGGGCGGCGGCAGGTCAACATTTGCACATTGTACTTGTGGATATGACGATAAAATGATCAACCTGACTGAACGTCTTTGGCTGTGGCTGCGCTATGCGGTGCCTTGATGGGCTTTGACTATTCGTCGGGGCGACGAGGCACACCCGGGCCTCTCCCACCGCTGTCAGCCCGCCAAACCCCGCTCGCGCCGCCTCGCCGTGACGTCATCCGGAGCCGGGGCTGCTCCCCCACAAAATGGCGGCGTGGAGTAAACGCTGAAAGCTGTTGAACGCCGTGCTTCGCCTGCCGCCTCCCAGCTGAGAGGACCGCCGCCTGCAGCAGCGCCGGCCGCGCATTGAAGGCCGGGAAGGGAGATCAGGACCCCGGCCGAGCAGCGGGAGCCATGTCTCTGCTTTGTGTGGGAGGTAAGTCCGGCCGTGTCCCCGCCCGGCCCTTGGTCTGCTCCTCGGGCACTTTGTCAGTGAGTGGCCCCTCTTGCCTGCACGAGCTTTCATTTGCAGACCCTCGCGTTCCCTCAGAATCCGAGGGACCGACTTTGCAGAGCGAGCGAGCCCGCTCACTTCTCAGGGCTGGTTCCTGGCGTGTCAGCTTTTACGAACTGGAGATTAAAACATGTCAGCTTTCCTGTATTTACCCCTCCAATAATGGTCACGGCTGCGCTGGGCTTTCTTCTCGTTTCATTAGGAGTAGTGGTTTGTGTGTCTGCCTTCCCTTCTATTTTAAAATGGGCTGCGCGTCGCGGCTGTGGGCTTTATGAATTGGAGGCACCCGAGTGCCAGTCACATTTATGAATGAATTCGTTGCAGTCCATCCATCGTACAATAAATACTCGGGGGAGGGGGGTGGGGGTGCAGGAGGGGTGGGGTGGAATTGGTTTGGTTGGTTGATTTCCTCTCAGTGTATTTATCACCTCTCTTCTATAACAGTCAACATTTTTAAACTTATTGAAGAAATTTGCCAAATGGCTTCGGGTAAATGAAAATATCCAAGGCTAAATTATTCCTGATAGGTTTTAAAAAAAAAAATCTTGTAGCTTTTCAGTCACATTTCTTTGAGAGACATGCTTGTCTTCGTTTAAAATGATTGGCAGTTTAAATAGGGGGGGCTGGGGGGAAGAAAACCAGGCGAATACAACCAAGGAATTTCTTTGAGAGACATGCTTGTCTTCGTTTAAAATAATTGGCAGTTTAAATAGGGGGGCTGGGGGGAGAGAAAACCAGGCGAATACAACCAAGGAATTTCTTTGAGAGACATGCTTGTCTTCGTTTAAAATAATTGGCAGTTTAAATAGGGGGGCTGGGGGGAGAGAAAACCAGGCGAATACAACCAAGGAATTTCTTTGAGAGACATGCTTGTCTTCGTTTAAAATGATTGGCAGTTTAAATAGGGGGGCCTGGGGGGAAGAAAACCAGGCGAATACAACCAAGGAATTTCTTTGAGAGACATGCTTGTCTTCGTTTAAAATAATTGGCAGTTTAAATAGGGGGGCTGGGGGGAGAGAAAACCAGGCGAATACAACCAAGGAATTTCTTTGAGAGACATGCTTGTCTTCGTTTAAAATAATTGGCAGTTTAAATAGGGGGGCTGGGGGGAGAGAAAACCAGGCGAATACAACCAAGGAATTTCTTTGAGAGACATGCTTGTCTTCGTTTAAAATGATTGGCAGTTTAAATAGGGGGGGCTGGGGGGAAGAAAACCAGGCGAATACAACCAAGGAATTTCTTTGAGAGACATGCTTGTCTTCGTTTAAAATAATTGGCAGTTTAAATAGGGGGGCTGGGGGGAGAGAAAACCAGGCGAATACAACCAAGGAATTTCTTTGAGAGACATGCTTGTCTTCGTTTAAAATGATTGGCAGTTTAAATAGGGGGGCTGGGGGGGTGGGGGAGAAAACCAGGCGAATACAACCAAGGAATTGTATTCCTTGGTGCTTTGGGAAGTGAAATAAATGGAGACGTCATGACCGCTTTCTGCAAGCCATCAGCCAGTGTACTACAGTACCATGGACAGCTCTTCCCCCGAAGCACCACTGTTCATTTCAGTGTACACGTGCACTCGTCCCATTCTCACAGAAGGCGCTTCTGGAAGCGGGTCGAGGCACTTTACAAAACTAAAGTAAAACAAAATTTGGGGATTTTTTTTTTTAGGGAATCGCCAGAACTGCTGAACATTTGGGATTTAAAAAAAATAAATATATTTTATATTTAGAGAATTTATTAGCAATTCGTTTTGTTTTAGAAATTATAGTATTTTACTCTCTGATAAAATAGAATATGTAAATTAATATTTGCATCACTTTGTTCAAGGGTTTACTCCCTTGTGTTTTATGAGGTGTAATGACTTATGTTAGTTTTAATTGTGCATCAAATAATTATGGTGCTGTTTCTCATATGAAACCTATTTTGAATGAAGCTCCTTTTCCACTGGCTCCTTGTCCCAGGATTTAACTGGTTCAGGGCCCAGTGGAAAAGGAAAACAATCAACACGTCGAGGATTGATGGCCTCTACCCCTGCTGCTACCCCTGGCGTCAGCTCTGCCAGCATGCTGATAAACCAGTGGAACAAGGACAACTTCTGTTCAAAGGATGACTCTCTAATACCTGGGGATGAGTGTGTTCAGTGGAAAAGCAGTCAATGTCCTGGTTAAAGTGGCCCAATGGAAACAACACAAACTGCTTCCTGTCTTGGGGCACTGCACAGCTAATTAACTGGGGTGCCTGTGGATAAAGGGCTTTAAATTCAGCAATTATGCAATAAAATTGTTTGAGTTTCTCTGGAGTTAAGTGAATTGTATATATATATATATGAATGTCACCATGTCATTCGCTGAAGTTTTGTACAGTAGGCTCCTCTGGAATGTGCCAATGAGGCACATGGGATCCAAGGTGAGATAAGAGAATAGATAGAAAATTTTCTTTGTGTAGAAGCAGAGAATGATAGTGGAAAATTGTTTTTTCCAGATTAGAGGCTTGTGAGTAATGGGATGCCACAGAGTTTGGTGCTTGGCCCAATGCTTTTCGCTTGCATATCCATGATTTAGATGATCATGTACCTGGCTTGACTAGCAGATTTGTTGATAGTGAAGATGGTTGCCAAAGATTGCACCAGGATCTTGATCAGTTGATGGAATTTAATACTGAGAAATGTAGGGTGTTGCATTTTGGGGAGCTGTAACATGTGTAGGATCTACACAATAGAAGGTAGAATTCTGGGGAGTGTTGTAGAGCAGAGGAATGGAGTAATACTGATACTTCGTACCTTGACAGTGGCGTCACAGATGCATGGGGTGGACAAAAAAGGCTTTCAGCTCATAGCCTTCATCCTGTACTGAGTAAGAAGTTGAGGTCCTATACAGTGGTACAAGATGTTGGTGAGACCCCATTTGGAGTATTGTTCAGTTTTGGTCACCATGGTTATAGGAAAGATGTTAAGCTGGAGAGAGTGCAGAGAAGCTCTATCAGCATGTTAGAAGAATATGGGGGTCAGGAGTGGGCTTTGGGAGAGGTTTGGGAGTCTTGGGCTTATTCCTTGGATTGTAGGCGTATATAGGGGGTGCTACCTGGAAGTTTACAAAACCATGTAAAAAATGGATTAGATGAATGCAGTCTTTTTCCCAGAGTTGGAGAATCAGTAACCAGAGGACGTAATTTTAAGGTTGAGGTAGGATTTAACAGGAGTGGTAGCTATTTACATAGAGAATGGTGAGTATACATAATGAGTTGCCAGAGGAGGTAATGTTTAAGACAAAAATTGGACATAAACATGGATATAAGCCCAGTACTGGCAATTGTGCTATTTTAGTTGGTGCAGGCAAGTCTGACTGAATGACCTGTTTTCACACTGAATCCAATTCTTGGAATGCAGGAATAACTTGTGAAAAAAGACTGAATGGATCTAAATTCTTTTGAATTAAAAGAATGAGAGGAAATCTTATTGAGCCACAAACTTCTGATAGAATTCGACAGTTTCAATGTGGGAAGAATGTTTCCAATGATGGGGAAGTCCAGAATCTGGGGTCAAAGTGAAACGTGAAAGCTTTTTAGGACTGAGATGAGGAGAAATTTTTCACTCACTTGTGAATTTGTGGAACTCCTGATCACAGAAAGTGAGGCCAATTTGTTAGATATACTTTATTCAATAGGGAGTTGGATGTCACACAATTGGCTAAAGGGATCGAGGTGCAGAGAGAAAGCATGAATAGGGTACTAAAGTCTCATGATCAGCCATAATAGTATTGAATGGTGGTTCAGGCTTAAAGGACTGATTGGTCTACCCCTACATCTCTATGGTTCTGTAAAATATTGCTATCATGTCATTCTGCTAAACCCCCCCCCCCCCCCCCGGTATTGCATTCCAAGTTCCTATCACTTTATATTTAAAAAAAAAACCTTTAAACTTTTGAAATTTATGCTGTCTAGTATTTGACATTTCAACACTTAATGCTTTTTGAATTAGACAATACAAAAATGTAAAAAAACCAGAGTATCTTGTTATAAATATTAATTGCAATTCAAAATCCTTCTAAGAGGTCAAAAGCAAACTAAGGCAGGGTGTGCCGGATCAGAGATTTGTACTCTCATTGTCCAGGATGGAAAAAGCCCGTATTTTAAAAAAAAATCAGACAAAATTCAAGAATCTCTCAAGTAATTCTTAATGCACCAGTCAACACACAAGCCTACTTGTATTTCAAAGAATTATAATCCAAATGGTCCCCTTGATGAATAGAACATGCATATTAAAGAAGAACTTCCAACATCAATAATTATTATTATTTTGACAACATCACCAAAACCATCTGAAGGTTGTCATTCAAGTTACATACTGTCTTGTCTTGGAACTCTAAAATTGGTAGAGTTGTGAATAGTGAGAATGATTGTCACAGGATATAGCAAGACATGGACCATTTATAAATGTGGGCAGGGTAATGGCAGATGAAGTTTAATCCAGACAAGTGAGGTGCTCCATTTGGGAGGTGCAATGTAAAAATAAAATGTGTAGTAAATAGTATGAACACTGATGTATAGAGTTATCTTGGGGGTGCTGCCTCCACATGTCTGACTGTCCCCAAAGAGACTGGCTTGAGTCTTTATACGGGCTGATGATTGACAGCCAGCAGGTGGGGCAAACCTGCAATAGGCTGGTAGGAATGTGGCTAGTGTAGTAGTTGTATCACCACATTCGCCCCCTTAAAATGAGTCCTGACCGGTGTGGGGGGGGGGTACTGAGTAGTATCTACAAGTTCAGGCAGTTGTCCGTGCCCCGAGACCATTGCAGGACAATGGTCGGTAGGGGCAGGGTTGGCTGAGTCCAGGGTGGCCAGGGCAGCAGGCAGTGTAGGATGGATGGTGTCTGGCAGAGTGGGGCGGGTCTGCGGGAAGAGGGGTCCTCTGGAGAGGCGGAGAGAGGGGTGTCAGCTCCCGGGGAATCCTGGGTAGGTCAGGGTGCCTGTTATTAGAAGGCTGGGCCCCTGCTGGTGCCAGGTCCCTGGTCAAGAGCGTATTCTCATGTCCATTGGGTTATCTGACATAGGCATAATTTGGGTTTGAATAGAAGAGGTGCATCTGCTTGACCAGGGGGTCGAATTGGTGGGTCCTCATGTTTGTGGAGGAGTACTGGTTCCAGAGATGTCAGCCATGCTGGCAGGGAGACGCCAGTCACTCATTTCCTAGGAAAGGAGAAAAAGTGTTTGTGAGTAGTCTGGTAGCCATGCATGAGCGACCATCTGGACTGGAGTGCCGCAAGGAGGGTCTCTTGCCAATAGTTGATGGACCAGCCTTTCAACCTTGGGATCAGGAGGACTGCCTTCCAGATTACCCTGTTTTCACGTTCCATCTCCCAGTTGCCCCTGGGTTTGTAGCTAGTTGTGTGACTATCTGCAATGCCTCACACTGTCAGATACTGGTGCAGCTCCTCACTCATGAAGTTGGAGCCCCCCGTTTGCTGTGGATGAATGCCAGGTATCTGAACATAGTGAAGATCTGCACGTGCCTTGATAAGGCGGTGGAAGTGTCAGGGCAAGGGATGGCGAAGGGAAAATGGGAGTATTCATCTATGACTGAGAGGAAATGGATGTTCTTATTCGTGAAAGACAGTGGCCCTTGAAGTCTATGCTGAGTTGCTCGAAGGGCCAAGTGGCCTTCACTGCATGGGCATGCGGTGGGTGGAAGAAGCGTGGTTTGATCTCTGCACGTGCCCTGCAGGACTCACTCATGGTCCGGACTCCTTGGATGGTGAAGGGGAGGTTCCAGAACGTAATGAAGTGGTACAGCCACATGGCACCTGGGTGGCAAAGGGTGTCATGCAGTGCCTGAGGCTGCTTGGACTGTGCACTGGCGCAGGTCTGGGACAGGGCATCAGAGGTGTCATTGAGCTTCCCCGGCCTATACTGGATATCATAGCTGAAAGTGGCCAGCTCGATTCTCCAGTGCAAGATCTTGTTTTTGATCTAGTCTCAGGGTGGTGCTGAACATGAATGCCACTGTGTGCTGAACCTTCTGCCATCCAGGTAGTGGGGCCAGTGGTGGACTGCTTCCATGATTGCCTGGGCTTCCTTTTTGATGGTGGAGTGTCTGAGCTCTGAACCATGGAGGGTCCTGGAGAAAAAGGTCATGGGTCTGCCTCCTTGATTGAGAGTGGCAAGGGCAATGTCAGAGGCATCACACCACCTGGAATGGGGTGATCTCATCCATGGCATGCAGCGTGGCATCGACAATGTCCTGTCTGATGCGGGCAAAGTCCACTTGCTCCTCAGCAGGTAGGGGAAAAGTGGTGACTTGGGCCAGTGGGCGGACCTCATCTGAGAAGCAGGGATCCCACTGGGAGTAGTAAGAGAAGAGCTCTAGGCACCTGCGGAGGGCCTTGAGAATGTGGTGGAGGGGAAATTCCATTAGGGGGTGCATGCATTTAGGGTCAGGGGTGATGACACCATGTTCCACGATGCACCCCAGGATAGCGAGGTGGATGGTGGTGAATACTCATTTGTTGTAAATGAGGTTCAGTGCCTCTGCCATCCAGAGAAATCTCTCCAGTTTGGCATCCTGATACTGCTAGTGATGGCTGTAGATCGTGACATTGGAAAGTCATTCTTGGATTGGGCCGGTCTACCTTGCAGTCCATTTCCTGCTGAAACATGGAGTCTTCATTTGTGACCCTAAAGGGGACCTGGTGGAACTGGTTGAGGTGCCCATCTGTCTCAAAGGTGGCATAAGGTTTATTCTGGGCATGGCTAAGGAGCTGATGGTTGGCAATCATGGAGAAAACCCTGTACTGGACTATCTCATTGACCATGTCAGCAATGTGGGGCAGTGGGTAGGCGTCCAGCTTGCTGTACTGGTTGATGACCATCCACAATTTGCTGCCCTCTTTATGACAAGAACCTGGGCTTTCCAGGGGCTGGTGCTGGGCTCTATAACTCCTTCTGCCAGAAGCTGTCTCACCTCAGCCTTAATAAAGGTCCTGTCAGCCGCACAGAAGTGCCTGCACTTGGCAGCTTTAGGCTTGCGGTCTGGTTTCAGGTAGTTGAAGAGGGATGGAGGGGGAACCCGCAGGGTGGAGAGCCCACAGGTGGACTGGGGACAGTTGCTGGACTTTGTGCTGTGATGGTGAGTGGGGAGAATGGGCCACCGAAGGCAAGGGTGAGGCTGTGAAGGTGACACTGGAAGTCTAGTCCCAGGATAACCAGGGCACAGAGCTTGGGCATGACGAGGACCCTGAACTCTTGACGTGTTTCTCCTTCCTTTTCCCCCCCACCACTGTAAGGTTCTCTGAGCAGCACCCGAGAGCCGTGATGGAGTGAGTCATCCTGGACTTTGAAAGAGAGAGCGAGTTTGCTGGGTACACTTTGAGTTTCAGAATACAGACCACATTCAGGTGCACAAAGCTCTCAGTATTTCCACTATCAAACAGGCATTTTATTACTTTTCCATTGACAGCGATATCCACCATTCAGTGCCCGAGACCATGTGGAATGTCCTCTGATAGTGTGGTGGGCGCTAGGACTGTCTCGGGGTCCAAGCTGCTGCTCCCTGACAGTTGTAGCAAGTAGTGGCCAGTGAGTGCCTCTTAGGAGCATGTGGTGTGGCAAGTGTGTGGTTTTGAGTGTGCGTGCTGACCACATCATCTAGTTGGTGAGTTTGGGGGTGTTGGGTGGCCCATGATGGCAGCACCCAGGAGACACATATGGCATTGGCATGGTTTGGCAACTTGACTGGAAGTTATGTTGTTGGTGCGGGTAGAAGTTGGATGATGAAAGATGGCGGTGCCCATCAAGAGCACATGGTGGCGGTGTGGTTGGATAGTGGGGCCAGAAGTAATGTCGATGGTGTGGGCGGAGTAATGGCACTGCTTGGCATCTGCACGTGGAGGTGTCCAGAGAGTCAGAAGGGGCTTCCAGTTGGTTGCAGAGGGCTGCAGCTCTCCTAGTGGATTCGGTGAGGCACACTTTAGCAAAGTGGCCTTTTTTTTTTGCTGCATCGGGAGCAATGAGAGTTCTTCATAGGGCAGTTCTTTCGTGAGCACCTGCCCGACCCACACTGGGACCTGCAGTATTTACTGCGGTGGCGATGCAGGGCAGTTCTTCGGTGAGCACCTGTCCGAACCACACCAGGACCTGCAGTACTTACTGCAGTGGTGATTGTCTCTTCCACATGGGACTCTTAGCAACTGCTGGTATCGGCCAGGCCAGATGTTGGGGGAGGCTAGCATCGAAGGCCTCTATGTGGTGAGCTGCAACTTCTAGGGAGTGGACCACCTCCATCATCCTGGTAAGGGAGGCATTATTCTCCTCCAACAGTCTGTTGAGCCACCCTCAACTGCAATCCTTGCATGCAGACTTCTCGGAAGAGTTGTTCCACCTCCCCAGCAGTCACCCCAGCTTTGATCTAGCATGGGCGTGCTAGTTCTCACAGTGCCCCCATGTAAACATCTGCAGTCTCACCTGGCTGCTGTACCCTGATGCTGAGCAGGTACCGGGCATAGAGTATGTTCTTTTGGGACCGGTACATGCCTTCCAGGATGACCATCGCTGGTTCGAAATCTGTGCAGTCTCGGCTAGCCTGCCTGGAAAGCACACGGGCCTAGCTTGGTTTGTAGTACCATGAGTTTCTTCTGGTTAGTTTTGATGAATTCGTCCTGTGTGTGGATGATCACCTCAATCGCATGCATCCACATCTCTAAGTATGCTGGAGCATCCGGGTGTTGAAGGTTGAAGGCCTCTTGATGGTGAGGAACATCTCCATGGTCCTTTTAATTTTAAGTTAAATTGTGAACGTTGCTGTGCAAATAATTCTGATGCAAAGTCCACAGACTGTACAACAGGCTTTAATGAGCTTAAACTTGTACACACCAGTTTTTGTATCTTTGCTGGCTCCACGTGTCTGACTGTCCCCAAAGGGGCTGGCTTGAGTCTTTAGGCAGGCTGGTGATTGACAGCTGGTAGGTGCGGCCAGCCTCCCAGGTTGCCCCCTGCAGTAGGCCGATAGGAGTGCAGCCAGTGTAGTGGTTGTATCATCACATATATAAAAATGAGGCTTGGTTTGTTCCCCCTCCTTCCCCTCCCCCAGGATGGAAATTAGTATTTCCACTAAGATGAGGTTGATAATTTGAATACTGAGTAGCAGGATTATTTTCTGTTGTGAGAATTCCGACAGCATCGAGTCCACGCTGCTGAAGATCCAGCTGCGCTGGATGGGTCACGTCTCCAGAATGGAGGACCATCGCCTTCCCAAGATCGTATTATATGGCGAGCTCTCCACTGGCCACCGTGACAGAGGTGCACCAAAGAAAAGGTACAAGGACTGCCTAAAGAAATCTCTTGGTGCCTGCCACATTGACCACCGCCAGTGGGCTGATAACGCCTCAAGCCGTGCATCTTGGCGCCTCACAGTTTGGCGGGCAGCAGCCTCCTTTGAAGAAGACCGCAGAGCCCACCTCACTGACAAAAGGCAAAGGAGGAAAAACCCAACACCCAACCCCAACCAACCAATTTTCCCCTGCAACCGCTGCAATCGTGTCTGCCTGTCCCGCATCGGACTGGTCAGCCACAAACGAGCCTGCAGCTGACGTGGACTTTTTACCCCCTCCATAAATCTTCGTCCGCGAAGCCAAGCCAAAGAAAGAAAAAGAATGATATACAGGATATCACAGTTATTTGGAGTACGTATGAAAATTTCCCCCATTCTACCCTGCATTCCACCAGTGTTATTTTAATTCTAAAATGCTAATCTATTGGGTTGTCTCAGGTGGAATGGTAAGGAGGGGTAAAGCAGTTGAAGCAAAATGTTAAAATGCAAGGAACTTGAAGTGATGGAAAATTTGATCAAACTAAATCTTAATTAGTTTTTTTATTAGCATGTGGGAGTCTACCTGTGAGCTCAATTACCAGCGTGGAAACAGGCCATATCGGCCCTTCAAGTCCACACCGGTTCACTTGAACAACTTGTTCCATTTGCTTGCAATGACACAGTTCGCTTGTCCTGTTCGACTTGATGGAATGAAAACAATTCCTATTTAATTTCTACATAAACATATTCAACCCTGAACCAGCCATTCTCAATGAGAACAGACTTAAATCATAAAATATTTTTGGTCTTTTCAAGTAGTTGGTAGGAGAGAAGTATGAAAGAAACAAACTAAACTTGACTGCATCACAAAGAAGGCAGGCTATAAACTTTGAGTTGAACCACAAGGGGACCATAGCCAAAAAAGGGTTGAGAATGGCTACCTTGGACAATTCCAGGGAACTTTGTAACTTTCTAATAAGCAACTGAGATTTAAAAAAAAAAAAATTGAAGCTATCAAAATAGTCTGGTGAATTCAAATGCTCCTTTTAATGTTCTACTTTGGCAGACCATTTTAATTTTAGTAATACATGAGTTAAAATGTGGAACATATTCTTCCTTTTTGATTTAGTGCACTTTTTTAGATTTGGTTTCCACATTTCACTGAAATGTACGTTGCAATGTGCACTGTTATTGAAATCCAAAGTTGCGATAAAATGTCAGACAATTCTTTCTGCATTTACTTTCTTAATAAGAGAGCATGTAGAATTCCTGTTGTGTATCCTATGAAAGTACAGTCATATATTGGTACGTTGATTCTTAAAATATTTCCATTTCTGTTAAAGTTCATATAATATTTGTGCACAGACTTTCCCACATTTGCTTCAGATCCCCAGAACTCTTCTCTTTCATAATGTTGTTGCTTATCACTTTATTGCTGTTTTTCCTGGATGGCCTTGTTATCTGAACTATCTTTGTACAATTTTGGTGGGTTATACAATTAGAACTGTAATCCAAACAATGCTTGCTGATATCCTGATTGTTGTGGCCCAGAATTTCTTAAGGAGTCTGATTTGTTAGGAGTGATGAATCTTCTGCATGCTTTTTTAAAAAAATATTCTTGGTCCAAATATTGGCATGAAATGATTAGACATCCCAATAATTGACACAATGTTTTTTTTTTAAGTTTAAAAATTGGACAGAATATGTTTACCAATTTTTTTAAAAAAGTGCACTAAATCAAAAAGGAGGAATATGTTCAACATTTTAACTCGTGTATTACTAAAATTAAAATGGCCCTGCCAAAGTAGAAAATTTAGGACCATTTGAATTGACCAGACTATTTTGCTTCATCACAATAACATTTTAATGTCTGTGAAGCTTTGCACCTGCAATAAAATTTGACTTGAGTCCTGTAGTAGTGAGGTAAAAAGAATGAGCTGTGTAGAATGCAACTCCACCCATATTTACACAAGACATCCAGGAATAAGAAATGGAGCAGCTGCTTTGTGGGATGTGAAGCATACTGAGATATGGGATACTGGAAGTCACTTCATTGTTAAAGGGATGTGTGGGAGCACAGGATGAAGTAGGTGAAAGCTAAAGGGAAAGGAGAGTAGCTGTTTTGGTAAATTCTGTCAGCATGTTTGGTCCTATGCTAAGCAAGAGCGATACTACTTGCAAAGTATGATTTACTTTCTGTTCACCGGCACTCCCTTTCACTGCTTCATCACCTCCAATTCTCACTTTGGGAAGCTGTGGATAACTGGGTTCTTGTTTTTAAATTCTTTCTTGATCTTGACGCTCCTTGTGTCCACCAACCCCAAAAAGACTTCCTGATTTTTATCCTTGTCTACATTTAATATTGTGGAACCATCATTTAGTTATTGCTCTGTCATTTTCAGCCTTTTAATCTGCATAGAATCTCTAGAATTCCTTTGTCTAAAACTGTACAGCTTTTTGCCCCATCTCTATTTTCTAGGACGCTGTTTAAAGTGCCTATGTCTTGACGGTTCCTCATGTGACTTGGTTTGAACACTTAATATAATCAAGAATCTTCTGACTCTTCACTGTTAATGCAAGTTACTGTTGAATTGCTTTGGAGTTGACATAGTTTCCTTGGCATCTATCTTTTGTGGATGCAAAATCAGCCTGTGTGTGAATATATCTATATGATACTGTAGTGTTCTGAATGACAGTCCATATTTTACAATTTTGGGTCAATGCATGGTTTGATGTTAATACACTTCGATTAACTTTTTTTAATGGTGACCTTTATGGCACTAATATGCATGGAGAATGGAAGATGTTGTATTTGTTGTGGTAGGTTCAGCTAATATAAATCCTGCTGTTTCTTAAACAGATGGATAATAGGACCACTTGAGTGAATATTCAGTGCAAATGTAGTTGAGGACATGAAATTTGAGGTAAAACTATTGCAGGGCTAACTTTGAACAACTTTATCAGCAGACCATTTGAATACCACAAAAAGTGTTTGGATCTTTACTTTCTAGTAAAGTGCTTTTTTAAAAAAAAACATGATTGAATACAATTTTCAATCATTTCCAGTTGTTTCCTTGAAATCAAGCTGGACTATCACAACTGGACAAATCATTGTGCTGTTTGTGCGGTTTAAAGAAACAAGTGCCATGCAGTCCTGAAAGGTCTCAACCTGAAATGTCAACAAGTCCTTTCCTCACAAATGACCTGTTGAGTTCCTCCAGCAGTTTCTTATCTTTGTTCCAAATTCCAGCATTTACAGTCAGTGTCTCCAAATTGTATACTATTCCATGTAACAATTAGTTTGTATAATTTGTTATTCTATAATTGATTTGGAATTTGAGTTAGCAGTAAAAACTGTGTGATTTGCACAATGAAGCGTGACTGTGACTTTATCAAAATTTCATGGCACCATTTTGAAAAGATTAAGTTGAACTACAGCTTTGACTTTATGAAGTAAAACAAAAACGTCATATCAGCCTTGTATTACATTGTTATGTAGATATAACATCCATCTGTGATTAAAATTTCCCAGTTTATTCACTCTGGCAGTTCCCGTGGTGTTTAACATGTCCATTTGTGACTTTTATAGTCTAACACCACAAAATAAGCCAACGTGATTGATAGTACTTGGAGACTTGTGTGGAGCACTTTTATTAGCTTACCATTTATTAGCTTACCATTAACAACTGGTATCTATAATGATCTTTAAATTGGAGTAAAGGCAGGAAAACAGGGTTTATATCTGGACCAATGGGGGCTGAGCCAACCTACCCATAGACAGTGAATTCCAGTTCACTGCATTCACTCCTTCCTTCAGAAGACGACCTGCAGGTGAAAACTGAGACCACATTCAGCAATATAAGCTTTTTACAATTATTTATGTTGAGTCTGTCTGAGGACCTGGTTATTCTGGTAAAGTGGACTTTCCAGAACTTTCTGTGCCTCCTGTGGGCCTTTGACACTGAGATTCAAAGGGGGGCTCGGGTTTAGAATCAATGGTTGTGTAGTTGGAACCATGTCGCCCAGAACCCTGCGTGGGGTATTTGGAAGTTCCAGGCCTATTGTGGGGGTTGGGACCTCAGTTCCTGAAGGTGCTAGGTCTTTGATCAAAATGGTGTCCTCTCTGCCATCCCGGTATGCCACATAGGCATACATTGGGTTTGCGTGCAGTAGATGCACCCTCTCGACCAGAGGGTCCATTTTTCTTATCCTCGTGTGCTTTTTCAGCAAGCTGGTGGCATTAGCCATGCTAGAAGAGTGGATTTCTTGGGAGTTCGTGAGGAGTCATGTGGGTCGCAGTGCAGAGAAGCGATCTTGTGGCATGGAGAGAGGTGGGCAGAATGTCTTGCCAGCGGGAATCTGGAAGGCCTTTAGACTGGAGAGTTAACTTCATAGCTTTCCAAACCGTTGTGTTCTCTTTATCAACTTGTCAGTTTCCCCCCGGGGGTTGTAGCTAGTCATCCTGTTTGATGAGATGGCTCTTACGAGTAAGTATTGGTGTAGCTCTTTGCTTATAAATGAGCCCTAGTTGCTATGAATATAGCTGGGATACCTGAACATGGTGAAAATGGAGTGCAGAGCTCTGACTGTGGTGGTGGTAGTGTCTTGGGAGGGGATGGTGAACGGAGAACGCAAGTACTCATCGATAATGCTAAGAAAGTACATGCTTCCATTGGTGGAAGGAAGGAGCCCCTTGAAATCAATGCTGAGTCGTTCAAAGGGGCGGGAAGCTTGTATCAGGACAGTAGAAGTGCATTTTACACTGGCATCTCCCTGATGCCTTCAATAGAGAAGGGTAGGTTGTGTGCCTTGACGAAGTGAGCCATGCGGGTGATGCCTGGGTGGCAGAGCTCATAGTGAATGGTAGCCTTAGCGATAGGGCTCCTGACAAAGCTGAAAGCCGCCTGGGCTTTGACCATTAATGGAAAGGAGGTGGATTTTATGCGTGGTCCTCCAGATTGTGTCCGCAAATGGTGACGTCGAGATAGGGGAAGATAGCCCTTAACTTGTACTTGTCTACCATTTTGTCCATCTGCCTCTGGAAGACCGAGGCTCCATCCATAATATCAAAAGGGGCCCTCGGGAACTGATAAAGCCACCCATCTGCCTTGAATGCTGTGTAGGGACAGTCCTCTGAATGGATTGGTAGTTGGTGACGTACAGTTTTCAGGTCAATGGTCGAATAGACCCTGTACTGCGCAATTTCATTCATTCAACGTGTTTTAGATTCGGAGAGGGGGTATGCATCCAGGAGAGTGAAGTGTTAATAATCTGGCTATAATCATTCACGAGCCTGGGCTTTTCTCCCCCTCTCATGATGACCACCTGGGCTCTTCACAGGCTGTTGCTAGGATCAATTATTTTTTTTTCTTTAAGCAGCTGCTGCGTATTGGCTCTAATAAATTCTCGGACCCCTGCACTGTATCGCCTGCTCTTTGGCTATTGGCTTACAGATGGGGGTTAGGTTCTGAAATGAGGGGGTTTGATATTTAGTGTGAAGAGATTGTATGTGGTGTCTAGCTTTTGGGACCTTCCATTCTGCACCATGATTGGGGTGGAGTGGGCCTCAGTACCCCATGGTCACGCTTTTAAGGTGACACAGGAAGGCTAGGCCCAGCAACACAGAAGAACACAAATCCGCCAATACATACAGTCAGAACTTGCAAAATTTTCCCCTTTTTACAGTTAGGTGAACTGTATAATATCCCTTAATATTTGCTGAATAGGATTGCAATGCTCAATAAATACGTTGAGTAAACCTTTAAGTTGCACTGCTGAGCAGTCAGAGTTTATAAAGCTCTCAGTTGAGTCAGTGTCTATTAAGCAATCCATCAGATGACTGTTTATCCTGCCCTCCATCGTCGAGTTGTTCAGCTGGTGGGGTTTTGCCTGGTCGAAGATGACTTATGCCAGTGCTTCGGAGGCTGCATTGCTCTCCCTGTTGTTGTCTTGATCTGAGAGCCAGGAAGATGGCGTCGACCACGAGGAGTGGCAAGATGGCTGCTGTTGCTTCACTTCCGGATTTCCTCGATACTTCACTTCTGGTAATGGTTCCTGCCATAAGGCACAGCAAAATGGCATTGGTGAGCAGCATGGAGACGCAGGGACCTGCACTTCTGGGCTTTAGCACGGGGCATACAACAGTTCAGGGGTCGCTAACACGGTCGCATTCCTGGAGTTTCTCTTGGCCCAACAGACTTTTTTGCCCAGTTTGTCCTCTTTTACCACATCCTAAGCACACGGAATCCTTTGTGGGGCATCTGGCATGGGTCTTTTTGGCCTGTCCACAGAAGTAACATCCCTGGTTGGGTCTGGCCGCGGAAGTCTGAACTGGAGACTGCTGTGCTCCGCAGGCCGAGTCTTACGAGAAGGCACTGCTTTTGTTAAAGACGTTGTCTGCTTCCATTTGGGCCTGTTTGAGCTTTCACCAGATTGAGGGTACTGGCAAGGTCCTTCTTCCCCAACTCTACCAGTTACTACCTCATGTACCTCGATCTCACTCCTGCCACAAGGGTATCCCGGACTTGCTATTTTTCTCTCACCCAGGCTGAGACCGGTTCGTAGTAGCACTTTCTCGTCAGTGTCTCTAGTTCCAGAACGTAGTCATCCATCGTTTCACCTGGTTGTTGCTGACGTTGAGAGATTCGGTGTTTTGCCAGCATGTTGTTCTGAGGCCTCAAGTAGTGGGCCTTCAGGCTTTCGATGGCCATTTCGTATGTCACAGAGTCCCTGATGACAGCATATCCCTTGGGACCAACTCAGGAGAGGAGGGCCAATCTCTGGAGACTGCTGAAGTGGAAGACTTCTTGGGTGGCCATTAGGTAAGACTGGAAGTCCTCCAACCAGTAGGTGAATTCTTCCGTGTCCTCTGGGGCCAGAGGGTCTACCTGGAGCATGTTTGGCTTCAATAGGGCTTCCATCCCATTTCCAAAAGTAAGCTAATATAATTAATGTGAGAGTACTCTGAGACGTGTGGAGCGCAAACACTCTTTTATTAGCTTACAATTAATGGCCAACATCTACAATGGCCTTCACGTAAATTGAAGGTAAGGCGGGAAAAATGGGTTTACATCGGGACTGATGGGGCAGAGTCAAGAAGAGGGGCCAGTCGTCTAATCTACCCGTAGACGGTGAATTCCAGCGATCCTGGAATGATTCCTGCTTTAGTGTGCCTTTTAATGGTGCTTGCTAGAGTGCCATCAATTTCATAATTAGGAGTCCAACAAGAATGCATACAATTTAGAATTGAAATCAAATTGGTCAGTATTGTATTTTGAGGTGGATATTGAGAGATGTCAGTCTGCCATCACACTGGAATATGAATGGTTATTTTGACATGTTAAAGAAAAGATGAGATGGACAACAATGAACCTGCCAATTTAATAAAGTGTGTGCAGCATATTACAATGAAGCAGCTAGTGCCTGAGCTCCAGTCTCTCTGGATAAACCTTGACATCCAGTGCTATGTGTAGTGTGCATGTGTGGGCTTCACACATCGCAAAGGCATGTCGTTTAGTAGATTTATTCAACCACTGTATATTGACCCTAGGTGAGTGAGAATCCAAGAGAAGTTGTTGGGAACCTGGGGAGATTGATATGAGTCAACATTGACATGGTAATAGGGGAGAAGGTACCAGAACATATACTTTATAAGTGGGATGAAAAACTGGTGCAATATAGGTTCAGCAGTACTGTACCATCTGCTCAACATTTGGAAGAAGATTCATGTAGAAAGGAAAAAACAAATACCAACTACCAAAATTATTATTGACGCAAAATCAACTAATCCCTTTCACAATAGATAACCTTTCCTTTAGAGAATGGGAAAGAAAAAGGATTAAAAGAATAGAAAATTGTTTTTTGGGAAATAATTTATTATCTTTTGAACAAATGAAGTACAAATATGGAATAACTCACGGTACAATGTTTGCAGACCACCAACTGAAAACCTAGATGAAGGACAAATTGGGAAGCAGGCTGAGGTTACCAGAAGGAAGCCGCTTTGAATATGTGATTACAGATGCAATGATAATTAAAAGATTTATAACAAACATGTACATCAAGCTGCAAGAGAAAGAGAATGAAGAAACAAGCTGTAAACCCAAACAAAAGTGGGAACAAGATCTAAACATAAAGATTAAGAATGAAACATGGGAAAAGCTATGCTCCGGAACTATGAGAAATACAATAAACACGAGGTTACGCGGAGGAGTAACGTGATGGAGTAGTGGCCGGTCAGGGAATTCCAGCCCTCTCCCGAAAAGTTTTATATAAAAAAAAAACACACACAAAGCACAAAGGTACAAGATTAAAATTTATAATAAAGTAAAAATAAAGGTGAGAAGAAAATGGCAGCGAAGAGAGAAAAGTCGAAAACAACAGAAAGAAAAGAGGAAGAAAGAATGTTGGAAGAAGGTGAAGGCCTTACCTGTCCGAAGAGGCCCGCTACGGAGAGAGAAGCCCGATCCCTCAGGTCAGTGGAGGGCTCGGGACTACAAAAATGGCTCACAGAGCCGAGTAAAAGTGCGCTATGCGCGATGCGCATGAAAAAAAAACACACTGACGGGAGGGGGGAACAGCTGCGGAGTCAATCTCCACAGCTGAGAGAGACACCTGCACCACAGCAGCAGGTGCAGAACAGAGACAATAACAACAACAAGAAAGAAGAGGGTAAAAAGAAAACAAGGAAACAACAGATGGTCAACCCAGAGGAAGAAGAACAGAAAGAAATGGAAGAAGAAGAGAAAGGCAAGACAATGGATGTATCTTTTTTAAAGAATATATGGAATCAGTGAAAGAATGGCAATTGCAAGAATTTAATGAGATAAAAAGAAGAATTAAGAATGCAGAAGAAAAAATGAATAAAATAGAAATGGCCATGTCAGAGATAGGAAAAAGAGTGGAAAATATGGAAGAACGAGAAATAATTGTAGAAATGGAAGTAGAGGACTTAAAAGAGAAATTAGAAGAATCTAATAAAAAAGTGAGAGGCACATGAGCTGTTAGCTCAGAAGATAGATATAATAGAAAACTATAATAGAAGAAATAATATAAAGATAGTGGGCCTTAAGGAAGATGAAGGCAAGAATTTATACACGATTGGATCCCCAGGGTCCTAGGAAGACCAGAATTACATGAAGAAATGGAAATAGAGAGGGCACATAGAACTTTAGCCCCAAAACCACAACCGCAGCAAAAACCAAGATCCATTTTAGTAAAATTCTTAAGATATACAACAAGAGAAAATATATTGGAGAAAACAATGAAGAAAGTAAGAGAAGACAAAAAGCCACTGGAATATAAAGGTCAAAACATTTTTTTCTATCCAGACATAAGTTTTGAACTCCTGAAGAGGAAGTTCAATACAGCAAAAACGATCCTATGGAAAAAAGGATATAAATTTATGTTAAAGTACCCAGCGGTACTTAAAATAGTTATTCCAGGGCAACAAAACAGACTATTCTCGGATCCAGAGGAAGCAAGGAAATTTGCAGAACAACTACAAAACAAGCAGAGAGATGAAGACATGTAATGAGAGTAAAATGACCACGAACTATATGTATGTGTGTAAAGGGGTATATGTGTATTCGTATTTAGAGGAAAATATATAGAGTATAGACAAGAATTAATAAGGGACGGAAATGGAATAGAGGGAATAAGGAGGGAATTAAAAAGTGACCTTTGTTACATATGAAAATTGAAATCTTTTCTGGGGGGGGGGCTGGGTGGGGAGGAGTTACGGTCACTGCAAAATCAGTTGACGTTTGCGAGTGAATTCGCAAATCCAAATGGAGAGGGGAGATGTGGTTGCCCGACAAGGGATAAAGGGCAACTCAGGAGGGGGAGGGGAGAATGGGGTTAAATAAATTTTAAATGGGAGAATAAGGAAAATGTTTGATGTTTTAGAAGTGTCTTATAAAGTGTTCAAAACAAGAAAGAAATGGATAAGAAGGAAAGGTGATGATGGAGAAACGGAAAGGGAAGATAAACAAAGTATGAAATGGCTACGCTGAACTATATGACTTAAAATATTAATGGAATACATAACCAAATTAAGAGGAAGAAACTGCTAAATTTACTGAAAAAAGAAAAAAATTGATATAGCATTTGTGCAAGAAACACATTTAACTGAATTGGAGCACAAGAAATTAAAGAGATTGGGTAGGACACGTAACAGCAGCGTCGTATAATTCAAAAGCAAGAGGAGTAGCTATATTAATTAGTAAAAATGTGCCAATTAAAATAGAAGAGGAAATAATCCAGCAGGGAGATATGTAATGATAAAATGTCAGATATATTCAGAGTTTTGGAATCTACTCAATGGATATTCACCTAACGAAGAAGATCAAAAGTTTATGCAAGATATCTTTTTGAAGGTGGCAAATACGCAAGGGAACATATTAATAGGAGGGGATTTCAACCTGAATTTGGATTCAAATATGGATAAAACTCGGAAAAAAATTAACTGAAAGAACAAAGTAACCAAATTTATAATTAAATCGATGGAAGAAATGCAACTTTTGGATATATGTAGGAAACAACACCCAAATAAAAAGGAATATTCATATTACTCGGGTAGACCTAAAACATACTCAAGAATAGACCTATTTTTGTTATAAGCTCGTATGCAAGATAGAGTAAGAAAAACAGAATAGAAAGCTAGAATATTATCGGACCATTCACCCTTGATATTGACTATAGAGTTAGAGGACATCCCTCCAAGAATGTATAGATGGAGATTAAACTCCATGCTACTTAAAAGGCAGGATTTTAGAGAATTAATTGAAAGACAAATTAAAATGTATTTTGAAATAAATACGGAATCAGTGAAAGATAAGTTTATACTATGGGATGCAATGAAAGTGTTCATTAGAGGGCAAATAATAAGTTATGTAACCAAGATCTAGAAGGACTATAATCAGGAAACAGAGCAGTTGGAAAGGGAAATAGTAAATATAGAAAAAGAATTAGCAATGAAGGAAGATACAACTAAAAAAAGAGAAATGGCAGATAAAAAAAATAATATATGAAACACTACAAACATATAAGGTGGACAAGAACATAATGAAGACAAAACAGAAATATTATGAACTAGGGGAAGAAACGCACAAAATTCTAGCATGGCAGCTTAAGACAGAACAAACTAAGAAAATGGTATTGGCATCAAGGAAAAAAGACAAACAAATTACAGATAATCCAAAAGAAATTAATGAAAACTTTAGAGAATTCTATGAACAATTATACCGAACTGAAAACGAAGGGAAAAAAGGGAAAATAGATGAATTTCTGACTAAAATTGAACTATCAAAACTACAAATAGAGGAACAAAATAAATTAACAGAACCATTTGGAATAGTAGAAATACAAGAGATAATAAAAAAATTACCAAATAATAAGACACCAGGAGAGGATGGATTCCCAATAGAATTCTACAAAACATTTAAAGACTTATTAATGTCGCCCCTCCTGGATGTAATCAACCAGATTGATGAAACACAAAGCTTACCAGATTCATGTAAAACAGCAATAATTACAGTAATACTAAAGCAAGGGAAAGATCCACTCTCACCAGCGTCATATAGACCAATATCTTTACTAAACACAGATTATAAGATAATAGCTAAACTATTAGCAAACAGATTAGCAGAGCATGTACCGAAAATGGTAAATTTAGACCAAACTGGATTTATCAGAAAAAGACGCACAACAGACAATATTTGTAAATTTATTAACTTAATTCATGCAGTAGAAGGAAATAAAGCACCTACAGTAGCAGTTGCTTTAAACGCAGAGAAGGCCTTTGACAGAGTAGAATGGAATTATTTGTTCAAAGTATTGCAAAAATTCAGTTTACAGGAGAAGTATATTAATTGGATTAAAGCATTATATAAGGGACCGTTAGCGAAAGTGACAGTAAATGGACATGTATCAAAGCAATTTAACTTAAGCAGGTCAACGCGGCAGGGATGCCCACTATCACCTTTATTGCTTGCGTTAGCTATAGAACCACTAGCAGAATTGACAAGAATAGATAATAATATAAAAGGAATAAAAATAAAAGAGAAGGAATATAATATCAGTCTATTTGCGGATGATGTTATAGTGTACTTAACAGAACTAGAACTATCAATAAAAGAATTATATAAGAAATTGAAGGAATATGGAGAAGTGTCGGGTTACAAGATAAACGTAAATAAAAGTGAAGCAATGCCTATGAATAATGTGGATTTCTCAAAATTTAAGAAGGAATCTCCATTTAGATGGCAAATGCAGGCAATAAGATACCTAGGTGTACAAATAAACAAAAATCTCGGCCAACTATATAAACTCAATTATTATCCACTAATGAAAAAATTACAGGACGATTTAGAGCATTGGAAAGATTTGCCACTAACACTAATAGGAAGGATAACCTGTATTAAAATGAAAATTTTTCCAAGGATATTATACTTATTTCAGGCATTGCCAATACAACTGACAGAAAAATTCTTCAAAGAGTTGAAGAAAATAATAAGGAAATTTTTATGGAGAGGGGGGAAACCGAGGATAGCACTAGATAAATTAACAGAATGGTATAAACAAGGAGGCTTACAACTGCCAAACTTTAATAATTATTATAGAGCTGTACAATTAAGATACCTTTCAGATTTTTATCAAACAAGGGAAAAACCAGACTGGACGAAATTAGAATTAGATAAAATAGGGGAAAAGATACCTGAACACATATTATATAAATGGGATGAAAAATTGGTACAACATACAAGTTCTCCAGTATTACATCATCTCCTTAATATTTGGAAGAAGATTCATGTCGAAAGAAATAAAACAAATCTTCAATTACCAAAACTAATATTGACGCAAAACAAGTTACTCCCTTTTACAATAGATAACCTTTCCTTTAGAGAATGGGGAAAAAAAAGGGATTAAAAGAATAGAAAATTGTTTTTCAGGAAATAGATTCTTATACTTTGAACAAATGAAAGATAAGTACAATATAACTCAAGATACAGTGCTGGCATATTACCAATTGAGATCCTACTTGAAGGATAAATTAGGAAGCAGTTTGAGTTTGCCAGAGGCAAGTAACCTTGAATATGTGATTACAGATACGATGATAATCAAAAGATATATAACAAATATGTATATTAAACTGCAAGAAAAGGAGAATGAGGAAACAAATAGTAAAACTAAACAAAAATGGGAACAAGATTTAAATATAAAGATAAAAAAGGAAACATGGGAGAAATTATGTTCTGGAACAATGAGAAATAAAATAAATACGAGGCTACGTATGATACAATATAACTGGATACACAGACTATACATTACACCTCAAAAGTTAAATAAATGGGACCCAACAGTATCTGATAGATGTTTTCGATGTAAAAAAAAGAAAGGGGAACAACAATTCATGCAATCTGGACATGTGAGGAAAGTAGAAAAATTTTGGGAAGATCTCAATCAGATATTAAATAAAATAACAGAAAACAATATACCAAAGAATCCAGAGATCTTTCTCCTAAGTAACATAAAAAACAAAGAATTTGGAATTGATTTGGAGGATGCACAAAAAAGATTTGTTAAGATAGCTCTAGCTGTAGCAAAAAAATGTATTATGTCAACCTGGAAATTGGAAGATAATTTGAAAATACAACAATGGTATATAGAAATGAATAAATGTATTCCATTAGAAAAATAACATAGTTTAAGAAATAATATTGAAATATTCGAACAAATATGGGAGCCTTACATTAAATACAATAGCGAAAACCTACCGGGGACAATCATTACCTAAGTTGATAGAAGGAGAAGGAAAGAAAAGAATGGACTCAGTAGAATTTTTGGTGTATTTTTGTTGAGTGACAACATTGTCTGACTGGTTTAATGTATCCTAGATTGTATACCTTAAATGGATGGGTGGGAGGGTGGGTTGGGCAGAGGGAGATGGGGGGGAGAAAATCTCACTATATATGTGTGAAAAGGAAAAAGTGTGTATCATGGCTAATGTGATTTATGGTGTGAAAAATAAAAAAATTTAAAAAAAAAAAGAGAATGGGAGAAAAAAGGGATCAAAAGAATAGAAAATTGTTTTTCAGGAAATAGATTATTATCCTTTGAACAAATGAAAGATAAATACAATATAACTCAAGATACAGTGCTGGCATATTACCAATTGAGATCCTACTTGAAGGACAAATTAGGAAGCAGTCTGAGGTTACCAGAGGGAAGTAACTTTGAATATGTGATTACAGATACAATGATAATCAAAAGATTTATAACAAATATGTATATTAAACTGCAAGAAAAGGAGAATGAGGAAACAAATGGTAAATAAACAAAAATGGGAACAAGATTTAAATATAAAGATAAAAAAGGAAACATGGGAGAAGTTGTGTTCTGGAACGATGAGAAATACAATAAATACGAGGTTACGTATGATACAATATAACTGGATATACAGGCTATACATTACACCTCAAAAGTTAAATAAATGGGACCCAACAGTATCTGACAGATGTTTTCGTTGTAAAAAAGAAATGGGAACAACAATTCATGCAATCTGGACATGTGAGAAAGTAGAAAAATTTTGGGAAGATCTAAACCAAATATTAAATAAAATTACAGAAAACAATATACCAAAAAATCCAGAGATCTTCCTCCTAAGTAACATAAAAAAAACAAAGAATTTGGAATTGATTTGGATGGTGCACAAAAAAGATTTGTTAAGATAGCTCTAGCCGTAGCAAAAAAATGTATTATGTCAACCTGGAAATTGGAAGATAATTTGAAAATACAACAATGGTATATAGAAATGAATAAAATGTATTCCATTAGAAAAAATAACATATAGTTTAAGAAATAATATTGAAATATTTGAACAAATATGGGAGCCTTACATGAAACACAATAGAGAAAACCTACCGGGGACATTCACTACCTAAATTAACGAAAGGAGAAAGAAATGAAAAGAATTGACTCAGTGGAATTTCTTGTTTATTTTTATTGAATGACAACATTGTTTGACTGGTTTAATGTATCTTAGATTTTGTACTTCAAATGGATGCAGGGGAGGTAGGGAGGGTGGGATGGGAGGAGGGAGGGAGTGGGGGGGAGAAAATGGCACTGTATATATTTGAAAAGGAAAAAGTATGTATTATGGTCAATGTGGTTTATGTTGTGAAAAATAAAATATTTAAAAAAAAACACGAGGTTACGCATGATACAATATAATTGGTTACATCATGCCCCAAAAGTTAAATAAATGGAACTCAACAGTATGAGATAGATGTTTTCGCTGTAAGAAGGAAACAGGAACAACAGTACATGCAATTTGGGCATGTGAGAAAGTGAAAAAGTTTTGGGAAGATCTAAATCAGGTATGAAATAAAATCACAAAATGCAATATACTAAAAAATCCAGAGATCTTTCTTCTAAGTAATATAAGTAGTAAAGAATTAGCCCTCAAACTGGATGAAGCACAAAAGAGATTTATTATGATAGCCTTAGCTGTAGCAAAAAAATGTAAAATGTCAACCTGGAAATCAGAAGAGGGCCTGAGAGTACAGCAATGGTACATAGAAATGAATAAATGTATTCCATTGGGAAAAAATAACATATAATTTAAAAAATAAAGTCACATTATTTGAACAAATTTGGGAACCGTATGAGGAACACAACAAAGAGGGCCTACCACAGACCTCCACACCCTAAAATGAGAAAATGATAGAATGAGAAGACGACGAAATGACCTGATCCACTGTGTAAAAGTAGATGACACAATTTTCTTGTTAATTTCATTGTGTGATGACATTGTTTAATGGGTTTATTGTATTGTATATGTTGAACGTTTAGTGAGTAGGGAGGGGGGGGAATAAAGGGGAGAAAATGATACTATATATTCAAGAGGGAAATGTTTGTGTATATTTTGGTTAATATGGTTCATAGTGTGAAAAATTTAAAAAAAACCAAAACATTGACATGGGAGGCCAGGACTCTGTTTCTTTGCTATGCAATGCAATTACTCCGTCAGAATGAATGAAAGTAAAGTGGTTGTAGCAAGTCTTCTACGTGATGCGTAACAGCGAACTTATACATGTAAATTTAAAATGGTCATTGTTTTTCATATGATTCTAATTGATTCAAGCATTCCTTCAAAGCACCTTGTCTCAACTACTCTCATTCTGCCTTCAAATATTTTCCAAGCTATCCTTTCTTAAACTTGAGAAACAGGACTTTCATCACACAAAGCTATATTGGCAATCTCCAATAAGTCCATGCTTTTCTAATGAGAAAATTCTGTTCAAATAACCATAAATTATCCCTGTTCCCCTTCTTGAAGGAACATGAGGTATTGCCAGTTTCACTGAACCTGTACAAAAGATTAGTTATACTACCACTGGAATAATCCCTCCAAATTAGGAAGACACCAGAGAAGAAAGGTTTTTTTTTTTGTTATCCACTCAGCCAAAGTTCCATTGATTCCATGCCTCTTGACTTTCAGGATGAGTTTCTCGTGGGGGACCTTGTCAAATGCCTTGCTAAAATCCATGTAGACCACATCTATCACCCTACCCTCATCAGTGTCTTTTTTTAATGTCCTCAAAAAAGCTCATGCTCGTGAGGCATGACCTTCCCTTCACAGAGCCATGCTGACCATCCTTGAGTAGACTGAACTTCTCCAAATGTTCATAGATCCTATCCTTAAGAATCCTCTGACATAAGACTCACCGATCTAAAATTTCCAGGATTCACCCTATTAATTTTTTTGAATATTTTATTTTTTGTTTTCCTTCAATAAACAAGGAGATAACAGAATATATCAAAAAACAAAAAAAGTTACAGAATATATCAACATCTCCCAGCAATCTACTTGCATAGTGTTTCTTTCCCCCCACCCCCCCCAAAATAAGGGAAATACAGAAAACAAAAAGAAAGGTGGGGGGGGGAAGAGAGGCTGGATGTGGTGTTGGTGCTTCCAGTAAGTGTCCATAAAAGCTGTGGAGCCACCCTCTTGTATAATTACTTTTATTAATCCATCTATTGGTAAATCCCCTATTACCTTTTAAACAAGGGGACTACATTTGCCATTCTCTAATCCTCTGGCACCTCCCATGCAGCCAAAGAGGATTTAAAGATCATAGCTACTGCCCTAGTTGTATCTCTTCTCATTTCCCACAGCAACCATAGTCTCATGCCTGGCCCTGGGGACTTGTCAATCTTGATGTTTTTTAGAAGAACCAACCCTTCTTGTTCCTTAATCTTCACATTGCCCAGCACATAGGCCTGTTCTATTTCAACCTACTTTGATCAAGGTCCTTTTTTCTTCTTCTGAATACTGAAGCATAGTGTTCATTTAAGACCTCCTCTTCCTTTTTTTTTTTTTTTTTTTTTAAATTTTTTTTTATTTTTCACACCATAAATCACATTAGCCATGATATACACAATTTCTTTTTCACACATATACAGTGACTTTTTCTCCCCCCCCCCCTTTCCTCCCAAACCACCCCCCCACCCCCCCTCTCATCCATTTTAGGTATACCATCTAGGTTGCATTAATCCAGTCAGACAATGTTGTCATTCAACAAAATTACACCAGAAATTCTACTGAGTCCATTCTTTTCTTTCCTTCTCCTTCCATCAACTTAGGTAATGTTTGTCCCCGGTAGGTTTTCGCTATTGTATTTAATGTAAGGCTCCTATACTTGTTCGAATATTTCAATATTATTTCTTAACCAATATGTTATTTTTTTCTAATGGAATACATTTATTCATTTAAATTTGGTAGTTTATTCCTTTTAATTTGGTTATGTATTCCATTAATATTTAAAGACATATAGTTCAGCGTAGCCCTTTTATATTTTGCTTATCTTCTCTTTCCGTTTTTCCATCATTACCTTTCCTCCTTTTCCATTTCTGTTTTCTTATTTTCAACTCTTTATAAGACAACATTCCTACAACATCCAACATTTTCCTTATTCTCCTATTTCTATCTTATTTATTCCCAATCTCCCATTCACCTCCTGAGTTGTCCTTTATCCCTTGTCGGACAACCACATCTCCCCTCTCCATTTGGATTTGCGAATCCACTCGCAAGCGTCAACTGATTTTGCAGTGACCGCTATTTCCCCCCACCCCGCCTCCCCCAGAAAAGATTTCACTTTTCATATGTCACAAAGGTCACTCTTTTAATTCCCTCCTTATTCTCTCTATTCCATTACCTTCCCTTATTAATTCTTGTCTATACTATCTATATTTTCCTCTAAGTACAGATACATTCACGTATGCTCCTTGTCTCTATTCACTCTTATACCTCTTTACCCGCATACATATCAATCGTGATCATTTTTACTCTCATTACCCGTCTTCATCCCTCAGTCTATTTTTGTCTTTACCCACATACATATCAATTGTGATCATCTTAACTCTCATTACCCGTCTTCCTCCCTCAGTCTATTTTTGTAATTGTTCTGCAAATTTTCGTGCTTCTTCTGGATCCGAGAATAGTCTGTTTTGTTGTCCTGGAATAAATATTTTCAATACCGCTGGATGCTTTAGTATGAATTTATACCCTTTCTTCCATAAAATCGCCTTTGCTGTATTGAACTCTTTTCTCTTCTTTAGGAGTTCAAAACTTATATCTGGATAAATGAAGATTTTTTGCCCTTTATACTCCAGTGGTTTGTTGCCCTCTCTTACTTTTTCCATTGTCTTCTCCAGTACCTTTTCTCTTGTAGTATATCTTAGGAATTTTACTACAATCGATCTTGGTTTTTGTTGTGGTTGTGGTTTAGAGGCCAATACTCTATGTGCCCTTTCTATTTCCAATTCTTGCTGTAGTTCTGGACATCCTAGGGTCTTAGGGATCCACTCTTTTATAAACTCCCTCATATTCTTGCCTTCTTCATCTTCCTTAAGGCCCACTATCTTTATGTTATTTCTTCTGTTATGGTTTTCCATTGTATCTATTTTTTGAGCTAGTAGTTCTTGTGTCTCTTTAGTTTTTTTATTAGATTTCTCCAATTTCTTTTTTAAGTCTTCTACCTCCATTTCTGCTGCTACTGCCCGCTCTTCCATCTTGTCCATTTTCTTTCCCATTTCTGTTAAGGTCATCTCCATTTTATTTATTTTCTCTTCTGTGTTGTTTATTCTTTTTCTTAAATCCTTAAATTCCTGTGTTTGCCATTCTTTAAATGATTCCATGTATCCTCTAATAAGAGCAAGTATATCCTTTACCTTGCCTCTCTTTTCTTCTTCTATTTCACCATACTCTTCCTCTTCTTCTTCCTCTGGGTTGGCCATCTGTTGTTTCTTTGTTGCCCTTTCCTCCTCTTCTATCTTGTTTCTGTTGTCTTCTGTGGTCTCTTCTTGCTGCAGGTGTTCTGCAGCTGTCGTTGCCGGCTGTGGAGATCGACTCCCCAGCTGGTCCCCCCTCCCGTCGGTGTGTTTTTTTTCATTCGCATCGCGCATGCGCGAAACTTCGCGCATGCGCGGTTGCGCACTTTTGCTCGGCTCTGCGAGCCATTTTTGTAGTCCATTATTTACCGACCTGAGGGAGCGGGTTTCTCTCTCCGCAGCGGGCCTCTTCGGACAGGTAAGGCCTTCACCTTTTTCCTCCTTTGTCTTCTCTTCCTCTCTTCTTACCGTTGCTTTCGACTTTTCTTTTTTTGTCGCCATCTTCTTTCCACCTTTATACTCACTTTTCTGTAACTTTTATTTCTGTGCCTTTGTGTTTTCTCTCGTTTTTCCCGACTTTTCTGGAGAGGGCTGGAGTTCACCGTCCGGCCACTACTCCATCGCGTGACTCCTCTAAGACCTCCTCTTCCTCCAGGCACATGTTGCCACCTTTATCCTTTAGTGGCCCCCACCTCAATCCTTGTTATCCTTCTATTCTTCACATACACATTGAATACATGTGTTTCTCCTTAATCCTATATGCCAAGGTCTTCACATGCCCCCTTTGAGCTTTCCTAAGTATCTGCATTGGCCAATCCTGCCCTTCCTCCAGCCAAGTTTCAGTAATGGCACAACGTCATAGTTCCATGTACTGATCCATGCTTGAAGTTCATCCTCTAATAGTGAGGTAAAGTTTTGGAGATTGGTCCAATTTGTGCCAAGCATAAACATTTGAATTTTTTAAAGTGTCTTTTTATTTGGGATTGACCAATGCTCTTAGATTGCTAAACCAATATTTTTACTTATTACCACTTTGACTAGTGTGCTGTTTCAACTGGGAGTTGTGTAAATTTTTTTTCAACAAATCTACACCAGTTAATAGATGTGTACAAATTTTAACATTGTATGAACACTATAATTTTATTCTAAATTCTATTAAATATAAGCAGTCATGTAAAATATTTGAGGTGAAGCACGGAAATTACCAACTACCAATTAACTTCTGCAGAAGCTGCGATTGTAGTGAAAACAGAAATACTGGAGGAACTCAGCAGGTCTCACAGTGTCCTTAGGAGGTAAAGATATATAACTAATGGGTCTGAGCCCATCTTCAATATTTGGGATTCCTTTCTGTGGGCTCAACAAAATGTTGTGGCCTATTGGGGATGTATACTAAGACCTGTAGATACAAAGGTTGTGATTAAGTATAGAATGGATGACTTGTTCCTCTTCACAAGAGGATGGAGTTGAAATGGAATTTGATGCATAAGCAAATTGGGAGGAAGTGGGGGGAGAAATAGATTGGCATTGCTTTGTCTGGTTTAGTTGCTGAGGGCAACAAGTGTGAAGATGGCAGAATTTCTAACCACAATTTCTTTATCCTCAGTGGATTTTTAAAGTTAAATATGTTCTTGGTTTTTTTTTTTGAAAACTTTATTTATAATTTTAAAATACATATAAAAATACAAACAAAAGAGACAGAGAAATAAACAAAACCACCCTACCCCCCACACACAACAGACCACTCAAGGGGAGCAAAAAAAAACATATCACACTGCGTATGTAATTAACTGATATATGTCAAACTTGCAGTAAATAAAATTAAGATAATTCCAAACCCATAAATTTCATATAAGGTGACCACATCTGAACAAAAAAAGAATAATTGTTATATGTAATTTTCTCCATATAATACAGGATCTCAACTCATTATGCCAGCGGGTTATATTTAATTCCACATTATCTTTCCATGTACAGGTAATCGCAATACAGTTCCGTGCTAATGCTAAATGAACAAATGCCATCTGAAACTTATCCAACCCCAAACAAGTAACTAAAGATGCAGTATAACCCAACAAAAAAAATTAATGGATCCAATGGTAATTTAATCTTAAATAATTCAATCACATTCTGGAATAAATGTTCTTGTTGTCCAGATCTCGATTGTTCTTGAAATGAATGACTTGGTAAACCATTTTGGAGAGTACTTGAGTCAAACCACATTATCCTAGCCAGATTGGACAAGATGCTAAAAGATTATTAATGAAGCAGATGGGGTTTTTAACAACAATCTGGTAGGCTCATTGACATGATCACAGTTTAGTAACTTTAATTTAGTAGCTTTGTTACTGGAATTAATTAACGGAATTTATATTCCTTGGCTGCTGTGTTGGGAATTGAACTTGTTTCTGGATCATTAGTCCAATAATAATTATGGTGATATGAACCCACTTCCATGTGGAGGTGTACAGAAGCTTGGATGATTGCTAAAGTTACACAACTGTTCAGCAATTGTGAAAATATAAATGTAGAAACTTCAGATTGTCTTCTAGTTAATTATCCTCACAATAACCTTCCTATCCCTGATAATGCAGTAAACCACAATATAATTTAACAGGGAATGGTTGCTTGTCTTTCCATATTGGCTTCCCAACAAATTTGTATCCTTTTTGTCTAATGCATACCATATTATTTAGTCAATTATTTTTAAAAAGCACTATTGCACAGTGATCTTGAGAGTTAATTTTTGAATCTAATATTTGTCTTTAATTTTCATTGCTTGTTAGCAAGAGAATGAATTTAACTAAAACTGAGCAGAAACCTAATCTCTGCACAGTATTTGAAACATGCCATTTGGTTCAATGTGTTTGTGCTGGTATTTATTAAATAATTTTGTTCTGTTTCTTCCTCCCTTGAGTGTTAATTTGACCTCCCTTTCAAACAATTAATGGTATTATGTCATCAATTATTAACCTTAAACATTTTCAGTAATTTTCAAAAGCAGAGTGCTTTTTAACCAATTCCCAATTGTGCTTCCATTGGTGTTACATTTGATTTAAATAATTCAGTTAGCAATGGCAAAATATTCAATGCAGTAGAGATCAATCCTTGTCAAAATGTACCTGTGAGCATTTGGCATGTAGTAAATTATTTTAATAACCAATAACTCATTTCTGTGCGTTTCCTCTTGTTTGCATAACTTGTTAAATATCAAACAAGTCAAACCTGCAATTCGTCTGCTAATTTTTTCTTCCACCCACCGATGTATATGTATCTGGGAGTGGGATGATGGCATGCTTTGTGGAAAAAACATTATATTGCAGTAGTAAAATGTGATTTTTTTTTTCACCCCCCCCCCCCTACTTTATTTCGGTTTACCATCTTTAGTAATTATTTACTTTCTGTCCAAGGAAAGGGCAATTTCAACAAGCATTACTTGTTTTTGTGAGAACTCTCAGGCTGTGAGAGATTTGCATCCTCAAAACATCATGTTTTCACCAAGAATGGAGAGCAGTGGTCATTTTTACTGTTCCAAAAAATTGATTTGCTTGTTATTTGTTTTAAATATTTTTTTTTATTTTTCACTCTGTGAACCATATCAACCAATATATATACAAACATTTCTCATTAAATATACACAGTGGCATTTTCTCTCTTTCCCCCTCCTCCCCCCTCCAAAACCAATAAATATTCAACATGTACAATAAAACCATTAAACAATGTCATCACACAATGAAAAATAAACAAGAAAAATGTGTCATCTACCTTTACACACTGGATCAAGTCGTTTTGTCTTCTTATCATTTTAGGAGGTGGAGGTCCGAGGCAACCCCTCTCTGTTATGTTCCATGTACGGTTCCCACATTTGTTCAAATAATGTGACTTAATTTTAAAATTGTATGTTACTTTTTACCAATGAAATACATTTATTCATTTCCATGTACCATTGCTGTATTCTCAGGCTCTCTTCCATTTTCCAGGTTGATATTACACATTTTTTGCTACTGCTAAGGCTATCATAATAAGTCCTTTTTGCACTTTATCCTATTTGAGGCCTAATTCCTTACTTATATTACTTAGAAGAAAGATCTCTGGATTTTTTGTGATTTTTATTTAATACCTGATTTAGATCTTCCCAAAACTTTTCCACTTTCTCACATGCCCAAATTGCATGTTCTGTTGTTCCCATTTCCTTCTTACAGTGAAAACATCTATCTGATAATGTTGGATCCAAATCTTTTAACTTTTTATTTATTTATTTTTAATTTTTTTTTATTTTTCACACTATGAACCATACTGACCAAAATACATAGGCATTTTTCTCTTGAATATATACAGTGTCATTTTATCCCCTTTTCTCCCTTCCCTCCCTCCCTCACCCCCTCCCCATTTATTCAAAGTTCAATCTATATGATACATTAAACCCGTTAAACAATGTCGTCACTTAATAAAAATAAACAAGAAATTTTTGTCTTTTACTTTTACAAACTGGGTCGGTTCATTTTGTTGTCTTCTCCTTCTGTCATTTTAGGTGGTGGAGGTCCGTGGTAGGATTTCTCTATTGTGTTTCATGTATGGTTCCCATATTTGTTCGAATATTGTGGTTATTTCTCAAATTATGTTATTTTTTTCTAATGGAATACATTTATTTATTTCTATGTACCATTGTTGTATTCTCAAGTTGTCTTTTAATTTCCAGGTTGACATAATACATTTTTTTGCTACAGCTAGGACTGTCGTAATAAATCTTTTTTGTGCTCCATCCAAATCTAGTCCAAATTCTTTATTTCTTGTATTACTTAGAAGGAAGATCTCTGGGTTTTTTGGTATATTACTTTTTGTGATTTTATTTAATATCTGGTTTAGATCTTCCCAAAATTTTTTCACTTGCCCAAATTGCATGTATTGTTGTTCCCGTTTCCTTTTTACAGCAAAAACATCTATCTGATACTGTTGGGTCCCATTTATTTAACTTTTGAGGTGTGATGTATAGCCTGTGTAACCAATTATATTGTATCATGCGTAACCTCTTGTTTATTGTATTTCTCATAGTTCCGGAGCATAGCTTTTCCCATGTTTCATTCTTTATCTTTGTTTAGATCTTGTTCCCATTTTTGTTTAGGTTTACAGTTTGTTTCCTCGTTCTCCTTTTCTTGCAGTTTGATGTACATGCTTGTTATAAATCTTTTAATTATCATTGTGTCTGTAATCACATATTCAAAATTGCTTCCTTCTGGTAACCTCAGACTGTTTCCCAATTTGTCCTTCAAGTAGGTTTTCAGTTGGTGGTATGCAAACATTGTATCATGAGTTATATTATATTTGTCCTTCAAAAGATAATAATTTATTTCCCGAAAAACAATTTTCTATTCTTTTGATCCCTTTTCTCTCCCATTCTCTGAAGGAAAGGTTATCTATTGTGAAAGGGATTATTTGATTTTGTGTCAATTTTAATTTTGGTAGTTGATAATTTATTTTATTCCTTTCTATGTGAATCTTCTTCTAAATGTTGAGCAGATGGTGCAATACTGGTGAATTCCAATGTTGCACCAGTTTTTCATCCCACTTATATAGTATATGATCAGGTATCTTCTCCCCTATTTTATCTAGCTCTAATCTGGTCCAATCTGGTTTTTCCCTTGTTTGATAAAAATCTGATAGGTATCTTAATTGTGCTGCTCTTTAATAATTCTTAAAGTTTGGTAGTTGTAAGCCTCCTTGTTTGTACCATTCTGTTAATTTATCTAGTGCTATCCTCTGTTTTCTCCCCCCCCCCCTTTCCATAAGAATTTCTTTATTATTTTTAGCTCCTTGAATTTCTCTGTTGGGTGAATTGGTAATGATTGAAATAGGTATTCTATCCTTGGGAAGATGTTCATTTTAATACAGTTTATCCTTCTTATCAGTGTTAGTGGCAAGTCTTTCCAGTGCTCTAAGTCGTCTTGTAATTTTTTCATTAATTTAGTTTGTATAGATGGCCGAGATTATTATTTAGTTGTATACCTAGGTATCGAATTGCTTGTGTTTGCCATCTAAATGGTGATTCTTAAACTTTGTGAAATCCGCATTATTCATTGGCATTGCTTCACTTTTATTTGCCTTGATCTTGTACCCTGATACTTCTCCATATTTCTTCAATTTCTTATGTAATTCTTTTATTGATATTTCTGGTTCTGTTAGGTATATTATAATGTCATCTGCAAATAGACTGATTTTTTTTATTCCTTCTCTTTTATTTTTATCCCTCTTATTTTAATTTCTGTTCTTATCAGTTCTGCCAGTGGTTCTATAGCTAACGCAAACAGTGAGGGAGATAGTGGTCATCCCTGCCTAGTTGATCTGCTTAATTTAAATTGGTTTGATATATATCCATTTACTGTCACCTTCGCCAATGGTCCCTTATATAATGCTTTAATCCAATTAATATATTTCTCTGGTAGGTTGAACCTCTGTAGTACTTTGAATAAATAATTCCATTCTACTCTGTCAAAGGCTTTCTCTGCATCTAAAGCAACCGCCACTTTTGGCATCTTGTTTCCTTGTAATGCATGGATTAAGTTGATGAATTTACAGATATTGTCTGTCGTTTGTCTTTTTTTTTTAAATAAATCCAGTTTGATCTAGTTTTACTATTTTTGGTACACAGTCGGCCAATCTGTTTGGTAATAGTTTAGCTATTATCTTATAATCTGTGTTGATGAGATATTGGTCTATACGATGCTGGTGTTAGTGGATCTTTCCCCATCTTTGGTATTACTGTAATTATTGCTGTTTTGCATGAATCTGGTATGTTTTGTGTTTTTTCAGTCTGGTTCATTACTTCCAGGAGAGGAGGAATTAATAAGTCTTTAAATGTTTTATAGAATTCTATTGGGAGTCCATCCTCTCCCGCTGTTTTATTGTTTGGTAGTTTTTTTTAAAAATATCTCCTTTATTTCTTCTATTTCAAATGGTTTTATTAATTTATTTTGCTCCTCTGTTTGCAATTTCGGTAGTTCAATTCATCTATTTTGTCTTCTTTCCCTTCGTTTTCAGTTTGATAGAGTTGTTCGTAGAATTCCCTGAGATTTTTGTTGATCTCCATTGGGTTATATGTAATTAGTTTGTCCTTTTTCCTTGATGCCAATACCGTTCTTTTAGATTGTTCTGTCTTAAGCTGCCACGCTAGTATTTTGTGCGTTTTTTTTCTCCTAGCTCATAATACTTCTGTTTTGTCTTCATTATGTTCTTCTCCACCTTATATGTTTGTAGTGTTTCATATTTTATTTTTTTGTCTGTCAATTCTCTTCTTTTAGTTGTATCTTCCTTTATTGCTAATTCTTTTTCTGTATTTGTTATTTCCCTTTCCAACTGTTCTGTTTCCCGATTGTAATCCTTCATCTTAGTTACATAACTTATTATCTGCCCTCTAATGAAGGCTTTCTTTGCATCCCATATTATGAATTTGTCTTTCACTGATCCTGTGTTTAATTCCAAATGTTTTAATATGGCATTCAATAAACTCCCTAAATTCCTGCCTTTTAAGTAGCATGGAGTTTAACCATATGTTCTTGGTGGGATGTCCTCCAGTTCTATTGCTAATAACAGGAGTGAATGATCAGCTAGTAATCTAGCTTTATATTCAGTTTTCCTAACTCTCCCTTGAATATGGGCTGACAACAAAAATATATCAATCCTTGAGTATGTTTTATGCCTACTCGAATAATATGAGTATTCCTTCTCTCTTGGGTGTTGCCTCCTCCATATATCCACAAGTTTCATTTCCTGCATTGATAAATTTGGCCACTTTATTCTTTTTGCTTGTCTTTTGTCCAGTTTTATCCAACATTGGATCCAAATTAAGTTTAAAATTCCCTCCTCTCAATATATTTCCTTGCGTATTTACAATCTTCAAAAAAAAATATCCTGCATAAACTTTTGATCCTCCTCATTAGATGCATATATATTGAGCCAATTCCAAGATTCTGAATATATCTGTCACTTTATCATTACATACCTCCCCGCTGGATCTATTATTTCCTCCTCCATCTTGATTGGTACATTTTTATTAATTAATATAGCTGCACCTCTAGCTTTTGGATTATATGATGCTGCCGCTACGTGTCCTACCCAGTCTCTCTTTAATTTGTTATGTTCCACTTCAGTTAGATGTGTTTCCTCCACAAATGCTATATCTATTTTTTCTTTTTTCAGTAAATTTAATACCCTCTTCCTTTTAATTTGGTTATGTATTCCATTAATGTTTATATAGTTCAACATGGCCATCTCATATCCTTTTTACACCTCATTTCCGCTTCTTTTTTCAGTAAATTTAATACCCTCTTCCTTTTAATTTGGTTATGTATTCCATTAATGTTTATAGTCATATAGTTCAACATGGCCATCTCATATCCTTTTTACACCTCATTTCCGCTTCCTCACCACCACCATCCCCTTTTTTCCCATTTTCATCTCTCAGTTTTCCCTTTTTAATCTCAATGTATGACAACATTTTTACAATATAAAATACTCCAACAACTCCCACATTCAATATTACCTTAACCCCAAATACCTCCCCCCCCCCTCCCCTCTGAGTTGCACCTTATCCCTTGCCAGGCAACCACAACTCCCCTTTCCATTTGGATTGCGATCCTGTTCGCAAGCATCAACTGATTTCGCATTGACGGTTATTCTCTTTGCCCCCCCCAACCCCTCCCAGAAAACACTTTTTTTTACACATATAACCAAGTTCTCCCTTTTTTCCCTGACTTCTTTCTTTCTCTTTCCCTTCTTTAGTTAATCACATATGCGTTGTTTTTACATCTTTATATATACTTTATTCCCGTTCTTCATTCTTATTACATCTATTCATCTCTTCTGTCCTGCAAGTGTTCTGCAAATTCTTGTGCTTCCTCCGGATCTGAGAACAGTCTCTTTTGCTCCCTGGGGATAAATATTTTAAGCACACCTGGATGTCTTAACATGAATTTATAACCTTTTTTTCCATTGGATTGATTTTACTCCTTCCTCTTTAAGAGTTCAAAACTTGTGTCTGGGTAAAAAAAATATTTTTTGACCCTTGTATTCCAATGGTTTATTATCTACTCTAATTTTATTCCTTGCCCACTCCAGTATATTTTCTCTTGTTGTATATCTCAAAAGTTTTACTAAAATGGATCTTTTTGATGTATCTGTGGTTTCAGAGCTAGTGCTCTGTGTGCCCTTTCTATTTCCATTTCTTCCTGCATTTCTGTCATTCCCAGGACCTTCGGGATCCATTCTTTTATGAATTCCTTCATATCTGTACCTCCTTCATCTTCCTTCAGGTCCACTATTTTTATGTTGTTTCGCCTACTATAATTTTCCAACATATCAATTTTCTGAGATAACAACTCTTGTGTCTCTTTAATTTTTTTTATTACTTTCTTCCAATTTTCCTCTTGTCATTTACTTCCATTTCTACAGCCGTTTCTCATTCTTCCACATTTTCTACTCTTTTCCCTATTTCTGTCATGACTAGTTCTAAACTTTGCATTTTATCTTATCATTTTTCTTTTAATTGCAATAAATTCTAATGACAACCATTCTTTTAATGCTCTCATTTGTTCCTCAAAAAAAGCTTTATCTATATTCTGTCCATCTGTTTTACCTTCTATTTCTCTGTGAAGATCTTGGTCGTGTTTTTCCTCTTCTTGTGTCTGTACCTGTGTTTGTGTTGTCTTCTCTTTGTCTCTTCTGATTTTTCTGAGTTGCTTGTCTCATTTTGTCGGGCCTCTTCTTGCTTGGCCTCTTGCTGTTGGCTCATCTGTCGAGCCTCCTGCTGCTGCTCCTCTTGCCGTTCACCCCATCAACTTTCTTTCTCACCTGGTACTTCACTCCCTCTCCTGCCGCTTTCCTCATCTTCCAGCTGAGAGTCCTGGTGTTGGGCATCCCTCAGGTGGTCGTGCCGTGGTTGCCCGCTCCTTGGCTGAGCCCCCCTCCTGTCTGTTTTTCTTTACCTTCGATTGCGCACTACTCGTGTGTGACTCCTCGCGCATGCGCAGTTGCGCACTTTCGTTGGCTCAGAGTCATTTTTGCAGTCCACCGGTCGGGGGGGGGGGCCGCAACTCCGCAGGGCCGACACCAACCTTGGAGATCGGGCGCTCTTCGCCACGATGGCTCCCTGTTCCTTTGTGCAGGTAATGCCTTCTCCTTTCTTTTCCGGTGTCTTTTCTTTCTTTTCCCGTTTTTACTTTTTCCTTCTTGGGTGCCATCTTCTTTCTTTTCTCTGCAACCTTATCTATTATTTCTTTTATATTTGTTGAACTTTGTCTTTTCTTGACTTTTTTTCTTCTTTTCTGGAGAGGGCTGGTTTTACCCTACCGGCCACTATTCCATCACGTGACTCCCCTTCTGTTTTGCATTCTTTATGCTATTGGGAACTATAGCCACTTTCAGGTGGCCAGAATACCTGATTGTAAGGCCGCCTATTCTACCCCAATGCAGCTGCCAGGTGGCCACCTGAAAGTGGCGAACCCAGCCAGAAGGAGCACTTACCTAACCCTCCTCGGGTAGGTATATTCTCCAGCTCTGAGAATCCCCCATTGCACCTGAAAGCAGCACCAGGCAAATTGGCTTATAGCTTTCAGGTGCCTAGCAGTCCCCGCTGCCTGACAGTCCCCTGGCGCGGGGCATCAGCACTGGGGCGGCTGGCATCTCTGATACAAACTACCAGTAATCTATACCATTCATTATATCAGTGTTATTTGCTGAATTGTTTTAGATTGCATTAAATAGAAATTTTAAATATTTGTTTGGAGAAAACTTAAATTTTCCATTACATATTTGCATCAGTTGAATAACGATCCCACTTATTGCATATGAGTTGATCCAGTATGACAGGGGTGTCAAACTCAAATTCACGGAGGGCCAAAATTAAAAACTTGGACTAAGTCGAGGGCCGAACTAAATATTTATTGAAAATTTTCAACAACATCTGTATGTTTTCTCTTCTTTCAACACATGTTATGTTAAACTTTAGGATATAACTTTAAGAGGATAATGTTACAGGTCAGGAGTAGGTAGCTCAAGTTCACCCTTTGCTTGACCTGAGGGAAACGTATTTGGTCCCTGTGGAGATGTAGTCAGCATTCACAGGCTGTGTCCATTTTGGCCTGCATCAGGACTCAGCATTTCCTGCTCACTCCTCAGGCTCTAGGCCTCTATTCACCCTCGACCCACCATCCCTCTACCTGACCAGTCCTTTACCCAACCTCTACTCACCCCTCACTCCACTCGCTCTGCCTCTACCCACCCCATCCTATACCCGCCCCTCTACTGCCTCTCCCCTCAACCTGTTCCTCCCTCTACCCGTCTCTCACCCTCTAATCACCCCTCCCCTACTCGCCATGCCCCTCCCCTTTTACCTCTTCCCTATCCACCCCTCCTTCTACTCATCCCTCCCTCTAACTGCCCCTCGCACCACCATAACTTCCCCTGCCCATTACTCCTCACCTACACCCTCTGCCCACCCCTGCTTACTCAGGCCCAGCGTGCTGCCGATCAGCCTTTGCGGAACAGCGGGGGCCGTGCACAGCCTGCCATGTCCGTCGCGCCGACAGGAAATCACAGGCGCTTGCCAATCTGCCGCAACGCTCGACAGGTGGGAGAAGTGACTGATTGTGCGGGGAGCCTTCCAACTGGTTTGCCGGCTGATGACATCGACAGACTTCTCGTGTTACAATTTTGTTTTCCCCGTTCTCAAAGTTTGCACGGTCAACCTGCAACACTCTTGCTCCCTCCGCACCCCGTTGATCTGATGCCCAGGTGTTGTTAGGATTCCCAGCAGAAGGTTTGTGGAACTTTACCATTCTGGATTCCTTTTTGAGAATATTCTGGCCATCTTTTAAGGGGGGTGGTTTTAGGGGGGAGGGGATAGTTAGGGGGTGGGGAAGGATGTGCAATGAAGGGGGAGGATGGTAGGGGTGACATTACCAAAAAACAGCATTGGCTCTCGCTGCAGGGTGGGCCACCTCTAATACATTTTTGAAATGATCTTGCGGGCCAAATATAATTATATTGCGGGCCAAATTTGGCCCGCGGGCCAGAGTTTGACATGTGTGCTGTATGACATGCAATTTTGCAAACTCATGTCAGAAACTCAAACTGTCAATAATTTTTGGAAGGGAAAAATGCAAATTATTGCTAATTACAATTCAAAAACTGGCCTTTATGGCCAACTTTGTCCATCCAAATGTGATGCCTATCTACGGTAATTGTTTTTTCCTGCATGAGATCTTTTTAAAAAATTGAGGGTGTGGTGCGATGGTGTGAGTGAAGGATGAGGGAATATGTTTCACTGGGAGAATTCATTAATAATTGGACAAATAAGTTTTTAGAAAATTTCGATAGTCAAAATTTAGTATGAACCCTTCCTGAACAGTTTTAACTATGCTGATAGAAAGGAAAAGTCTCCAACATCGAGAAAATTGGTCTTAAAAGAAGTCGCAAGGTTTGAAAGAAGTGGGCCTACCTTGACATCGGAGACTTGGGCTGGATTTTCTCCTCTGCAGATGACAAGAGCGACGGCGGCACGAGGACAAGAGCGACGGCGGCACGAGGACAAGAGCGACGGCGGCACGAGGACAAGAGCGACGGCGGCACGAGGACAAGAGCGACGGCGGCACGAGGACAAGAGCGACGGCGGCACGAGGACAAGAGCGACGGCGGCACGAGGACAAGAGCGACGGCGGCACGAGGACAAGAGCGACGGCGGCACGAGGACAAGAGCGACGGCGGCACGAGGACAAGAGCGACGGCGGCACGAGGACAAGAGCGACGGCGGCACGAGGACAAGAGCGACGGCGGCACGAGGACAAGAGCGACGGCGGCACGAGGACAAGAGCGACGGCGGCACGAGGACAAGAGCGACGGCGGCACGAGGACAAGAGCGACGGCGGCACGAGGACAAGAGCGACGGCGGCACGAGGACAAGAGCGACGGCGGCACGAGGACAAGAGCGACGGCGGCACGAGGACAAGAGCGACGGCGGCACGAGGACAAGAGCGACGGCGGCACGAGGACAAGAGCGACGGCGGCACGAGGACAAGAGCGACGGCGGCACGAGGACAAGAGCGACGGCGGCACGAGGACAAGAGCGACGGCGGCACGAGGACAAGAGCGACGGCGGCACGAGGACAAGAGCGACGGCGGCACGAGTTCTCTGAGGAGCCAAAGAAGATGGCGCCAGCATAAGAAGAAGACCGTTGAATGACAAGACTGAAAAGAGCAAGTCTGGAATGAGCAGAACTACAGTGGGAAACTGATAAATCTGCTCTCACCAGCATTGAACTACAAATCTGCCTCCTTTGTGTTTAGAGGCAGAGCAAGAGGCCATTTTTTCATCTATTAGCAATGTGGTGCAGGAAGAAGATGACCAAAGACAGCAAGTGGAGGAGGAGGAGGCAGAAGAACAATATCAACAGGCTCATTTGCAGGAAGAAATTATGCACGTAAAGGTACCTGAAGTTAAGGGACAAGGTATTGGCAGGCAACTGATGAACCAGTTGCAAGCAATGAGTCAAAAAATGGATTTACAATATGGGTCTATTCTTCTTCTTTGGCTTGGCTTCGCGGATGAAGATTTATGGAGGGGTAAAAGTCCACGTCAGCTGCAGGCTTGTTTGTGGCTGACAAGTCTGATGCGGGACAGGCAGACACGGTTGCAGGGGAAAATTGGTTGGTTGGGGTGGGTGTTGGGTTTTTCCTCCTTTGTCTTTTGTCAGTGAGGTGGGCTCTGCGGTCTTCTTCAAAGGTTGCTGCCCGCCGAACTGTGAGGCACCAAGATGCACGGTTTGAGGCGATATCAGCCCACTGGCAGTGGTCAATGTGGCAGGCACCAAGAAATTTCTTTAGGCAGTCCTTGTACCTCTTCTTTGGTGCACCTCTGACATGATGGCCATGAAGAGCTCGCCATATAACACGATCTTGGGGAGGCGATGGTCCTCCATTCTGGAGACGTGACCTACCCAGCACAGTTGGATCTTCACCAGCGTGGATTTGATGCTGTCGGCCTCTGCCATCTCGAGTACTTCGATGTTAGGGATGAAGTCACTCCAATGAATGTTGAGGATGGAGCGGAGACAACGCTGGTGGAAGCGTTCTAGGAGCCGTAGGTGATGCCGGTAGAGGACCCATGATTCGGAGCCAAACAGGAGTGTGGGTATGACAATGGCTCTGTATACGCTTATCTTTGTGAGGTTTTTCAGTGGGTTGTTTTTCCAGACTCTTTTGTGTAGTCTTCCAAAGGCGCTATTTGCCTTGGCGAGTCTGTTGTCTATCTCGTTGTCGATCCTTGCATCCGATGAAATGGTGCAGCCGACATAGGTAAACTGGTTGACCGTTTTGAGTTTTGTGTGCCCGATGGAGATGTGGGGGGGGGGGGGGGGGGGTGCTGGCTGATGGAGGACCTCAGTTTTCTTCAGGCTGACTTCCAGGCCAAACATTTTGACAGTTTCCGCAAAACAGGACGTCAAGCTCTGAAGAGCTGGCTCTGAATGGGCAACTAAAGTGGCATCATCTGCAAAGAGTAGTTCACGGACAAGTTTCTCTTGTGTCTTGCTGTGAGCTTGCAGGCGCCTCAGATTGAAGAGACTGCCATCTGTGCGGTACCGGATGTAAACACCGTCTTCATTGTTGAGGTCTTTCATGGCTTGTTTCAGCATCATGCTGAAGAAGATTGAAAAGAGGGTTGGTGCGAGAACGCAGCCTTGCTTCACGCCATTGTTAATGGAGAAGGGTTCAGAGAGCTCATTGCTGTATCTGACCCGACCTTGTTGGTTTTCGTGCATGGATAACCATGCTGAGGATCTTTGGGGGGCATCCGAGGCGCTCTAGTATTTGCCAAAGCCCTTTCCTGCTCACGGTGTCGAAGGCTTTGGTGAAGTCAACAAAGGTGATGTAGAGAATATCAATTTGAATATGTTAAAAGAGAAATGAAGAGATATGTTTAAAAAAAAAATTGAAGAAAATTTACAAGAATATCATAATGAAGTGGGTCAACGTGGTCAATAAGTTGGAAGATTCAGTTATGGCATGGAGTGTCAAGAAGAAACTTACAAAAAATTGATACATTAAAGAATCATAGTCAAAGATTTTTTAAAATCCAAGCAACCATCCACATTGTTTTGAACATGGTAATCCTTTCTACCTTAACTGCCACCTCTGGTGGCACCTCTGCAAATTATTTCTTTTAAATCTGTAAAAAATCATTAAGGACAAAAAGTTGGGGGGAAAGAAGGAATAAACCCAAAATATTCTTGACATGATATAACCTGTTGATATAATTCCCCAACCGTGCATCTTGGCGCCTCACAGTTCGGCGGGCAGCAACCTCCTTTGAAGAAGACCGCAGAGCCCACCTCACTGACAAAAGACAAAGGAGGAAAAATCCAACACCCAACCCCAACCAACCAATTTTCCCCTGCAACCGTGCCTGCCTGTCCTGCATCGGACTTATCAGTCACCAACGAGCCTGCAGCAGACGTGGACATACCCCTCCGTAAATCTTCGTCTGCAAAACCAAGCCAAAGAAAGAAATTAGTATAATGTGATCATTTTCAGATTTATTGTCAGAGTACATACTTGACTTCACATAAAACCCTGAGATTCCTTTTCCTGCAGGTCTGGCAGAACTAGCACCAATTGGTAGTGCAAAAAAAACTGTACACAGTGTATACATTTAAAGAAATAAAGAACTGTAAACTGTTAATGAATGTAAACAAACTGTGTGCAATACCGAAAATAGAAAAGAAAATCAATAAAGTGCACAACTAAGAGACAAATGAGTCATTGAGGAGACTGATAGTGGAGGGCTAGCAGCTGTTCCTGAAATTGGTGGTGAGAGCCTTGTGACATCTATACTTTTTTTCCTCATGGCAGCAGTGAGAACAGATCATGGGCTGGGTGGTGTGGGTCTTTGATTGCTCCTGCTCTCCAACAGCAATGTTCTCTGTAGATATTCTCAGAAATGGGGTTTGATGTCCTGGGCTATGTCCACTACCTTTTGGAGGATTTTGCGCTCAGGAATTGGTGTCTCCGTATCAGACAGCGATCCTGCCGGTCAGCACATTTTCCACCACACCTCTGTAGAAATTTGCCATGGTTTCTGATGTCAAACTCTTGCAAACACCTGCAGAAGTCAGGGTGTTGACCTGCTTTCTTCACAATGTCATTGGTGCGTTGGTCCAGGAAAGATTCTCCAAGATGGTGACTTCCAAGAACTAACCCTCTCTACCTCTGATCAGTGGATTGTACACCTCTGGCTTTCCTTTCCTGAAGTCAACAATCAGCTCCTTGTTTTTGGTGACACCATTCAGCCAAGTTTTCAATCTCAATCCTGTATGATGACTCATCCCTGCCTTTCTACAACCCACAACTGTGGTATCGTTGGCAAATTTATAGATGGTGTTATTATCATACCTTGTCACACAGTCTTATGTGTAAAGTGAGTGGAGTAGGTTACTGTTAATGTTTTTGGATGCCATTTAAAATCTTTGGTTACAAAGTAGACGTGTTTAGCTCAAAGATTATGAACCCAAAGTATAACTTGAAAAGTGCAGTTGGTATAGAGATGCTGTAGATTTAGAATTAAAACCCTTGGGGTTAACTAGCAAGTTTGCCCAAGACCTCTTATGCAGTCAGATGGAGATGTTATTTTAAATAACATATTAAACACACACTTGCATTGAAGAAGATGCTTCATTTCTAGAGAAGCACAAGGTACCCGGTTATTAACAACAAAAGATCACATTTATTCTTTGTATTTACTCTACCAATTTTTAATTTTGTATTTGGTAGATTTAATTGTTGGATTGTTCTGAAATTTGTATGAAAAATATTGAATGAGCCCATGCTTGAGGTCATTTAAAGATATTGGAGGTTGCCATTGGATCCATGCTGGCCCCGGGAAGCAATCTATTGGTCCCATTTCTCCTCTTAGTTCCCTACTTGCCTGCAACTTGCACTCACCCATCAAATCCTTTTTTTTGTGCCTTTTGACACCAGTGGCAATTTATAGGTTGTCACAGTACCAAAATGTTCTTGTAATGTGGGGGAACTGGTGCAATTGATGGAAACAATGTGACTGGAGGGTGCATGCAAACTCTACACATAGTACCTGAGAAATGGATCAAGCTGGAATGTACCTGAAGTTATTGTGGTCACGATACTGACTGCTGCAGTACCATGCTGTCCTACACTAAACCCAAATAGTCAAATCTAGTTCAGGTTTTGGCATTTCACCGTATGGTGCTTGATGCTGAAACCTAGAAAGGAACGGAAATGCTGGAGGAGCTTGGGGGTTGCCAGCATGGCTTTGTGAAGAGAAAGTCATGCCTCATGAGCTTAATTGAGATTTTTGAGGAGGTAACAAAAGAAATTGATGAAGCAGATGTCATGTGTATGGATTTTAGTAAGGCATTTGACAGTCTCCTATGAGAGACACATTCAGAAAGTCCTGGGGCATGGGATCTGTTGTTATAGTTGGGATAATGTGAACTATTTTGTAACCACGTAAGAATACACCCTTCTCACTGTAATAACTGTAGTACCCCACTGTGTGACGTATGTGTATGAGAGTGTGTGAACAGTTTTTCCTTAGATGGTGGAAGATAAAAGTATGTAAAGTATCTTCTATTAATGAAATGTCGCATCTCTATAAGTTATTTAAGAAGCCTCCCATTAACTCGAGACATAACATGGTGGCAGCGGTATAAAACCATGCAATTGATTGTAAGTCACTGAAATATGAAGGGAAAACAGAGGGGGAAAAAAAAATGGCTGGAGCAACAGTAGTTCACCCAGTGACGGCCTGGGAGGCTGAAGACGATGTTGAATTGTTTAAAAAGTTTCAGCAGAAGTGCAATTTACCATTCAAAAGTTATTTTAAAAATGCAACAGCCGAGGAGAAGGTCGGTTATATACTTCTCTGGACAGGGGAGCAAAGCCTTGACTTATTTAATAGCTGGGAGCTTACAGAGGTGGAGAAAAATGATCCAGAGCAGATATTTGCAAAGTTTGCTTCTCACCCTGAACCCAGGTCTAATCATTGAATTAAATGCTATGAATTTTAAGGCTTAATGAAAGAGATTGATAAGACTGTTGATAACTTCCTCACTAGATTAAAAATTATTTCGGCAAAATGCAGATTTAAGGATATAGAGGATTTAAGAATATAGAGGTTTTAAGGATTATAGAGGATTTAAGGATTAGATGATCAACTAATATGGAGGAGTGCCCATCCTGATATCAAGGATAGCTTGAAGCTGGCCGATGCTTATAGATTCAGACAGAGCCTTCGAAACCATGAGGATGCAAATGAAATCCCTATCTATGCAGACCCACCCACAGCAAAGAGAAGGAAGGGTTGATGCTATAAACAATAAGAAAAGTGCCGATGTCCAGGAGGTGTGGCAGACAACACCCCTTCAATGACCAAAACAAATGCCCCGTATATAGTTATGAACGTAGAGCCTTTGGTAACGCAAACCACTGGGCGAAGATGTGCAAGTTTGGAATGAAGGAAACCATAATACTAGTGAAGAAAAAAGACAAGAAGATCTGCCACATAAAAGAAAACAACAAAGAGGACTCCAACACCCAGATACTGGACATAAAATCCATATACCTTAAGGAGATGTCGGGTGAGATGCACACAAGGATCCAAATACAGAGGACAATCCAGAACAATAATTAAGGTGAAGTTGGACACTGGACCAGAAAGCAACGTGCTTCCACTCTGACACTACTGCCAGATTTTCCCAGAAAACCTAATAAAAGGATATTCAAAAGAGTGTGCATTGAAAACAGCAAATGTCACATTAACGGCCTATGGTGGACCCATTATCAAGCAGCTAAGGAGAGCTAAGATCAATGGCTGCCATAAGGGAAAGAACAACCTCTGTTCGTTCTACGTGGAAGATGCAGATGGACGGAGGAGTCACGTGATGGAGTAGTGGCCGGACGGAGAACTCCAGCCCTCTCCAGAAAAGTCGGGAAAAACAAGAGAAAATACAAAGGCACAGAAATAAAAGTTAAAGAAAAGTGAGTATAAAGGTGGAAAGAAGATGGAGACAAAAGAAGAAAAATCAAAATCAACGGTAAGAAGAGAGGAAGAGAAGACAACGGAGGAAAAAGGTGAAGGCCTTACCTGTCCGAAGAGGCCCGCTGTGGAGAGAGGAGCCCGCTACCTCAGGTCGGTAGAAAAAGAACTACAACAATGGCTCGCAGAGCCGAGTAAAAGTGCGCAACCGCGCATGAAAAAAAACACACCGACGGGAGGGGGGACCAGCTGGGGAGTCGATCTTCTCAGCCGACAACGACAGCTGCAGAACACCTGCAGCAGGAAGAGACCACAGAAGACAATAGAAACAAGAAAGAAGAGAAGGAAAGGGCAACAAAGAAACAACAGATGGCCAACCCAGAGGAAGAAGAAGAGGAAGAATACAGTGAAATAGATGAAGGGAAAGGCAAGGTAAAGGATATAATTTCTCTTGTTAGAGGATACATGGAGTCATTTAAAGAATGTCAAACACAGGAATTCAATGATTTAAGAAGAAGAATAAACAACACAGAAGAGAAAGTGAATAAAATAGATATGACCTTAACAGAAATGGGGGAAAAAATGGACAAGATGGAAGAACGGGCAGTAGCAGCAGAAATGGAGGTAGAAGACTTAAAAAAGAAATTGGAGGAATCTAATAAAAAACTAAAGAGACACAAGAACTACTAGCTCAAAAAATAGATACAATGGAAAATTATAACAGAAGAAATAACATAAAGATAGTGGGCCTTAAGGAAGATGAAGAAGGCAAGAATATGAGGGAGTTTATAAAAGAGTGGATCCCTAAGACCCTAGGATGTCCAGAACTACAGCAAGAAATGGAAATAGAAAGGGCACATAGAGCATTGGCCTCTAAACCACAACCACAACAAAAACCAAGATCTATTGTAGTAAAATTCCTAAGATATACTACAAGAGAAAAGGTACTGGAGAAGACAATGGAAAAAGTAAGAGAGGGCAACAAACCACTGGAGTATAAAGGGCAAAAAATCTTCATTTATCCAGATATAAGTTTTGAACTCGTAAAGAAGAGAAAAGAGTTCAATACAGCAAAGGCGATTTTATGGAAGAAAGGGTATAAATTTATACTGAAGCATCCTGCGGTATTGAAAATATTTATTCCAGGACAACAAAACAGACTATTCTCGGATCCAGAAGAAGCACAAAAATTTGCAGAACAATTACAAAAATAGACTGAGGGATGAAGACGGGTAATGAGAGTAAAAATGATCACGATTGATATGTATGTGGGTAAAGACAAAAATAGACTGAGCGATGAAGACGGGTAATGAGGGTAAAAATGACCACGATTGATATTATGCGGGTAAAGAGGTATAAGAGTGAATAGAGACAATGTGCATACGTGAAAGTATCTGTAATTAGAGGAAAATATAGATAGTATAGACAAGAATTAATAAGGGAAGGTAATGGAATAGAGAGAATAAGGAGGGAATTAAAAGAGTGACCTTTGTGACATATGAAAAGTGAAATCTTTTCTGGGGGGGGGCTGGGTGGGGGAAAAGAGCGGTCACTGCAAAATCAGTTGACGCTTGCGAGTGGATTCGCAAATCCAAATGGAGAGGCGAGATGTGGTTGTCCGACAAGGGATAAAGGACAACTCAGGAGGGGAAGGGGAGATTGGGGATAAAGAAGATAGAAATAGGAGAATAAGGAAAATGTTGGATGTTGTAGGAATGTTGTCTTGTAAAGAGTTGAAAATAAGAAAACAGAAATGGAAAAGGAGGAAAGGTAATGATGGAAAAACGGAAAGAGAAGATAAACAAAATATAAAATGGCTACGCTGAACTATATGACTTTAAATATTAATGGAATACATAACCAAATTAAAAGGAAGAAACTACTAAATTTACTGAAAAAGGAAAAAATAGATATAGCATTTGTCCAAGAAACACACTTAACTGAATTGGAGCACAAGAAATTAAAGAGAGATTGGGTAGGACATGTAACAGCAGCATCGTATAATTCAAAAGCAAGAGGAGTGGCTATATTAATTAGCAAAAATGTGACATTTAAAATAGAAGAGGAAATAATAGATCCAGCAGGGAGATATGTTATGATAAAATGTCAGATATATTCGGAGCTTTGGAATCTACTTAATATATATTCACCTAACGAAGAAGATCAAAAGTTTATGCAAGATATCTTTTTGAAGGTAGCTAATACGCAAGGGAACATACGAATAGGAGGGGATTTCAATCTGAATTTGGATCCAAATATGGATAAAACGGGGAAAAAAATTAACAGGAAGAACAAAGTAACCAAATTTATAATTAAATCAATGCAAGAAATGAAACTTGTGGACATATGGAGGAAACAAAACCCAAAAGAAAAGGAATACTCATACTACTCGACTAGACATAAAACATACTCAAGAATAGACCTATTTTTATTATCAGCTAGTATGCAGGTTAGAGTAAGAAAAACAGAATATAAAGCGAGAATGCTATCGGACCATTCACCCTTAATACTGACAGTAAAGCTAGAGGACATCCCTCCAAGAATGTATAGATGGAGATTAAACCCCATGCTACTTAAAAGACAGGATTTTAGAGAATTTATTGAAAAACAATTAAAAATGTATTTTGAAGTAAATACGGAATCAGTGGAAGGTAAGTTTATACTATGGGACGCAATGAAAGCATTCATTAGAGGGCAAATAATAAGTTATGTAACCAAGATGAAGAAGGACTATAATCAGGAAACAGAGCAGTTGGAAAGGAAATAGTAAACATAGAAAAAAAATTAGCAATAAAGGAAGATACAACCAAAAGAAGAGAATTGGCGGATAAAAAAATAAAATATGAAACATTACAAACATATAAGGTGGAGAAGAATATAATGAAGACAAAACAGAAATATTATGAACTAGGTGAAAAAACACACAAAATCTTAGCATGGCAGCTTAAGACAGAGCAAACTAAGAAAATGGTATTGGCAACAAGGAAAAAAGACAAACAAATTACATATAATCCAAAAGAAATTAAGGAAAACTTCAGAGAATTCTATGAACAATTATACTGAACTGAAAATGAAGGGAAAGAAGGGAAAATAGATGAATTTTTGACTAAAATTGAACTACCAAAACTACAAATAGAGGAACAAAATAAATTAACAGAACCATTTGGAACAGTAGAAATACAAGAGATAATAAAAAAATTACCAAATAATAAGACACCAGGAGAGGATGGACTCCCAATAGAATTCTACAAAACATTTAAAGACCTATAAGACATTTAAAGATTTATTAATTCCTCCCCTCCTGGATGTAATCAACCAGATTGATGAGACACAAAACTTACCAGATTCATGTAAAACAGCAATAATTACAGTGATACTAAAACAAGGGAAAGATCCACTCTCACCAGCGTCATATAGACCAATATCTTTGCTAAACACAGATTATAAGATAATAGCTAAACTATTAGCAAACAGATTAGCAGAACAGGTACCGAAAATGGTAAATTTAGACCAAACTGGATTTATCAAAAAAAGACGCACAACAGACAATATTTGTAAATTTATTAACTTGATTCATGCAGTAGAATGAAATAAAGCACCTGCAGTAGCAGTTGCTTTAGACGCAGAGAAGGCCTTCGACAGAGTAGAATGGAATTATTTGTTCAAAGTATTGCAAAAATTCAGTTTACCGGAGAAGTATATTAATTGGATTAAAGCATTATATAAGGGACCGTTAGCAAAAGTGACAGTAAATGGACATGTATCAAAGCAATTTAACTTAAGCAGGTCAACGCGGCAGGGATGCCCACTATCACCATTATTGTTTGCGCTAGCTATAGAACCACTAGCAGAATCGATAAGAATAGATAATAATATAAAAGGAATAAAAATAAGACAGGGAATATAAAATCAGTCTATTTGCGGATGATGTGATAGTGTACTTAACAGAACCAGAACTATCAATAAAAGAACTATATAAGAAATTGAAGGAATATGGAGAAGTGTCGGGATACAAGATAAACGTAAATAAAAGTGAAGCAATGCCTATGAATAACGCGGATTTCTCAAAATTTAAGAAGGAATCCCCATTCAGATGGCAAATGCAGGCAATAAGATACCTAGGTGTACAAATAAACAAAAATCTAGGCCAATTATATAAACTCAATTACAATCCACTAATGAAAAAATTACAAGACGATTTAGAGCATTGGAAAGAGCTACCACTAACACTGATAGGAAGGATAAACTGTATTAAAATGAACATTTATCCAAGGATACTATACTTATTTCAGGCATTGCCAATACAACTGACAGAAAAATTCTTCAAAGAGTTAAAGAAAATAATAAGGAAATTTTTATGGAGAGGGGGGAAACCGAGGATAGCACTAGATAAATTAACAGAATGGTATAAACAAGGAGGCTTACAATTGCCAAACTTCAAAAATTATTATAGAGCCGCACAATTAAGGTACCTATCAGATTTTTATCAAACAAGGGAAAAACCAGACTGGACGGGATTAGAATTAGATAAAATAGGGGAAAAGATACCTGAACACATATTATATAAATGGGACGAAAAATTGGTACAACATAGAACTTCTCCAGTATTACACCATCTCCTCAATATATGGAAGAAGATTCATGTAGAAAGAAATAAAACAAATTATCAATTACCAAAACTAATATTGACGCAAAATAAGCTACTCCCTTTTACAATAGACAACCTTTCCTTTAGAAAATGGGAAAAAAAAGGGATTAAAAGAATAGAAAATTGTTTTTCAGGAAGTAGATTCTTATCCTTTGAACAAATGAGAGATAAGTACAATATAACTCAAGATACAGCGCTGGCATATTACCAACTGAGATCCTACTTGAAAGATAAATTAGGAAGCAATTTGAGTTTACCAGAGGGAAGTAACCTTGAATATGTGATTACAGATACAATGTTAATCAAAAGATTTATAACAAATATGTATATTAAACTGCAAGAAAAGGAGAATGAGGAAACAAATGGTAAAACTAAACAAAAATGGGAACAAGATTTAAATATAAAGATAAAAAAGGAAACATGGGAGAAATTATGTTCTGGAACGATGAGAAATACAATAAATACGAGGCTGCGTATGATACAATATAATTGGTTACACAGACTATACATTACACCGCAAAAGTTAAATAAATTGGACCCAACAGTATCTGATAGATGTTTTCGATGTAAAAAAGAAAGGGGAACAACAATTCATGCAATCTGGACATGTGAGAGAGTAGAAAAATTTTGGGATGATCTCAATCAGATATTAAATAAAATAACAGAAAACAATATACCAAAGAATCCAGAGATCTTTCTCCTAAGTAACATAAAAAATAAAGAATTTGGAATTGACTTGGAAGATGCACAAAAAAGATTTGTTAAGATAGCCCTAGCCGTAGCAAAAAAATGTATTATGTCAACCTGGAAATTGGAAGATAATTTGAAAATACAACAATGGTATATAGAAATGAATAAATGTATTCCAACCGGGAACAAACATTACCTAAGTTGATGGAAGGAGAAGAAAAGAAAAGAATGGACTCAGTAGAATTTCTGGTGTATTTTTGTTGAATGACAACATTGTCTGACTGGCTTAATGCAATCTAGATTGTATACCTAAAATGGATGAGGGGGGGGGGTTGGGGGGTGGCTTGGGAGGAGGGAGTGGGGGGGAGAAAAAGTCACTGTATATGTGTGAAAAAGAAAAAGTGTATATTATGGCTAACGTGATTTATGGTGTGAAAAATAAAAAATTTTAAAAAAAAAAGATGCAGATGGACCAGCAATTAGCTGCTGGGAGTTGCAGTTGATCTGTCAATCCAAAAGGATCAACAGAGAAATGACCTCCAGTCACAAACAAGGCTGAGATCATGAGCATGTACCTGAAATGCTTTGATGATTCAGTTGGATGCTTTGGATACTTTGAATATCACATCACCATAGATCTGAACTGCAAACCAGTTGTTCATGCTCCAAAGAAAGTACCTCTAGAGCTTGAGAATAAGCTGGAGCAAGAACTAAAGGACATGGAAAGGATGCAAGTCACAGCCAAAGTGACTGAGTTGAATGACTGGGTAAATTTCATAGTGGTCAAAGATAAACCAAATGGCAACTTGAGAATATGTCTGGACCCTAAAGACTTAAATCAAGCAATAAAGAGGAGTCACTACTCAACACTGCAACTAGAAACATCACAGTAGAATTAACAGGATCCAAAATCTTTAGCAAGCTAGATTAAGAATTGATACTGGAATGTGAAACTAGGTGGTGAATCAACATCACTGACAATGTTCAATACTCCATTTGGTCATTACAAGTTCCTGCAACTTCCTTTTGGCCTAAAGGTGACCCAGGCCATCTTCCAACAGAAGATCGATGAGATAAAGGTTCTGTTAGCATTGCGGATGACATCTAGGTCTTTGGCAGAGACTGAAAAACTCATGTCCTTCATCTAGATGAGGCCATGGAGAGAACAAGAAGAGCTCGAATTAAACTTACTGCTGACAAATGCATTATAAAAGAGAAGGAATGACAATTCTTCAGAATGGTGTACACTTTTTAAAAATTTTTAAATTTTTCACACTATGAACCATACTGACCAAAATACACACAAACATTTCTCTCTTGAATATACAGTGTAATTTCCTCCCCTTTTTCTCCCTCCCTTCCCTCCCTCCTTCACCCCCCTCCCTTCCCACTCACTCAACATTCAACATATATGATACATTAAACCCATTAATCAATGTCGTCACACAATGAAAATAAACAAGAAATTTGTGTCTTCAACTTTTACATACTGGGTCAGTTCATTTTGTCTTCTCCTTCTGTCATTTTAGGCGGTGGAGGTCCGCAATAGGACTTCTCTGTTGTGTTCCATGTACGGTTCCCAAATTTGTTCGAATAATGTGATGTTATTTCTTAAATTATGTTATTTTTCCCAATGGAATACATTTATTCATTTCTATGTACCATTGCTGTATTCTCAGGCTATCTTCTAATTTCCAGGTTGACAAAATACATTTTTTTGCTACAGCTAAGGCTATCATAATAAATCTTTTTTGTGCTCCATCCAAATTGAGTCCAAGTTCTTTACTTATATTACTTAGAAGAAAGATCTCTGGGTTTTTTGGTATGTTGCTTTTTGTGATTTTATTTAATACCTGGTTTAGATTTTCCCAAAACTTTTCCACTTTCTCATATGCCCAAATTGCATGTACTGTTGTTGCCGTTCCCTTCTTACAGCAAAAACATCTGTCTGATACTGTTGAGTCCCATTTATTTAACTTTTGGGGCATGGTGTATACCCTGTGTAACCAATTATATTGTATCATGCGTAACCTCGTGTTTATTGTATTTCTCATAGCTCCGGACCATAGCTTTTCCCATGTTTCATTCTTTATCTTTGTTTAGATCTTGTCCCATTTTTGTTTAGGTTTACAGCTTGTTTCCTCATTCTCTTTCTCTTGGAGTTTGATGTACATGTTTGTTATAAATCTTTTAATTATCATTGTGTCTGTAATCACATATTCAAAATTACTTCCTTCTGGTAACTTGTCCTTCAAGTAGGTATTCAGTTTGTGGTATGCAAACATTGTACCATGAGTTATACCATATTTGTCCTTCATTTGTTTAAAAGATAATAATTTATTTCCCGAAAAACAATTTTCTATTCTTTTTATCCCTTTTCTCTCCCATTCTCTAAAGGAAAGGTTATCTATTGTGAAAGGGATTAGTTGATTTTGCGTCAATATTAATTTTGGTAGTTGAAAATTTGTTTTATTCCTTTCGACGTGAATCTTCCAAATGTTGAGCAGATGGTGCAGTACTGGTGATTTCCTATGTTGCACCAGCTTTTCATCCCACTTGTATAGTATATGTTCAGGTATCTTCTCCCCTATTTTATTTAGCTCTAATCTGGTCCAATCTGGTTTTTCCCTTGTTTGATAAAAATCTGATAAGTATCTTAATTGTGCTGCTCTATAATAATTCTTAGTTTGGTAGCTGTAAGCCCCCTTGTTTGTACCATTCTGTTAATTTATCTACCGCTATCCTTGATATTCATTTTAATACAATTTACCCTTCCTATCAGTGTTTGTGGTAAGTCTTTCCAATGCTCTAAGTCATCTTGTAATTTCTTCATTAATGGCTGATAATTTAGTTTGTATCGATGGCCTAGATTATTATCTAGTTGTATACCTAGGTATCGAATTGCTTGTGTTTGCCATCTAAATGGTGATTCTTTCTTAAACTTTGTGAAATCCGCATTATTCATTAGCATTGCTTCACTTTTATTTGCCTTGATCTTGTACCCTGATACTTCTCCATATTCCTTCATTTTCTTATGTAATTCTTTTATTGATATTTCTGGTTCTGTTAAGTATATTATAACGTCATTTGCAAATAGACTGATTTTATATTCCTTCGCTTTTATTTTTATCCCTTTTATTTTCTGTTCTTATCAGTTCTGCTACTGGTTCTATAGCTAACGCGAACAGTGAGGGAGATAGTGGTCATCCCTGCCTAGTTGATCTGCTTAATTTAAATTGGTTTGATATATATCCATTTACTGTCACCTTCGCCAATGGTCCCTTATATAATGCTTTAATCCAATTAATATATTTCTCTGGTAGGTTGAACCTCTGTAGTACTTTCAATAAATAATTCCATGCTACTCTGTCAAAGGCTTTCTCTGCGTCTAAAGCAACCGCCACTGTTGGCATCTTGTTTCCTTGTACTGCATGGATTAAGTTAATGAATTTACAGATATTGTCCGTTGTTTGTCTTTTCTTAATAAATCCAGTTTGATCTAGTTTTACTATTTTTGGTACACGGTCGGCCAATCTGTTTGCTAATGGTTTAGCTATTATCTTATAATCTGTGTTAAGTAGAGTATTGGTCTATACGATGCTGGTGTTAGTGGATCCTTCCCCATCTTTGGTATTACTGTAATTATTGCTGTTTTGCATGAATTTGGCATGTTTTGTGTTTCTTCAATCTGGTTCATTACTTCCAGGAGAGGAGGAATTAATAAGTCTTTAAATGTTTTATAGAATTCTATTGGGAGTCCATCCTCTCCCCGCGTTTTATTGTTCGGTAGTTTTTTTAATATATCCTGTATTTCCTCTATTTCAAATGGTTTTCTTAATTTATTTTGGTAGTTCAATTTTACCTAGAAATTCATCTATTTTGTCTTTCCCTTCGTTCTCAGTTCGATATAGTTGCTCGTAGAATTCCATGAAGTTTTCATTGATCTCCGTTGGGTTATATGTAATTAGTTTGTCCTTTTTCCTTGATGCCAATACCATTCTTTTAGTTTGTTCTGTCTTAAGGAGCCAAATTAGTATTTTATTGTTTTTTTCTCGTAGCTCATAATACTTCTGTTTTGTCTTCATTATGTTCTTCTCCACCTTATATGTTTGTAGTGTTTCATATTTTTTTTGTCCGCCAATTCTCTTTTTGTTGTATCTTCCCTTATTGCTAATTCTTTTTCTATACTAGCTATTTCTCTTTCCAACTGTTCTATTTCCCGATTGTAGTCCTTCTTCATCTTAGTTACATAACTTGTTATCTACCCTCTGATGAACGCTTTCATTGCGTCCCATAGTATAAACTTATCTTTCACTGATTCCGTATTTATTTCAAAGTACATTTTAATTTGTCGCTCAATGAATTCTCTAAAATCCTGTCTTTTAAGTAGCATGGAGTTTAATATCCATCTATACGTTCTCAGTGGGATGTCCTCCAGCTCTATTGCCAATAACAGGGGTGAGTGATCCGATAACAATCTAGCTTTATATTCCGTTTTCCTAACTCTCTCTTGGATGTGGGCTGACAACAGGAACAGGTCTATCCTTGAATATGCTTTATGTCTACCCAAATAATATGAGTATTCCTTCTCCTTTTGGTGTTGTCTCCTCCATATATCCAAAAGTTGCATTTCCTGCATCGATTTAACCATAAATTTGGTTACTTTGTTCTTTCTGCTAGTCTTTTTTCCAGTTTTATCCATCTTTGAGTCCAAATTAAGGTTAAAGTCCCCTCCTATTCCCCTGCGTATCTGCAATCTTCAAAAAGATAACTTGCATAAATTTTGATCTTTTTCTTTAGGTGCATATACATTGAGCAAATTCCAAAATTCTGAATATATCTGTCACTTTATCATTACATACCTCCCTGCTGGATCTATTATTTCCTCCTCTATTTTGATTGGTACATTTTTATTGATTAATATAGCTACTCCTCTGGCTTTTGAATTATATGATGCTGCCGTTACGTGCCCTAACCAATCGCTCCTTAATTTCTTGTGTTCCACTTCAGTTAGATGTGTTTCTTGCATGAATGCTATATCAATTTTTTCTTTCTTCAGTAAATTTAACAGCCTCTTCCTTTGGATTTGATTATGTATTCCATTAATATTTATAGTCATATAGTTCAACATGGCCATTTCATACTTTGTTTACTTTTCCTTTCTGCTTCCTCATCACCACCTTTCCCCCATATCCATTTCTTTTTTTTTGAACACTGTAAAACAACACTTCTAAAACATAAAATATTCCCACTATTCCCACATCTAAAATTCCCTTAACCACAAATGTCTCCCCTCTCTGAGTTGCCCCTTATCCCTTGTCATGCAACCACACCTTCCCTCTCCATTTTGTTTGCAAACCCACTCGCAAGCGTCAACTGATTTTGCAGTGACTGTTATTCTCTCCCACCCAACCCCCTCCAGAAAAGTCTTTTATCTTCACATATAACAAATTCCCCCCTTACTTCCCCTTCTTAGTTCTTATTTATACTTTATTCTTCTTCTTTATATGAAGTTTGTCATCATTCTTGTTCTTGTTACATCTCTTCATCTCTCTGTCTGTTTTGCAGGCGTTCTGCAAATTCTCATGCTTTCTCTGGATCCGAGAACAGTCTGCTTTGATGCCCTGGGATAACTATTTTAAGCACCGCTGGATATCTTAACATAAATTTATAGCCTTTCTTCCATAGGATTGATTTTTGCTGCGTTAAACTCCTTCCTCTTAGGAGCTCAAAACTTGTGCCTGTAGAAAAAAAATTTTTGACCTTTGTATTCCAGTGGCTTTTTGTCTTTTATTTTTTTCATTGCCTTCTCCAATATATTTTCTCTTGTCGTATATCTCAGGAATTTTATGAGAATGGATCTTGGTTTTTGTTGTGGCTGTGGTTTATGGGCTAATGTTCTGTGTGCCCTTTCTATTTCCATTCCTTCCTGTAATTCTGGCATTCCTCAGACCCTGGGGATCCATTCTTTTATAAATTCTTTCATATCTTTGCCTTCTTCATCTTCCTTAAGGCCCACTATCTTTATATTTTTTCTCCTATTATAGTTTTTTTTTTAAATTTTTTATTTTTCACACCATAAATCACAATAGCCATGATATACACTTTTTCTTTTCCACACATTTACAGTGACTTTTTCTCCCTCCCCCCTCCCTCCTCCCAAGCCACCCCCCCACCCCCCCCCCTTCTCATCCATTTTAGGTATACAATCTAGGTTGCATTAATTCAGTTAGACAATGTTGTCATTCAACAAAAATACACCAGAAATTCTACTGAGTCCATTCTTTTCTTTTCTTCTCCTTCCATCAACTTAGGTAATGTTTGTTCCCGGTAGGTTTTCGCTATTGTATTTAATGTAAGGCTCCCATACTTGTTCGAATATTTCAATATTATTTCTTAAACTATATGTTATTTTTTCTAATGGAATACATTTATTCATTTCTATATACCATTGTTGTATTTTCAAATTATCTTCCAATTTCCAGGTTGACATAATACATTTTTTTGCTACGGCTAGGGCTATCTTGACAAATCTTTTTTGTGCATCTTCCAAGTCAATTCCAAATTCTTTATTTTTTATGTTACTTAGGAGAAAGATCTCTGGATTCTTTGGTATATTGTTTTCTGTTATTTTATTTAATATCTGATTGAGATCATCCCAAAATTTTTCTACTCTCTCACATGTCCAGATTGCATGAATTGTTGTTCCCCTTTCTTTTTTACATCGAAAACATCTATCAGATACTGTTGGGTCCCATTTATTTAACTTTTGCGGTGTAATGTATAGTCTGTGTAACCAATTATATTGTATCATACGCAGCCTCGTATTTATTGTATTTCTCATCGTTCCAGAGCATAACTTCTCCCATGTTTCCTTTTTTATCTTTATATTTAAATCTTGTTCCCATTTTTGTTTAGTTTTACCATTTGTTTCCTCATTTTCCTTTTCTTGCAGTTTAATATACATATTTTTTATAAATCTTTTGATTAACATTGTATCTGTAATCACATATTCAAGGTTACTTCCCTCTGGTAAACTCAAGTTGCTTCCTAATTTATCTTTCAAGTAGGATCTCAGTTGGTAATATGCCAGCGCTGTATCTCCAGTTATATTGTACTTATCTCTCATTTGTTCAAAGGATAAGAATCTACTTCCTGAAAAACAATTTTCTATTCTTTTAATCCCTTTTTTTTCCCATTTTCTAAAGGCAAGGTTGTCTATTGTAAAAGGGAGTAGCTTATTTTGCGTCAATATTAGTTTTGGTATTTGGTAATTTATTTTATTTCTTTCTACATGAATCTTCTTCCATATATTGAGGAGATGGTGTAATACTGGAGAAGTTCTATGTTGTACCAATTTTTCGTCCCATTTATATAATATGTGTTCAGGTATCTTTTCCCCTATTTTATCTAATTCTAGTCTCGTCCAGTCTGGTTTTTCCCTTGTTTGATAAAAATCTGATAGGTACCTTAATTGTGCGGCTCTATAATAATTTTTGAAGTTTGGCAATTGTAAGCCTCCTTGTTTATACCATTCTGTTAATTTATCTAGTGCTATCCTCGGTTTCCCCCCTCTCCATAAAAATCTCCTTATTATTTTCTTTAACTCTTTGAAGAATTTTTCTGTCAGTTGTATTGGCAATGCCTGAAATAAGTATAGTATCCTTGGAAAAATGTTCATTTTAATACAGTTTATCCTTCCTATCAGTGTTAGTGGTAGCTCTTTCCAATGCTCTAAATCGTCCTGTAATTTTTTCATTAGTGGATTGTAATTGAGTTTATATAATTGGCCTAGATTTTTGTTTATTTGCACACCTAGGTATCTTATTGCCTGCATTTGCCATCTGAATGGGGATTCCTCCTTAAATTTTGAGAAATCCGCGTTATTCATAGGCATTGCTTCACTTTTATTTACGTTTATCTTGTATCCCGACACTTCTCCATATTCCTTCAATTTCTTATATAGTTCTTTTATTGATAGTTCTGGTTCTGTTAAGTACACTATCACATCATCCGCAAACAGACTGATTTTATATTCCCTGTCTTTTATTTTTATTCCTTTTATATTATTATCTCTTCTTATCGATTCTGCTAGTGGTTCTATAGCTAGCGCAAACAATAATGGTGATAGTGGGCATCCCTGCCGCGTTGACCTGCTTAAGTTAAATTGCTTTGATACATGTCCATTTACTGTCACTTTCGCTAACGGTCCCTTATATAATGCTTTAATCCAATTAATATACTTCTCCGGTAAACTGAATTTTTGCAATACTTTGAACAAGTAATTCCATTCTACTCTGTCGAAGGCCTTCTCTGCGTCTAAAGCAACTGCTACTGCCGGTGCTTTATTTCCTTCTACTGCATGAATTAAGTTAATAAATTTACAAATATTGTCTGTTGTGTGTCTTTTTTTGATAAATCCAGTTTGGTCTAAATTTACCATTTTCGGTACCTGTTCTGCTAATCTGTTCGCTAATAGTTTAGCTATTATCTTATAATCTGTGTTTAGCAGAGATATTGGTCTATATGATGCTGGTGAGAGTGGATCTTTCCCTTGTTTTAGTATCACTGTAATTATGCTGTTTTACATGAATCTGGTAAGTTTTGTGTCTCATCAATCTGGTTGATTACATCCAGGAGGGGCGGTATTATTAGGTCTTTAAATGTTTTGTAGAATTCTATTGGGAGTCCATCCTCTCCTGGTGTCTTATTATTTGGTAAATTTTTTATTATCTCTTGTATTTCTACTGTTCCAAATGGTTCTGTTAATTTATTTTGTTCCTCTATTTGTAGTTTTGGTAGTTCAATTTTAGTCAAAAATTCATCTATTTTCCCTTCTTTCCCTTCGTTTTCGGTTCGGTATAATTGTTCATAGAATTCTCTGAAGTTTTCCTTAATTTCTTTTGGATTATATGTAATTTGTTTGTCTTTTTTCCTTGTTGCCAATACCATTTTCTTAGTTTGCTCTGTCTTAAGCTGCCATGCTAGGATTTTGTGTGTTTTTTCCCCTAGTTCATAATATTTCTGTTTTGTCTTCATTATATTCTTCTCCACCTTATATGTTTGTAATGTTTCATATTTTATTTTTTTATCCGCCAATTCTCTTCTTTTGGTTGTATCTTCCTTTATTGCTAATTTTTTTTCTATGTTTATTATTTCCCTTTCCAACTGCTCTGTTTCCTGATTATAGTCCTTCTTCATCTTGGTTGCATAACTTATTATTTGCCCTCTAATGAATGCTTTCATTGCGTCCCATAGTATAAACTTATCTTCCACTGATTCCGTATTTACTTCAAAGTACATTTTTAATTGTTTTTCAATAAATTCTCTAAAATCCTGTCTTTTAAGTAGCATGGGGTTTAATCTCCATCTATACATTCTTGGAGGGATGTCCTCTAGCTCTATTGCCAATAACAGGGGTGAGTGGTCCGATAATAGTCTAGCTTTATATTCCGTTTTCCTAACTCTCCCTTGCATGTGGGTTGATAACAGGAATAGATCTATCCTTGAGTATGTTTTATGTCTAGTCGAGTAGTATGAGTATTCCTTTTCTTTTGGGTTTTGTTTCCTCCATATGTCCACAAGTTTCATTTCTTGCATTGATTTAATTATAAATTTGGTTACTTTGTTCTTCCTGTTAATTTTTTTCCCCGTTTTATCCATATTTGGATCCAAATTCAGATTGAAATCCCCTCCTATTAGTATGTTCCCTTGCGTATTAGCTACCTTCAAAAAGATATCTTGCATAAACTTTTGATCTTCTTCGTTAGGTGAATATATATTAAGTAGATTCCAAAGCTCTGAATATATCTGACATTTTATCATAACATATCTCCCTGCTGGATCTATTATTTCCTCTTCTATTTTAAATGGCACATTTTTGCTAATTAATATAGCCACTCCTCTTGCTTTTGAATTATACGATGCTGCTGTTACATGTCCTACCCAATCTCTCTTTAATTTCTTGTGCTCCAATTCAGTTAAGTGTGTTTCTTGGACAAATGCTATATCTATTTTTTCCTTTTTCAGTAAATTTAGTAGTTTCTTCCTTTTAATTTGGTTATGTATTCCATTAATATTTAGAGTCATATAGTTCAGCGTAGCCATTTTATATTTTGTTTATCTTCTCTTTCCGTTTTTCCATCATTACCTTTCCTCCTTTTCCATTTCTGTTTTCTTATTTTCAACTCTTTACCAGACAACATTCCTACAACATCCAACATTTTCCTTATTCTCCTATTTCTATCTTCTTTATCCCCAATCTCCCCTTCCCCTCCTGAGTTGCCCTTTATCCCTTGTCGGACAACCACATCTCCCCTCTCCATTTGGATTTGCGAATCCACTCGCAAGCGTCAACTGATTTTGCAGTGACCGCTCTTTTCCCCCACCCAGCCCCCCCCAGAAAAGATTTCGCTTTTTATATGTCACAAAGGTCACTCTTTTAATTCCCTCCTTATTCTCTCTATTCCATTACCTTCCCTTATTAATTCTTGTCTATACTCTCTATGTTTTCCTCTAATTACAGATACTTTCACATATGCCCATTGTCTCTATTCACTCTTATACCTCTTTACCCGCATACATATCAATCGTGGTCATTTTTACCCTCCTTACCCGTCTTCATCCCTCAGTCTATTTTTGTCTTTACCCACATACATATCAATCGTGATGATTTTTGCTCTCATTACCCGTCTTCATCCCTCAGTCTATTTTTGTAATTGTTCTGCAAATTTTCGTGCTTCTTCTGGATCCGAGAATAGTCTGTTTTGTTGTCCTGGAATAAATATTTTCAATACCGCAGGATGCTTCAGTGTAAATTTATATCCTTTCTTCCATAAAATCGCTTTTGCTGCATTGAACTCTTTTCTCTTCTTTAGGAGTTCAAAACTTATATCTGGATAAATGAAGATTTTTTGCCCTTTATACTCCAGTGGTTTGTTGCCCTCTCTTACTTTTTCCATTGTCTTCTCCAGTACCTTTTCTCTTGTAGTATATCTTAGGAATTTTACTACAATAGATCTTGGTTTTTGTTGTGGTTGTGGTTTAGGGGCCAATGCTCTATGTGCCCTTTCTATTTCCATTTCTTGCTGTAGTTCTGGACATCCTAGGGCCTTAGGGATCCATTCTTTTATAAACTCCCTCATATTCTTGCCTTCTACATCTTCCTTAAGGCCCACTATCTTTATGTTATTTCTTCTGTTATAATTTTCCATTATATCTATTTTTTGGGCTAGTAATTCTTGTGTCTCTTTAGTTTTTTTATTAGATTCCTCCAATTTCTTTTTTAAGTCTTCTACCTCCATTTCTGCTGCTATTGCCCGTTCTTCCATCTTGTCCATTTTTTTCCCCATTTCTGTTAAGGTCATATCCATTTTATTTATTTTCTTTTCTGTGTTGTTTATTCTTCTTCTTAAATCATTGAATTCCTGTGTTTGCCATTCTTTAAATGACTCCATGTATCCTCTAACAAGAGCAAGTATATCGTTTACCTTGCCTTTCCCTTTATCTATTTCACTGTATTCTTCCTCTTCTTCTTCCTCTAGGTTGACCATCTGTTGTTTCTTTGCTGCCCTTTCCTCCTCTTCTTTCTTGTTTCCATTGTCTTCTGTGGTCTCTTCTTGCTGCAGGTGTTCTGCAGCTGTCGTTGCCGGCTGTGGAGATCGACTCCCCAGCTGGTCCCCCCTCCCGTCGGTGTGTTTTTTTTCATGCGCATCGCGCATGCGCGAGGAGTCGCGCATGCGCGGTTGCGCACTTTTACTCGGCTCTGTGAGCCATTGTTGTAGTTCTCTTTCTACCGACCTGAGGTAGTGGGGTCTTCTCTCCACAGCGGGCCTCTTCGGACAGGTAAGGCCTTCACCTTTTTCCTCCGTTGTCTTCTCTTCCTCTCTTCTTTCTGTTGATTTTGATTTTTCTCCTTTTGTCTCCATCTTCTTTCCACCTTTATACTCACTTTTCTTTAACTTGTATTTCTGTGCCTTTGTATTTTCTCTTGTTTTTCCCGACTTTTCTGGAGAGGGCTGGAGTTCACCGTCCGGCCACTACTCCATCACGTGACTCCCTCCTATTATAGTTTTCCATTATATCCTTCTTCTGAGCTAACAACTCCTGTGTTTCTTTAACTTTTTTTTTAATCAGATTCTTCCAATTTCCTTTTTAAGTCGTCCACTTCCATTTCTATGGCTGTTTCTTGTTCTTCCACCTTATCTACTCTTTTCCCTATTTCTGTCATTACCATCTCTAATCTACTCACTTTTTCTTCTGTACCTTTTATTCTTCTTTTTATTTCATTAAATTCTCGTGTCTGCCATTCTTTTAGTGCTTCCATATAATCTTCAAAAATTTATCTATCTATGTACAGTCCATTCCCTTTATCTTTCATTTCTCTGTGCAGAGCTTGATGTTCTCCCTCCTCTTCCCCTGAGTCCACTCCAGGATCTGTGTCCTCTACCTCTCTTCCTTGTATCTGTGTCTCTTCTGACTTTCTTGTTGGGCTGTTTGTCTCAGTTTGCTGCTCGTTCCCATTATTTTCTGTACCTTCCCGCTGGGAGCCCTGCTGTCGGGTCTTACTCAGCTGTTCAAGCTGGTCCCCCCTCCCGTTGGTGTTGTCTTTGTCGTGCGCATCGCGCATGTGCGGTTGCACACCTCTGTTTGGTTCTGTGAGCCATCCTTGTAGTCCTGCGCTCGGTGGGTCGCGACCCTTCGGGGTTTCCACTGACCTCAGGGAGTGGGCTCCTCTTTCCACGGCAGGTTCCTGCTTCTTCATACAGGTAAGGCCTTCACCTTTCTCTTCCGATGTCTTTCCTTCTTTTCTTCCTGTTGTTTTTGGCTTTTCTTTCATTTTCTCCACACCTTTATTTTTTATTTGTTGTGGTTTGTGTGTCTGTGGCTTTGCTTTTTCTTTACTTTTTTCCTTCTTTTCTGGAGAGGGCCGGTATTCTCCTACCGGCCACTACTCCATCACGCGACTCAAAACGGTGTACACTCTTGATGGTGTAAAGCCAAGCTCAGAGAAGGTTCAAGCCATGGGCAAGATGGAGCACCCAAAGGACAAAAAGGATCTCAGAAGTTTCCTTGGGTTGGTCCAATTCATGATTTTCTTCATAACCACACACATCAGACTACACAGTAAAAATCAGAGAGTTGCTGAAGGAATTTGTGGAATTTCAGAAGTCACCATTACATCAGAGAAGTTTTGACCAGCTCAAAGTGAAGTTGAGATACTATGATCGAGAAAAATCCCTCACTCTACTTGTAGATTCACCTAACTGGGGCCTTGGTGCAGCATTGGTACAAGGAAAACCAATCGCTTTTGCCTCAAAAACACTAACAGCAGAGACCAGATATGCTAATATCGAGAGAGAGAGAGCTGTTGGCGGTTGTATATGGTGGTAAAAGTTTCTGTATGGAACAAAGTTTATAGGGAAAAGTGATCATTGCCCACAAGAACACCTCCAGAAAAGGAACCTAAACAAGCCACCATCGAGATGGCAGAGATTACTTCGACAACTGCATTGCTATGATTTCAATTAAAATGCATACCTGGCAAAGAAATGGTGCTTGCTGATACCTTGTCATGATTTCCCCGAATTAAAAATATGAAATGAAAGATGTGGGAATTAATATACATCATATCATCAGTGGAATTAATAAACTAGGCCAGATCAAAGAAGAAACCACCAAGGATGATATGTTGCAAATGCTTTCTCAACAAGTAATGCAAGGATGGCCAGAGAGGATAAAGCAGATACAGCACAGTCTAGATACTGTAACTATATACATGTGCATATGTACTATCACATTAGATCAATAACTTCATGGTGATACGAAGGTTGGAGGAGTTGTGGATAGTGTTGAAGGTTGTCACAGGTTACAAAAGGATTTTGACAGAATGCAGATTTGGGCTATAAAATGGCAGATGGCTTTCAATCAGGATAAGTATGAGGTGATGCATTTTGGAAGGTTAAACCAGAAGGCTGAGTACAGGGTTAATGGTCAGATACTTATCAGTGTGGAGAAACAAAGGGTCCTTGGGGTCCAAATCCATACATCTCTCAAGGCTGCCATGCAAGCTGATTGGATAGTTAAGAAGGCCAATTGGTTGCTGGGCTTCATTAATAGGGAGATTGTGTTTGAGGGAACATGTTGCAGCTCTAGAAATCTCTACACTTAAAGTATTGTGTTCTATTCTGGTCACCTCATTATAGGAAGGATGTAGAAGTTATGGAGAGAGTACAGAGGAGATTTACCAGGGATGTTGCCTGAATTGGAAAATGAGCCTTGTGAGGCAAGGTCAGCAGAGCTGGGACTTTTCTCCTGGAGTGAAGGATGAGAAGAGACTTAATAGATCTCTAAGATTCTTGAGAGGCATAGATAAAGTAGACTGCAGCACCTTTTTTGAGTATTTTATTAATAATTTTCTGAACTTAAACTCAAACGGTTATCAATATTATCAACATTACTGTTAACAACATCAATATTAATTACAATTTACAATAATCAATTAAATACTTTTTTGTAGAGATCAAGCTTTTACTCTCCCCTTCCCTCTCTCCTTCCCAACCCTCGCCTTACACCTTACATAACACTCAACCAACCAGTTACTCAACATTCAGAGCATTCTCAACAAAGGGATGAACAAATTTTAGGGGTTTATGGGTTTGTCATGTCACAGGGGTCAGTGCTCAGGCTATTTTCTTTCTCTTGAATTTTCCTGGTTAGAATGGGATGAACTTCCCCCACCAATTGAGGGGCAGACAGGGAAGGTAGGGTGGCGAGGCAAGACGGTTCATACTGTAATTGTGCTCCTATGAATTTTAAGAATGGTTGCCACATTTTCAAGAAAGTGTTATACTTAAGTAATTTTCTCCAGGGAAACACAGCTTTCTATTTCTGTATTCCAGCATGCAATGCTCAATTAGAAGATAGACTCCCAGGTAACAGCTATGCACATTCCTGGCGACTGCCAATCCGACTATTACGAGTTGGATTTAAAATTTGGACAGGTTCATCATTAAGTCTTGTGTCCATTATGTTTTCCAACAAGAACAACTCTGGGTCCTGTGGGAATTCTTTACCTATAATTTTTTCCAGGGCTTGACCCAGTTCCACCCAGAGGGGTCTCACCTTGATATATGTCCAGGTTGTGTGCACAAAAATTCCTGTCACAATGTCACATCTAAAGCATTGGTCTAATAATTCTGATTTAGATCTGTTCAATTTTAGTGGCGTCAGGTCTAGCTGGTGTAGAAAGTTGTATTGTACCAGCCTGTACCGTACATTTGTAGCAGCAGCTACACTACTCCTGAAAGAACACACACAACCATATGGGTTGAGCTCAGTGAGCAGACTCGTTTATTGCAGGCTGCTGGGCTGCACTTGTACTCCCAACCCGGACCTGGCTGAGAACCGCACTGGAGGGCGCTGACGTCACCCGGGTGTCACGTGGTCCCCCAGCGCGGGCTTCTGAGCCCCGTGCTGGAAGGAAGGGAAAACCCCCGACAGCGCCATTTTGGCCGGCTGCCCCAGTTCTGAGACCTCCCAACTCTGAGCAGCAAAGGCACAATCCTGTGTGATAGCTCCCATGGGCATCCTGTGACCAGTGGTTCCCCAGCAGTGGCGCAGGCAGGTCTTCCATCGCATCCACGACCTTTCACATCCATCCATCAGGTCCATGGTCTGGATGGTGGCAGAACGGTTTGTATGGCATGGGCTGCGGAAGCAGATCGTGGGCTGGGCCAGAACATGCACCAGATGTCCAAGGTGCACAGGCACACCAGGGCACCCGTACAGGAGTTGGAGCACATCCAGCACATTCACGTGGACATCGTCAGGCCCTTACCCATTTCCCAGAGCAACCATTCCCTGTTTACGATGGTGGACTGCATCATTCGCTGGCCCGAGGCAATCCTGATGCCAGACGCCTCCACTGACTCCTGCTCCCAAGCACTGTTGCATGGTTGGGTCACCCGGTTCAGCATCCCGGCTCACCTCACCAGCGACCTGTGCGCCCAGTTCACATCTGCACTCTGGACACAGCTTGCCAACAGGTTGGGGATCCAGCTACACCGCACCACGGCCTACCGTCCGCAGGCCAATGGACTGGTTGAATGTCTGCACTGACACCTTAAGTCTGCACTCATGGCCCGCCTCACCGGTCTCGACTGAGCAGATGAACTGCTTTGGGTACTCCTGGGCATCCACTCCACTCCCAAGGAAGATCTGCAGGCGTCATCAGCTGAGCTGGTCTACGGTGCGCCGCTGGCACTACCTGGTGAGTTCGTCAACGGACCTCACAATCCCCAGCAGTCCCCGCACGAACTACTTCCTCACCTCAGGGCACGCTTGGACTCGTTTGAACCGCCACCCAGGCATTGCACCCGCCTGTCTTGTGTTCCCAGCAAACTGCCTTCCACAGAGTACATTTTCACTGATTGGGGCCCGACTGCGGCACCTCTGCAGTGACCATACGAGGGGCCATACAGGGTTGTACAGCGTTCCGGCTCTACGTTCACGCTGGACATTGGTGGCAGGCGGAAGCTGTTTACCGTGGACAGGCTGAAGCCAGCGCACTTTGATCCCACCAAGCCCATGGTAGTTGCCCAGGCCAAGAAGTGAGGCTGACCAGCGAAAAAGGATATTGGTGCTGGTTCTGGGGGGGAGAGTGGGTTGTGCAGCGGCTCACCACTAGGCAGGCAAACCAGCCCCACTTCTATGTTCTGGCCCAGTCCACAATCTGCTTCCGCAGCCCATGCCATACGAACCGTTCTGCCACCATCCGGACCGTGGACCTGATAGACGGATGTGAAAGGTCATGGATGTGATGGAAGATCTACCTGCACCACTGCTGGGGAACCACTGGTCGCGGGGTGCCCATGGAGATATCACACAGGATTGTGCCTTCGCCGCTCGGAGTTGGGAGGTCTCGGAACCGCAGGCCCGTGATGGCGGTCTTGAAGGCCCTCATCTCCTCATCAGATTTCTGGTCCCGGGCGAGTTGGTCAAAGTAGAGGCTGGGTGTCAGCGTGCAGGTGGCCGGTCGCAAGAGTGCATCGGCAACCACATTGTTCTTCCCTGCCTTGTGCCAAATGTCGGTGGTAAATTCCAATATGAAGGAGAGGTGACGCTGCTGGCGGGATGACCAGAGATCCTTTGCCATCGTGAGCACCTGGGTGAGGAGTTTGTGGTCAGTGAAGATGGTAAAAGTCCTCCCCTCCAAAAAATAGCGGAAATGCCGCACAGCCAGGTACATGCCCAGTAACTCGCGGTCGAAGGCACTATACTTGTGTTCCGGTGGGCGGAGCAGGCGGTTGAAGAATGCCAGTGGCTTCCAATGTCCATTAACCTGTTGCTCCAGGAAGGCACTGACAGCTGTGGCAGACGCATCAACAGAGAGTGCCATATGCAGGTCAGTGTGCGGGTGCGCAAGCATGGTGGCCTTCGCGAGGGTATCCTTGGTGGCCTTGAATGCGGTGCAGGTTTCTGGGTTCCATGCAAGCATTTTGTGCTTGGCTGCAATGAGGGTGAATAGCGGCTGCATGATGCGTTCAGCTCCCGGGATGAAGCAGTTGTACAAGTTGACCATACCCGCGAACTCCTGCAATCCCTTGAGGCTGTCCGGGCATGGGAACTTCCTGATAGCAGCGACCTTTGCAACGGCGGGCATGGCTCCTTCGGCCATGATGGTATGACCCAGGAACTGCATGGACTCTTTCCCGAACTGGCATTTGGATGGGTTGATGATGGTAAGGCCAAAGTCAGCCAGTTGGGAGAAAAGGGTGCGTAGGTGGGACTTGTGTTGCGCCTGGTCCTTGTTGGCGACGAGGATGTCGTCCAAATAAATAGATGTCCCTGCCCACAGAGTCCATGGGGCGCTGGAAGGTCTGAGCGGTGTTCTTGAGCCCGAACGGCATGCGAAGGAATTCGAACAGGCCAAAGGGGGTGATGATGGCCATCTTGGGTATGTCCTCAGGGTGCACCGGGATCTGGTGATATCCGCGCACCAAGTCAACCTTAGAGAAAACCCTTGCACCATGCAGGTTGCCCGTAAAGTCTTGGATGGGGTAACGGTCAGGAACTGTTGCCTTGTTGAGCCGTCGATAGTCACCGCAGGGATGCCAGCCACTGGAGGCTTTCGGGACCAGGTGGAATGGCAAGGCCCATGGGCTGTTAGATTGCCAAATGATACCCAGTTCCAACAGGTGCGAAAACTCCTCGTTCGCCATCTCGAGCTTGTCAGGCGGGAGCCGGCGTGCCTTGCCGTGAACTGGTGGGCCCTGGATGGGGATGTGGTGGAACACCCTGTGGTGAGGCAGCGGAGAACTGTGGCTTGAGGAGTGTCGGGAACTCATCCAGGATTTGCTGGAACCCGTCTCTGAGCATGCTGATCATGGCCATCTGCAGTTGCTCCGAGCGGGAGGTGTCGAGGCGAACAGCATGGAAGGTACAGGCGTCCACCAGGTTCCTACCTCGAATATCCAGTGTGTGAGGAGGAAGTCTGCACCCAAGATGGTGGTCAGGAGGGACGAGACTGTGAACCTCCTTGCGAAATTTTGTTGGCCTATCTGGAAGTGGAGTGTCTTTTTTCCATACATCCGGATTTCTGTTGCGTTGGCCGCACAGAGGGGTGGTCCACGAGGTCGGTTCCTGGACTCAATGGCCATGGCCAGGATGACGCAGATCTGGGCTCCAGTGTCAACGAGGAACCGCCGGCCACTGACTGAGTCCCTCAGGTAGAGGAGGCTGTGTCCTTGGCCATTAACAGTGGCTGGCCTGGTCGTTTCCCTGGAATGAGCAGGGCTGACGACACTTCCGAGCCTTGGCTCCCCAGAGCTGGTGGTAGAAGCAGAGGCCTGGAGCGGATGCTGTGGCCTTGGTTATGCTCATGGAGGCCCCTGCAGGGGCCAGATGCTCTACCGCAACGTTAGGGGCGGGCTTGGTGTGGTCATGCCCGTGCCTCATGACCTGCTGGACCGCTGAGCCCTCCGGGAATCATGCGACCCATAGATCTTGGGCCTTCTGGGCGACCTTCCTCGGGTTGGTGAAGCTCTCCTGGACCAGCAGAGGCCGGATGTCCCCGGGCATATGGTCAAGGAAAATGCGCTCAAAGACTGGGCATTTGGTGTGATCACCCATGAGCGTGAGCATCTCATCCATCAGCTCCATCAGGAACCTGTTTCCCAGGGCGTCGAGGTGCAGCATCTGAGTGGCACGCTGGTTCCTGGATAGTCCGAGGGATCCAGTAACCACTCGCTTGATAGTCTCGTATTTGTCTTCGGTGGGTGGGTGCTGAACGAGGTGCAGCATGCGTCTGGCAGTGCCCTGGTCCAGGGCAGCTACCACATGGTAGCATTTGGTCATGTCGTACGAAATCTGGCGGAGGTGAAATTGAGCCTCCATGTGGCCGAACCAGGTCTCTGGCTCCTGAACCCAGATTTCAGGAAGTTTCACGGCTATAGCGCTGATCCTAGCCTCGCACATGATGGGTTCAAAGATGTTTGAACCAGCCGCAGTCACCAATTGTAGCAGCAGCTACTCCTGAAAGAACACACACAACCAGACAGGTTGAGCTCAGTGAGCAGACTAGTTTATTGCAGGCTGCTGGGCTGTACTTGTACTCCCAGCCCGGACCTGGGTGAGAATCGCGCTGGAGGGCATTGACATCACCCGGGCATCATGTAGTCCCCCAGCGCGGGCTTCTGAGCCCTGTGCTGGGAGGAAGGGAAAACCCTCAATGGCGCCATTTCGGCTGGCTGCCCCGCCACATGGCTTACAAGCGGGGCCAGTTTGCCTGCCTAGTGGTGAGCCACCACACGTTAATAATTGCAGTCATGCTGGTCCAACACCGATCAGATTAGCACCACTCATCAATTGTTGTTACTAAGTCCGACTCCCACCTCTGCCTTGATTTATGAAGCCCTGGTTAAGGTCCTTGCATTTGGAAAAAGAGATACATTGCTGTGATTTCCCCCTTTGAATCTTGGCCTCTCGGCCTCTATGTCACTGCATGCGAGTAGGAACATAGTTTGACCTAATTTGTCCTGTAGAAAAGATCTTATCTGAAGGTAGCAGTGGAATGTCTTGTTTTATTAAATCATACCTTATTCCTTAGTTGTTCAAATGCATTAGCCATCCCTGGTCATAACAGTCTTCTATGCACCTGATGCCATTACAAAGCCAGGTGTCCAGGATCTTGTTATCCACTGTCAATGGTATTGATCTATTTGGAGTCGGGGGTGATTTTGGGGACGGTCCCCCTTTGGTTCCTACATATTGGTTAATTTTATTCCAAATGAAGATTATTTGTTTTAGTATGGGGCTTCCTTTTTTTCCCAAATTACAATTTGGCTTTTCATTTGTGAAGTCTACTGGTAATTTCTCACCCACCATGTGCAGGTCAATTTGAGCCCAGGATGGTGCACCTTCCGCCTTGAAGAGTGAGGCAATGTATCTCAACTGCCCAACAATATTTCTTGAAGTCTGGCATTCATAGTCTGCCCAGACTGTAATTCCAGGTCAATTTTTCCATAGAGACCCTGGCTACCTCTCCGTTCCATAGAAATGTCCTTATTTGCGAAAGTAAATTTTGGAAGAATCTCTGGGGCAACGCCACGGGCAATGTTTGGAAGAGGTACTGAAGCCTTGGCAACACATTAATTTGAACACAGTTGACCCTTCCCACTAATGTTATGAGCAGGGACATCCACCTATTTAGATCTTCCTCAATTCTCCCAAGCAAGGGGGTATAATTTAGTTTGTATAAATTATTCTTTATCTATTCTAACTCCTAGATATTTGATCTCATTCTGTGGCCACTTTAAATGACTATTTTCTTGATATTGACTGTAATCCCTTTTAGTAAATGGCATGGCTGTGCTCTTGTCCCAAGTGGCCTTGTGCCCAGAGAGACTGCCAGTCCCTTTATCCTAGGGCGGGGGTAGCAAACACCAGAGGACATCTGTACAAAGTGCAGGGTGGAAAGTTTAGGGGAGACATCAGGGATATGTTTACACAGAGTTGAGTGCCTGGAATGCCATGCCAGGGGTGGTGGCGGAGGCTGCAATATTAGGGGCATTAAAGAGACTCTTAGATGGCACATGGTTGAGAGAAAAAAATAATGTTATGAGGTAGGAAGGGTTTAGTATTTTTGGTAGGAATATGTATTGTTACAAGCCCAAAGAACCCCAAAAAGTAGCCTACTCTACTTTTCCCAATTTATCTCCTTAAAAACATTCCCAAATATTCCATCACAGTATGTCGACCCAACATTGATGGCTGAAGGCTTTATTGTTAAATGTTCTATAAATTAATGTTGCTGATCACAAAAAAAGTACATTTTATCTCTTGTGATAGAGGGGAAAACAAGATTTTGGACATTATTGTGAGTCTCTTGGAATGTTTGCTCTTTTGAAGAATGGGTCACAGAGAAATTCTTGTAACCTTGTACCTCAAGCTATGAGTGCATGATCCCAGAATTGTTCTTCCACAGTAAATCGAGTGAAATTTTACTCTAATGGTAATTTCATTTTTTTTTCCAGTTAAGAAAGCAAAACTCGATGGACCACAAGGTAAGGTTATAATCCTCTAATTATTTTACTGAGGGTTTCTGATTAAAGTAGCCATCTTTACAATGAACTTATAATTTTGACATTGGAAAATCTGACACTATAACTTTTGGCTGTCTTAGCACTGTTGGTTAGGCACTTTAGAAAATGTACTTTCTGATTTGGGGACAAAATCAGCTCCTGAACATTTTTTTTGGGGGGGGGTGGGAAAGACATTTGTTACCCAGGGAAACCCTGTATGCTTTGTATGCTAGTTATAAATTCCAAATTTGATGGTAAGGAGACTGATTTATTATTTATGTTGAGAAAACATTAAGTTGTACAGGTACACAATCCTTTATCCGGACATCTAAAATCCAGCAAGTGGGGAGAGACCGGCAGCGCGAGTCGGGGGCGAGGGGGCAGCGTAACTCGGGTGGGGGGGGGGGTGTGGATACGGCAGCACAATTAAATCTGGCTTTTCGAAATCCAGAAAAATCCAAAATTCGGAACACACTGTCCCCCAAGGGTTCTGGATAAAGGATTGTGTACCTGTATTTCTTGGCAGCTTCACCAATGGAGAACTAATGGCAAGGCCTGCCAATTTTAAACTTCTGTGTTTTTATTTTCTGCTTTTTTTTTTTAACTGGTTGCTTGAATTCTGGATAGCAGGGATTTTTCTGTCGTCTGCTTTCTGCTCAATGATGGTGGGTCGTTTGTAATTCTGCAAGTATGGAGAAATGCAATGTTTTTAACAAAAATTATTTATAATTTTTCAAACTCAAACTGTCAAGAATCCATAATTTAAAAAAAACACACTACATTCTCCCATTATATACAAGCTTCACCGTTGAGTCCAGCCCCTCCTCACCAATTTCACATATTTCATACGAAGACTAAATTAAATAGACTATCACCTCAGAGGGGGATAAAAGCAGCAGAGAAATACAATGTTCCTATTTCTGTTCCTCCTTTGTTTGCAGTGAAGCTAAAGCACATCTAGTTTGTATTCTTCATTATTTGAATCTCTGTCCCCTAGTAATTCTAAATAGTCGAAAATTTTGGTATCTTTACAGTGAAAACAATCCCAATAACAGTAATTAATCTAGAATTTGGGATGGGAAAAAAATAACAACTATCTTGATCACTAGAAAAAAAATTACCAAAACCAATTACTAAAAGCCAGCAAGCCCCTTCAACTTGTTAAATTTCCTGGTATCTGGAGATGTCGTAGAAGATTAGAAATATACTATCAAACCAAGCAGAGAGTTTATATAGGTGTTTTAAAATATATATATATGTGTGTGTGTGTGTATGTATATATATATATATATATATATATATAATTTAAAATTTGATTTTTTTTAAACTGAATAAGACCAATATGTTTTGGTAGAACAGGATCTGGGGCTATTTGGCACTTCGTGTAGTACCAATATGTTTTGGTAGAACAGGATCTGGGGCTATTTGTCACTTTGTGTAGTACCAATATGTTTTGGTAGAACAGGATCTGGGGCTATTTGGCACTTCGTGTAGTACCAATATGTTTTGGTAGAACAGGATCTGGGGCTCTTTGGCACTTTGTGTAGTACCAATATGTTTTGGTAGAACAGGATCTGGGGCTATTTGGCACTTCATGTTGTACAGGTCAGTGTGCAAATACAACAAGTAATTAGTAGGGCCAATGGAATGGTGGCATGTAGACTCCTAACTTTATAATAAATAATTATTATTACAACTTTTCGTTATAACTTGTCGCTGTGAATATCAGCTACTGAGTAGGTTTCCTTTTTTATTCTTAAAAAGATGTGCTTGCAATGGAGAGTGTCAAATGGGAGAGTGATGAATGGGCAAATGTATTCAATCAGTTCAAAATCTGAATTTAAAACCAAAATGCTACAAGGACACCTCAAATCCATTGAAATGACAGGTTTTAATCCTCTGAAGATGATCAGTTGCATTGTGATAGTAGTTGAAATGAAGTTGGTGAATTAGATGGTGGTAAATCAGCAGGCCTGTTTTCGAGCCTCTTCAGCCTCAACTTGATGAATTGACTGTTGTGAACTGTTAGGTCTGCTTTGTTCATGAATGAGTGAGTCAGACACCAGACTGAGTCAAAATCAAGGTTCTTTGTTCTTTATTACCGGATTGTAACACTTGCAACTAACAGTGTTAGTTGGAGAAGGCGCATTCTGCCGTTATCAGCAAGTGGTGTTTTTTTTTATACCTCAGGATACGTACTTAGTAAATTATCTTACCATTACATTGTCCAATGAATAAACTGTTGCTATCCTTCTCTGCTAGCTTGCTGCACATCAATTTGTCATTACCACTCTTATCTTGAGAGTACAAGGTCACAACTGCATCTTGTTACGGCCCAGCACTGGGTGACTCCTTCTTCATTCCCAGCTCATGATGTTTTTACCTAACAGAACCTAGTAGGTCTTAGTAATTTTGTACTCCTAAACTCTGATCACTTATTTTCCTTTCAGATTGTAAGTATGAAGAAAGTTCTTAAGACATCTTTCAAGATTTGTAAATGCTAATTCATGTTGTTTTCAATTGTAATAGTGGATTCTTGTAAAATTTATTTTATGCATGTCTACACACTTTGATCAATAAAGCTCATCTTTTAAAATGTCATGCAAGTAGTTAGAAACCTTTACAATTTGTTTAAAAATTTTTAATGCCCAATGCTGTAGATACTTGAAGCTAATCTTAACTGGAAAGGAAATGCAATTGCAAATCCCAGTAGAAATTAAAATTTGGCTTGGCTCAACTTTGTTTGTTTCAAGTTTACAATTGACAAAACTAGATTCCATTTGGCAAACCAACTGTAAATTCTCTATTCTTTGGCGTGGCTTCGCGGACGAAGATTTATGGAGGGGTAAATGTCCACGTCAGCTGCAGGCTCGTTTGTGGCTGACAAGTCCGATGCGGGACAGGCAGACACGGTTGCAGCGGTTGAACATGGAACAATACAGCACATGAGCAGGCCCTTAGTCCACGATGCCTGTGCCAACCATACCATTATAACAGAATCCTGCCTGCAAATGGGCTATACCTTTTCTATTCAGACCTGTCTCAATGCCTCTTAAACTTTGCTGTCGTATTTTCTTTTACAACTCGGAACAAAAAAAAACTTGCCCTCTTCTCGCCTTTAAAGCTGTACCTGCTAATGTTTGACACTTCCAGCCTGGCACTGAAAGGCCTCTGATGATCTCTTGATGGATAAAGGCTCTGACTACCTGCCCTATCTAGGTGTGATCATACAGATCTATCACCAGTGTATATAGTTACAGTATCTAGACTGTGCTTACAGCGATTGGCTGAGAGGTAAGCCACGCCTACTGTCTGGGCCTTAAAGGGTTGTGTCCCTAGCCAGGTCAGATCATCCCTGACTGGTAGGCCCCCTGTGAAGAGCTCCTGTCTTTTGCTACTAAAAGCCTTGGTTTGGATCAACAAGTCTTTGGCTCTACACTATAGCTCTCATATTTTTGCATACTTCTATCAGGTCTCCAATTAGCATCAACACTCCACAAAAATCCAAGTTTGTATAGCCTCTCTACACATCCTAGTCAACCTCTTCTGCACTCACTCCAAACCATATCATTTAATACAGCAACTAGAACTGTATATGATGCTAAAACCACAAATTTTGGAGGAACTCAGCTGATCTTGAAGCATCCATAGGAACAGTGGCATTGCTAGGGTTGACCTCCTCCCGCACCAGATCATACAGAATCATTAGTAATGTTTTTTTCTACTAATGTTACATGTAAATTGCAATTCCCATATATCACTGAATGTAATAGCTATAGTCGTGAGATAAACAACTAGCAAAATTAAAATTACACCTTTTAAATTACAATATTATGCGACATTCTCAAAAAAGTATTGATATAATTTCACAAATACTAATTACCACAATATTGTAGCTAAAACGCAGAAAATTTGACAAAAGCATTGTCTATAAGAACACCAGGAGCAACAAAAACAAGAGTGGGTTCTTGTCGCATGTGCAGACGAAACCACGTGATTTGAAGTGTCATTGTAATTGGGTAATAATGACAACTCTGACCAGAGCACATTGGAAAGTTCAAATTGGCAGAGTTTTAGCCTTGTAGATAAATGTAAGATGGGCTTTCGAGAAATGTTTTTGTTGTTGTAACTAGCCACAGGGATTTTTTTTTTAAATTTTTTAAATTCTGCTGAAACTGCACAAAACTTTTATGCAATCATTTTTGATGACACCAGTGTATAGGAGCCAAAGGTGTATCGCTATTTCAGGTCTGAGCCCTTCCTCAAAGAATAAGCAAAGAACAGGAAGAAGTAATATAAAGAGACTGAAGGATGGCAGGGGGAGGAGTCCAGACCCACGAAAGGTGTTAATTGGATTTGAGGAGAGGTGAGAATTGATTTTGGCTCTGTGAAAAGAGACGGAAAAGGGAGACCGCTGGGAGAAAGGCAACAAGGGGAAGAAGAGGGGGTGTTAACGGAAACCAGAGAAGTCTGTTAATGTAATCTTGTTAGAGGGTGCCAAGACATATGAGGTGTTGTTCCTCCAATTTGTTGGTGGTCTTAGTCCAGTAGTGCATGAGACAATGGACAGACATGTCAGCAAGGAAATGGGATGAGGAATTAAAATAGGTGGCCACTGGGAGATCCATACTAACGCAGTGGACAGTGCTCTGTTCTAAGCAAAACCTTTTCGCAGTATGAAATGATCAGTAAAGGAAAACAGCAGTTAGATAATGTCTGTGGAAAGAGAAATTTTGGTTAAAGTGCTTCTACTGGAAGAGCAGAAATGGGAAAAAAAAAATTGCTGAGGGATCAAAAGAACAAAGGGAATATCTCAACAGTGAGGCTAAGATTGCACAGATGCTTCCTACATTTATGGGTCCAACTGATTAGTTGATTAATGAGAGAATTTAGAGAGAAATGAAATGACATCTTAAAGCTCTACTTGAATATGAAATGAAACAATACTGGAAATGTCCAGCACACTGGGCAGTGGAGAGAAGATTCCTGGGTTTCTTACATTTAGATAACTTTGCAGCAGAAACAGTCAGTTCTGATATAAACAAGAAAGAGTTATCAAAAATGGTTGAATTTGATTTGGAGACCCATAGGAAGATGAGGAGCTGTTCCTTGGGCTTGAGTTGGAACAGTGCTGAGAGGACAGGCAGGAAGGTTTGATTTGGGAGTGCGCAAGGGAATCAAGGTGGCAAGCAACTGCAAGTTTCTGGTTGACCCGATGGATTGAATAGATACTTTGCAAAGTTATTATTCAATCTGTATTTGCTTCCTCTCGTTTAGAGGAGACTACATAGTGAGCATTAAATGCAGTAATACCAGATTGGCAAAAGTACAAATTAATTTCACATTGGGAAAGAATGAGGTTTTTAATAAATAAATGGATCTGGCGGTGCATCTCTCTTTAGGTGGATGGCAGGTTCTGGGAGAACAGCATTAGCTGGTGTAGATGGAAGAGTGCTCCAGGGGAATCACAAAGAGAATGGTCTCTTTGGAACAACCAAAAGGGAAGAGAGAAAGATGCATGATGGTGACATCTTGTTGAAAGTAGTGGAAATTATAACCTGTATTTTGTAAATACAAAAGCTGGTAAGATGGAAGGAAAGTAATAGAGAAGCAAATCCTCCATTACCCGCACATATACCCTGGCCACCCTCCACCCTCACACGCAACAAGGACAGGTTCCTCAAGCCTTTACATGAATGCATTCCTCCTCTGCTATTTCTGCCACCCCACTATGTGATCCTTCCACTGGACTCGTATCCTTTCCGCCTTCCGCAGAGAGCACTCCCTCTGTGCTCCTTTGTCCCCTCCTCCCTCCCCATCAATCATCCTCTTTGGACCTACCCGTGACTGCATGAGATGTGCCACTTGTTCCCACACCTCCTCCCTCACCACCATTCAGGGCCTCAATCACTCCTTCCAAGTGAAGCATCATTTCACTTGTACATCTGCAGGGGTCATCTACTGCTCCCGTTGTGGTCTCTTCTACATTGGAGAGTCAGGACACAGACTGGGAGATCGCTTTGTTGAGCACCTTGGCTCTGTCTGCCACAATAGTGTGGATCTCCCAGTAACCACCCATTTCAATTTCCCCATCCCCTTGCTGACATGTCTGTCCGTGGTCTTGTGCACCGCCAGACTGAGACCACCCACAAAATGGAGGAATGACACCTTATCTTCCAACTGGGTGCCCTCCAACCGAATGGCATTAATATTGACTTTTTTGGCTTTCGTTTAACCACCCCTCCAACCTCATTTTGCCCTGTCAACTTCCCCCAGCTCTACCTCTCCTTTCCCTGCCTCCTTTTGCAAAAACATGATAAATTCTTATCTCATCCCTTGTATCCAATTAACAATTTTTGTTGTTCTGGACTCCTCCCCTAGCCAACCATGTCTAATTGAGATTTCCTGCTTCTGGCTCATTCTGCTTATTCCTTGAAGAAGGGCTCAGGCCCGAAATGTCGGCGATATATTTTTGCTTTTTATGGATGCTGAAAAGACCGGCTGAGTTCCTCCAGCATTTTGGTGTGTTTTTACTACAATCACAGCGTCTGCAGTCTTTCGTGTTACCCTCCCTTCAACCCTATTCTTTGGAAGGGAGGGCTAACAGTTTTTCCATTCTTGTAGAAAGTGATGAATGTCTGTAATTCTGTAGATGTGTGGAAGTTGGCTGATTAGAAGTGGAGACGATCATTTTGAAAAATACAGCAGTTGATGGCTTTTAGGGATCTTAGTCTTGAAGAAAGGTGCCGACTCAAAACCTTAACTGACAACTTCTCTCCATGGATGCTGCTTCAGCTGACGAGTTTCTCCAGCTCTTTGCTCACTCAGTCCTATCGAATTGTAGTCTTAATTGCACATTGTATTTTGATTAACTGAGTCATCATTAATCAAATGTTCCTTAAATAAAACCTTTTTCTGTTAATATTATAGAAATGTAATGTAATTGTGTATCTCCACCTGATTTCTGTACTCTTGGAATGCTATTCCTCAGTGCCACTAGAGCCTAGAGAATGACCTGTATCTATAAATCTGTCTGTATTTAAATATTCATTAAAACAATTTGGTTTTTTTTCTCCAAACAGAACGATATAACACCTACGTGACTTTAAAAGTTCAAAATGTGAAGAGCACAACGATAGCAGTGAGGGGGAATCAACCCTGTTGGGAACAGGATTTCATGTTGTAAGTTTTAAATGGAACAGTTATAGTAAGAAGCCAATAGTGAAGGTAATATTAATGGTAAGTTCCAATGTATGATGGAATCTTGCTAAAGCAAGAATGTAAAATATCTACAGTATTTCTTATTGCTGGTGATTAGATTTGCAGGCATGAATATGTTTGGCTATATTGTACAGCTTTGGGGGCAATTTTGAAATCAAAATTGATTCAAAGTTGAGGAAGGTAATCTGTTCAAATTAACATCTAGAATTATAATGATTAATACTTTTTTGTTTCAAAAGCCAATTGATCTTGAGGTTTTATACCATTATTAAGGAGTGGTTGTGTGATAAGCTCTTATAAAATAACACTGAAATAATTTTAAAGCGTATATTTGAGATTTTGCTTGACAAAACTTGCAGCTCACCGATGAACACCTTGATCCTTAGCTGCAGAGGACATCAGTTATTTGAGAAGTTACGCTGGCACGCTGAATCTAATATAAATGCCATGCAGGTGCAATACAAGCAGCATGTTCAGATTGTTGCGCTAAAATTAATATTGTATTCTTCCCAAGCATGTTATTAGTGGTCTGCTTTTTAAGACATTCAATTTGTTTGCCTCATCAGTACAGTCATTTCCAAGACAAGATTAGGAGTCTCCATTTCAGTATTCTCATCACTTTGTTTATTGAGATCATGCTGTTGTTTCATAAAAATATTATTTTAAGCATAAACAGTCTTTATAATTTGGGTTTTCTTTTCTATTTTGGGGTGTATTCCCCACAACAGTTATTGGGTGAACGCAGGTTTAAATCTGCCTTAAAATAAGCATTTGTCCACAAATATTGGCAATTGTCATTTTAACCCATTGAACTGTAGAATGTAATTATGCATATGTTTTTCTAGAGCACTCATTATCCTGTACTTGTTGCAAATGATATCAGTTTTCCCGATGAAGATTGAGTTGTATTTGTAAACCAGAATATTTCATGATTCAAATCAATCATATTATTTTGTCCTCTCATGTCCTATTACTTTAATTAACAAGTTGTCACCATTGAAACCCCTAGATGGCGGAAATAAATCTGATTCCAGCAGAGATCACATTATTTATATTTATCCCATTTGTAATTTTTAAAGCTCCTAGATAACTTCATCTTGAAGTTTTCTTTGTGGGAGGGAAAATGTGCCTTAGCTATAATTTTGCATCCCTGTCATTATTTGAGTGATTCTGAGATAATTACTCTGTATGGCCTTAAAATATATTTACAATTGTGACTTATCTGGAGTTTTGATTATAAGGTGGAAAATAATGCATTGGTCTGCCTGCATTCAGGTAATTGAATTCCTAACTTCTTGGTTTTTTTTTCCATGGAATTTTCTTGTCTTTTAAAATCCAAAATATCAATTCTCAAAAAAAAAGTGTTAGAAATATTTAGCAAGTGCAACAAACAATTCAGATTTCTGATCAGAACTGGGAAGTTAGATGCAACAAAGTTTAAGCAGCTAGAAGCAGGAAGAGGAGTGAGGGAAGAAAGAACAAAATGGCTATCCTAAGTGCAACCTTGAGTGGACAATGTTTTTTTTATATTGCTATTAATCTATTAACAGGACTGGGTGACCTCTTTATATCTGCACAGTAATCCTAGCCATGTCAATCATTTGCTTTGCTCTATTCATTCCTTTCCCATCTTCTCCAACATAAGGTCAACTTGTTTTCTCTGTTTCAAAGGAGGGTTTACAACTTGAAACATTAACTCTGTTTTGTTCCACTGAACTTACCTGGCCTGCTGAGTGTTTCCACCATGTTTTAATTTAAAATTTTGCTTGTATTTTCTGTTGAGGTCAATGCTATGCAGTTTAGTTCATCCAATATTTTCTGAAGCCCAAGGTTGTGGCAAGGGAGGGAAAGGATTGTAATGAGAATGTCAGGATAAAGATGGAGAAACGATACCTTCAGGTTAAATTGAAAGTTTGCACCAACATGACATTACAGAAGGGACTCCACCGTATTTTCTAGAGAAGAATATCTCTGCTACATTGGTCCATGGATCAGAATCAAAATAAATTTTCCCTTTCTGCTGTTTACTGTAATTCATTCTCGTATCTGCAAAATAGGGTTCAAAGCTTTCAAAGTCACTTAACAAATATAGAATATCTGAGGGCTGCATTTAACTATAATCTCCCAATGATTTATGAATCAAGGAAAACTTGAGTATGGTACTTTGTGCAGATACATTTTAATTTGGAGTGCATGAAGATTCCTTTGGAGAATTTGATGAATAATCATTTAATCATTTGCAGAATGTCTATAATTAATAAGTGAACTTTTAATATTGTGAACATTTGCCTGCAATGATAGAAATATATAGTAGGAGGCCATAAATTCTTTGTAAAATAAGGTAGAAAGGAAGAGGGAATAAGACATCTGGATGTATCATATAAGTAAATCTGCTTTATTACTTTTGAGAGAGAATTGAAAATCAGAGTATGGAGTTTCAGTTGTATTACTTTGTTAAAACTCCTGAATGCCATGTTGGAACATAGAACAGTACAGGCCCTTTGGCCCATAATCTCTGTAATGCTATCCCACATCAATCTAACCCTTCCTTCCCTCACAGTTCTTAAACCTCCATTTTTTAAAAACATCCATGTACCTTTCTAAGAGGCTTTTAAATGTCCCTCTATGACCAGCCTTGACCACCCCTGATGATGCATTCCAGGAACCCACTATTTTTTTTCAAAAATAAACTGTAGTGCTCGCTTCGGCAGCACATATACTAAAATTGGAATGATACAGAGAAGATTAGCATGGCCCCTGCGCAAGGATGACACGCAAATTCATGAAGCATTCCATATTTTAAAAAAAAAACTGTCTCTGATATCTCCCCTAAACAAAATCATAGCAAAGATATTGTTAGAGCACAGAATTTTCATGAGTCTTTCTGGCTTTTACTTCCTAAACCTTGTGTATGCTTCAAATTCATATTTTATGAATAGACTTTATTGATCAGCACACTGTTATTAAACATTAAAGGTCACCCCACTCACCTTGCCCAAATTTCCACAAGTGCCTAACCCTTTAAGTTATAATTTTCGAGCTTGCTTGACTCCTCCCCACCTTGTATTAATGTAAAAGCTCTCGACATCCAGTTTACCAAAACACCAATCGCCAATTACAACAATTAGCTCTGTTTATCAAGTTCTGGTGTCAGCATACCACAAATCTACACTCTGTCATCTGCACCACTTACATGATTAACTATACCTTTTTTCACCTGGTTCCAATTTGTGGCCCAGTTAACTACTCAAATTGTTGTATTAAGACTACATTTAATTTTATTACTACCATCTTGAAAATGTTGAGAACTTTTTGAGTCCATGTCAGCTCCTTACAGGCCAATTCATGGTCTCATTTCCTCTGTTCTTTCTCTGTAGTTCTGCCAGTTAATTTTCCTTGTGCATCTACCTAGTTTATTTTTCAAAGGCTTGATTATCTCTTTCAAATACTTTTTTTGTTAGGCCATGAATTTTCAATCAAACTATTCTAAGTTTAAAAAGTGGCTTACCTTGCGTTTTGAATTTTTCCCCATCACATTGAGTGTCTGGTTCTTGAGCCAAAAAAAGTCAATGGGAATAGTACCTTTCAAATTACCTTTGCTTTACATTGAAGCAAGAGGGAATCTTTCTAATCTGATTGTCATTTTTCATTCCTGTATCAATTCCAGTAAATCCCTTTAATGTACTTTCTAGAGCATATCCTTTCCAATATTTGGTGACTAGTGTTTGGGCTATCTGAAGTCTAATGTTGTTGAACTCCATGAAATTTACTCTATTTCTGAGGAATTGTTGTGAAGGATGGAGCCAGGTAGCCTTTATAATTCTGCTTGTCTACAGATAAAAGTATTTGCACACTCTGACCTGGTAGCACTTCAGCCAGTCTCCTGAAGTCCACATCTTGATGTGAGTGTCCTGACAGCAGTCTCCAGCAGCCCATGGCCTCAGAGGGTTCTTCACCTCGAGTAGCCAGCAGCCTGCCGCACGAATTAGTCTTTCAGCCGCAGAGCTCCCTCGCTGGTCTGCTGCCACGGTCACCGTCCCGTGGGTCGTCTCCTCTACTTCTCCTCCGGGATAGTCTCCCTGTTTTTTAGTCCCCTGATTCCCTGGAGTTTGCAGTCTTTCATGATTGATGCGCCGCCATCTTGGGTGCAGACCCCGCGGTTGCAGAATTTTGAATAAAACTGCTGTTGGCTCCTTTAACGGGCTGTTCAAAGCCTATGCAGAGCTGATGACAGTTGACTGGGTGGTTGGACCCCGCTAGAGCATTGTATCTCTACTCCTCGCAGGTCGGCACCAGTGGCAGCACTGCTGTTATAGCGGCTCCGGCAGCGCTGCCATTCATTCCTATTTTGTTATGCTCATTAACTCCACCCACTTCTCCCACCACTTGCCTATACCTGAAAGTGATTTTTTTTGCACCTGACCAATTCACCAGTTATTGAATCTTTTAAAAATATAGAAGTAAACTGGAGCATCCTGATGAAACGCTGCAAATGTGCAACTTTGCCCTACAGCTTTGTTTTCACCGAGGGGAGTAAAAGGGCATTGCTGAGTCACTGACCTTTCACTTCCTCTGGATATTGATCTGGCTTTTCTCTTGCTCTAGCACTGAAGTTTGCTGTTCAACATTTGATTTTTTTTTTTCTGAATGGTATTAATGCTGAAGTTCTCTTCCCACTGATCCAACCACACTGAACAATGAGAATTGTTTTCATTGATTTTTTTGGTTTGCTGGAGTCAGCACATCAAGGCAACCCTGAGGGAGGAAGGAACACCAAAACCTCTACTGCAAACTTTCATAGGTTAAGATGCAATCAGTCAGTATACTTTTAACAGTACACCTATCTGGGTAATTCAACTATTCAAGAAGATGGAAGGTTGAAGGAAGTAGCAAATAAAGCCAATCTGTCAAGGGCTTGACCCCTTTCCCCAATATTAAAGAGAGCTATGCATGCTGCTACCTGAAGAAGCCAGCAACTGGCAAAGGATCCCAGCACCCTGGTCAATCTCTTTCTGTTATCTTCAAGTAGAATCTTAAAGACTAGCACCTCTAGCTTCAAGAGCAGTTTCTTTCCAACGTCTGTCAGGCTCTTGAACCTCTCCGTATGACTTGGATCATAAACTATCCTGAGAACACAAAAAGACCCATCTGCACTTTTAAAATGTCACTTTTTTTTTTGCACTAAATGTAACTGAATGCTTGTTTATCTAACTTAATCCAGAATGGACAGAGATGATAAATGTATACTGGTGTGGTTGGTGTATCTTGCATCCCTGTTTGGCTGCAACAAGTAAGAATGTTGGTACACAAATAAACTTATCAGCAATCCAAGATTTCAAACTCAACAACCACACACTACATTAATGAAGATTTATAATTGTTTTTTATACATTTTAAGAGAGTTTGAGATGAGGATTAAACTTCTTTGGAAACCAAAGAATATAATGAAGGGCATGCACACACATGCAAGCTTTGACTTCGGCAATCTCGAATATTTACAAGTTACTTTGAAAGCTCAGCCCAGAAGTAAATTGCATCTGTGCAGATGGTATCAGCAACTTGTGAGGCCAGTCACCTGGTCGATGAGGACTGCCACTCCCTTCAGGAGTTCCATGAAAGGACGAGAGTGACTGTACATTATGCGAGAATGGTTGAAGAGAACTGCTGGAGGAACTCTGCAGGTCTGACACCATCCATGGGTAGGAATGGTTAGTCATCACTTTGGGTCTGAGCTCTTTGATTTGGCCATTTGGTACTTTGTTTTTTTTAAAAAAAAGATGCAGCTGTGTTATCTTCACCAGCGATGTTCATGTTGGGCAGCGGTTCCGTGCCACTGTCCACAGCTAACTTGCCATGGGTGTGAGGGGCTCTCTCTGAGGAGAAGGGAAATTATCTCCCCCACCAGTGGCAAATTGACAATATAGATGTGTATATATGGCAAGCTTCTGAAGGTCTGGGAATGCGAGACTTTCACTTTTTGTGGACACTGCATTGGCCATTCATAGGAAGGGCTATTATTCCACCTATATACAGTTTGGGCAATGTCAAAGTATTTTAATAGTCATCATTTTGCTTATGGGAAACTTGCAAGCTGCCTTTATTCTGGGGTGCCCCATATGCTTACGATATTTTAGCTGCAGGCTGGTAGCTTTTGGGGGATAAGGTGTTCTGAATTCATCACTCCTTGTGCCCATGCATTTGCATTAATTCAGCAAATCAGTTTTTTGTTCTTTTCCAATAACTCAAGTAATTTATTACAATAAAAACACAATGCTGGAGAAACTCAGCAGGTCATACAGTGCCCTTTATATAGCAAAGGTAAAAGTACATAACCAAAGTTTCAGGTTTGAGGCCTTCATCAGCAGACATCTGTACAAGGAAAAACACCATGCTGGAAAAATGTTCGGACGCCTGCTGATATTTTTCTGTTCCTTGATGAAGGGCTCAAGTCCAAAATATCGGTTATATATTTTTACCGTTGCTATATAAAGGCTGTTTCTTTTTTTTTCTTACATAAAGAACGCTGCATGACCTACTGAGTTTCTCCAGCTCTTCTTATACATTACAATCACAGTGTCTGCAGAGTTTCTTGTTTAACTTCTAGCGTTATATGTGTGTTTTGTGTTTTAAATGTTGAATGATGTTTATTTTCAATATCCAATATGCTCTCTTGATTCTGGAAAACCACAAATATTACTTCCTAATTCAAGAAAGGAGGGAGGCGGAAACTATGCCAATTAGTCCGATGTATGTCACTGTAAATGAAAAAGACCATTGTTAAGGAAATAGTAGCAGATCATTTTTAAAAAATCATAATATTATGTAGTATCAGTGTAACTTTTTGAAATGAAAACCACACTTGATAATTTTTAAGTTTCTTGAGGTTATTAAAGGGGAACTTGTAGATGTATCCTGGGTTTTCAAAAGGCATTCAATATGCTTTCATATGTAGGGAAACCTGTTGTGTGGAGGAGATAAAAAAAATGACATTGATATGTTATTGGAGGGGATAAAATAGTCTGAGTGTTATGTAAGGAAATCTGGTTGGAAGATAGAAAAGTAGCATGAAATTAAATAGAGAGAAAATAAAAAATGCTATTATTGAAAAGTCTGGCTTTCCTACATTTAAACAGTTGGCCTTTATTGCAAAAAATAGTTATGTACCAAAACAAGGAAAGCAAAAAAACTGCAGAAATTGAAAACCTGAAGTAATGATAATGTTGTAAGTACTCATGGTGGGGAGAGAAACTGTTTTTCTCCATAGACGCTGTGAATCCTGCTAAATATTTCCAAAATATTTTGTTACTGTATCGCAAAGTTTCCTTTTGACTGTATTAGGTATTGATGACACATGATTGATCCATATTAGTTTAGACTGCCTCGTATTAGGAGAAGCATGCTTGCATTTGGAACATTTCAGAAAAGACTTTAATTATGTTGATTGCTGTGATATGAAGAGATTGCAGTATGCTTTGAGGAAAGGTGAGTAGGTTAGACCAATTTCATTGAAGTTTAGAATAATTGAGAGATAATGTTATTGAAGCATAATATTGATGAACCTGGAGGGGACATGGTTTCAGAAAAAAAAGGTCATCTGGTTAAGATTGAGGTGGAGGAGTTTCTTTTCTGGGGAACATGAATCTTTACTATGAGGGTGAATCATTGAATATTTTCAAGGCAGAGATGCATATTTTTGGTTGATAGAGATGCCAGCAGTTATTGGGAACATGTCACACTCGGGTCAAGATCAGATACACCATGATATTGTATTTGGAGGCTTGAGGGGTCATGTGATTTGCTCTCCTTTATTTTAAAAAAAATTGCTCTTGTGATGCAGGATGTTTGTGTGCAAAAGACCTTCACAAACATTCCATGGCTCTGATCTCAGACTCCTGTGACAGTCTGAGAATTGTAGTTGGGGAAGAAAGTTGCAAGTCCAGTAGCTGAATGTACTGAGATAGCCCTTGTGCTGCTCTGGGCCTGATTTGTGTTGGGAGCTGGACTGTGGAAGACGGTGTTCATTGACCATGGGCAAATGTCTAAAGATTTTGGGTTCATGAAAGATTGTGTTGACAAATCTGCTGGAGTATTCTTACCTTACGATCTTGTATCCTATTGTCGTGAGGTTCATTAAAATAACTAATCATTTTTGTTTGGTGAACAAAAAAAAACTATTGTTTTAAGTTTATGAAAATTAGTGTGTGCCTCAGAGGTTGAGAGTTGAAGCAACCTGGAAGGGCTGATTAGTGTGGAAGAACAGACCGGGAAACATACAGGTTGTGCACAATACAGATAATCCCCAACTTGTGACCTATGCGACTTGCATCCATCTGCACATATGACCAAATTTTTTTAAATATGTACATAACATTTACACTGTTTATGTTGTATTTGACAAACTATAACAGGGTTCCAGAGCATATAAGAGCAAAAATGTACGTACGATATTTGTCGGGGTCCATAGACTAGGCACAGCCATCTTGATTCCTCTACACATGCACGAGTCTTTGGTTGGCATATATGCGGTGGGTTCATGTATTGGAGTTTGGTTGGCACGTGCATGAGAGTTAAGGGTGCGAATTCAATATCGTCAGGGCGCTTAACTCTCACATAGGAATCAAGAAGGTTGTGCCAGGGATGCTGACTAACAAAGTGAATATGCGCATTTTGGATCGTGCATGGCCTGTATCCCTGTTATAGTTTGACAAATACAACATTTAATTCAAAAGTTACCTTTAATACTTGGGTAATCCACGGGCATGGACAAAATTCTGACTTGCGTCCATTTTGAAATACGACCGATCTTTTGATCCAAATTATGGTTGTAAATTGGGGAGTACCTGTGGAGGCACATGTTCTATCCATTTTGTACTGACTATTTTACTGAATTTTATTAATTTAACATATCTGTTAAAGTGTAATATCAATAGCATTCTTTAATTTCAGTACAGGTGCCTAACCTTTTATCCGGGTTTCCGAATACCAGCAACCTCCAGCAACCAGCACCTTTTTCAGTGGATGACATCTGCTCACCAAATATGGTTTTCACACATAAGTCACATTAATTTCCCATAATACACTAGCATACTTACCTCCAGAATGACTGTTCACACAGGCAGGCGTTTACACTAAATCAGGTTAAGTTGCAGTGATTTTGGAGGCTGGACATTTGAGGTGGGGGTAGGTTAAATATAACTGAGTTTTAAAAATGTTGTACAAATATTCTCCATTTTCAGAGGGAGGTCCCTTGTCCCTGTCCTGGTCTGTCTTACCTTCGGTGGAAAGGTGTCTCTCACCCCCCGCCCCCCCCCGCCACCCCAGCACCTGCTGGGGGAGAAGTGGCGGCTGGTTCAATGCGGCCATCTTCCTTCACCATAATCCTCCACGCAGCTGGAACAGCTCTGGCGCTAGGGCCCAAAATAGTCTAGCATTGGCCATGTGGTGGGGGGGTTGAGGAGAGGAGCGCCAATGAATGGACGGCTGGGGGTGGGGTGTGAGGAACAGACGGTGGGAGCTAGGGGTGAGGCATTTGCTTAGAGGGACTGCCTTTAAAATGATTCTGAGCAACGCCAGATGATCCCAGACAAAAGGTTAGGCACCTGTATATGTTCCTGTCTCAGAATTATTTCCTTTTATTTTGCAGTGAAATCAACCGTTTGGAACTAGGCTTAACTGTTGAAGTGTGGAACAAAGGATTGATCTGGGACACAATGGTTGGTACAGTGTGGATCCCTTTAAGGAGTATACGACAATCAAATGAGGTAAACAATTTGTAATAATAAATTGTTGTCTGAATGTTTTTTTTTAAAAACTGCAGCTATTAGAAATCTGAAATTAAAAATAGAAAATATTAGAGAAACATTTAGCAGGTGCATCTCAAAGAAACTGAGTGAATATTTCAGATGGAAGATCCTTTGCAGGAACCAACTGTTATCTATCGTCTCTAGATTATTTGTCCAGATGACTTATTACAATCAATGAAAGCAATTTGTTCTTCACATAAATGTTTAAGTTGCAGTGTAAAGCCACCTTAGATTATTTATTTGACTGATGAGATTTCAGTAGATTCAGTGGAGAAGACCTATTTCTCTTTCACTTAGAGTGTAATCCAACCTCTCATTTTTTGTGATTAGTCCTCTTACCCTTTCGAAATTTAACATTTCTTTCATTAAATAACACAAGATCTTCGGGTTTTGAAATAGGTGTTAATCCATTTTTCTGATGATAGCAAAAACAATACTGTCTTCTCGATAAATTTGTCAGATTAAAATGAATATAATTTTTTTTGACAACAAAGAAAAATTAGAGACAACATTAATATCAAATCGATAGGGTAGTTAAGAAAGGATTTTGTCTGCTGGCCTTTAAGATCGAGTTCAAGAGCTGCGAGGTAATGTTGCAAGTCTATGAAACTCTGCCTAGACCACACTTGGAATATTGTGTTCAGTTCTGGGCACCTCATGATAGGAAGTATGTGGAAACTCTAAAGAGGGTGTAGAGGAGATTTAGCAGCATGAATTTGAGTCAAGGTTCAGTGAGCTAGGGTTTTCTCTTTGGAGTTTTGGAAAATGAGAGGCAGCTTAATAGCTGGCCTGTTTAAGGTTAGTGGAGGAAAGTTTAGGGGAGATGTCAGAGATGGTTTTTGTTTTACACAGAGTGGTGGGTTCCTGAAATGCATTACAGGGACAATGGGGTGGGGAGGGGGAGGTGGTGTGGGTTGCTGCATGCTGGGACAATTGGATATTTAAAAGCCTAAGGTAGGCTCATGGATGTATCAAAATTGAATGTTATGGGCTGTGAGGAAGGGAATATTGATGAGGAGTAGATCTACTTAGGTTGGCAAAACATTGTGGGCTGAAGGGCCTGTACTGTGCTGTAATGTTCTGTTCTGGTTATTTTCAGTCGAATGGTAATGATACATTTAGCAGTTTTTAAAAATTCCAAATATTTAATGGTACAGTGTTGGAGATAGATTTGGAATTATTTCAATTTTTGAAAGCGTCATCTATCCTTTAGATCTTGTTCAATATGCTGAGCTATAGAAAATTTTTAAAAAGTCATTATTTTTCTCTGTACTTTCCAAGCTGTAACTTCCTTGTGTGCTGTTATCTTCCTCTTTCAACCATTTGCTTTCCACTTTCTCTTTGAAGGAGGGACCTGGTGAATGGCTGACTCTTGACTCAGAGGTCATAATGACAGATAATGAAATCTGTGGAACAAAAGACCCAACATTTCATAGGATTTTGTTAGACACTCGATTTGAATTACCTCTTGGTAGGTTTTGGCTTTAGTTGGTCTCGTTAGGGTTGATTTATAATTGACAACTTTCACATGAATGAAAAGTGTTGTATGCTGACCAAAAAAAATATACCCCCAAAAAAACGCTCTTTTTTTTTCCCTTTTACTATCTCTACTATGATTATAAATGACCATAATTATTCCTTTATTGACATGTTGTTTTATTGCCTGTTTAAAACATTTAATTACTTTAATGAATGAATCTGATTGTTGGTGTTACTTTGGATTTCGTCGCTCCTTTGGTAGCTTTTATTCCTTGTCATTTTCATCTTTGTGATCAAATTGCTCTATGCTTGTGTATTTTGTTTCATTATTTTTTTTAAAAATTAAAGCAGAATTAAATGTAAAAACATTTTCCAAGATGCACAGATAGATGTGGTGCTTTATTACTTGTAGACTTCAAGATCTGTTGTTTGGCTGCTGTAGTAGCTTGTGCTACATCTGTAAGTAGCCCCATTTGATTTCAACCTTTTCAGATTAATTTTCTTCAAGCATTTATTTAAGGCAAATAATGGTTAATGTAGGTGTGAAATTGTTACCTTTATGGAGAAAATCAAATTTTCAGAGGAAAAATGAAAAACTAGTGTGACTTCAACATAGCCATTATGTTCAGTTCCATATGGATATCTTGGTGCTTGAGGGAACCTTGCTTGCAAGCAAAATGAATCGGGTGAACATGGTTATCGATGGAACTTTGTGAAGACCTGCATAATCAGATAAACATATTTTCTGAGCTATGTAATGTTTATTAATCATTTTAATTTGTGGTTAGTGGACACCATTTTTCAAAATGCTGCATCATTTTGCTGTATAAAAAGTGTGATTTTTTTTGTAAGCAAACACTGAAATGCATTAAAGTAAAAATATTCTCTTCAATTTAATGTACTCAAATCATACAATTTAACATACCCATTAATTCAGTAAAACTGAGTAACTCATAAACTCAGTATTAACTCAGAGCAAAATGCAACAAAAAATTCAAAATGAAGAACCCTTGTGTATCTCTAATTCTGAATTTATTTATCACACTGAACCATGCAGCGCTTTAAAGTTTAAAACTATACATGAATTAAATAATTGACAGGAAAATAAATAATTTAACCTGGTACCCCAGATTCATGAGTAAAATGATTTTTTCTTCCAAAGGCCATGTACAGTTTAGGGAATTTAATGTCTAAAATGAAAGTTATTGCATTGATACACAGAGAAAAATCATGCTTGGAATAATGAGATTTAACTGCAACTAATTGGATACAATAATAAGGATGAAATTGTACACTAATTTCAGACTTTTTAAAGTATAAATGAACACTTTGTCATTATTGTTAAGTTGCCTGCTCCCATTTTCCAGATTTTTTATTTTATTTTTAGATGCATATAATGACAAATTGTATTTTTCATTGCAGATATCCCAGAAGAAGAAGCACAGTATTGGGCCAAAAAATTGGAACAGCTAAATGCAATGAGAGATCATGACGAAGTAAGTCTTCAATACAGTGTTTTTTTTTTGTTTTTGTTTTGCATTTGCAGGCATTGTTGGTTTTTTAAAATTCTACAAAGTCTATATCATTTTGAACTTTTGTAGGTCAACATTTTAAAAATTTAGTCCTAGGACTACAGAGTAAGAAATATTATCAGGATTAAATCTTTCTATTCAATAGCACTCACACATCTGGATATTTAAAGTATAATTTCAAGTAGAAGCATATTTCCATCATCTTGGCAATCCAAAACCTTAACTTTTGACAAGTGTATAATATATTGATGTGCTAAAAATAAAATCTTTATTCTTGTTATTATTTTGTTTTATTTCCTTTTAAAATCTTCATGTCTTAGCAGGAGAGTTTGTTTTCATTGTTCAAATACAAGTTGAACTGGTTGTTGTTGAGGGAACTATGATCCTTCACTAGAAACATCATGACAGAATTTCGCCACTGGACATTGAAGCATGTGCATTGACTGGAGGTTACTTCCCCATTGATTTTCCCCAATGAATACTCCAGAAAATACCTGGTGCATTCTATTTTCCATGAGTTTTTAAGCAGTTTAGGAAATAAGATTTATTTTATATAAAAAAAACCTATGCTGAAAAATGTATCTCAGATTTCAGATTTATGTCAGAGCACGTACTTAACATCACATTATTACATGCAACATTGTTTGGCAATCTGAACAGCGTGCAAGTAATGCACAGTTTGAATTCTGTGCACATTGAGAGAACTTACCGTTACCAATTCCTTGGTGTCCAATCACACCAGGCTACACCAATTACACCAGGTGTAAACCCTCAGTGTTTACACCTTAATGGTTTAACGTGGAAATTATGAACTTGGAAAATTAGGAGTAAGGAAAGAACACTTATTTCATCGTGCCTTTATTGATTAGTAAGATCATTGGTAATCTAAAATTGTCATTTGTCTGAATGCTATTGGTGCCATGTAACCCAGTACTACCTGTCGGAGAGTCAGCAACTAAACTTGCCTGGCGCAAAGGGTGGATAGACACCCTGCAGAATGAAAAACAAAACCTGTCAAAGGGTGGGCAAACCCTCTCATAGGGTCAGCAGCCATCTGGCAAACACATGGCATGAAGTGTGAAAAGGGCATTCCTTGCATTGAAGCTTGGTCTGGCCATTCACTGCAACAGAACTTCCCCCAGCTGCCTTGGGCCTCACCATGCCACTGAATCTGGGAGGGGATGTTGAGAAGGTGGGTCTGGACCAGTGCAACCCTCTACTCACCTAAAATCCATTCACACAATGCTGTTCCTTTCTGAGGAGTAGGATATCCTCAACACACCCAAGTCCTGTCGAACAGACAAGTGACGAAGCGGTAGGCTTGACTAGCTGGGAGCAGTAGTCACAAGTCTACATTGCAGGGGGAGTGGTCACATGTGGATTACAGAGCAGAGATCCGGTGAGGCAGCACCCTCTGGATCTAAGCAGTCCTTTTTAGAGAGACACTGCTCACCCTACACTAAGGAAATGGGCTAGAAAAGATGGCTGAAACAAAGCCCACTCACACCAACCTGGCCAGTGTGCCGAGGCTGGTGGGTCATCCAACACTAGTGGTAAGAATCACAAGTAGAATCTGATTGTCTCCTCGTGGAGTGTACGAACTCTATTGGACAGTACTATTTCTGATCACCCAGAGAGACATGTTGCACTTATTGCTTGTGTGCTCAAGGACTACAGAATTGACATTGTGGCTCCCAAAGAGTCTCAACTCGCTGTAGTGGACGTGCTGTGAAGAGAAAGGAGGGTACACATTCTTCTGGTAGGCCTGGAGGAAGAAAAGGAGAATCTGCTGTGTGCTTGGCTATCAAGAATTGCCTCACAGCAAAGCTACCTACCCTGCTTGTTGCTGTATATGATCGAATTCAGACCTTTCAAATACCTCTGCAAGCAAAGCTCCACCTCACCATGGTCAAGGTTTACACCCCAACTCTGACTAATCCCAGTGAAGTCAAGGAGGCATTTTATAGTGATTTGAAGATCACCATCCATAGCATGGCAATTTCAGATAAGCTGATGTTGCTGGGAGACTTTAATGCTCAGGTTGGCACGGAGTCGACTGTGTAGCCTGGTGTGATTGGACACCAAGGAATTGGTAACAGTAAGTCTACTGCTTCTCTCAATGTGCACAGAATTCAAACTGTGCATTACTTGCACGCTGTTCATATTGCCAAACAAGCTCAAATGCGCATGGACGAATCCACGATCAAAAAACTGGCATCTCATTGTCATTACCCATCAACGAGACATCTCAGATGTTTGTATCACTAAAGTTAAGCATGGAGCTGAGTGCTCAACTGATCATCAAATGGTGTGGTCAGATCTATGTTTATCAATCAAACCTCCACCCAGACTGATTGTGGCAAACCACCCATAAAGCTGAATATCACCAAATTAAAACACCGTGAGTGTGCTGATACCCTGAAAACCTCCATAGAAACTGCGCTAAGAAGACTGGTTCAGAATCCACCAGACGATATTACTGAGCACTGGAATGCTTTGAAAGAAATGGTCTACAGCACTACCCAGGACACCTTGGGGAAAGTCCAGCACAAGCATCAAGACTGGTTGATGAGAACAACCAATCTGTGCAAGATTTCTAAGAGCTAAGGAGGTTGCACACCAAGCTTTTCTTTGGCATCCAAACTCAAATTCCAAAAAAACATGACTTTTTGAGTGCAATATCATCTTTACAGCTATGAAAGACCAATGGTGGAGAAACAAGGCCATGGTGTTGCAACCCTTTACTGACTGCTTCATAAAAGTTTTTTTGAGTCATCACAATCAAGGTTGTGTATGGTCCATCAAAGCAAGGTACCTCACAACTCCTGAGCAAAGACAGTCTCTTCACAGAGGTCAGAGCACATAAAAAGAGGGCAAGAACACATACAAGCTGCTGAATAGATCAGGAACCATCACCAATTAAGCACTAGACAGAGTACACCCTTGACTCATACTGTTTGAGCTAGGTACTCCCCCCTACTCTTCACAAGGTCATCCATCAAACAGCTAAAACCCAATAAAGCACCAGGGCCTGACAGTATAGCAGATGAGATCTACCAGTATGGTGGTAACACACTGACATTATGCCTGCACAGCTGTTCTCAAAGTTGTGAGGAATCGCAGAACTACCACAAGACTTCAAAGACTCATCAATTGTGACCATCCACCAGAAGAAGGGAGAACAGAGATTGCAACAATTATCGTGCCATCTCTTCTGTCAGAAAATGCCTTGCAAAGATCATCCTTAGATGTTTGGAGTCCAACATCAATGCCAACATTCTTCTAGACAGCCACTGTGGTTTTTGAACAGGCCGTAGTACAGTGGATATGATCTTCTCACTGAGGCAGCTCCACGCACGCACGCACGCACACACACACCCTTTGCCAGTGCTGCTAAGAGCTACGGATTCACAAACAGCCTGAACAAGATGGAAGTTTTCGACCAACCTAACTCTCATCATTGATGACATCGTTTCAATGCTCCCAACAAGTTTTGCCACCTGGCCAGCACATAATCTCTTCGGCTTCTCTAGATGTAGAGATTGAGTCAAGAACCAGAAAGACCTGCTTTGCCTTTGGTCAACTGAAAGATCGGGTTTGGCACAAATCAGGTTGGCCACCAAGTGCAAGGTATACAGGGCCATTGTCATATCAACCTTGCTATATGAATGTGAGATGAGGTGCCCATGTCAGAGTCACTTATGTCAGCTTGACCAACTGTAGCAGCAACATCTATGTTTTCTGAAGATCACCTGTTTTTGAGCCGAAATGTCAGCAGTTTCAACCTTGATGTCAGCCCAACTGCGCTGTGCAAGACATGCTGTCAGAATGCCTGACAGAAAACTACCCAAGGACATCTTGTACGGCCAACTGTCCAGTGGTGCCCAAAAACAAGGAGACCAGTGACTACAGTTCAAGGATGTTCTGGACAGAAACCTGACATTGTCCCATCAATGTGGTAGGATCTAGTTCAAAGTCACTCACAGCAGAGGGATGCTGCTGAGAAAAAGCCCAGAGGCAACAAAGGAAAGGCATAGGAAGCACCACCAGAGAGCTTAGGCCCCTGTTGCCCCTCAGCCCTCACCTGCCAAGTATATGGCAAGCAGTTCTTGTCCAGCTACTCCAGAATGCGCCTATCAAACCCAACAAGCTGACTGAAAGGAACCATCATCATTATATGGGAGGGATAGCCAGAAGAAGAGATAACATCACATACAACCCTGAAATTCGTTTTCTTACAGGCAAGGGAGAATTATTGGTAGTGCAAAAAAAACCTGTGCTCAACCTACACATATAAATAAATGTAAACAAACTGCAATTTCGAGAGGGGAAAAAAACCGAATAAAGTGCAAGTCTACGAGTCCTTGATTGAGTTTGTGGTTGAGGAGTCTGATGGTGGAGGGGGAGCAGCTGTTCCTCAACCTGGGGGTGCGAGTCTTGTGGCTTTTTATCAAAATGTGATTTTTTTTTTGTTCCTTCAAATGTTAATTAATACTAGAAATTTAAACAAATTTTAAACTTTTTCTCAAACTCTTTATTTCTTTCTGTTAATACCACCTGATTTTCTTTTTCCTATCAATTTTACTTGATATAATTATAATGCATACTTTGTAGTTTTGGCTCAGCTTTTCACTCTTCCAATTTGATTGTTTGAGCAGTCTTGCTGTTTTGGGTCCTGTTCACAGATGGAAATGCCCTTTAAAGGTATCATTGTTGCTTAACATGCTAGAATGGTGAAAAAGCAAATTGTGCTGGATGCTGGAAATCTGAAATAAAATCTGAAAATGCTGAATCTATTCAGTAAATCAGTCTGAATGTTCAGGAAGTCCTGTTCTGATGAATGGCTATCAACTTGAAATATTATTTCTCTATAGATACTAACTCACTTGCTGAGAGTTTGCTTTATGGATTAGAGAAAGGCCTTGTTCAGAAGCCAATGTCAACTGAGTGAAGCAGCTATAAGAGAGTAAAAAGAGAGCTATTCCTTTTCTAAAATCTGTGCAGTTTATAGTCAGTAACACTGTTGGCGCCAACATGCTAAAATTTAAATCTATAAATGCCATACAGACAATACTTCAGATTTAACATTTGACCAATATTGCATGTGTAGAGGTCAAACTATTACAATTTGATTTGTAATGTTGAGGTATAATGATACCTTTTTCAAATTAGTTTGCATTCCAAGGGGAGGAGGAGAGACCTTTACCTGTTCCAGACTCTCAGTGTTGTAAGTATGACCAAATATAATATAGTATTTGTCTAATTATTAATGTTAACCTTGAACCTATAAGTCCTAGTTCTTGGTTTACTTCAAAAATTGATACAGAAGACAGTTAATTTTGTATTGATGTATTTAGGACCAGTCACCAATTAATACATGTATGTTTCACTATCTTATAATCAATAATAAAAACCTTTTGATTAAGTTATCTATATCTTAATAACTCTATCATATGGCCATGAAGACTTCTGATTTTGCCATAAATATGAAATTGTAAAATATGATTTAATATAATAAACCAATGTTTCCAGGAATAAGATTCCATCTATTGTTACCTAAATACAAAATCAGTGGTTGATAAAATGTAATGGCAAAACTCATTTTATCTATTCAGCTGCGTGTCTTCATCTCTTCAAGATCAAAATACAACATAACCATTCTCTTGGTTAATGTCAGAGTGATTAATGTACATTAGTTAATACAGTACACTGTAAAATAGTTCCAAGTTGCATTAAGAATTGATGAAGAATGTGGAAATGGAGAGGTGTCAAGATTGTGGTTCACATGTCTCTTGGTCAACGCTTCATTACCAAATGTACACTGAAAAGAATGTGGAAGAGGTGAGGGCTAGATGAATGGAGATTGTGGCTATAAAGCTGGAGAAGTTGATGTAATCAGGAGTGAGGTCAGTGGAGGACCCTGAAGATGATTTAAGTCTGGGAGACTGGAAAATAAGTGATGAACTTGAGTATGAGTGGAGGCTCCTAATGTTGTAAAAATATTAGATGGCACTCTTTGAAAGGTCTTATTTGCTGAATGTCCATTTGAGCATCAGAGGTTTGGAGAGGAAATTAGATAGGGCCCAAAACTATCCTTTAGCCACAGTGTTTAAGAAGCCCATTCAAGTAATTTTGTTCCTTATAATAGGGAAATACTGCCAGCCATATTGATTAGGACTTTGAGGGTGAAAAGTTTGCCTCAAGTTGCTGAGCTTTTTCTCCTGCTGTGTATTTCTACTTCCTGCAGTCATGATTGGGAGGCACAAAGTAAGTGAAATTCTATGTCAGTGGATCTCAACCTTTTTCTTTCCACTCATATACCACTTTAAGTATTTCCTATGCCACAGGTGGTATGTGGATGGAAAGAAAAAGGTTGAAAACCGCTGTTTAAATTGTACCTAATTGACTCATTATGTGCACGGTTTCATAACTCCAAAGGGAATGGGCCAATGACAATCTTTCTCAAGCAAAACAGTTCAGTAACAATTGGGTCTAGAGCAGTGATTCTCAACCTTCCCTTCCCTCTCGCCACCTTAAGCAATCCCTTACTCATCACAGTGCACCGATGGCATAGGGATTACTTTAAGTGGTATG